>NC_137847.1:7976250-8596875 GCF_948465745.1 Chenopodium album
CCTCTTCCTCCTTATCTTTCTTCTTCCACTGCACTATAATCATCTACTACTACTACACTTGTATTGAACAACAACTTGTAACATTTTTAAGCTTTCTTTCTTTAACAATGGCTGCCCTTTCTCTTCCCAAACATTCCCTTCCTTTTACTCTTCCTTCCCAAACCCCAAAACCCCATTCTTCTCAAAATCTCTGCATCATCTCCAATTCAACTCAATCCCATTTTCGTGGCCTCAAATTATCACACCCTTCTTCTTTCTCTTCCCCCTTTTCTTCTCGTTCTTCCAAATCCGCCATTGTTAGTGCCAAGGTGCAACATTTTGCTGAAATTATTTAATTTTTTGTGGGATTTTCTGATTTTTGAGTGAATTTTCTATCTGGGTTTTTGATTTTGTTTATGAAAATAATTGAGTTTTGGTTGGAAAAAGCAGGTTTCTGAAGGTAGTCAGGCACCTGCATTTACTTTGAAAGATCAAGATGGAAGGAATGTGAGCTTGACTAAATTTAAAGGGAAGCCTGTTGTTGTCTATTTTTACCCTGCTGATGAAACCCCTGGTTGCACCAAACAGGTCCTTACCTTTATTTCTCTTTCTTATATTTGCATATTTTTTAACTGCTGGTCAAATTAATGTTACTCCGACTCTTCATTTCACCCCGGTTACTCATGTTGAATCCTCGACACTCTAACATGGGTTATAAAATAGTTGAGTTGGACATTTGGCCATGTACCCTAGTCTGAGTAACATAGGTACACATTATACATATCCACTCATTAATATTGGCTTTACTATATGCCATAGTTATTTGTTATGCTTTTGCTCCTTATGTGTAGAGTTTAAATTTGGTTCTACAGTAACTTTTGATTCTTATGCTATTTTTTCTTAGGAGATGGAAGATGGCATTGTGAAAGAACTACTTAAATAACACTATAACCCTTCATGAACCAATATTGTAGGAATTAGACTGATAAATGAAATTACAAATAGTGATCTTGTTTAGGCCATTGAAGATTTGAAGCAATGTTGAGGCTTTAGGTACATTCACTAATCACTATTTGAGAATATTAGGGGCCAAAATTTGCTTTTGTTGTTGATGCTTTCTAATATTAATCCTTTATATATTATGCGTATTATGTTGTCATGTGAGATGTTGTTGGTGCATACTTTTATTCATTAGCTTCGAGATGAGTTGAAATGAGCAGTTCTATATCAATTGTTGATTTCGTCATTTTCAGGTTTAAAAAGTATAGTGTTTAAAAATTGGTCAGCCAAACGTGGTCTATAGTATTTTGTAGTAGTTATTGATAGATGATAACGAACTTTCAAATGAAGTAATTTCGGACGATGAGGCAAAGGAAAATGACCTTGCTTTATGAAACTGTCATTACTAATTTACTCACAAGCAGTTGCGGCTTAGATTGGTTGGTTCATAGTTAAAGGTATGCTATATGTGGAGTTGTGGACCAGGGTGATTAACAGTTTCAGGGGGGTCAACAATTTAGATGAATAGGCTAATGGATTAGTTAGGTCACATCATATATACAAGGATTTGCAAATTATCTTGAACATCCTAAAGAAGCATTGAAAAATGTTATCTTCCTGCAGTTCGCATCAGAGTGGGCCGGCTATTGAATGAGTAAGTAAGATATAGGAGCCAAACCCGAATATCCAAAGGCCAGTACTTCTCCCCAATAATTTGATTTTTAACTGATGGTATTTCTAGTAAGATGGTAAGCATCAACATAAATAAAAGATCACCCCCCCCCCCCCCCCTCCTCCCCTTATAAGTGAACCTTCAAGTCGAGGGAAATTATTGTTGGTTTATGTAAAATTCTTGTGAACTTGCCAATGGGTGAAAGGGAGAGTTCCTGGACAACAGCAATCTATGTTGGTCAAAGCCTATATGATGTCTCTAAGTCATTGTCTTAGTCCAAGTAGCATGATTGCTGCCTATATCTATTATCTCCGCAATAATCATTCCATCAATCTGGTTTTTCTGCTTAATTGCAGTAATTCAATGAGACTTACTATATGCCAAGGAAAAGTATCTCTTTTCTGTCAAGTAAAGTTGCTAAGATGAAACGATATGCAGAGCAGCCATAATGTGTAATGTTTGGTCTCATTCCTCTAGCAAAAGTACTTTCAAATTGAGTAAGTGTTCTAGATCTCTGGAAACCTGGATACATTTTTTGGTTACAAGTCAATAGATAAAATATCAAAACTGTCAAGTAAAATATTAAGTTTCATGGACCGATTTGGCTCAATTTATAGGGGTGGTAGTGAAACCTACTCAATATCAAATTATTCAAATACAAGCATTATTGTTGAGGACCGAAATTTACACTGGTCAACTGTTTTCTGTTTCCAAGGCTATTCGTGTAGCCCCTCATGTAAAGCTCCCATTGCAGATTGCTTTCTTTGAGATAGATTAATATCCTATACCCATGCTGTGCAGACTGCAGACAAGCAGTTGGCTTAGGGGTAGGGATGGCAATGGGTCGGACTCGGAGCGGATTATGCTAAATCCGACTCCGACCCGACAGGAAGTCGGAGGTTAAATCCGACTCCGACTTCATTATCCGACCTCTGACTCCGACTCCGAGTTTTTTTTCGTTATTCAATATACTTTACAAATTGGGCTATTTGGGCCTTTACAACCCACACCCAATGCCACCATGACCCACACAAAAATCCACTATCTATTGGAGTCGGAGTCGGATAATCCGTCAAAGTCGGACATTTGTCGGAATCGGATTTTTTTCTCGGATTTTTTGTAGGATCCGACTCCGACCCTCCTCCGACTTGGAGTCGGATTATTTTAACGGAGTCGAACTCGGATTACTTTTTTCTCGGACTCGGAGCGGATTTTTTTACCTTGGATCGGGGCGGAGTAGGGTCGGATCCGGACTGGATTGTCATCCCTACTCAGGGCTTCTGCAGTTCTGCTTCTCTTTTTTATACGGAGTAATAAGCAATTTAGTAGTCTTGCACTTAACTTAGAATCATTTTAGAATGTCAGTGCACTTTTAAGAATCTAATAACTTAATGCGGGATTTGCTCTTCCACATATATAAGATTGTCCTTTATTTTAATCGATTTCTCATTGCACTGGTAAATGGCTTTGAAGATCAATGGTTAAAATGTTTTCTGAACTTTTGTCTGAAACTATGTATTTTCTTTGTTTCTCTTTGTGCCATCACTTGACCTTTTTGCATTTTCTCCACAGGCTTGTGCTTTTAGAGACTCATATGAAAAGTTTAAGAAAGCAGGGGCAGAGGTTATTGGTATCAGCGGTGATGATTCATCGTCTCACAAGGTAAATACAGAATTCTAGTGCAGCGCAGTCCATACTTGTTTGGCAAAAATTTTAATTAAATTGGACGACTGTCAGATTATTTTGGCATAGGAGAATTATAGTCCCTCAATACATGCATTACTTTGTTATCAATGACCAAAATCCATATGCTTCATGATAAATCTAGTTTTCTTTCCTTTAATCCCCCCTCCCTCCCCCAAATACATGGAGTGCTAGGCAATTACTAGTGATAAAGACGTTGGATGGTGGTGTTTTTCAAAGCCTGTCTCTGAAATTGTATCCCCGTACTTTGTGGCTATCAAAACTAGAGAAGAAAAAAGTGTGATTAAATTTTAAAGGTTGTGTTTCTAACCTGCAGCATAGCTTATTCTTTGTTATAAGACATACGAAGTACTTCGTAAGGTTTTATGTTATGCCTTAAGGATTTCCACTCAACTATAAATAGACAGTCTTATTTGAATTTGATTATGCAAAACTTTTAGCATTCTTAATTCTGTGGGGCAGAGAGAAGAAATCTATTGCAGTTATTCTTCTCAAGGGAAATCAGAAGGCTACTGTCCATTGCACAGCAAACATACACCGAACTATCCCCTTATATATGTTTGAAGTTTCTGACGTGTACTCTTGTATGTATTCAGTCATTCAAACAGAAGTACAAGCTTCCTTTCACTTTGCTAAGTGATGAGGGTAACAAGGTGAGAAAAGAGTGGGGAGTCCCATCAGATCTCTTTGGAGCTCTCCCCGGGAGACAAACCTATGTCCTTGACAAGAATGGAGTCGTCCGGCTTGTTTACAACAATCAATTTCAGCCTGAGAAGCATATTGATGAGACCCTCAAGTTTCTACAAAGCCTTTGAGCAAGATCTCTGATAGCAGATTCTGTGAATCCTTCTCTCCTCTCTCTTCAAATTAGCAACCCCGAATCCTTGATTCTCCAATGTATGTCTTAGATCTTTCTCTGCAGTATTTGTGATTAATTCTGTATACTATTCCCAAAATTTCTATCAACAATTAAATGCAATAAAAGTTGAGAATATCAGAATTCGGCAGATATGTGCTCACTATTATCAGCAGCTCTCTGGGATATTGATATGTTGCTTGTTTTTTTATGATTTTTTTAATCTGTCAACCATGAATAAGTTTCAGGGTTTCACAGTAAACTTGAGGTTACTCCATTCATTTGCTTTAACATATGCCCTTCTCTATAGTTGTGAATGACTAAAATATGTCACGCGGCGAATTTTTATCTTGCACTGCCACAGTGGTAATTGTATGAGCTTTTGACATCTCCTTCTTTTAAAGTGTCTTGTTTACTTTTTGTCTCTCCCAAACTGTTGAGGCCTTGTTGAACATACATGCTCGTTGGAGAGCTTCATTTGACACTCGTCATGGTCTAAAATACGGGCTGGTGATTTGCGCTGATTAAGAAGTCTGTATATTATCAGATCCTCATGAAACTACAAAATGATACTGTCAGATGCTCTTTCTGGGACCATATTTTGTTTATATTGTGCATTTGCATCATTAGACCTTCTTTTAGGTTGGTAAGGAGAAGGCCCTACTCGAGTTAGCAGGTTAGGCCCTTTGAGGTGGGGAGGGGAGGGGCAGGGTGGGGGGGGGGGGGGGGGTGGGGAGAGAGGATATAGATAATTGTCTTGGTATTGCAGCTGTGATAAAAATTACCAAAAGACGAGATAGAAGGGAAATTAAAACGAACTGTAACTCAAATGCAACACAGAAGATAATATATATAGCTTATCATGTTCTTACATGCTACTATACTGATTGTTACATGCTACTGCAATGCCCTACAAAATTACAGAAATATAAAAGCTTACTACAGATTTTCAGACTAGTATCTGTTTTATTTTGCATTTTCACCACTAGAAATCTAGCTTTATTAGCTAAATCCATAAAAACACCTAGTGATTACGAAATTAAATGATGATATATGACCATAATATTACTTGCACATAATTAGTTGCTTGTTGAATTGCTTTGATTATTTGTCTTCGTCGTAATCCTGACTGGTGTAAGGGCTGAATGCTTCAGACAACCAGCTGTTCTTCCTCCAGGAATTCCATCCCATCTCCTCACAAAGTTCATCATTATGATTAATGATATAGGTTGAAATGCATTGCCTTTTGTAGAACCTGGTTGTCCTCTTCATAACTTCCACCTCCTTTTCGATATGCCCTAGCATATTCTCTACACTAGGGAGCTTGAATCGGTCACCCACGAGCCTTGCTAGCCACTTGCACCTTAGCTCAGCTGTTTGTAGGTTTGATACCGTCTCAACATAGCCTATAAAAGCCATGTTTGGAATCATAGGGTTTATGGTGCTCCTGCAATTTAGTCAAATAGGATTCATAATAAGTTCATCTTACAAGGAATATGGAAGAAGATCAAAGAATTAATCTTATTGATTACATTAGGTTAATATAAGCAAGAAAATTGAAAACGGGGTATGATTTTTCCAAGGCAATATTCATCTTGTCAAGGTAATAAGACAATAATGCCTCAACTAAAATTACTTTTGTAACATACCATCAATAAATATTGTCTTGGAAAAATCAAACACGTATGTGCCCTATTGTCCTTAACTTTTAACTCAAAAAAGTTGGTATTGTTCTTACTTGTACAATGGCATAACACCATTATAATCAAGGAAGCTAGTGAAAGGTTGTGGTAGAATGGATTCTAGCTTCTTCTTCCCATCATAACCAGTTGCACAAATCACTATGTCTGCCTCAAGCTTGCTACCATCATCGAATTGGAGTCCATTTTCATAAAACCACCATTTCGACGCCTTCTTAAACTTGATTCTTCCCTCATCAGCCTCAGGAAAGAACTTTTCAGGCAAAATTGCCATTTGACAACTTGCATAGTCCTCATGGAAGGGATGCTCTGGTTTTAGCCCATGCTTCTCATATGGAAGCTTCCATAGCAAGTAACTCTCTATAATTTTCGACACAACTCGTCTCTGAAACAAGCAATATTGCATCATGGTTAGAAATGTGCACAATTCATTAACCTAATCTCAATGTTATAATCTTAATAGTTTTACTTCTAAAGGTAAATATATAAGACTGAAATCTCCAAAATAAAGGGTCGTATTATATTGTTACATATTTATTTATCGTATTTATACACAAATCCATAATTACAATAATGTTTTGCAAGGTGTAGCTTCACAAAACATTAAACAAATTTAGTTACGAAGTATTCCTTACATTATAATTTAAATAAACAGTCAAAGTTAGGTAAGGAACAACAATCCGAATATACATTGTAGGGAAAAAAAAAAAAATTACCATAGGCGATAGGAGGAGGCAAATTAAAGCCCTAAGAGAGTTTTGGTCAGGCCTCTCATGGATGTATTGGGAAGATCTTGTTGAGTAAAACAAGTAAAATGGTAAACCCCAAATTGAGTAATGAGGAACTGTCCAATGCAACGTTCTTATCACCATTGTGCATGCTTTCCCATCTGGTCCTGCAGTCATGCATAACATACATAAATTACGTGTAAATCAATGCTTTATTTATTTATATTTTTATTAGTGGGTGGTCACAAAAAGTGATATACTAGATAAACAAAATTCGATGTCTTGTCATGTACTCCGTATAATGGTATCTGTAATACTGCCTCTAATAACTTTAATGCGGTCATTTAATCGTAGAATTTCCACTAGTATGAAAATTATGTGACTATTAAATTTAAATGAAAAAGAGTATATTTTATATTACTAATTGCAAAAAGGAATATTAATAAAATTTGGCTTAAAATTTCAAATGTGGCCAATATAATGTTGTAATGTCGATCTATTAAGTATATTGTTAAAGTGGTAAGAAAATAATCCGACAAAATCACAACATTTCACCAGTCAACCTATTCCGATCCGTATTAGCAAGCAAGACACTTTTAACAAGAGGAAAAGGTATGCATTATTAGCTAATAAACATAAATTAGTACTAGCTCTATTTGCATTGCTCTTTAGACTACACATAGTATGAACTTGGCATTCAATGATTCAATATTCTTTTTCATTGAGCATGTCGTATATACAAGATGCATGGTATATCAATGATTACTATGATATAAATCATAATAATCGTAGATACTGAAGTTTAAGCAAACGACTAATATTTAATCATGGCTTAGGACTTAGTACAAATTAAGATTATGTTCTGGTAGTATGAAAAGCATATATTATAATGAATTAATCATGTATCATATGCTTCACATCACTCTTATCAAGTATGAACACTATATATTATATTTTTTGCATACATATATACAACTAGTATGAACACGAATATTTTATAACATATGATATGAATTTCATGCATATTACTCGATCGTAATTAGATTCTGTCGGTCCATGCAATATGAACAACATTTATCATATTATATAACGTTATAATAATTGTAGCTTAGCTTACACATGCAAAAGAAAAGTAATTAGGAAGTCCAACCGAACGAAATTTGAAAAAACAAAGGTCAACACTCACATGATTGGAAAAAATTGACTAGAGGAAAGGTCAAATAGATAGTCATCATCATATATGATCAATTGACCCCAAATCTACTTCTTTCTTTGTTTAGGTAATATTTTAGGTTTTATTATTATTATTATTATTATTATCATTATTATTTATTTACTTTTTTTTTTATGTTTTGCCTTGATTGTAATTACTAATTAGTTGTAAAGTTGAATACTTCAATTGATTAGTATTACATTATAAGCAACAATATTAACAAAGTCAAGGTTTGAATTTATTGATATGAATGGAATTGAAGTCAAAGCACTAATTGAATTGACCTATTCTTAAGAGTACTTGATAGAGTACAAATATGAGTATATGACCAACTAATTAAGGGTTTTAAAATTAAAAAAAAAAAAATGAGAGAGAAAACTTTGTACTCCTATGATTATTAGTTAATTGCTTGCTTGTAATAGATTTAATCAGGTTACTTCACCAATGTTTTTCTAGTACTTGTAAAATATTTATAATAATTTATAAAATGAAATATTTAGCGTAATAGTAATAACTAAGATATTTATGCATGCCAAAATATTTCAAGATCGGTATACATGTTAGTGAGAAATTCGAAAATAATTTTTCATTTAAATGAACCAAGGACATTATTGCAAATAATATACTGTACATTACATACGTATAAAAGAAGGAAATTTTGAACATGTAATTAAGTTTATAGGCCAAGACTCAAAAAGTACAGAATTTAAAACATGCATGTACTTAATTTGTTAGGCTTGGGGAGTGTAATTGCATCAAATTTATAGGAGTACCAAGTAATTAATAAAGTAAAAAAAGCATGTATAGTTAGATTTTATAAAAATTATACTCGTATATTATATTCTATATAAGCAAAACACAACTAACTAAGTTGGCAATTGGCATGATGCATGACCACTATTTGCCACATGCGATGAAATTGTAGGTATATTAGAAATTTAATTTCTTTTTGAAATTTGACGAATAAATCTAATGGATCGATGTTGGAAATTTCATACTAATTTAATTTCAATAAAATAAGCTAAGGAATGGTTGAAGAGTGTTGACTATGAACATATATATATTTTTTAATTACAAGGTTTTGTATAGATATTACTCGTACAACTTATATTCCGCGTAATAAAGATTGAGTCAATTATGCCAATTCCCCAATTGTCATAAACAACTCAAATATTAGAAATTGGCAATGTAAGACTAAAAATTATGTGACAGAACATAAAATTTGGTGTATTTGGCCAATATGGGTTGCAGCTATGTTTGCATGTGTTACAATAAGATCCTAAGTCATACGGAGTATAACTTACCGCTTCGAGATAAAATGTGATTTAGGACACGGCCATGTATGCTTACATAAATAATTAACTATGAGTAAAATTGTGATACAACATCAGAAGATACCACTAAAAAATGGTAATAAAAAACCTCATAACATAAAAAAATTACTCCCTCCGTTTCATAATGTTAGTCCCATATACTATTTTGGTTGTTTCAAAAAGATCTACCCATATTGAATATATTTCATTTATAACTTGATTTTTTTTTGGAATTAATTGGTTGTGTATTGATGACATGACTCTAAGTAAGGAAATCTTTACCTTAAATTATGCAATTATGACTTGTACTTTCCAAATAAAAAATAAAAAAAGTTAAATAAGGTAAACTAATCATGAATTATGTTGTACTTTAATGTTAGATTCCAAATATATTTCTTTTCTTATTTTATGTGACTGATTCCATATGGAACTAACATTATGAAACGGAGAGAGTAATAAATTACTTTGACAAAATAATAATAACATAATATAATTAAGAAGATCACATGTACTTCGTATATTGTAATGTTATTAGTTGATCATCCAAAGTAATGATGATATATACGAGTATATAATAATAGTATGTATAATTACTCTATCAGTCTCTATTTTTTCTTTTTATGATATTCTTGAGAGAAAAATATTAAAATGGAATGAATAAATGGAGATAGAGGCAGGAGTAGTCAATATAATAAGTAGTCAAGTAATTTAATAAGAATAATAATATACCTTGGTTTGCTTCAGCACATTCAACAGCAAGGTCTATACCAGATTTCTTGTAACCAACAATTGCAACACTTTTTCCTTTAACAAGTGAAGAAGCTTCTTCCTTGTTTAATTTGCAATAATCAAGAGTATGTAGCACCTTTCCTTTGAATATTTCTGGCCCTTTTTTTGGTGGAAAAGTGGGAATTTTGGGTATGTCACCATATTTTCCAATACAGACCACCACTAACTCAAAAGTGTACCTCTGGAATAACATGTATAGTGGAACAAATTAACACAATATACCGAATTTAAAGAATATGTTCAATTTATATAAACCACTTTTATATATCGAGGTAACTATTAATTGTTAATTTATATGGTTTTTTTTAATGACAGAGTATATAGACAGATGAACATTTTTATTTTAGTAAGAAAATAAAATTAAAACATAGTCATCGATCCTTAGAATGGGACCAACAACATATTACATGCTATCTTTTCATACAACAAAATTAAATGTTAAAGATAAACAATTTAAGTTCAGTAAGCCTGTCCGAGTTTAAAATTTTGCAAAATAAAAGAATAAATTTGAGATGTTGTAACAATTTTTTCCCTTATTTTGGTCCTACGACTTTTTTCTTAGTAAAACAAGATCCTTGTTGTTATACTCCGTAACAAAATAATAATTATTGTTCTCCAAATTAGGTAAATATTATTATGGCTTGATTATATAACTGAATTACACGATTTCTTTCCATCATTATGGAGATTATACAATTTTTTTTTTTTTTTTTTTTTTTTTTTTTTTTTTTTTTTTGAGTTTTTCAAATCATGATACTACCTTTGTTTCAAAATAGATGTAATGTTTTAACTTTTTTGTTTATCAAATCATGGCTTTGGCCACTAATTTTTGTATATGTTCATTAGTAAAAGTATATACTAGTAGACATCTTGAAAATATACATTAAATCCAAAATTATTTTACATATTAGTATTAAATTTTTATATTTATTAAGTGAAAATGGTGTCAAAATTAATAAATAAATGATGTAAAAAGTGTCCAAACAGTATATGTATTGTGAAATGGAGGTAGTATAATTGTGCTTTTTTTTAGTAACACCTTACATGCAAAATGCTATAAATACCTCCTTAAGACATGCAACAATTTCATAAAGGATATACAATTTTACCTCAATGGACTCAAAGTCATCGTTAGTTTGAACGGCAACCTCCCACGCCGGGTGGCCGGTCATCAACCTCCCGTACTCCCCCTTCCCTTCGCGGTGATTTTCATCCCCGATGTAACGGAGCTCAACCACCTTAGAACGAAACTTAACAAACTTAAGGACATCAAAGTGGTTAGCATAGGAGTGCAAATAGTCAATGATCTCAACATAAGAAGGGAAAGAAGAATTATCCCTATCCGGCCAAGGAAAATCGGAAAATTCATAGTCACATCGCGGTGTTTGAAGTTTTGTAGTACGGAAGGATGCATGTTTCCATACACCTCCTATTGAGTCACTAGCCTCAAAGACCATTGGCTCGTACTTGGCTAGTTGTTTAGCGGCTGCTATGCCGCTAATCCCGGCCCCAAGGATGGCTATCTTAGAGGAAATAGGAGCCATTTTGAAGAGAATTGAAGGTTATGGTAGGAAGTAAGGGTGTTTAGAATGAATGTGATGAAGGTGTTTTTTTTTCAAGGGTTTTAAATTTGTGTTTGTGTGTGAAATTGAAGGAGTGTTTATGAGGTATTTATAGTGAATAGAGAGTAAGGGGTGGGGCACGTTATTATAATGGTCATGTGAATAATTCTATGACTTTGAAATAATCTTTGTAGAAATGGGAAAGAGGATCATAGTCTTACGGGTATCATGATCAATGCATGCATGGATAGGGGACCGTTCGTTACTTCCTTTTTTTTTTTTTTTTAGTTGGCTTTCTTCGTTTTAAAATACTTGTAATATTTTGACTTGTAGATATGACTAAATTATACGCCATATATAACTCCGGTTTTACTGTACCGTAATTTATTATGTATTGAGTAATTAACTTATCCTCTATTCAAAAAAAAAAAAAAAAAAAAAAAAATTATCTTTATTGTAATTTTATGTAGATTCAACGTAAGAAAAGCTAGATCATTAAAATTAATCCTTATAAACACTTGTAATTCTATAAGCTAAGTATTAAACTTCAACTTTTTATTGGACATTCTAAAATTACTCCTTATGTAACACTTGTAAGATTATGTTTTGTATGTCACATTATTTTTGCTTATGTAAACATTTATAAGGTTATGTTTTGTCACATTATTATTGCTTATATGATCTAATTTTTTATTGGTGATTCTAAAGTGTATTTTTACAATATGTAATTTTTATAACTTTTTCATTATGTATGTAATTAAATATGTATAGTGATATAAAAGAGAGAGAGAGAGAGAGAGAGAGAGAGAGAGAGAGAGAGAGAGAGAGAGAGAGAGAGAGAGAGAGAGAGAGAGAGAGAGAGAGAGAGAGAGAGAGAGAGAGAGAGAGAGAGAGAGAGAGAAAAAAGAAGACAATAAAGTCTATTTTATATATTCAAATTTGATCTGATTTGAAATTTTTTTTTTTCCTGACTTGATCTGAATTAAGCAATAAGGTCATAAAATAGATAAACGTAGCCTTTTATTACCCTTTTACTTAGTTAAATTTAAAATAGAAAAAATAATAATTCAGTTTAGTTCATATCAAACCTTATCGATTGTAAGAATAGCCAAATTGTATAAGTATGCTAACAATAAAATAAATCGTTGGTATTTATTTTTAATAGGCAAGGGGAAAGATGTCTTATTGGGCGAAATGGCCGAAACCTCTCATAAATCAACCCGGCTTGATTAGTGAGGTATGTCCTTTGATAATGAGAGAAAAGGGTAAAGGAATCTCCAGCCCAAAATATAGTATCTCTAATGGGGTTTAATCCCACAGCCTGTGATTATTGTAAGATAATGCAAACCTTTCAATTAGACTAAGCATCTCGGTAAAATGGTAATATTGAAGAATACAAATTATAAACTTTACATATTAGCATTGACCCCAATTAAATAAGGCTTATTTATTTTAGTATGGATGAAGTACAAAGTAATACGCATGTATGGTCATATGGATGACATTACCATCAACATGATTATAAAAGGTTAAATTATTTGGACAGGCAGTATTCAATCATGCAATCAAATATTATTGAACTTATACAATCTCAACTTGAAACATAATTTGGTTAGCCTCGTTACATCATTATTATTTTTAGGAAAATTTGCAAATTGCAGCCATTTAAAGTTCGTATTTTGCAAATTGCAGCCATTTGAAAAAAAAAATTGCAAATTGCAGCCCAAAAGTTCGTATAAATTGTAAATTGCAGTCCGATTCAACTTTTTCATCGGTTTACATGTCAAAAAATCTTCGGTTAAGGTTTTAGGGGTCATTTTAGCTCTTAGGGGTCCGAATTCAGCTCGGAATTAGCAAATAAATAACGTAAGTGTCCCATTTTACAGTTTCCCACAAATCGATACATTTTTGTTATGCAAAACAAGGCACTTGCGTTATTTTTTTGCTAATTTCGAGCTCAATTCAGACCCCTAAGAGCTAAAATGACCCCTAAAACCTTAACCGAAGATTTTTCGACATATAAACCGATGAAAAAGTTGAATCGGGCTGCAATTTACTATTTATACGAACTTTTGGGCTGCAATTTGCAAAATACGAACTTTAAATGGCTGCAATTTGCAAATTTTCCTTATTTTTAGTTTGTTTGATATACCAAAATTTTGGTTTTTAACGAGAAACGATCAATATTAACAAAGAGCTGTGCCCAGTTTATCTTACAGATTTATTTATTTGGGAGTATAATCATCTTTTCAAGTACCAGTCGAGGGATACAGACGTCTTTTCATGTACTACTTGAGGGGTACATATGTAATTTCCTAAATGCAAGTTGCAAACAGTTTTAAACAGCTCACCAAAAGTACTAAATAAATGACTACGCTTTTTGAATATATTTACAGAATTTGCCACCAGATTAACAAAATTCGTTAATCTGGCAGATAAACTTGTATTTGCCCATTAACAAAGAGGAGCAGCAAATCCAATTATTCGGTACAATTGCGAAAATTGAGATATGTATAAATTTTTTCTTCCATCCTTCCCTCATGTGTCCGACTCCTCATCCCTCCCTAATTTAGCCATTTAAAATGCATTTAGGTGCACCTGCCACCTAGTACCAAGACATCATATGCTAGTTTCAAATCTATTCAAATTAGGAAAGAAATTCAAATGAGCAACTAAATAGCTTTGAATTCTGTTTAAACTAGGGAAATTATTCGTGTGCATAATATGAACGCTTTTATGAATCGAAAATGTGAATGCTCTATCTCCTAATTTCTCTCTTCACCTATCTCTCCAAAATTTTCTCTACCTCTCATTTAAATTTCTTTCTCCCTCAACATGCAACTCCACCACACAAATATAAATGGAGCTAAAAACTTGTAACCCCTCAATAAACAAAATCCATAAATTAATTTTTTTTTATTATTAATTAGATGATAAAACTAGAGTGTGACTCAAAGGTTTTGTATGAACTCTTACTTTAAAAATCACTATTAGCGATCACACACATACAAAGTTGCTATCAAATTATGAACCTAGTTGCCGGAATTGAGCAAATTAGGCTCAAAATAACATAAAAGGAATTGAAAAAATAAAAGTTGCATAATCGATACTCACATGTACGTTTATTGAAGTAAAACGTATCTTAATCACGTGGAGTACAGAGCATAACTAAACACATCAATAATATTGTAAGACTTCAACTTTTACTCTTAATTGCATTGGTTTCATGTTTAATCCTTAACGTTAGTTGTCAAGTATAGTATGGAGTACATGCATGTTCTTTGCTAAATAGATGACATGGCTTGTTTCTAGTGGATAAAGGCCGAGAGGAGCTAAGGGTTTAATTAGGGTGTGTTCTATTTACAAAATTTTCACTGATCAGAACATATTTGAGTTTATCTGAACTTATTATACCTTATTAAACTTATTTTTGTTGTAATCTGTACTTGAATAACCATATCTATCAAAACTAAATTATTTTTCCTGATGGAACTGAATTTAACTAAATTTATTTCCTACACCTGAAATAAGTGGGATTTGTAGTTGTGATAATGGTCCATTTTGTTTTAAAGAAGTGTGTCAACTATTTTTAAATGGCCAAAAGAAAAAATTTATACTCGTATTAATTATTCTGAAACATATGGAGTACGTATGAGCTTAGATCGAAATATTTTTAGTAAATTCTATTGCATTTTTAAAACTTTTTACTTATTTAGCCATGCTTTCCTTATATTTTTTAATTCGCTGATGTAACTTCAATAGCTATGAGGCCTATGACAATAGGAAAAAGCTCAAGTACAATGAAGTATACATGCATCATGTTGAGTTAAATTAGTCGGTCCATATCACCTTAAACTTAACTTTACAAGTGCATGGACAAATGCACAATGCACATTTAAAGATACATACATGCATTATGTTAATTAAGATAATTGTGAGTTGGGACTAATTAATAAGATAGTTACTCCAACTATCAATCTATACTCATTGATTTTAGAAAAGAAGCTGCTTGATTTATAGGGGTCAAATTCTCCTTTATATGAGTTCAATTTAGTTCAATTCAATGGAAATATATCGTTCAATAGAACATTTGACAATAATATGATTTTTAATCTATTATATTAAAGAAATTCGATTAGACTATGTAATTTTTTTCCTGCTGTGGAGAAATGGTTATTCAATTTCTTGGTATTTTCATAATCAAGTGAGTTTGTTCCGGATGATGAATTTAGCCAAGAATAATATGGAGACAGCAAAATTTGTATGAGCATATTCTCTTTCCACTCTTTTGTATTTTATAAATATTGTATTATTTATATGGTCAAAGTTTGAAAATTTTTTGTCATTACCGACCTTACTGCACCTTTAATAATAGGAAAATGATAAACATAGCCTTAAGGGCTATGTTTAAGAAGCTAAAAAAGGAAATATTGAGGAAAAAGTAACATTAATTACACCGATCTGCACGTGATTTTGTCATAAATTCCCAACTTAATTCTATTTTAGGAAATATTTAAATTCTTATATATAACCCTAAGGGCTACATATATCATTACCCTTAATAATATATATTGTGTATATGAGAAAAAAAAAAAAAAAAAAACATGTAAGATTTTATTAAAATCATTTTAATAAGTATTATCAAAAGATTAAAATTGCGAATTTAAACACAAATGCAAAGATTCTAAGAAATGAAGGAGTCATAATTAAAGACAATAATTATAATTTAAGATTTTGAATACCACTCCCAAGATAACCATAGCTGACATCTACACGAGATATAAGTGAATTCGACTATATAATAAACAAAAATTAGCACTTGTATAAGTTAAGTTAGTTGTTCAATCGAAATGAGTTGAAGTATTATGAGAATAGGAAAAATTGCAAAGAATAATAATATTACAAGCATCAAGAAATCACGACCGTTGGATTAATTATTACAATCGAATTGGAGCATTTGGCGTGGCTGCTATTCGATTTGGAGCGTTTGAGGTGTTTGGTTGTTCAAATTGGAGCGTTTGATGTGTGTGGATGTTCGAATTCGAGTAGTGTTTGATGTGGGCGGTGATATATATGGTTTGATGTGTGTGGCTGGGCAGTGATGGTAGGGGAAGAGCAGGGGAGTTGGTTGGTGCAGTGGCTGCAGTAATTGAAGTGGGCAGGGTAATGGTGTTGTCCGAGGAAGAAGGTGATTACAATTGCTGGTGGTCGAATTTTTGGTTGCTGAATGACGATCGGTGATTGCGGGCTGTATCGGTGGCTGTTGTTGCGTGTGCTGTTGAAGGTATGGGTTTCGCTGGCTGGGGTGGCGTGAAGGGGTTAATGGGAAAGGGAGAGGGTAGGTCGGCCGGCGGTGGGGAAGCTGGGCGCCGGCCGATCGGCGCTGGGAGGGCTGCGTGTGGGACTGTGGGAGGTGACTGCGCAGTGGGAGAGGGGGTGGGTGGTTTTTTTTTTAAAAAAATTTTTTGTTAATAATAATAATAAATTAATAATTAAATAATAATTAATTAAATAAATTGACAAAACCAATAAAACAATGACATGTGTTACGGTGACCTACAAAAACAAGTTACCAACAAGTTATGTCCTGTTTAAAATTAAGACCCCTAAAGGTTGTAATATTCAGGTATAATCAAAAGATTGTATTATTAAAAAAAAAAAAAAGGCTAAAGGTTGTATTATTCTTTGCAATTTTTCCATGAGAATATTATTATATTATTATCAGTTGAATAATTAATGTCAATATTTAACAGTTGATAAACATTCGATATTATAAGTAGGACTAATAATAATCAAAGCAAGTTAAGTAACCATGAAAGTGCTAAATTTAGGCAAAACACGAATATTAGATTCTTAAAAATTAAATAATTACGAAGTAAATATAATACCATGACTATTGCTAGTTTGAATTTGTAGGCGGCGTATGTGCCACGTACTACCGTCCGAAACTTGTACGTCACGCACTTTTTCACCAATTTGGTCCATGTTTTTTCTATTTTTGTATAGGGTTTCAGTGTTTCACTAAGTTAAAGTCAAAACCATTTTTGCTACATAAATTATACGATGTAGATTTCTACTGGTCAAAATAAATTACTTTCTAATTCCAACGCTTTTCAATAAGGTAAAATAATTCATAAAATCTACTCTATTGTAATATTTAATTATTAAATTATGATTAACAAATAATGTTTAATTTTTGAAAATGTTTTTACCAAACTTTGCTATTCTAAAACTTTAATTAGTGTTTGTTTGTTTCATCTTAATTTAACTTTTTGATCTTATTTTAGGAAAAAAGACAAGTTTAGATAAATTTTTTTTTTTAAAAAAAAAAAAAATCAGTCAAACAAATTAAGTTCAGAAAATTTAAAGAAAACTAGTTCAAACAAAATTAAATAAGCGCCTATTCACTTTAACTTAATTTCAGTTCAGTTCAATTCAGCTCTAATCAGTTCAATTCAGTTCAACTCTTAATTTTCTTCTCTCATAAAATATTCATTTCAGTGTAGTTCAGTTCAGTTCAGCTTAGTTCAATAGATGTGAATAGGCCCTAAGTTCAACAAAATAATATAAGTTCATATCAAATAAATTAAGTTCAAATATAATAAATTCGGACAAAATGAGATAAATCAAACAGAGCCTTAATGTAATCGCTAAAACTTTGGCTTTAATTATTTAGTTAGATGAACTAAAGGTTTCGTTGTGATCCTACCGTCACGACGTCACATAGTATAGTGTCTATTTCTATTTGTAGGGTTTTCACAATATTCTTTTTTCCATAATCTTCTTTGATGTTTATTTTAATATCTTACATGGCTACTATGCTCTAATCTTTTGAACTATTTTCAATTAAATTCAGCTTAGCTCGTTTTTCTAATTTAGTTCGTTTTAACACAAAATAAAGAACAAAACCTTTTTCTTTTTTAAAAGTTCCTCTATTAAATTATATGATTGTCAAATAACAAATTTCGAGGCCCCTTATTTTCGGGGGTCTTTATAGTCGCTTACACCGGTCCACTCATGCTTAGAACAGTTCTTATTATTTTTACACGATAAGATACGGGGAGGTGCCCTCCTATCACGAAAGGGGTAGACCATCCTGGTTTATGAAAAAGCACAATTTAATTCCAAGCATAACAACTAACGTATCATGAATAAGCTAAGGGTGTTGTTGTTGTTTTTTTTTTTTTTTTTTTTTTTTTTTTTTTTTTTTTTTTTTTTTCTTTTTCTCTTTTGACATGAATAATAAGCTAAGGGTTGCTACAAAGAAGCTACTCTAAAATTTGTCGCAACTCTGATATTCAATTTAAATTATTGAAAAAACATCAAATTGCTAATGGAAGCTAATAAACTATAACCTAATTAATTGTTTCTAAGTACACTAATCATATCGATTTCCATGCTTAAATTACATAATCAATTTCCTTGTAATCTTCGTTATTCACTTATTCATTCATCTTTAATTAATATAAAATAATAAAAAGATCAATACTCAATCTTTTACGGATTATTTGTTTGGATACCAAGAAGTCTTTCCCAAGCGAAAGAATGAAGAAAACTTTTTATTTTTTTTTTGTTTTTTGAAGAAAAAGAATGAAGAATACTTAAGAGAGTGTTGAATTAACATAATAAGGTTGGTCAATTCATTAAATCATCAAAAACACAAGAACTTCAACTTAATTATGACACCAACTTTCTTAAACGCGTGGATTTTGTAATTTTGTTGTAGTAGCTCATCTTAATAATGTTATAAATTGCAAATTAATTAAATGAAAATCTTATTTTAATTCATTAATTTCGTCCTTTTGGCTTTTAAACAAATATTTTCGCCCAATTGAACCTTTTGACTTCACCAAGGGCTAAAGGCATGCATATGTAGCTGCTCTGATCAATCTGCTACCACGGATAATAATGTTTAATGTTGATTTGTTCAAGTCAAAATGCCTAAATTTTCAAAATTTTGCAAATTTGCCACTGAAAAGCGAAAATATATATTTTTTTTTTTTTTGTTAGTTTTTTGTTTTCAAAACATCAGAAAAGTGAAATAAATAATAAAAAAAATTAAAAAAAAAAAAAAAACGATATCAAACAAGCCCTTAAAAATAAGGCATTAGTGTATATCAAAGTATGATTTAAATTTATCAAATCTAAATTCATCCTAAGATTTAATTAAAGGATTTTTTGACTTTTACCACCAAAAAAAATCAAAAAATTGTGTTTTACCACCATAACTTCTAAAACTTTTATTTTACCACCAAATTAAAAATAAAAAATAATTTTTTACCACCTGTCGTCAAAAACCTAACGAAAATTTTAAAACTCTTCGATTTTTGTGTCAAACACATGTTCTCTAGAGGTTTTGGGGGGCATTTTGGTCCTATGGATCCAATTTGAGGTCAGAATTGACAAAAAATGATCGAAAATGCCTCGTTTTGCTTGTTTAAAAATACCTTATTTGCGTGAACACGCAAAACGAGGCATTTTTTTATCCTTTTTTGTCAATTCTAACCTCAAATTGGATCCATAGGGCCAAAATAGCCCCCTAAACCTTTGAATAGCATGTTTTGCGTACGAAATTTGGAGAAATTTTTTTAAAACCGTTAGATTTAACGGTTTTCTTGACGTTAGGTGGTAAAAAACAATATTTAGAATTTTTTTTGGTGGTAAAATAAAAGCTTTAAAAGTTTTGGTGGTAAAAAATAATTTTTTGATTTTTTTTGGTGGTAAAAGTCAAAATTTCCTTAATTAAATTTCTCTTATGTATTTGATTGATTGATTTGATCAGGAACTTTTTATAATAATCCCGGGCATAAGTGAGGTATTGGATCAAGATTTTGATTGATTGATTGGTTGATTTGATTAGGAAGTTTTTATGAATTTTATACTACTAGATGCTAATAATCACTCGTAAAAAAATAGTTTGAAACCTCTAAAACACACATTACTCTCTAATAAATATCCGTCTTTCCCTTTAAATCTAAGGGCATGTTCTGTTTTACCGAGATGAGCTGAAGAACTGAATTAAACTGAATTGATTGGAGCTGAATTAAACTGAATATTTTATGAGAGAAGGAAATTAGGAACTAAATTGAACTAATTGGAGCTGAAATGAACTAGAATTAAGCTGAAGAGAACAGGCCAAGCCCTAAGTGGTCTTGTACAAATTCAACTAGTATAATGAAAATATCTGTACCTTATAAAAAGTATAAGATTGGAGTTGAATTGAATTGAAATTAAGCTGAAGAGAGCAGCCCCATGCACCAGTTGCTAAAAGCCAATTTTTGTCAGTTGCTAATAGCATTTTTTCCACTAGTGTGAATATGTGATGCCAATTATCCCTTTTAAAATGTGTATTTACATATATATCATTATATCCTCATTAAGGGCCTGTTCTTATACGCTGAACTGAACTGAACTGAAAATAAACTGAACTGAACTGAACTGAAAATAAAATGAAGTGAACTGAACTTATTAATAAGTGATTTTTAACTACGGATTAGTGATCTTTGATTATTTATTATTATACATATATGTATATACAAATATACATATTAAAATATTTAAGAAAAATATACTATATAATTATAATATTTATGGAAAATATATTAAAAACATGAAACCCCAAAACATTTTAAAAACATATACTATTTAATTAAAAAATAAAATATTATTATGACAAAAGAACACAAAACACTTTGTAAAAAATTAACACAATTTAAAAAAAAAAGAAAAAGAAAAAAAAAGTAAAAGCTGGAACGAAATTATTATTATTAAAAATTAATTTATTATTATTATTATTATTATTATTATTATTATTATTATTATTATTGTCGTTGTAATAAGAGTTTAAAAGAATGAAATTTGGCTTTATATCATTAGCAATATCATTAGACATAAACTGAACTGAACTGAAAATAAACTGAACTGAACTTAACTTAAATTAACTTAACTGAACTGAAATTCAACGTATGAGAACATGCCCTAATATGTACTGGTTTTTATTAATGAATAATAATATTTGAACTAGTATACCCTCAAAAACTATTTTCTATCATTAATGTTAGTTGAATTACCTTGGACATTTATACCTATAAACATAATTTTTTTTACGTATCAACAACTAACTAAATTTGTGATTTAAGGCCAAACCACTATAACTTAATTAATTAAACTTGTCTTACTTTTGAATTGATTTCTTATGCCATGACATTAACTATTTTTTTTTATTAACATAAACTAAAAGAAAATTTGTGGAAAACTACTACGAAGTATACCTTATAAATAATAACTAACTTAAAATTATACTACGTACTTCGTAAGTGTTTTTTTATAAAAAAAAATAACTTAGGGTCTGTTCTCTATAGATTATTTTCAGTTCAATTCAGTTCACTTCTTAATTTTCTTCACTCATAAAATATTCAGTTTAGTTCAGTTCAGCTCATTTCAGTTAATCAGAACAGAGCCTTAATTATCTTATATGAACTTTTTCAGTTAATAACACTATCAAGATTCCGTCCAAATTTTTGCTTGTGGGGCCCACATTTATTGTTCTTACACCTAACTAACCTTTATTACTCTCATTTTACCCCGGATAAATAAAAACCCAAGACATTTTACCCACTTTAATGCTACATTTTTAGATTAAAAAAAACAGTTAAAAACCCAAAAATAGGGTAACTTAATACTAAAACAGACATCGGGAGTGACACGTGTCACATCCTGATGCTATTTTTTCCCTCCAAAACTCCCCTTCCCTTTTTAACCTTTTTTTTTGTTAATATTTGATTATGTAATAATATCATTCTAAATCTTTTATATTATCTTTGTGACAAATATATATTCCTTTTTATTTGGTATTCATAATTATTCTATTTACGGTTACTTAAATAATTATTTCAACTCCTTTTTAATTATCTTTTAAATGGAGTATTATTATATTTTGCTAAAAAAGTAATAATAAATTCACTCATATAATAGATGTTATAGAAATTACTTTAAAACATCAATTAATTTTTTTTTTCTTCAAAATACTTCAGCTAGCTAATATTTTATTTCAATTTCAATTTAATATAACTATATATTTAAGTTAAATATAATTTTATTTCTGAAATTTTACTATTATACGTACATATTATCACAAATTAAGGATTTATAGAGTATAGTATAGGCGTATAGCTATAAAATAAAAGTTGTGTTTGACAAATGATTTTTTAGATATAAAAGGGGATATTGTATTTGTAATTTTGTATATGTTTGCACTTTTACTAATAGTTTTAGTGGAGATTTTAGTTTGTTTTATTAATTTTAGATGTTTATTAAAAATGCATTTATTAATAAGTATTTACTAATATGACCACTAGACCTGATCAAACCAAGTCTTGCCTAAAAAATTCTCGGTTTTGTGCAGCCTAAAAAAAAATAAATCCATTTTTAGATAATTTTTTGCTTTGCCTTTTAATAATGATTACGACATTATAATTTCTATATATTTGATTTGTATGTTTTATCAAATTTTATTTGTTGGATATAATTAATTTTCTTACAAAAGTTAGACTTACAGTGCATGGCATGGGCCTTAAGCTAGTTATAGTTAAATGAGTTTATTTAGAGGTAATTAGGGCCGAATGGACAATGGTTGTTGGCCCCATTAGCTCAAATTTGAACAATTTTTATTTTAAGGTATTGTTATCAATAATATAAAATAAAATAAAATAAATCATATGCGGTAGT
This sequence comes from Chenopodium album, assembly GCF_948465745.1. Taxonomy (NCBI): domain Eukaryota; kingdom Viridiplantae; phylum Streptophyta; class Magnoliopsida; order Caryophyllales; family Amaranthaceae; genus Chenopodium; species Chenopodium album. The sequence goes on from NC_137847.1 coordinate 7,999,494, forward strand.
TTTTTCTGTTAAAAAAATCTTACAAGGTAGTTATTTGCAAAAAGAGTATTTTATTTGGTAGTTTCCACATGTTTAACTAAGCCAAATCACAAAGTATTGAATAGAAGAATTATTTTTTCAATTGGATTGAAAATGGCCTAATTAATGATTAACTAATCTGTATATGTATAGTTTATCATTTATTAAAAACTAAGGGTCTGTTCACATTTACTTAATTTCAGTTCAGTTCAGTTCAGCTCCAATCAGTTCAGTTCAGTTCCAATCAGTTTAGTTCAATTTAGTTCAGCTCCTAATTTCCCTCTCTCATAAAATATTCATTTCAGCTCAGTTTATTTAATTTAATTCAGTTCAGCTCCAATCAGTTCAGTTCAGTTCAGTTTAGCTCCAATTAGTTCAATTCAGTTCAGTTCAGCTCGGTTCAGTAAATGTGAACAGGCCCTAAATCACACAAGTTTTAAGGAAAGTTGTTTTTAATTAATGTACAAATTAGTAATATAATACAAAATATGAATTAATAAAGCCCTGTTCACTTCACCTTATAAAATTATTATTCAAATAAATAATTTTAATTCAGTAAAAATAAATTTAATTTCAATTCAGTATAAATAAGTTCATTTTGGTAAAAATAATTTCAATTCTTTTTTTTAAAAAAATAGCTTAAGAAGAAATATAAGGCCTCGTTTGTTCACTTCATCTTACTTTCCTGAATTGAAATTATTCTAACTAAATTGATATATTATATTTGCTGAACTTAAATTATTTATGTTGAACTTGAATATTTTTACACTGAATTGAAAATATTTTTACTGAATATATTTTTTTTTAACATCTAAAAATTTTTACTAACCTGAAATAATTTTTACTGAATAAAACTTATTTTTATTAAATTAAAATTATTTTTATTGAACTGATATTATTTTTACTAGATAGAATTATTTTTATTGAATACTAATTTTATAAGGTGAAGTGAAAAAGGCCTAACAGAGAATCAATAAATAATAATAATAATAATAATAATAATAATAATAATAATAATAATAATAATAATAATAATAAATTCAGAATGTAAAAATAGTTGGAAATTTTGGTTTTATTAATTTCAGATTTGGGCCATTTACTATTAATAATCCTAACTTTCGATTATTTTTGAATTATCACCTTTTACGGGCGTTTTCTTTTAATAGGTCATATGGTTGGTGACCTAATTAAAAAGTTACCTTTTTAAATTTTTTCTCAAATGACACATGTCTTAGTTTAATTAGTCAAAAACATTTTTTTTCTTTAAAAAAAAAAACTGAAACCACCACTTGCCCCTACCTCTCCCCCCTTCCTCAAGCGGTAAACACTCTCACTCGCTCCTTCCGCCCGTCGAAAAACACTGCACCCTACCCTTTCCCTTCTTTTCCCCTGCCCCTAAAAATCACCGACAATCCTCCCCCATCCATGAAACTAACCTCCCCCTCCCTGACATATCAATCGTGCTATTGAAGTTGGCGGTTCAAAGTGATGAAATTGGGTAGTGAATTGCTATTTGCGTTTTGTTTTGGTGGTTCGGTTAGTTGTGGCTGATAGGCGGAATTTGTGGCGGGGTGAGCTTGGTGGAATTAAAGCGGTTGTAGTTGCGATTGCCGAAAGTTTATTGCTGTCATTTATATTATGTGAGAGGAAATGTGGTTGTCGACGATGATCTAATGCATTGTTGTCATTTGGTGGGTTTGCAGCTTTTGAGGGTGAAGGAGGGTTGTCGGCGTATTCCGAGGGCGAAGGAAAGGCGGGGAAGGGTGGGTGTTTTTCAGCGGGGGGAAAGGGAGGAGATGGGGTTTTTTCCAGTGGGGGAAGGGGAAGGGGTCGGGGGCTAGTGGTGGTTTGATTTTTAAAAATATTTGTTAAATTATTTTTATTTTTTTAATTTTTTTTGATTAATTAGGGCTTGACACGTGTCAGGTAACCTGTTATAATAGGTTGTTGACTTTTGTTGACCGGTCATGACTTGATAGAAAAAAAAAAACTTCCTCCAAAGTTGACATTATTAGAAAATGATCGAATAGGAAATAAGCTTTTCTTCTTGTAGTGGTTGGGATTAATAAAAGTAAATGGCTCAAAGTTGGGATTATTATTACCAATTTTTCCAAAATATTTTAATTTTAGTAAAATTAATTTAGGTTCAACAAAATAATTTCAGTCGGTAAAAATAATTTCAGATCATAAGAAATAAGGTGAAGTGAACAATGCCTAAATAAAAACACTCATGAATTAGTAAATTCGATAATTTCAAATTAATTACGGTTATGGGCTTGTTTGGTTCACCTTATTTTTGCTTATATGAACTTATCTGATCTGGTCTGGTCTAATTGTCTAATTTGACCAAACTTTGACCTTAAGTGTACAATAATCTATAAGGAAAAAAATATATCAAGTGGGTCTTGTTAGATTCGTAATAATGTGTATTTTATAAATATGTAATTTTCATAATTCTTTTTTTCATTGCGGAATTAAAGATAATTAGCGATAAAAAACTGAACATAAAACGATGATCTGATCAGAACTTATTTTTTCTAATCGGATCTGCTTTGAACTTATTTTTTCTGATCCGAACTTATTTTTTCTGAAATAAGTAAAAATAAGGTGAATTAAACAAGGCCTATCAAGGAGATATAATAATATTTTCTCAAAAAAAGGAGACATAATAATTCTTTTGTTTATAATTTGTAATATACTCTGTATCTAATTAATATTTTCTTAAATGCGTTTCCATGTATGATGAATACTTCCTCCCTTTCTGGACTACCTTTCTAGTTTTCTTCCATATTAATTAACAAAATTAAAACACTTAATTTACGAGTGTTGGTTGTATGTTATGGAGCATTTATGCATGTTTAGAAGACTTTCAAATGTGATGAGCGCTACTAGAAGAGTTTTAGCCTACAAAATACTCATCAATTAGCTTAGTTTCCTTGTTATTATTCTTTTCCAAAAATAAGCATGCATATATTAATTTATTTGCAACTAGATAATTTGCAACTTTATTGATTTTGATTATTTCTAGGGTTTTGCCAGTCCACAAATAATTCCTCTTGGTGGTCCAGTGCAAATAAAAAGCAAGGAATAAAAGTGATGAATTTTATTGTTCATAAAATTGGAGACCAAGAAAACATAAAAGTCCAAAGATTTAGTTGTAACTATCAATTAATACATTTGCATGCATGCATGGAGAAATTTCTACTTCTTAAAATAGAATAGATTATTCTTTGGAATTTAATTAATTTTAGTTATTAGCTCGTAAAAGGATTGTGTAATATTTTTGACCTATTTTTCTAAGCGTGTCTTTGTGGTTGGTGTTTTCTCCAGCACGCAATTTGATTGTGGAAAAGTAAAATTTAGGTACTATTTGATGTTGAAATTTGTCTCTTACTCATAGAAAGTACCCAAAATAGTTAGGACTACTATTGATGTTGGACATAATAATAATCAATGCATGGTGTAGGTCATTATAGGGTTGATTATGACAGCATAACTTGGAATGTAAACACAATTCATGCTCCTCAATTTTTGTACTCACTAGAATTAAATTTAGTTTCTCGATGATTAAAAAAATGAAGCAAACTATATTTCATTCTAAGGATTAGGCGGATTTAACATGACAAACTACATAGATTTTCTTGGAATTTTATTACCTTAATCAAGCCTTGTGATTTTTTTTAAGGGAAAGATAACATACGGGTATTGAGTTAAAATCCACCAAAGTACTTTTGGGGAAACAAACCGATACAACTCAATTTGCTCACTTCACCTAATTTAATGATATGATTACATTACTAATCAAATTTAATTTTAGCTTTATTTTAAATCTTATGATTTTATTACATATTCTTTCAAATATATGTAATTTGCTCTTTTTTATGAAAATATTGTTTAATTTCTTTAATGAGTAATTATTGTGGGAGTAGGCTTGAAAATTTGTCCTATATCTATGCTTACATATGTTACTACAATAATGGAAGGAATTTTCAACGAAAAAGATTAATTATTTAATCGACTATAAGTATATATTGTCAAGATTATATAATGATGTGGACGAAAGTCGATATATGATGAATTGTATAGAGTTTAATTGAAATTCGTATTGATATTTTGAATTAAATTATCGTAAGTGCAGTGTTGTTTACTTTGACGAGTCAATCAATTTTATTTTATTTTCTCCTTAAAAATAAGCCCCGAGCGTATTGATGGGAGTTGTTATTCCATTTATACAATCACATATAATATAAAGCAAAAAAAATTCTTTAATGTTAAGGGAAAATTAATTTAATGTAGACTAAAGACATGTAATGCTAGGAAGATTAAAAGGTCCATGGAAATCAATGAAATTTTACGGAATAAATAGGTGGCAGTCAAGTGTGCATGATTTGGAAAGTGGAGGCACACCAACATTGCCCTAGTAAAGAATTTCTTACAACTACATGGTCTACATCCTATCGTGTTATTTCATTTTCTTTCTAAAGTAATATATTCAGCATGTATTGAAACTTACGGTTTATCTAACATGATCCCCGGGCACATATTATGTAACAAGAAAATATTTAATTTTCAACAGTTTTACTACCAAATTAAATGAAAAATCAATATACGAAAGAAGTATAGTCCCTTTATCGTACACTAATAACTTGCATAAAAGAAATTAAACATTGGAATTTGGATAATAACTTTCCTACAAAAAGGCTCAAAGAATGGATAGAATTTGTGCTTTAAAAGTTTGCAATTTGAGCAAGAAATTTCCTTAGTCCAGGCAGCCAGCCATAGGATGCTCTTATTATGTGAAGCAGTGCATGTAATGCAAGTGATATATGTTCGTTAAATCCTTAGCATAACATTGGTTGGATATTCCCTTTGTTTTTCCTCTAATGCAATGCATTTGATGGCATTATTATTATTTAAACTATTTGATGCCAAAACTTTAGAATATTTTGAACTTTTAAGTAACTCATGTTTTAGAATATTTTGAACTATATGGGATTGCTTCTATTACATTTTTATCTAAATAGTGAATAAAAGAGAGCATATTGGACAAGTACAAGGTCGGAGATGACCGATGTATCTTTGAGATTGGGCTTTTTCGATGTATCTTCAAGATTGGGCTTTTTCATTAAATTATGAGATTATTGTTTTTTTCCTTAGTTTTTTCTAATTCTTGACTAATTCAAGGGTATTTTGAGAAATTTTACTCGCCATTAAGGGAGATTTTTCTAAAAGTGATGAACGAGATCGATGTTTGCAAACACATGGCCCAAGCACGAAGTTGTTCAAACAAAACTTGTTTAGTAAAAATTGTTCAAAACCTGATCTGATTATATGACCGACGAGCCAATCTGAACCTAAACTCACTTTATAACTTAGCTAAACTTGTCTGCAACTTGGCTAATTTTAACCAAAACTAGATATAATTCGCTTCAATTACAACATGATCCAACTTAATTGATATAAATCTAAATCCGTTATAACCCAAATACACATGTTTCCAACCTAAATCAATTAAGTTGAAACCAAATATGTCTCACCTAAATTAAATTATGAGATTTACGTCCCAGACTGATTCGAAACCGTAAAAGTAACCAAACCAAATCGATATTCTAATTATAGTAGATCAACTGGCCACCAAGTGAACCCGCTTCAACCCAACTCAATTACAACCTAACTTGAAAACAATCCTTTGAATGGGCACAATTAGTTTGACCATTAATGAATGGAAATTCTTGTGTATATATTAGTAGAAATTATATATGGAGTATTAATAAAGATAATGTTATAAAAAAAAATTATATAAATACTAAATAATTTAACAACATTACACCGTATAGCATTAGTGCGTGGTTTATATATTAGTAAAAAAATACATAAAATAGTATAAATTATTATGAAATGGTTGGAGTATACATATTGACACGATTATTATTATTAAGGATGGACTAGTATATATAAATACAAGTACATGATTGTAATTTATAGATGGAAAGAGTGTTATGTTATCCCGAGACCAAAAGAGTTTATGTTCAGATGTTCTCACACTTATAATCCAAAGAGATCAAGAATATTATCTATGTTAATACTATTAATCGTATTAAGTATGAACTAACCCATTTGTAACTTCAGTGCCATTCTTTTCACGAATTCCAGGTGTTTTAAGTTGTTATAGTTTGAATAGGAGTCTTCAACATATCTACCAATTAGTCGGTTTTTGAATGTGTAAGTCAAACTTTCAAACCTAAAACATGCAATTTTGAAAACTATTGGACATGTTTGTTGTAAGTCAACCCACACCACACTACTATTATCAGCAACATTTACACCATTACTTAAGACTTTTGACGGCACTACCAACATACACTTGTTAGGCTTTTAACATAATGTGACAAAATATAAAATGAAATTTCATTACCTAAATAAATAATTAGCTGAATTTCAAAATTCATTACACTTCATACATACATATAAATCAGATACCATTGAATGAGATTTTTTATGGGCTACTCTTTACGCCTTCGGCTTTAATGCTACTTGGATTAAAGCTTGTGTCACCACTGTGTCTTATTCTCCTACTGTCAACAATGTCACTACTGCTCTCATAACACCTTCTAGGGGGTTACGGCAAGGAGATCCTCTTTCCCCGGCCCTCTTTGTTATTTGTATGGAAGTACTGACAAAAAAATTAGTACTTCTTAGTCAAAACAAATCTTTAGGCCTCGGGGTTAAAATTGCACCAGCAGCCCCTAATATACATACCTTGCTTACTCTTTGCGGACGATAGTCTTCTTTTCTGTAAAGCCACTTCTACAGCCGTGTCTACTCTTCGGAATACTTTGGATGAGTTTTCCATGTTATCTAGTCAACTTATTAACTTTAATAAGTCTTCTATGGTTTTTTCTAAATATGTATCTAATAATACTAAATCCTCTTTGGCAGGTTTCTTTAATATGACCCCTAAATCCTTCCTTGGTCGATATTTAGGGGTTTTCTTTAACTCTTCCCATTATACTAAAGATAACTTTCAACATCTTATTGCAAAAGCTGATCAGAAAATGAATTTATGGGCCTCAAATTTGGTTTCTAAAGCTGGAAAGGTGGTTTTAATTCAAAGTCATCTTGAGGCTTTCCCCTCCTATGCCATTACTACAGCTCGTTTACCTTCTTCTGTTGCCTCTTCTCTAGACAAAATTAATCGTGATTTCTTTTGGAAGCAATCTCCGTCTAAGACTAGTATGCCTATGGTTGCTTGGGACGCTATTTGTCAACCTAAAAGTCAAGGGGGTTTAGGCCTACGTAAATCTGTTGCTGTTAATTCTGCTTTCTTGGCTAAGTTAGGATGGAAAATTCTTACTAATCCTACTAACTTGTGGGTTCAATCAGTTACAGCTAAATATCTTAGACAATCTCATTTTTTAACTTACCGTTCTCAGTCTAAAGACTCTTGGATTTGGAAGAAAATTCTACAAACACGACCACTCTTGATTAGAGGACTCCGTTGGAAGATTGGCAATGGTTCTTCTATCCTCTTCTGGGTAGACATTTGGTGTGCTGACACTAACATTATAGCTTTATTGGATTTGGACTCGGATACTATTTCCAATATTGATATTACCATTGATATGTTTATCACTGACGACGATTCATGGAATGTTTCCCTCTTAAAATCTTGTCTCCCACATGATCTTGTTTACCTCATTCGAGGCATTCCACTTCCTTTCTCTCCTGTTCCAGATGAACCATGTTGGGGACTTTCTAAGGATGGTCAATTCTCGGTTAAATCTGCAACTTGGTTAGCTTATTCTCCTTCTATCTTACCCCTTAAATGGGAATTTCATTGGCTTTGGAATTTAGATATCCCTCCCAAAATTATGATATTTTTATGGCAAATTCTCCTAAACAGTCTTCCTACTAGACAAACTTGGTTTCTCGGAATATTGATGTATCTCCCTTTTGTGCCCTATGTAATTCATTTTCCGAATCTCAAGACCATCTTTTTCTTTCGTGCTATTTTGTTAGGGATGTTTGGTCTTCTATGGTTGTACGTAACTGGGTTGACTCCCTTGTCTCTTCTTCGTCAGTCCATGCCCTTTTTCGCTCTCTTAGAGCTTCTTCTCCCAAGGCTACTCCTAAGATAGCCATTATGTGCTGGAGCATTTGGAAATGTCGAAATGCCCTAATCTTTAAGAGTTCTACCCCTACCGTTGATACCATTTTTTGTCGTGCTTTTACCCTTTTTCAAGAATGGCAATCCCGTTCTCTCTTGGATAATCTACATCCTACTAGTCCTCCCGTTCACTCCTCTGCTTCTCCTCCTACCCCTTCTTTTATTTCTAGGTCCCTTCGCCTCTAGGATTTTGTAAACTAAACTTTGATGGCTTTGCTTTAAATAACTCACCTACGGCTGGTGTGGTCCTTCGTGACCACCTAGGTAACCACATAGCTAGCCGCACTTATAATTTGGGCTCTTGCGTGGCTTTTTTGGCTGAAGCTATTGCACTTCGTAATGGTCTTCTTTTAGCAAGAAACCATAACATCTCCCATATTTTCATTGAAGGAGATAATCTAACTGTTATTAATATTTTTCAGGGAAAATTCAGCTGCCCCTAGAAACTGCATCTGCTCATGGATGACATTAAAAAGATCCTGGAGTCTTTCTCAGCTTTTGATTCTCAGCATATAACGTAAGGGAAATCGAGCAGCAGATTATGTTGTTTCTCTAGGCTATTCTACCCCGACACATCAAGATATTGACCCCTTCATGGATAGCAAATTTTCTTATTTTTTATTTTTCGATAAATTAGATTACAGTCTTGTGAGAAAACGTTCTTAATTTTTCTGTATCTTACTTTTTAAAAAAAATAAATAAATAATATAAATCAGATATATAACTAAATTGCCATAAATGACATTGAACTATCTATATCTATTTATACTTCTATACTTAGTACTTAAATACACAAACCATCATTCCTATTATGCCACATGTAAATTTTATTTTTCACCAATGCCACATGTTACCTCACCTTTTCATTAATTAACTAGTGTGTGGCCCGGGCGATGCCCCGGGTTGCTGGTTTGTACTTGTTTAATTTGCTAATTAAATTCGACTGTTTAGATAGTAAGACTTGTTGGTTTTGAGTTTAAGTCTTGCTATAAACATTTTTTTAGTTGTCAACTCAATCATTACATAATGAAAACAAATAGTATAATAAGATAGAAATTAACTTATTTAAGTTAACTATAATTTTATTGGATAAAAAAACATAATTAATAAATGGCCAAGATGGTAAGACTCTTAACTTAAGACTTGTTGGTCTTGAGTTCAAGTCTTGTTATAATCATTTTTTAGATGCAAACCTAATACATGTGAAAGTGACATGTCGTGTTTATAATGACATGTGGCGCATATTGCTGACATGTCGAACTTGAAAAAGGTGATGCATGGAACCTATTCTGTTTTAGGAACACTTTTTAATATATAAAGTATAGATTAATCAATCCCCTTTCTCATTAAAAAAAAATAAATAAAATAAAAAAACCACTTTAATTGAATGTATGAAAGTTATTTGATTCACTTTCTTCTAACTTAATATCTTATACAAAAATATTCAATTGTCACCGTTTCTTCTTCTATATAAACTATTCATTTTCCAATTAAAACATATTATAAAATAAAAATTTATATTATAAACCTATATACATACCGTGCGTTGCACGGGGCAGAAGGCTGGTTTTACTTAATTTTATACCCTTATGATTATAACATTTCTTTCCAACATTTATTTTCTTGTAAATAATTCTTATTGTGTTAGAAAAAAAAAGGTTTATATAGAAGACGGATGTGGAGTAAACCCAAGTGTTTAGTGTTGTTATATATGTCAATTTTATTCTTTTTTTAGCAAGTTGGTGTCAATTCAACGAGTGATACAAGTTTATGTCAATATTTGTAATATACTCCAAAATTGGTGTTGATGAGTGTAATTTTGTGAAAAAAGTTGTACTCCCTCCGTCCCCAAAAGTTCGACTCTTTTGGACTAATTTTAGTCCCAAAATGATCGATTCATTTACATTAAAATACCCACCAATTTACAACAATATTTGTGCAAAATTAGCTTCCCCATATAAAATTTTGTTTTTTCATGTACTTTTAATATTTTCTCTCCTCTACTTTTTTACAAACCCCATGTAAATTTATCTTTCCAATATACTTTTACTTCTTTTTATTTAATTTTCTTAATACTCGCGAAATCAACCCAAAAGATTCATTCTTTCGGGGATGGAGGGAGTACAACTTTTCAAGAAATTATACATCCTAGTTCCTATGTTATAATACATACGTCTATCAAACAATCAAGGATTTGATAAATTACAAATTTAAGGGGGGAAAAACCCTTACATAAGACAAGTATTTCATCCGTTTCGTAATAATCGTAATTCACTAGGTGTTGTACATAGTTTTAGGAATAATATAGGGTGGAAGGGCCTGTTCACATTTACTGAACTGAACTGAACTAAACTGAGATGAAATGAATATTTTATGAGAAAGGGAAATTAGGAGCTGAACTGAACTGACTGGAGCTGAACTAAACTGAAATTAAGTAAATGTGAACAGGCCCTAAAAAGAGAATTTAATAATAAAGTATAATTAGTATGAGTATATTTAATTATTAATAGGAGAGAGAAATTAAAAAAAAAATAGTGTTACATTTATTATGAAACGGATGTTAAAGAAAACTGTTGTGCTTATTACCCAAAAAAAAAAAAAGTAAGAGATTTTTATTTTTGATGCTACTCTGTGCATGTGGCTTTCATTGGAGGGCAGCTCATAAAACTAAGGGCATGTTTATTTCATCATATATTATAAGTCATCTAATTTTATTTTCAGAGGGGAAAAAATTTTAATAGACAATAATTAACTTATCTAATCTTATTTGCAGGGTAGAAAGTTTTTGATACAATTTCAAATTTTCAAACACATACCACAATTCATGTAATTCAAATAAATTAATATAAATTCATACAAAATTATACTTTGCATAAGTTAAGATAAATACTAAAAATACTCAAAATTGTTCCCAAAAAAAAAAAAAAAAAAAAGATAAATACTCAAAATTATACAAATTCATATAATATAATTTCAAACAAAATCAAATACTTTCGCCGTTTCTTTTTAGTTGCATCACTCACTTTTCTAAAATAGAAGTTTCAAATTAGTAACATCTCTTTATTTTTAGTTAACAAACTATCTCTATCACTCTCCTGTAAGATGGGTCCTTTTTCTTTGTTTTTTTCTCTATCTCTCTCATCTGTAAAAATTGTCTCAAACTCCGCAATTTACAAAATGATACAACTAAAAACAACGGAGAAAGTAAATCAAAGATATTAACCACCTCTCGTATATTTTCCAATATCCCTTTTAAAGTTAGTTAGAAAAACCCCACAACAACCGTCACATACCAAAAATGTAACATCAAAAAAAATTTGGAGAATGATTGTCATTACTCAAGTTATTTGACATGAGATGAGCTTTTCATATGATTGATAATCAAAATGCTAGCTTTCTTCTTCTGTCAGAGCGGTGGCCGGCTTGTAGGCCCTCTGTTAGGAGGCGACACTTTGTATGAAAGAGCCCCTTGTATGTTGCAACACATTGCCTAATACTAGTAATAAATCAATTATTTCCTCCGTCCATATTTATTAGTTGCATATAGTACTTCATCTGCTTTAGTACTCTGTATAAGCGTATAAGCATAATACTCCCTCCGTCCTAGTGAGACTTTAGACTTTTTTTTCAATATTCATATATTAACTTTGATAATAATTTTTTTATTAACATAATAACAACATACGGAGTATTTTATATAAAATAAGTATGTTGTTAGATAGGTATTGACATAAAGTTTCATAAAATAATTTTTTTCCCTATAATTTTCATTAATATTTACTCGTGTAAAAATAAGGTCAAATAGTATCTCGATATATGTGTAAAGTTTGACTGTATTAGTTATTCTGGGACAGTGAGAGTTATTCTTTACACCTTACCGTCTTTGATTTTTGTTGCATTACAATTTAGAATACTGTGTACTGTAGTAATTGTTGGGGGTGTCAACTCAAGTCCTACATGAAAATACTCCATAGTAAGGAAGAATTGCGTTCCTAATCAATATCCACATCCACCTATTGTCTTTAGTACAGTATGAAGTCTTTTGAAAAAAAAAAAAAAAAAAAAAAACAATTCATGCAAGTTAGACACAAAATGAACAATATCGTGCAACCCAACAGTGGTATGAATCATTGAATCAAAGCCAAAGGTTCGAGAGTTGGACCTGTGAGCTGATCTATGCTCTTACAAGTTGATAGAGAGGGAATAAAGATGAATACAATTATATCATACTAATGTAAAATAAATAAAGGCGGCGAGTATATTGAGTGTGCAATTACAAGTTGAATGAAATGAACAGACCGAACAAGTGACATGAAAGCCAAAGGTTCGGAAGCTGTACCTGTGAGCTGGTCTAAGCTCTTTCAAATTGCTAGAGAGAGAATTAACAGTGTTTCGGAAGTCATATCCCAATTTCACAACTGAATACGGATGTTCTGCCAGATTGAACTCAGTAAACTTCAGAATACGTGTGTGTGTGTGTGTATATCAGTATATGTGATACTGAAAACAGGGGAGATAAGTTGATAACTAACAGTATCCGCGTTCAAAATCACTCAGTATATTTCCCTATTTCCACAATAACCACGGACTTTATAAGGAATTAATTGATAAAATTTTAATATACACCTTTCTGTTGGTAATCTCAGACATTACAGATTCTCAGAAACCATTTTGTATACATAACAGAAATTATTTAGCACAATGATCCTGTAAAACTTCCATAAACATATATGTGATAAGATAATAAAAATGAATCACTTGGTGGCTCCTCAGTCAGAACTGGTGAGAAGTGAGATTAGGGACTCATACTTGGGAAACTTTGCAAGAAGATCACTTCGCTTTGCTGATTCTGAGTCTTCATACTGGAATGCAGGCGCACAAGTGACCCCCAATAGAGTGTAGTACTTGTCACCATCTCTGGGTGTGACTTCAATATGTGAACCATCTGCAGATATGGTAATATCTTTGGCTGGAAATGAGCCAAACCACATGAGAGGAGGCACAGTGTGCTGTGGTTTCTCATCCTCAAGAAGGTTAGGCCCGACACGAGTTAACTTGACCTGTCCATTCGTTTCATCCAACTCCATCACCTGAAAACAGAGAATTCTCAATTAGATCACAAAGGATGCAAAGAAACAGTTCAGGAGAATGTGCTCTTGTAAAAATTTACTGAGCAAGTGAAACTGAGATAAATATGGAGACGGATACAAACAGATCACCAGAAGCAAGTTATACTCCCTTTAATAACTAATCGAGGCTTGCAAAATACTGACTGAAATTTAGATTCCTCATGTATTTTATCCCAGCTGCTGCCTAACAACGGGGGTTAAGGAAAGGGGAACAAACCAACTAAGGATATCACTGAGATGCCTAACAAAAATAAACCAGGTGCCTTTTATAGGTAGTTATATGGGCGTTTCAAAAGTCCAGGAAATATTGAATCAACCAACTGACATAAAAGTAGAAATTTATTCTATTACCCTTTATTTAGCAACAAAGCTTTCCATGCAGATTGGCTACGCATTAAAAAATCTAACAAAAAGGTTGTTGGTAGCCTGAGGACTTAGTACAGACTACAGAAGTACAGATAGATAGTCTGGTGTTTCTATTAATAGTAAGAGGACTAAAAAACATCAGCTTAACTTATAATCTTTATTTCAAGTAATTTCTGGTAGAGTTTTAAATGGCTAGAAATATAATCCGATTCGTTGTCATACTTCACTTCAACGTAATAACGTGTCAAAAACTCAATATACTGAAAAGCCACAGTCGAAAGTACAATACCTAAAAATTTGGTAAGACTAACGAACCATCTTCTATATTCATTCAAATGTCAGGCTATGTAACTGTAATTAGCTAAATAGCTAATGCCTTTCTAATCTACAATATACAACTTAATGAAGAAACTAGGAAGCAGACATAACCAGAACGTGAGAAGCTATACAGATTATACTAGGGAAAGGTCATGAAAAGATGCATCCAAAGCAGGTTTTTCATAGGTCAGCAACAAAGAAATAAAATGCTTCTCAAGGGACAATCAGTGACACACAACAGCGAATTCTGATAATTGTGCAGTACAAATATACAGAAAATCTTAAAAATGGTCAATGGCTATAAACATTTTCAGTAGTGTCTGGAAATTCACAGATATACGACAAAACTACTTCATCACACAAATCTATCTAAGACAATTCACAGGTGAGGAAGAGTCCCACCCATCCTCACCATAAGTTTTGATAAAGGTGGTATAGGCTGGCAAACTTTATAGGTTACTCCTGCATGCAATCACAAGCAAATTGGTTTTGTAAAGTACCCACCCCCCCCCCCCCCCCCCCTTTTTTTTTTTAAGTAGTCCTCATTGTGAACAATACAGTTTACAGTTTCCTTGCCTCTGTCAGTAATTATAAGATACTGTAGTGGCTTGCTCATTCTACAAATTCTCATCTATTAAGAGCCTCTTTGGCTCTTTTCCTCAAATGTTTTTGTCTTTAAAAAATTGAAATATCCCAACCGATGATTTTATCTATTGGAAATTAGATAAAGTCTTCCACCCACGAGGAGGCAAAAGATTATTGTTTGACTTCGAAACAAGGAGATGTAGCACATTAGTGATTGTATGTCAGTAGAAATTAATGTGAATTTCTCACCTAAATTCCCTCCTTAAATTAAGCCTACCCAAAAAACAAAACAAAAAAAAACCTCAGATATTAATGTGCTGCTAGATTAGGTACTGCATCTGCCAAAACTAATTACTTGTATATAGTTCTGATACCAACGTGTAAAAAAAACCGGTATTTACAGATATTGGGCATAACTCAATCTTGTAAGCATACAAATAAATTATCCAGGTTCTTGTAGAAATTGGAATCACAAAACTTCCTACTTCTCGTTAATCTGGTTCGCCTACCAAGGTTTTGATTTCTAAAACTACCCTCTAGTGTTCCACAACTCAAGAACCACTTCTCACTCTTTCTATGTGGATTTGCAATAGATAGGGAAGATCTCTAAATTCCATTAATTTTGTTTAGCCTACTGAGTACTGACTCCATTATCGTAGGATTGGGGTGGAAAGGAATGGTTTCAAAACCCTAAAGTTTATCTTTATCTCTTGATCAATTTGCTCTTGACTACCACTACAGCATATTTCAATTCTAATGACTCGGTAGGCCTGTTAAGATTGTTATGGTTCCAAACAGTTTATGACCCCAAGATACACCCCTGACATCTACTTCAAATTGATAAAATAAAATTTCCCAAATCTGGTCCAAAAATGTGGATTATAGCTTTCAGTTTTACAGAATATTCGACTATTTCAAACCTGAAAAGGATAAAGGACGAGGGGTTTCTCATGGACCTAAAGAGACCCTGAGAGGTCATTTAGGTGGTTGGAACCATCCCCTTTGCCTCTTAACTAGCATTTATCTAATTACACACATGCCTTTCGTTATTAACTTAAGGCAACCACGAGGATTTGTGTGATCGACTAGTGGGCATATATGGTTTCATACAAACCTAATGCATCCCCCATCATCACTTGAGTTTTCAACACCATGCCTCAATATCTTTTTTTAAAAAAAAGGTTTGTTTTCATGTATCAACCTTCAAATATAGCTTCCAGAGAACATTTTTTAGCACAACAAGGTTAGACATCAAGGTTTTTCCTGAAGTTCTCAAAGGACCGCAAGAGGCCTATTTGGTGCTGGGAACCATCTAATTCATGCCTTGGCCATGACTTTGCATCCCTCATAATTATTTCATGCTATGCTTTGCCTTACATCTTCAATAAGGTGAGGCAAGACGCTACCCTCTATTTCCATAATAAGCTTTTAAGAATGAGGTGTCCTCGTGCCCATATCTCATTCATAGGTCTAGTGGTGGCATGCCTTGGCTGGCAGTGCCCATGCCTTGGCATGACTGGGCATGAGCAAAAGCATAAAACCAACACTAATATATATCTCAAATTGACTTTCAATAGCATCTACCACTCACTCATGAGGATATTTTAAACTGAAAACCCTACTCAATCACCCCCACAAAAGACGATTATAAAGATTAATTACTCTTGCGACTGGCGATCACACCAGCAGTTGTGCGAGCTCCAAATCAAAAAACCAAACAAGAGCTAGGATGAAGACATCACCATGTAACAAAAAATTCTTGTATTACCCCAAATTAATTTTACCTTGAACATGAATATATCGTCAACATCACATGTGTCGATATTAAATGGTAGTCCAACCCGTAGACATAACTCACATAAGTGATAGGTACAACTAACATAGTCTTCCTTTCATTAAGATGTCATTTAGTTAAAAGTCAAGTACCCGTACCCCAATTAGACTAAATCATCAACTCATCAAGGATCATAGCAAGTATAATTAAGCAACTAACATCAACTCCTTGACTCCGTTCCTCGTGACATTGTCAAAAGTCCATAAAAATATATACAAAGATCAAAATTCTCCGTCTATAGGACTCACACGATAACAAAGTAGGGATCCATTTACTCATGTCCTCATTGGTCGTAGTACACATGTGCTATGAAACATGTGCTATGGTAGAGAAGAAACTCTTTCAGCAGAGAGCCTATGTCAATCTCAAAAATACACCACACTAGTTACATTCAGTCACACCCACGTCCCACGTGCCTAACCTAAGTATTTATATGCTTACTCATTAGAGTCCCATGATCTACAAAAGCAAGAAGCATGTAGCATCAAAAAGATTCTAGCATACAGATTAAACCTTACCGTAATCGGCTCACCCGTGTAATGGTCAAAGGTTTCAGCACAAGGAATACGATGAATTTTCGCCACGCTCCCAGAAGGCAGCATGAAGTAAATGGCAGTGCTGACGGCTCGATCCACCTTGTCTGAACATCAACAAAACTCCTAGAAAATCATAAACCAATATTTTGGCACCCATGACTTCACTTATCACTAAACACAACAAAACAATCACAATACAAGAACTTACTGCCCCATTTCATAATTTTACCTATACTATACATCATTAGTGTTGGGTACTTTAATGCAATTAACCCAAAATGCTATTGAAATTAATTGACAATTAAAACATTCCAACTAATGCTCCTTCCATCCCACTTTAATAGACCACATAATTCGATAATTTATACTCCATATGATTGAACCAAATAACACAATTTCAAAGCTACAAGTATTGGGGTTTGGGAGATGAAACAAAAAACTTAAACTTGAATAATTCAGCAAATTAAATGCATATCAAACATCAACAACTGTTTAACCAAAAAGGGGTGAAATTATAATATAAAGTGTAAGGAAAAAGATAGATATTATAAGGGTTAGAACTTACATTGAGGAGGAAGGAGAGATTTAGAGAGAGAAACAGAGTTATCTCTGAATGTCTCAAAGTAAAACCCACCATCTGGGTGTGGTGTTAAATTCAATTTCTCCACAATTTCTGATGCCCTCAACATCTTCTTCAAACAAATTCAAATAAACAATTTGCAATTTGATGATAATTTCTGAAGAAGATTGTAGAGAATAGAGAGTGATAATTTGATGATACGAGGAGTAGATAACTTATCCTTGTATTATGAAGATGAACTTATTTGAAAATTAAAGCCGTCGGTTGTCTAAAGCGTTGGTGTTTTCTTCGACTTATTTTGACACTTCGAAATTATCTATAATATTACTCCGTTTATTCTAGGATAGAAAGGTGTGATTGAAAATATTAAAACTTAATTATAGAGCAGAATTTATTTCGAAAAAAACACACCGTTAATAATTAATAATGAAGTTCCAAGTATCTTGCCATTAAGAAAATTTTACATTTAGTACTTGAGGTCTAAAATGTACTATAGTTGTTTTATTTTGGGTACCTTACTCTAAATACCGATATTACCTAATACAAAGTATTTTGTATAAAATAAATAGTTAGGGAGTTTTTATAAATTGTAGATAAAATTGCTCTTTAAACAAAATATCAATGCCGACTTAGAGATGGAAATACCCAACGGAGGATCCGACCACCCGGTCCATCCGCTTTATTAAACGGGTGAAAAACCCGATTTATATGGATGAGAGGCGGGTGACGGGTGAATCAGGTGATGGATCGGGTCGGATTCGGGTGGTGGTTAATCCCATCCGTCACCCATCCATCCATCCGTTTAGTATTATAAATATTCTTATTTTTTAAAAATAAATATAAATATCTTATACATATATAATATTTGCATATTAGAAGTTACATGGTATGATTATATTTTATTTTTTATGTTAATATTTGACATATCACAATTATTTTACAATAATTATTTTAATATTAAAGGGTCAAAATAGTTTTCTCAAGTTTTTTTTATCTAAAATTAATTTTTATTCACCCACCCGTTTACCACCCGGCCCATCCGTTTCACCCGCGGATGATGGATGGATTGATTTTGGGTGATGTATTGTGCGGGTGACGGATGGATCGGGTGAAACGGATGGATGCGGGTGACAAATGCGGGTGGAGCTCCACCCGATCCAAACCCGATCCATTTCCATCCCTAAATGCCGTATAAGTCACTCATAAAGTCATATATCATACAGAGTAATGCATAAAATGGAAAGAAAAAAAAAAAAAGTTAGGTTTTTTATTAGGATTAACAATTCTCACCGTACATGACTCAATCATGAACAAGAAGTTATTTCCAAGAAAAAATCTAAAGAATAAGGTATAGTATTACTGTATTACATTTACATGGTAAGCAACTAAGCATAGCACAAGTTTGGTTCAATCTACAACACTGTACAAATATTTGTCTACCTACTTAAAACTTTCAACCCACTATGTAGTGTTAAACTCGGAAGTTTTCTATGGTCATTCAGAAATTCCTATAGCCTGTGTATTCGATCATGGAATGGTGAAACGGGTAGCTACCTTACGGCACTCATCTTTTGTAAAGCTCAGCAACCCAAGGCGCAAGTTCCATGTTATCTGGTGTCCTTGGATTGACGGAATAGTAATCTGACCAGTAAAAATGCTGTTTCTCAGTGAATCTTCCATCAGAATACAAATTCAATGGTAACCAACCAAGACCCCCGTTCATATTTCTTTTCTGCTCTCTAGGATAAGCCAATGGTGCCTGCACATACCTGCATAACAGGAAAATTCGAGGACAAACTGACAGCGGGAGAGACACTAACTTTTGAATCATGATGATGCAAGTCAGGCAACATGGGAATTACTCGAAAGCCAAGGACCAAAGTTAAGATGAGGGACATACCTGATCCCATCAAGAGTAGCATCCCAGCCAAAATGGGTGTGGCCAAACACATGACATGCAGCTTTGCTCCCCTCAGCACCGTGTATAGATCTGATTCGAGCCTCAAGAAAGTTGGAACCGATGATTTTAGGAAGGTTTGGATAGTAAAGCATTCTTTTCTCTGGACATAGGTCTAGCCTGTGAGAATTTAGAACATAAGACAAATTGCCAGCATAAAATGGCACTCCATATCATAAACATTCTCACCCTTCCAAGAGAAAAATAAAGTAAAATCCTTGGAGGATGTAGTCATGTAGATAGGAATATGTAACAGAAATAGCCTGGAATTGTACAAATACTTAACAGTGATAGAAAGAATGGCGGATATAAATGAGAAACTCTTATCTTAAAACTAACCTAGGAACATAGTGGGAAAATGTAATTACTTTTTCACATTTTCTCTGGATCTCTTTTATTGCATGGGCATGTTTCTCATTCATTGCATCAAAATGGCAAGCAAGAGAATCATCCCTATCACAGAGCTCAGCAGGCCATCTGCACGCATGAAAATCTTTACATACCTAAAAAAGATGTCCGCAGAACAAGTAGCACGATTAGACTTTTCACACAAGCCTAAATCAGGAAATTTAATTTGCGAAAGAAATTTACATCATCAACCATGAGGAGAAGGAGAAAGAAAAATACCGATGCATATAAAACTATTTATCAATGCACAAACACAACCAAAGGGAAACATTTGTCGAAACCACAAATATAAAGGTCAATCTCTTTCTAATACATCCAGCTAAATGAAGTTCTTCCAATATGGAGTAAGTGAAGGTTATTTTCCAAAAAAATAGGAGCAACTGATCACTGAGGATAACTACTAGCTCTACAGCTTGTTGGTCTCACTAGGATGGTTTATCATCATACAGGAATGCACAAGATTATCTATCCTAGCTAGCCTAATAAATAGAGCACTAACTGGCATCAGAATCCAACAGTAACATACATTGTACATTACCAAAGCTATTAATAATCAGAGCAAAAATATTCAGCAATGTTCACAAGGTTAAGAATGATTTACCATCTTCAAGGAAGGAACTCTCACCCCAGTTATATCCTGCTCTGTATCGAAACTCTGAAATGCATAAAGCTCTAATCAGAAAGCAGTAAAAAATTATTAAGCAATTCAATTCAACCATAACAACATGGGAAAAATTGATCCAAGAAACACAAACCAGAAAGTGAACCAAAAGAGATAGCTCAACTTACCTCATGATGCCATGAGAAGAGGGGTATGATTCCCAAGTCACCTACGATCAAAGGCCTTGATTCCACTCCAAGTTCACCACATGCGCGAAGCAGCGCATTGAGCTTGTCAAGTGAATCAAGCTGGACGAATATTACTAGCATAAGCAATTATAGTTTTTAAAATACTTAATATTGCCCAAAGCAATAAGCTAGACATGCAGGGTCATAAGAAGTCCAGAACTATATAAACCCAAGATACCCTGCAGCAGCTAATAAAACAATTTTTACTATGCTTTACCAGGTACAATGCAAATAATATTGAAGAAGTACAGAAAATTTCAAGCCATACAAGCAGGGTCTTTATGGCTCATAAGGTACAAGGGTTAAACATAGCAGTGGGTGCTTCTGAAAAAAAAAAAAAAAAAACAGTTATCGTGACACAACGGAAGAATAGTGAATTTTTATGTTTGTGGAAGATCAAATTCAAAGAAAATCATAAGATTTTTAATGAGTTAACCAGGGTTGTTTGGGCAAAACAACTGTAGGACAGCATTGGGCTGTGCTCGAAGTATCATTAGTTTGATGGGTAAAGAGTGCAATAACTTTTTTCTCATGCCAGAAAATTTACACTCAGATACTTTAATCCAGCATAATCTAATTATCTAAGAGACACAAGGTGCACCGCACATCAATCTCCTATACTTACTAATTCTCCTCTTTCTTAATTCAGCATCATTGGCACCAACACCAAAGGTCGGCTATATAAATCTCCTGGTCATTCCACCCATACAATATCCTTTTCAAATTTATAAGAACCTAGATTATACGGTTCATTGTGCCTTAGAAAAAAAATTCATAAATAATTGGCTGTTCAACACAACATTACAAGCATTCAAACAGATCACCGACGCTTTGTGAAATTCCCCGCAGTTCATCAAGAACCTGCTCATAATTAACCTTTACATATCATTCCAACTCAAATATGTTTGCATGTTTCAAGTGAAATCACCGCCTTCACCGCTTCACATGGTGCATGTATCGTTCAACACATAATAAGTTTTACAAAATAAACAAAGGCTAATAACTAAACCAAGCCTATCATTTTCAGAAAATGCATGCATTCCTTCTTGATTTTAATATTCTCCCAACAGTACCTAGTACCTACCAGGACTACTATTCTTTTAGCATTTCCCCAATGGTATCATTATCGCATACATTCTTTCTTTCAGCATTTCCTTAATAAAACCTTTTCAATTCAATGTACATTATGCACCAATTTGCTATTTGATAAGATTGGAGACCAATGAACATCAGCATTACCCAAATGCCTCTAAAGGGGACTTTTCCCCCGGGTTAGAAATTGTTTTTTCTTTTTTTTTTTTTTTGGTTGCAATACAAACAAATCTACTTTCTATAGACCCTTGACGCTAAATGCAATGACTGAGTTCTATCTTACAATTAAAAAAGTGAGAGTACGCATTTTGATGAGTCATGTTCATTAAGTTCATTTCAAAATCCAAAACTATAGTGACCTTTTACTCGGTCAGAATGGTCAACTCATAGGTAAGAGACTATCTCCCTCTAAACAAAGTCTCCAAATTCCAAACATGGGAATTTCTTCATAACTTGACTATATTCACAATTATCATAGATGTTTATAGGTTTTGTGGCTGCTTAAACAATATCGATATGCAAATGCAAGTAAACATGATCAAGAGTAAAGCATATAGTAGTATTTCCCAATATTAAAAACTAGGGTATTAAGAGTTTAGATTTTTTTTTTAAAAAAAAAAAGGGGGGGGGGGGGGGGGGGGGGGAGGGGGGTCTGGGAGAGCACTAAGCCACTAATTACATAACTAGTAGTAATCCCTAAAGGATAAAAGAAAGGAACATAAACAAGTCAGGAGTCTTTTTTTAAGTCTCCAATGGTATTTATATGGAAAAAACAGGAAAGAAAAATGAAAGTAACAAGAAAAGTAAACAAGAATAATGATTCTTACAAAGTCTTTTTTATCTTTGCGACACCAAAGATCATGATTTCCAGGCACATAGAAAACATGCTTGAATTTATTTGTTAATATAGACATAGTCAAGGTGAACCTATCGTATGTCTCGGCCACATCACCCGCAACAAGAAGAATATCATCCTGGTGGCTTGATGAAGAAATGCACTTTACCCACGCCATGTTCTCTGCATAATCAGTATGCAAGTCTGAGACCACAAAGACCCGAATATCCTTCATTTCTCTATGCATTGAAGCATATATCCTAGAATTTCTAGTACCGACCCTATTAATTTTGCACCTGGAATTTTTCCATGTAAGCTCTCTTGATGAACTGCTTGCAAACTGACTAGAATGCAACACGCCTTTCAAAGATAACGAAGATCCTCCTATCATTAGGCAACTCCAAAGTGTCGACATATCCAACTTCTAAGCTACTAGGAAAAGAAAAACAACACAAATATAAATATCTTAAATCTTATACATTATGTTTATTCAACACAAACAAAAGGATTCTCAACTGTAATTGGTGGCGAATCTAACATTTTATATAAGTGGGTTCAAATTAAGTCAAAATTAAATACATTGTATTATAATTAATTACAAATTAACAAATTACAAGAAACTACGTATATATTAAATAACACATTATTGGCCCATATAATTATAAGTATTAATAAACTAATTATAATTTTATATCATTTTTCTCATATTATATAATTCTATGTTAAATAATTATATCTTATCTTACAAAATAAGAGGGGGCGATTGACCCCATTACATCGAACATAGATCCGCCCCTAACTGTAAGTCTCTAATCAATGAAATTCGGAAACTGCATATGATAAGCAATGGCAAGCCGCGAGTATAATGGTACTTGCCATTTTCATTATGCTACATATTGCATGCTAAGACCATTGAGGGAGTGAAAGACTGTAATCAGAATGACTTTTACTTATACCTTAGCATTGGACCAATGAAACTTGAGGGAGTTGAAAATTTTAGTGTTCTCTCCACCTGGCCTATATAGTACTTCGTATTATCTTATTGGACAATATTATTAGGTCTTATCAGACATTAATACCTTATTAGCCTTATCTTATCTAAATTTATTGGCCTAATACATGACCAAATCCCTAATGAGTAGTTGAGTACCAGAGTAATCTATCCTATACTTCCTATTTTAGGAAATCCCAAGTCCCAACATAAGCCAGTTTTCATGTTTAACAAGCTATATTATGGATTCCATCATATTATTTTTACGACTAATTTGGTAGGCGGTAATAAACGGTGGTAACATCATATTATTTTTACGACTAATTTGGTAGGCAGTAATAAATGGTGGTAACGGAAATGAATCCGTATAAAAGTCTTATGCTAATGCACATAGTAATGCAGCCTATGCAGGGCATCATTACTTCTAACCAAAACAAAAATGCAAGATAACAAGAATTAAGCATCACAAAAGGGATCAAAATTGATAAACAAACAGGGCAGAAATTCAAATTGATTAAATGGGCATCTATAAACAAGAATTAAGCATCAAAAAACATAACAAAATTGAACAAAATTACACAAACAATAAAGAAATGGAAAACATGGTTAATACTATGAAAGTATAAAAGATTGACCATGAAATTACATTAGAAGAACCAAGAAAGAGAGAATGTAAGAGATGAGAAAATACCCAGAAAGTTAAAAGGGAATTAACGAATTGTGGCGGTGCAAACTTCAATGGCGTCGGCAAAGTGCTAATTTTTGGAATGCAGGTGATGATTGAACTTGAACCCCAAATGAAAGTTTTGAGCGTTGATAACCATAAGCTTTCCCAAGGTTATAGTTTTTTTTTTTTTCCCAAGGTTATAGTTAGTAAATGACTAATGAGAGGTAAGGAGTTGAGCACATTTTAGGTATGTGTAATTTGAATTTGGATGCCGGGTCTTTGATGGGTATGAGATGGAAATAAGGATAAGGATAAATAAATTTCGAAATAATAAGATGGATAAGAATAAATAATAATTATTTCTTATTTGGAAGATAGAAATAAGATTGGAAAAGTAACTGAATTAAATAACTAAAAAATTTAATGTTCGAATAATTTGACTTTTGCATAATTTTAGATATAGTTTAGTAGTTTGGTTGTCAACTTGCCATAAATAAAAAGATTGATGTGTTTTCATATTTTTTTTTTCTCCATAAATCATCTATAATGATACTCCCTCCTTTTTAAAATACTTGCTCCATTTTCTTTTTGCGGCCATTTTTAAATACTTGCTCTATTTCCTTATTTGGAAAACTTTTACAATATTTAATTAATTTCTCTTACCAAGTGGACCCAACAATATTAATTCTATATTCTCTCTCTTTCAATTCTCTCCTCTACTTTTGGTTTTTTTACAATTTTTTATTGTTCCACCAACCCCTTTACCTCCATGTTTTATTACTTTCTCCAATTTCTCCTAAAACTCCGTGCATGGAGAAATGGAGTAAGTATTTAAAAATGGAGGGAGTAATAGGCAATAAGCATTGTGCCAAATCTTGGTTATCGGGCTATGGAGGCATGAACTTTGGTGACAAATTGACTTCAATCAAAATTAAAAAAGATGAACGATTTTCATTAAAAATGCTTCGAGATGTAAAATTTCTCTAATTACACCCCTAATGAATTTTTTCTCAAATCTCAATCTACCACCTGTCAGTAGTACAATTGCGGCCTATTTTTTGCTTCTAGTTAATCTGAACAAAACCGCTAAAATTAGCGATTAAGAAAGGTAAATTGGCAGATGAATTTACGGTTTTCAGGTAAATGAATTACTAATTCAATCAGCAACTTAGGGCATGTTCACATTTGCTTAATTTCAGTTCAGTTTAGTTCAGCTCCAAACAGTTCAGTTCAGTTCAGCTCTAATCAATTCAATTCAGCTCCTAATTTCTCTCTCTCATAAAATATTCATTTCAGCTCAGTTCAGCTCCAATCAGTTCCGTTCCAATTAGTTCAGTTCAGCTCAGTTCAGTAAATGTAAATAGGCCCTTAATATAGAAAAGATATCCACTTCCGATTGAATTTAGCAATTCAATCTTGGATAATTAGGTAAAGTCACCAATTGAGTTAGTAGGTTGGTCCAAGATAAAACCACAATTTTGATTTTATTCGACATTACTATGGTTTTTAGTTTTTTATTTTATTTTATTTTAAAAGTTATATGATATATTTCATAAAAAGAATAAAAAATTAGTCAGAATCACCGTTATTTTACTATCAAAAACAAATTTTAAACTAATTTTTGTGGTTTTATGTTTTTTAACTTTAGTTTTCAAAAACAAAAACTAAAAATGAAGACAAACGAGCCATTAAAAAAAGGATCTGTTTGTAAAAAATAATTTTCTTTTAATTCTCCATTTTCCTTTGTTTGTTTAATTATTTAATAGATGGTGGAAAACAATCTTTCATATGTGGAAAATTATTTTTTAGAGAAAGGATATTAATTTCTTTTTGTAAATAAGGACTATAAGGTACATAGTATGTCACATTTTTCATTGTACTTTTTAGTTCTCTATTTTATCTCCTCTATCATTTCCCTCATTTTTACTTTCATTTTCCTATTTCTCCATAAGTTATCCTATCATCAAACAAACCCTTTTCATTATCAGGTGTTCCATTGAAAATTGTTTTTCTTTAGAAAAATGATTTTACAAATGGAACCTAAGTTTAATATTCGTATCGGTTAGCATAGAAGGTAGGTAGGGAACTAGATAGTAACTATATAATACAATACAAGTAATGACCCGAAACAGCATTCAGGCCAAAAACTAGTTAAAACAAATGGAGCATCTTCTACCATTAGCGATGGAAAATCTTACAAAATACGGGGTATACTGTATGTATAGTACTTGTAGTATAATAAACTTATACGAGTAGTAGTTGTAGAGAGTAGGGCTGTGCACAGTGTGGTATGTGGTTTTTTTCCAAATCGCATACAAACAGCACCAAACCGCAATTCTATACAAACAACACCAAACCATACCGCTAAATACGGTTTGCGATTTTTCCACAATTTTTTTACCTCACAAATAATAATTAAAAAAAATAGTTTTATTTTGTGATTATGGAGTTATAAAGCAAATATTAAAACTCATTTTTTTAATTCTTAATTAACTTATACTCAAATATTATGTCATATAGACTCTAAGTCTCTGAGAAGAAACAGAACCTATCCACCTTCAAAAGCGATTAACAATTCTAGTAAAGTCAAAAGTCCTACTTATATCCAACATCAAAATAAACTAATAATGTTTAATATCTTTTATTTTTATATTTGTTTATAAAAATCTATAACTAATACTAAAGTAATTACAGCTAACATCTCCACTGTACATGTGTCACCTTCTTATAAAATTTTTTCCCTCCTACACTATTTGTGACATCATTCTTTTTTTTTTTTCAAAATAAAGCTAATATTTGAAAATTATTGATTAATTATACATTTTTCTAAAAGCTTTTATGACTAAAATGACTAATTACATAATTTATTTGTGATAGTAGAGTTCGGATTATTTTTCCCTCTTTATTAATTGTTCAAATTTTCTATAATGAATAAAAAACAAATGCTAACATTTTAAAAAATTTATTATAAGTTAATTAGAATAATTTTTAGCTTAATTAATCTAACTAAAGGGATAGATCACGATTTACTATATTTTGCTTAAAATATTTATATTACACACATACAATAAGTTTTTAATTATTTAAATCATGTATCGCACGGAATTAACCTATATATATTATAACATTGATTTTACGATTTGCGGTGTGGTTTGGTTTGATTTTTTTTTTAAAACTGCAACAAAATGCAAAACCATAAATTGGTCAAATTTAAAAACCGCACCGCAATTCTGAAACCGCAAATCGCTATACTCTGCACACCCCTGGTAGAGAGTCCAAGTGGCAGGTGAAAATGAAGTGTACGTGGTAGACTCCTCGAAACCCCCCCCCCCCCCCCCCCCCCCCCCCCCCCCCACTCTTCTCCCGCATCCTCCAAACTTTGTCGTTGACACTCCAAATCCACTCTTCTCTGCAAATCACCACTCTCTCCACCACCGCAATCATGTATCGCACGGCGGCGAATCGCCTCCTCTCCCACTCTCTCCGATCACTCACAACCACAGTCAACATTCATCCTTGTTCTCGTTTTTCTACTTCCTCTTCTAATCCCTCCTTTTCTTCCTCTAACCCTAACCCTAATCCTAATATTCCTCATTTTAATTCTACTCAATCAGAAACCCCTAATTTCTCCGACCATTCTTCGTCTTCTCAAACGACGTCGTCTTCGTCTTCGTCATCATCGGAAGAAGAACCTCGCTCTAGACGCCCTGTTGTGGAGTACGAAGAGGAGCAAGCTCGTGTTCTTCAAGCTTCTCTCCGTCACGTGGTATGCACGTGCCCCCAATTTCATTTTAGCTTATTTGCATTTTCGGGTTCGGGATCATGTATTTGGGTTTAAGTAATTGCATTAATCTAAAGTTAATGTTCTCTCACAATATATTGTTTTACTTTTATTTTTTAAATTATAAAAGTGAAATAGTAAAGTGACACGAAAACAAATGCATAAAGTTGTGAGAGAGATTGATTTGAAATGTTAATGTCGGAGATTAACTGGGTCTACCTCTCTAAGGGAGAATTCAAGTTGATAAGTCCTGGATTTTTGAAAATATTGTTACAATGCAGTGAATCAGTCATAATTATTATAAATTTTAATCATGATAATAATCATAATAGTAATAATGCAGTTTCATTTTTTTGATTTTTTGGGGAAGAAAATTATGGGTCTTAGTTTTCCTGTTATGTACTGGTACTACATTTTCACAGGATTCGAGCTCCAATTATATATATTATAGTTGAAATGTTGAATTTTGTTTAGTTTTAGAGTGGAATTGATGACTGATATGTTAGCCAGTGGAATGTTGAGGGGTTAAAGTTGTGATTGTGTATACCAGGAGAGTTTGGGATGGACTGAGACGGCGATGTTGGCGGGCGCGAGGGAGATTGGACTCTCTCCCTCCATTGTTGGATCCTTCCCTAGGAAAGAAGCTGCACTTGTTGAGGTATTGCTTTTGATTTTTTTTTTTTTTTTTCTAATTTATAATCATGCTGCTTTTGAATGTTCTTGTGCATCTGATGAAAATTGGCAACATAACAAAGATGTGGCCTAGTGGCTAGTAAAAGTTATGGTCTCTCTTTTGTAGAACATATGATTTGCTAATGATTTTGGAATGACATAGGTATTCGGTTTTTTACGTTTTGTTTCATGTCTAATGCTTAGAAGAAAGAAAATGATTTGGCATGTATGAAGCTAAAGTTTTCCACATTGCAAAGAATGATGATGCTTAAAAACAATGTTGGAATGCTTTGCATTTATTCTTGCTTGCCTGATTGGCTGAGTTACCACCTTGTCACAAGATCCAACCAATACTCAAAACGTTGGATAGGATTGCTAGGGTATTGAGAGTTTCCTTGCTAAATGTATCAATCGGGGGGTTTTATATTTTACTTGTTAGGGGTAGTGGAAAAAACACAAAGCTCTTACCAGTGTTACAACCTTTTAGTATGACAAAGATTGTCTTGTTTCAGCCGCTCATAATTAGTGAAACCTAATAAAAATTGTGTGTTTTCAATTAGCTATGTAGTGTGTGTTTTTGTTTATCATATATCATACATGCCTATCCATTTTAAAAAACTTCCCCCCTTGCCTTTGCAGTATTTCATGGATGAGTGTTTGGAAAGACTTATTGATATAATTGAGTCTGACATGGAGCTGAAAAACTTGATTCCCAGTCAGCGCATATCAAAACTTGTGAGGATTCGTCTGGAAATGCAGGCTCCATATATATCAAAATGGGCCCAGGCTCTTAGTATTCAGGTATATTTTTTTTCCTATCACTTGCTGACTTGAATGTGCCATTTTCTTGTTATCATTTTTTATTCCAAGTCAATGAATTAGGATAGGCTTGCTATATCTAAGGTTTATGAATGACACTTACAATCTGAACCACAATAACGGGGGAAGAAAAGGCAAGGCTCTTATAAGTATCTCTATTGTGATCCGACCAAAAAAGAAGAAGACTATTAAAAATTGTCTGGGAGGAATTTAATAAACATTATTTGGACCCAAGCACCCATGACTCATTCCTAAAGAATGCATGTTACCTAATATTCCTATGTGAAAACATGGGCGAAGTTAGCTTCTATAATAGGCAGGCCGTAATATATTGTATGTGCTTTAAGTCGATTACTTCATATTATTTTAAGTATTTGCAACTTTCTTGAGTTTGTGATAGTTGATCATAAGTTCTGTGTTTTGATTAATAGGCGCTACCAACAAATGTCCCTACAAGCTTTAAGCAACGTGCTGCTTTGATTGATGAGATTTGGCATGCTGCTGGTGATGATACCTCTGATTTTGATTGGTATGTGAAGCGTACTGTGCTTGGTGGAATATACTCCACAACTGAGGTTTACATGTTGACTGATAAAACTCCAGGTTTCTTCAACTCTTCTGTGTGTGTAATTTGTTGTCTGGACGTTCTTCATAATTTTCTGTAATTTTATTTTTATTTTTTAAGACTATCTCTATGCTAATGACTTGGTTTTGATATTCCTAGGAAGGTTTGACATATCTTTATATACATGTAATAGTAGTTGCCATAACTTTCAATTTGCTGTATAGTGGAGCAGTACCATGGAATCTATTGCATGGCCTTATCTCTTTGTAGGATTAGATCTTAAGGAGAGTAATTTCTTAAGTGTTACGCTTGGTATTACCAGAGAAATCTTACAGGACTAGAGTAGCTGGTAGTGAGGACAATTATTAGCTACCATAAAGCTGGTTGAAATATGGCACCTTAACTCTGCTCAGTGTTTGGCTTTATATTTCTTTTCAACTATTACATCATTGTGAAATGCCTGATGATTGACTTAGATGCAACAGCACTGATTGCTGTACCGACTTGATCACCTGATTAAAACCTTTACTATGGATAGGAGGATGTTTTTTCTTGCTAGTTTGCCATGGATCATCCACTGTTTTCTCTCTTCTTTTTTTTACCCTATTTTTTCCCCTCTATTTTAAAAGTCGTTATTCATAGACACCAAGAATATATGCCTTTTGGGTCTTGCATGACTGTCTATTCTTGTATTCGGATTTAGATGTATGCCTGCAATGAGGAAGGGCTGGCTGTAGAGAATAGCTTCTTCTGTATACAGTGTAGTAGGGGAAGAGCAGTAATGGAGAAGGGAGGGACAAAGTACAGTTTGATGTTGTGAATTCTTACTTGAGATTGAGGAAATATAATGTGGACTGTGGAGTATATACTATTGGGTGTCTGCGGTTGCTAGAGGTCATTCCCAAATTAGAAGAGTGTAGAGTATGCCTTAATTTCAACTCTGATACCTTCTGACCCTAAGCACGCAATTTGTTCCAGATTTTCGTGACACATGGGCATTCCTGGATGCGAGAGTTAGAGATGCCTTTGATTTAAAGAAGACCCTTCAAGAGGTTTGCTGTTTTTTGTTTTTTTTTTTTCCTTTATTTTTGTTTTCTGGATTGAGTAGGAAACCTTATCACTAGCGTAATAATCCACAGGCTCAGTACTTAGCGGAAGCTGTAGGTGCAGGCTTGGGTGGCTCATTTCAGGGACTAGTGAAAGGAGTTTTCAAAAGATGATCCTCCTTCAACCTGAAGAATTACTCAATAACATGTAGCTGCATAATTAAATGGATATGCTCAAATTTGATGAGGTTCTTTGAAGCAACCTGTCCAACTTTTACATAGGATTTATGAACTTGCCTTGTGTTTCAGGCTACTTGTGCCTTTTGGTAGGTTAAAAGTTATATCAAAATTGTTACATTGTTGGTCGTTCTGCTGCTTCTGCATGTTGGTGACCAGAAGTATACTAGAGGATGAAATTAAGAGATAGGATGCATTTTCGTTTCCATGCTATATCACATATTGATTTTTTTATTTTTTTATTTTTTTTTGTAGTAAATGGATGGATGAGCTAATAATGTCCCTCTGTGGTTGGAGTTGAAAAAACTCTTGTTTATTACTCTGCCAGTTTGATGTATGACTTTTTTTGTTATTTATTTTTATTATGGAAGCAACATGTTCACTTATTCCTGGCTTTTTTTTTTTGTTTTTTATTTTTATTTTTTGGTGTAAATTGGTTGAGTTCATATGTGGCGAGGAAACTTTGTAAAATAAAAAAACTTCTGGGAAGGGAGCCATTTTGATTGTAAAAACTGCAGTTGAATGGGGTATAGGAGTATTCCTCATGCTGAAGGCGACTCTCTGTAATTGAGGGTTATAACCCTCATAGCTGAAGGCGACTCTTTGTAATTGAGGGTTATATCGTCTACAGTTAAGAAGTGCATTGAATCTTGAATAATTTAAGATGTAAGCACTGAACTGAGATGGAAGTTTGTTGAACTCCCGCACAACTAATAAGTAAACTGAATATGAAATAAAGGCAAGTAGGGGAAGTCTTGTTGCTTCCCCAACTAAATACTAGTTTCCTGGATGAACTAGTAGCCTTTGCATGTGCAAAATGCACATAATCAACACATTAACCCATTATATTCACTGTTAAATAAAACCTAACCACTATGTCACTACGTACATGACTAAGGTCATACATTGTACGTAATCAGCCAATAGACACCGTAGACATAATCTTGAAATATTTCACAATTCAATGTTTTCCTACAAAAAAAATAATAATAATATCTTTCTATTGTGCCGTAGTTTTCTTTCCCAAACGCCCTAACTTACAGATTAATGAATTAAAAAAAAAAAAAAAATTAAAAATCCTAGCCAAAGTATAAGAATTTTATCATGAAATGCTGTAGCTGTCAGCTCTCATATTCTATCATATCAAGCACCCAAAAACCTAAAATATAACTTTCTTCCTGTTACAAGGCTTGAATGGGATCTTGACAATTCCATGATAATCTTGAAATACTGAGTTTTTCAGTGATTCAGAATAGTCTTTCATTTTTTGACATTATGAGATGCTGACAAATCGGCACTCCGTTGTACCTAATTACTGGCTTAACCATCACTTCATGGCTGAATGTTCCCTTAAGCCTGTATCTCCTGTATCCTCTTTATCGCGTCCTCCATTGTAGGCCGTTTATTAGGATCTGTCTCGGTACAGGTGGCCCCCAATTGAATGAGTTGTATCATAGCATCTAGTGAATTTGTAGAAGATGCTATTTCCGGATCTAAGAACCCTGCTTCTTTCTTCTCCTCAATGGCTGTTTGAACCCACTGGATGACATTGGTGCCTCCTTTGCCGGTATTGAGATATTGAGAAGGGAATTTCCCTGTAAGCATTTCAAGGATGACGATCCCAAGACAATATACATCTCCTTTGGAAGAGACTTGCTGGCTCTCAACTGATTCAGGTGACTTGTAAGCAAACAACCCTTGTGCTGCTTGTGTTGGTGTCACCATTCGGCTGAAACCATAGTCAGAGAGAAGTGGTTCGTAGTTGCTGCCTAGAAAGATGTTGCTAGACTTAAGGTTCCCGTGTGGAAGCTCATAGTCAGAGAGTTCTGCATACAGGTATTGTACTCCGCTGGCTATGCCTTTTATGACCCTCAGTCGCGTAGGCCAGTTCAGGTCTGCATGACTAAGCCCTCGATCCCCTGAAAAACCATGACCACAAAAATCAAACTTTCAGAATCATTTATTGTCCGGAGTGCATGTAGTATTCATTCAGTTGAATGAAACGAGTGTATATCTTAGCTTCAAGTTTACAAATCATTATTTATCTCTGAATGCAGGAAGTTCCTTTGTGCTAAAATTTCTACAAAGAAGATTTGAACACAAGATGTCAAGAACACATGCTTAAAGAGTGTTTTTTTTCCCCTTTCGTATATGGGTACTTGAATAACAAGAGATTGTCTAATTGATGTAATTACTGTGCAGGAGGATTGCATCCCTATTGATATGTCAGAAATATGGAGTAGACCACATTAGTGGAAAACTTCTACGATACCACATACAGGAATAGCATAATTAAGCTTTGAAGGAATAAGACATCATACCATGCAAGACATACAACAAACTGCCTTTTGGAATGTACTCGGAGACCACAAGCTTCTCCTCTTTTCGAAAATGGTAAGCTAGGGGTGTCAAGATATTCTTATGACGAAGCTTCCCAATCCTCCTAATTGCAGCATCAAAGTCATCCTTCCCCAACTTATTCATATCTCTTATCCTCTTAACTACGACAGACACCCCATTAGACATGACGGCCTTGTAGGCCGATCCTAGAGCTCCATTCCCCAACACCTCAGCAGACGCCTTCATCAGATCAGCCAAGCCAAACGTACCCTTTTCATTATTGATCACAGTTAGATCACCAATCGCTGCATTTTTTTCTTGAGACCCTTTTCGATCACCCCCATTGCCCTTCTTTGAGGAATCACTAACACTCGATTTTCTTGAGCCACCACCAGATAGGACACTACCCCCACCAGAAGTAACGCTACCTCCAAAACCACCACTATTCATGCTTCGAGCACTCCCAGCACCAACACTCCTGGAGGTTCCTTGCACACGTACCTCCACCACATCTTCCGTTGGCTCCTTATTATTATACACATCAAAAGCTTCATCATTGTTGTTCTGGGACTTCTTTATGGTTGTTACAATGAGAACTATAGTCATAATCACCACAATTCCCACCATTATCCCTATAGTAACCTTCACATTATTGCCATTATTTCGTACAACACTGCATTTCTTGCTTACCGGCTTCCCACAAACACCCGAATTGTCCTTAAACGCATCCGCCCCAAACCTTACCATACTCTCCGGAACTTGGCCTTCTAACATATTCCCAGACATATCCAACTCAGTCAATGTGTCTTGCGAAATCTCAGGTATCGAACCAGTAAACTTATTCCTTTCTAAATGAAGAGCCATTAACCCCTTCAATGTACCTAGTGATTTAGGTATTTTACCAGAAAACTCATTATCTGACAACCATAATCTCCTCAATGTTGTACCGTCAAAAAAATCATCTGGAATTTCCCCTGAAAATTTGTTAGAACTTACATATAGTGACCTCAAACCTTTCAACATATTGAAAGGCGGTATAGGACCAGAAAACGAGTTGTTTGAAAGACTTAGAGTCTTCAAGTTTGGAATTTGAGCAATAGAACTCACATCAACAGAACCCGAAAGGCTCATTTTTGTTAAATGCAAACGAATGATCACAGGTTGTTGTTTCTCACAGAAAACACCTTCCCATTTGTCCTTGCAGGGATCTGTGTTGGGTTTCCAACTGTCCAAAAATTCGGTGTTCGACATCGAAGTCTTAAACGCCAAGAGGGCTTCTGCCTCCGTGATCGACAACAAACACGGAGGCGATAATGAGAGGCAGAGGAGGAGGAGAAGAAATCGAACAGCAGACATTTAAGGTTTGCTGTTGTTTCTTTCTTTCTTTTTTCCTTTGCCTCTTTTTAGAGAATGAGATGAAGATAGAGAGAAATGAAATTATGGGAAATTTTCTCTGCTATGGAAGAAGGAAATCTCTTTTTTTTTCTTTTTTTTTTTTTTTTGGGTGGTTGGGAGATTCTGATTAACGGTTGATCTTGGTTAAGTTTATTGAAAATAGTGTAATTTTGATTTTTGCAATGTATCATAGTTTTTTCTATGATTCATGAATCTTGTTTGAAAAATATTGAGGTTGCTGCCATTAGAGCGCGATTTGCTAAGAATAGGTTCGAAAAACAGAGAAAGAGAGAAGGATATTTGAGAATTGAGAGGGTGAAAATCAGATAGAATCCTACCATACACATAATGAGCAAATGAGCGGGAATTGAGGGATTTTTTGGGTTTGATTATAGATATTAGGTACACACTTTTATAGGACTATCCTTTTTTTGTACTACAAATTATTTGTTAGCAAATTTTAGGAGGAAATATAGGAATAGATATCGAGATTTTATCAGCCAATGTGTCTTCTCTTTTTAATCCCAACTCGTTGGAAGTGATACATGAAATCATATCAATATTGTTTCGAATTGAACATAATTTACGTTGCATATGTTTCTCCTAAGAATGTTTTGTAAATTTTCGTTGCCAATCAAGAGATGTTTGCCTGATTTGTAGGGGGGAAAGGGGAAAGCCTGATTGAATTTTTAGTATGAAACAATATTTTTGGAATTTCACAAATGTATTATCAATCATCCATTTCATTGCATTTTAACATAGCTTGTTAAAAACTTCAATCATTTGCAAGTAGTTATTATAAATAATATAAATACATTAATGTGACTATAATCAATTAGTACCAATAAAAATTACTACCCTTTATTTGTTAGTTTGTGCATATATTCTTTCATGGTCATACAGTAAATCTTTATCTCTGCATTTGCTCGAAGCTGATAGCATGAATCAATGTGATGAGAAGGCCTACAACCAAATAATCAAATAAATGTTAGATTAGTGGGAAAAAAAATAATCATCACAATTTTATATTTTTAAGTTGAAGAGAACAGAACTTAATAGCACGTAGGAAATGAGAGTTCTAATAGGAGTATGATGTATTTACCGAAAAGATGTTGTAATGACCGGGATCAGCAACGTGCTTGCTGAGGTTCTCAAGAGGCCCTTCACCAGTATAAACAGCTTGAAAACACAACCCAACAAAGGCCAACATAGCAAGCCTCCCGTTCTTGATCTCCTTAGTCCTTAGAACCATGACGGGCTCAGGAGACCCTCTTCCCCACATCAAGGGATCAAACCATAGTCCCCCTGGGTAACCCACATCAGGTTTTGGGTTCTTCTTGTGGGGAACCTTAGGCTCGATGTCAACACATCCAGGGTTCACATAGTCTGCCCATCTCCTACCCTCAACCCACCCCATTAAGGCTAGTTGTACTACAAATAGGGTGATTGGGTCTGCAAAATACTCCCGTGATCCAGCATCATACCAATTGAAGTCTTCCATTAGGCCAATGGATTCGAGCCATTCCGGAATTAGGATGCCTGATACTGCTAGCATTGCCCATCTGCTGTGCATTAGCTCTGCTTGTGCAAACCATCTTAGTGTCTCTGGGTCTGACCCTGCATTTAGTAATTTGTTTTATTTTAGTTAACAAGTAAGATTTTTATCATCATTCATACATCAACAATACACATTAATACATACCTAATCCGAGTGGGTCGAAGCCAAAATCACCTGGAAGACTACAAACAATAGGAGGTAAAATTATGTGTATAGTCAGCATTGTTAATTATAAAAACTAAATTGAATTACAAATATGCATCTAACCTTTTTTGTGCATTAATTCATATTTGTTAAGGACATCTAATGATGTAATATTGGATTGATAATTTAGATTTTGGTTAATGATATATGTCCTAAGGGCTAAGCATTTTCGTATAAATAAGTATGAACACATGATAAAATCATGGGTTAATTGGTGTTATTAGTGTATAATTTATGCTTAAAGTTTCCTCCTTTATCTTTCTGTTACACAAATAACACGATAGCATATCATTTTTCTACAAACTTACCTGATAATATTAAATTAATGTGGTGAGATGATGTTTAATATCGCATTGTATTGTAAAGTTGTTTTTGTTAATATCGTAGGAACTGGCTAAAACGGCTTATATTTGAGATTGAGAGTATCGAATAACCAACCTGCCATCTAACCATTGAGGTGGTGTGCTACCAGGGAACCACAAAGGCCTATCTGGAGGAAGTGGT
Organism: Chenopodium album; assembly: GCF_948465745.1. Classification (NCBI taxonomy): domain Eukaryota; kingdom Viridiplantae; phylum Streptophyta; class Magnoliopsida; order Caryophyllales; family Amaranthaceae; genus Chenopodium; species Chenopodium album. The sequence goes on from NC_137847.1 coordinate 8,036,947, forward strand.
TCACAAACACTTGAAACTCCTCCTTTAGCTGCATTCACCTTACTACTACTTCCAACCATACATTTCTTCACTAGATTCGGATATAATTTCCCTGGAATTTCTCTGTTCTTACAAAATTTCCAACAACCATTAATTAATTAATCAGAATTTGATGATAATTAAAAGAAAAATACAGGATAAAAACATTACTCAAAGTAGATTATATTATATTATAAAGTTTGAAGCATGTACTGTTTCATAATAATTTATTACAGTACCTAATTGGAAGGTTAGACGACAGTGCAGTTGAAGCAACAGCCAAAGCCATTTTTTTAATGGTGCAAAGATTATTCACATACAATTGAATAAAGAACAGTTGATAGATAGTTTATTGGAGGGAAGCTTGTCACAACTCACAAATAGCTTATCTGCAAACTTGGTTTTTGTGATGATAAACTGTTATTCAGATTTTGACTTGTGGGGCTATATCCTATAGTTTTGTTGAGCACTTGAGCCCATTACTTGTAATTAAATTTGTAACACTGTTTGTCCAGTGTTTCGAGTTCGAGCCTTGGATTGGCTCATTTGGGTCATTACTCCATTTAAATCTGGATTAGCTACAGTCTACTCTAAATAAGTTGAAGTATATTACGGAGTATTATGTTGGGTAATTAGTTAATTACCCGATTATCGGAAGTAGATAATGAAAGCTATCTTATTGATGAACTCACAACTAAATAAGCGCATACAACTTAAGTTTTCGTTTAAAAAGTTTATACTTCGTATGTAGTATCATTTAAAATCAAAGCTCATATCTAAAGATAAGGAATTTTTATATGAGTATTGAAAACACTCCCTTAATAGTTATGAGTAATATGAATAATCAGTTCAAAGTTTGACATATTAAGATAAAAATGTGATATGAAGTATTTGTCAAATTGCCTATAATGATGGCTATAAATACTCTATGCCCTCACTTTTAATTGTGAGAAAAACAATAATTATAACATAGTGGACATGAGCACAAGATTTGTGTATTTTATGCTACATATTGTGTACCTTAAATTAATTATTCACTTAGTAGTTTTGTGATTTGTCCATGAATGTAGACGAGATACAATCCCATGTTTTTCGTAGCGTTTCAAGATATCATGACTTTTACAAAGTTACAAACTAACCTAGCTAGTATGTATCATGTATGGATTGCAAGAAAAAACTTCATATTATTGAGAGAAAGCCAAAATGAAGTTCACATGAGATTTACCTAGTACAGTAATGTCAATAATATGTTGTTTTGCATATTGTGAACAATAATAATGGCATAAAAATTGCTTTTATTAGTTGTATAATACAAAACACTACCTCTCTACTTCTATCCCTACTTTCTTATACTAATTAATTTCATTCAATCGGTAAGAGTTTTAACACATACATGATTATGGTAAAACTATTAAATTAGAGTACTCCACTTAAACTTAAGGAAATGAAAACTTCATACATGATTATCATCATAAAATAATTGAATTAGAGTACTCCACTTCTTTAAGTGAATTGAGGTAAGTAATGATGGAACAACATATGCCATGCTAATCATAAAGTACAACTTACAATCATTAATAAATTTCAAATCTTACAAAATTAGGGAAATACCAACCTTATTCAACCAAACCTTGAATTAAATTTCAATAGAAAGAAACGAACCTCCTAACTTTGTCAGTGTATTCTACTTGAATACTTCCAATCACTGTTCCTTTCCAATTACTCCAACAATTTCCTTAACTTCTCACCTGATTTTGATCTCTGACATCTCTCCTTCCCAAATCCAACCTCTTCAATGGCAATTTCATCTTCCCCTTCAATATCCCACTAAAACACCTCAAAAAACCCTTAAAAATCGCATCTTTTTTACTTGGGTTTGTCAAAAAACCATGTTTCATCAACAAAGAGCAGAATTAAGAAGATGGGTAGTTTCAATTTTATCCAATCACAAAACCCTTTTCACAGTTTTGTGGATCGTGGGATTTGCATCGGTTTTTATATGGCAGCGCAACATTGTTGATAATTTGTTGTCATTCCGGCGAGCTCCGGGACGCCCAATGCCGAGGTTAAGGCCGTTTTCTTTCAACATTTCGGATTTTGGGGCGGTCGGCGATGGCGGTACTGATAATACTGCGGCGTTTGAGAAGGCTATTTCAACCATTGCTAAGCTTGGGAAGAAAGGTGGAGGTCAGCTTAATGTGCCACCTGGGGTTTGGCTTACTTGCCCTTTTAATTTAACCAGTCATATGACTTTGTACCTTGCTGAAGATGCTGTTATTCTTGGAGTTGATGTGAGTTTTATTTAATCTTTGATTTTAATTTGTGTTTTGTTATGATTTTGATATTGTTGCTATATTATATGGTGGGAAGATGATGTTTTTTTATAGAGAAATGAGTATGATATGAATTTTGTTTTATACTTTGTTTATAGTAAGTTGTGATTGTTGCTTTGAGTGTTTGATTTAGTTGATTTAAGGTCTGGTATTGGCAGAGAGAAGGTTAGGTTAATCTTTTTTTTCGTGTAGGCGAATTTGGTTCTGTGATTAGTAGGAAAGAAATAAAGTTTGATGTAATGATGAATGTTTGTTGGGTAATTCCTCCTTTAGACTGTGCTATATGGCCTGTATCAACTGTTTGAGTTACTTCCTTATGTGCTCCAATGCGATGGTGTTGGGCATTTATAACAGAACTTAGGAGGGGAAAGGGGGTTATGCTGTGCCATGGATATTTACAGTCTTCTATTAAAGTAGTTGAGCGGACCAACGGAGTGAACTGGTTGGGTAACTGTCCGAAGCCATTGAGATTTGGGATTGAATGATAACCTATATGAACCTGCTGAAGATTGTGAGAGTTACAATGCATACTTTAGCATGAAGCGAAATTGGAAGATCCATATACAATATGCTAATCTAGAAGCGTGGATCACGTTTTTCTAGCATGTTTTATGTTGATAGTAATGTCTTTTAAGCTGCACTGCATGAGCAACCTTCACTCAGTGAAGTGGTTGCCAAAGCGATAACTGCGTTTATTAAAAAGATGTTGATGAAATTACCTCTTGTGCCATTTTACATCGTAATTGTTTACATGGTTATGAGAAAGGGAGAAAACGGAGGTCATTTAGATGTTTTCTTGAGTTCTCATCTCACAAACCATCATGTGTGCTTTAGTTATGCACAATGCTCTATTGAGGCTCATTGCCGTGAGGCGCACTGATTTATGCTCAAGAGAAGTGAAAATCCACTAGCCCTGTTGCGTAACAGTTCAACTTTTATTTGGACATATTCCATTAGGCTTTTACATTCAATAGAAATTTAAGTTTCAGATGCTGGATCAAAGGATATGTCTATTTTTATAATATTCACTACTATGGGCCTAAATTAAGTACCACAATCTATTTACTGTGAAAGGATAAATGTCTATTACTGTTAGTGACTACTATTTATAACTCTCATAAATTAATTAAAGATACAATCTTGCCAAATTGCTAGTAGTTGTAATTGTTGTGATGAAGGGAAATGACCATTCCTCATTTTGAATTCCTAATTTTTGTAATTTTTATGATTAAATCCTTGCTTGAGATACATACTGGGTTTGCCGTTGCTTTATGCTGAATGGTAAATTTCAGGTATTGTCTAGCTGTGATTTATGAGAAAGAAGGAAACTTAATTTTCTGCTGCTAGAACAAAACACTGGCTTTTTAATTTGTGATATAGAGATGTTTGAAGATTTAAAGAGGGCTGAGATCTCTGACATGCAATTTAGTGACAGCCTGAGATGTACTTCCTCCGTTTTTTATTAAATGCATCATTTTTGTACTTGCAAGTGACATACTTCCTCTTTTTGGATATTTCCTGCCATAATCTTTTTTCTTTAGTCATCATTACTACATTATAAATTATTCCTATCTCCCCATGATCCTCACTCCTACATTATTTATTAATTCTCTCCTCTCACATCCTTTATTCTTTATATTAACTATTACCACAACCATAATAATTTAAGGGGCTTGTGTATTTCTCCTTAAAATTCATGTAGAATCTAGTGTGTCGCTTAAAAAAAATTGAAGATTGAAGATGAAATGAGTTGGGAATGGATCTGGTGATGTTTGATTTTTAATACTTCCTCTGTTTCTCAATATATGAAACAAGTTGACCTTTAAAGAGTGTATATTAAAGTCAACTTGTTGGATGTATTAAGAAACAGGGGAAGTATAAATCACATTTACTCTCCTTGCAAAGGATAGAACATCAACGAGTCAATCTAGTATTGGAGAGAGTGTGCTTGGGTGAAAGAAGAATAAGGTATCAGGAAGTTTCTCGAAAGTGTCATGGTGGACTATAAACCATATCTTTTTAAAGTTTTTATTTCTTTCTTGGCACTCATTGAGCTGAATGTCACTGAGTTCTGTTGTTTTGGTTGTTTATTGCCTATAAAGCTATTTCTTACATGAAATCCCCTTATGGGTGTATAGGATGAGAAGAAATGGCCATTGATGCCACCATTGCCGTCTTATGGATATGGGAGAGAGCATCCTGGGCCCCGATATGGTAGCTTGATTCATGGTCAAAATCTCAGAGATGTCGTCATAACTGGTAAGTTTGCTTGGTATTTTAGCGATTCTAATTTTGCTGAGTAATTGAACTTGAAAGGAAGAGTTCTCTTTCCTTATGAGTTACAGTAATAATGAGGGAAATGTCTATTATTTCTCTCATTAATTGTCTTTATTGGATTGGGAGTTTATCTGTGGTGGCATTTTGACATCTCAGCCTAACGGCAGATGCGCCTGTATGAGTGTGGACATGGCATAGAGCCTTGTGTAAAAGGTTGGTGGTTTAAGAAGTCTAACATAATAATATGTGTATTGTCAAAAATGATACAGTAGAGTTATAAACTTATAATGAAATCAGCCTGTCAAAAAAAATAAAAATAAATAAATAAATAAAAAGAAAGAAAGAAATCAGAGTGTGTCTTTTTTTTAACAAGGCTCTTCAAATAAAAAAGAATTGTAATCCTACTAAGGTATGGCTTTGAAATCTACAGTCTGCTTTAGTTACTATTCTTGTAATCCTAATATATTTTTATTTGTATCTCTTTTAAAAATAAATATAAATATACCCACTGTCCTTAAAAAAATATTTCTACTGTCTTTTCATTATTTCTGGACTGTTCTTATATCTTCTGCCTTTCCAGAAATCTTTGGATTTCTTAGTTCTTATCCATTATTCTCTTTTACTTTCCAATACCCTGTGGACATGGGGGCTTATTTTCTTCATTTAGTCTAGAGACACTAGATGTGGTTTCATCTCTTGATCTCTGAGCTCTGTGTAATAGTGATCATGAGGCAAAATCATTTTGGGTAGTGAATGGAGTTTCAGCAAACAATTATTTGTTACAGGCAAACTTAAAATAGCTCAAAACAATCTGTTACTATGTACGAAGTATATGCTACTGGAGACTGAAGTGACAATGAAATAAGTTTCTGTTGACTTGTAGGATGGGACACTGATTTTGAAGTGCTGGTCTCTATAATTATATTACTGGTTTGGCCTTTTGCAATTTCTTGGCCTTCTCTATCGCCCTTAGGTGTATATTTTAGGAGTACCATTATAAACTCCTTAGGTTAGTAACCTAGCCACTATTTTGTGAAGTATTTTCTTCGAGATCAATAGAACTCTCCTCTCACATGTCCGTGGACGTACCTAACCCATCATTAATGAGCCTCGTAAAATTTGTGATCTTATGTGTTGATTTCTATTATCTTTCGTACGTCTGTTGTGACAGTAGATTTTAGGTTTGCTGTGATTCAACAATTTGTATCTAGTGATTTGAAATCCATTTATCATTCATGATACATTTTGTGCTTGCTGTGTTTCAGAAATATGGTTTATTGGATCATTTTGTATTGTGTATACTGTGTTTCAGCATGTTAGGTTTCACTTTAGTTGATTTACTGCATATGTTATAATATCACATTATTGATGTACTACTTTTGCTTAGATAAATCTATTTCAAATTGATGTACTATAGCTGACAAAATTGCAACCATTACCAGCACAATTTAACTTTACTCCTGCTGACAGGGAACAATGGTACAATTGATGGCCAGGGACAGACATGGTGGAAGAAGTACAAGCGGAAGGCCCTTAATAATACTAGAGGTCCTCTTGTACAGATCATGTGGTCAAGTGATATTGTTATTTCTGACATTACTTTACGTAATTCTCCTTTCTGGACATTACATCCTTACGACTGCAAGAATGTGACAATCCGGAATGTTACTATTTTGAATCCTGTGTTTGAAGCTCCAAACACCGATGGTATAGACCCAGGTAAGTTCATTTTACAAATTCTTCTGAGCAAGAGGATGTCATACTGTCAAATTTGTTTGAGAAATGTAGCAGTATACATACTTATGTTGTACACCTAGTCAGACCCCTCCTATGTCCGACTGTCCCTCCCCTTAAAAAGAGAGATTGTTTCACGTTTCCATTGAGAAGTTACCAACTTGTCGACTTGTATCAAACACTTACACACTCCTGAGATCCTTAACTAGCTGGTCTCTTGTTTCACCTTTGGTCAGTTTGAGATACCATTATCAGGAAAAGTAACTAAACATCAATGATTGATAGAAAGACCTGTGTGGCATAAAAGGCCCGAAGACATGAAAGATGTTGCTCTAAATGTTACTTCCATTCTGCAACGGACACATTGGGACAATTTATTACTTGAAAATTCCACTGGAATGAATTAGTCTGAACATATTGATCATTGAGCTGCAAAATTGTCCCATTGCTTTATTAGTTTAAAATTAAGGAGCCTGCTTGGCTCTCTTTTGTTCGGAAAGTTATTGATCATTGAGCTGCAAAGTTGTGCCATTGTTTTGATAAATTTCTACATTTCATCAATTTACTTTAAATATCTTAGTAAACAACATTAAACATCATCTTTTGTCATGCAATAGGCAACAAAGATATACTGTACTACAAGTAGATAATTCTAGCTTCATTGACAATCTGAGAAGGAATATCATATGGCATGATTTAATCTTATAAAAGTGCATCCATATCGTCCTCATCAACTAACTGGTACTCTGGTGGTACTCATCTTGTCTGTCATTGAAATTCGTAAGCAGAATGCAATAATTAAACTGATCTTGCCAGAAACCCTGTTTGAATCATTGACCTTACTTATATGTAACAGATTCATGTGAAGATATGGTGATTGAGGATTGTTACATCAGCGTGGGGGATGATGGAATAGCAATAAAGAGTGGTTGGGATCAATATGGCATTGCTTATGGCCGGCCCTCTAAAAACATTCTCATCCGAAATCTTGTTGTTCGGTCTATGGTCAGGTGAGTGAACTTCAATTATGAACTGTACAATTCCTTGGGAGTTTTTTTGCTTCAGTGTGGTCATATAGTGAATGACTGAATGTTGTGATGTGAAACCTCGCTGTTGGACCAACTTTGAACATTGTGGTCTTGTGGGTGCGACAATGAGCTCATGGAATCACCTCAATTTTAGTTCTGACTAAGAGTGTTTAGCTCTTTTTTATTACTCACCCCAATATCTCTTCCACACTACCGCTCACAAATCCCACCCAAGGAAAAGTATATTACTAAGTTGGGGAATAACTTTTTCCTTAGTTTCCTGATTCAGCACTTTGAGTTTGATGGTGCTAAGATTCATCTAGTCGCATTTAGTTTACAAAGGGAAAAGGATGTATCAAGAATAATGGAATATCAACTATCAAACACAAGTTATCAGTTTAGATATTTGTAACCTCAAATCCTCAATTGATTCCAAGAATTCAGCCAAATATATTATTCCGTATATTGAAATTAGGTTCATGATCCTATCTTGTAGCAGTGGGAATTTCTGAAGATCAAGTGATTTGACTGGGTTGTAAAATTTCATGAATTCATGATAGTAGGTCAATTTGCTGAGGTTTTTTGCCAATCTTTTAGGCTACATATTAGAAGTTCAACAACATTGGAACTTGTTCATTTTACCTCTAAACTATTTTGTACAGTATTAACTAATTAAGTTGCTATAACTCGTGAACTCCCCGTACAATTTGTGCAGTGCTGGTGTATCGATAGGGAGTGAGATGTCTGGTGGTGTCTCAAATGTTACAGTTGAGAATGTCCTTGTATGGAGTTCTAGACGAGCTGTCCGAATCAAAACAGCCCCAGGTAGGGGAGGATATGTAAGACATATAACCTACAGAAATCTAACATTTGATGAGGTGCGAGTTGGGATAGTTATAAAGACCGATTACAATGAACACCCAGATGAGGGATACGATCCCAAAGCTTTCCCAATCATTGAAGACATAAGCTTTACTTCAATCCATGGCCAGGGAGTTCGTGTGCCTGTGAGAATCCATGGGAGTGAGGATATCCCCATTTGGAACATCACATTCCGTGACATGTCTGTAGGAATATCATATAAGAAAAAACGCATTTTTCAGTGTGCCTTTGTGCAAGGCCGTGTGATTGGGTCCATATTCCCAGCTCCTTGTGAGAATCTTGATTTATACGACGAAATGGGAAAACTCGTAAGACCCTCTTCTTCACAAAACATGACAGACATAGATTATAATATATGAAGTTTAGTTGAGATTGCAGGGTGTTCGTTCTTTGTTCAGTATGTCCCAGTAGCTGCATTTATGCCTGGTACCTAAATTTTTGTGAAATGCAGAGGATTGTAGCTTAGTTTTGTTGGCCAGATATTCTTTTTCCACTTTCTTTAGGTTTTCCTTCAATGTTGCTAGAAATTTTATTTCACTGATGTGTAAATAGAGCAGATACACAGATAATGTACACAAAATCGATGGCGAATGGAGCCAATATCTTAAAGAGTTCCTGAAACCAAGTTTAGCAGAGAGAAAGATGTGTATTATTATTTTTTTTTTTCTTTTGAATTTTTGTTTTAGAAATGAGATATTCGTCTATAAATAATCCATTTATTACCATATATTTCTAGTTATTTCTGCATATGCAAGCATATTTATTATTTCCCCCTCATTTTTTTATGTTGTTGTTTAGAGAGCCATAAAGGCGAGTGATGAGAATCAATCCCAGAATTTCCTGGAATCTGGAGGGAAACTCTAACCACTTGAGCTATCCCTCACTCTCAATTCTCTCTCATATTTAAGTGTTCATTTTCCAGTTTTGCTACTTTGATGTTATTCATGTCAAATTAGACTGCAAATGAACTCAATATGAGAGCTTAGTTGCTAGTGAGTAGAATTGAATGAGTATACAAGTATATAACTATTACAAATTTACAATTATAATAAAAAAAAACTTGTATGAATTAGAAAACGTTCTAATATAAGTAAATAACCAATGATTAAAAATATGACTATTATAGATTGAAATAAATATGTACTTTGTGTATATTTAAAATTGTAACTAAAGATTGAACTCGAGCTGGAGTTTAGTTATGAATTTATGTTTTGAGTCAAGCCTCCATTTTCAACTACAACAAAGCTCGAGGTCGAGTTTGAATTGATTATGAGTCCAACTAACTTATAATAAGACCGTAGAAAATTCACATGGCACCTTTAATTTATTTCTATTTAAGTCTTCAGTCCATTGTGCATCATCTACCATTCTATAAAAGTTCTAAACTACTTCCTCAAAAAAAAAGTTCTAACCTACACTATTATTATTTTGTTAATGTATGAAAGCACTCAAGCACCAAAACCTAATTTATTTATTGTTTTTTTTATATATAAAAAATAATAATAATAATAATAATAATAATAATAATAATAATAATGGCAGATATGTATTTCACAAAGATTACCGCTTCTGCCGAATCTGCTTATTCTTTAACTCCTCGACAATCAGCATTGTGGAAATCACAGCTGGGTGATCACACCTCTGCTTGGCTTCGGGCGGTTCCTATTTCGGGGTTGGGTCAGACGATGAACGCCAAGACTTATCGTTGTGTGTTGTCCTATCGGTTGGGTGTTCCATTGTTCTCTATCTCGACGTCGTGCTCTGCATGTTCGAGGGTTTTTGCTGGAGATATTTTCGGTGATCACGCGGTGTCTTGTGCTGGTATTGTGGGTATTAAACATCGGCATAATGTTGTTCGGGATACCCTTGTTGATGTTTGCTATCGTTCTGGGATTTCAGCGAGAAAAGAGGTTGACATTGGGTTGGCTGGAGGGAACGACGAGGCCCTCAGACCTGCGGATGTGTTACTTTATTCATGGGATCGTGGTCGCGATGTCTGTGTTGATTTGACAGGGTCTTCTCCTTTGACACAGTCAGGGCTATCTGACTTTATTCCTGGGCGGGTTGTGGCTGATGCTGCTCATCGGAAGCGGGTTAAGTATGAAGTTCGATGTCAGGCGATTGGATATGGTTTCATTCCCTTCTCCTTTTCTTCGCTTGGGGAATTAGAGAAGGAGGCTATTGCGTTACTGAAGCGGATTCAGAGGTTCTCGACGACGCAAGACATTGGGGCTCGTGCTGCAGCTCATATCTTCACTAGGGTAGGATTTGCTATAGCTAGAGGAGTGGGGGCCCAGATTGTATCTCGGCTTCCCACTAATTTATTGTAGGTTGTATGACTTTTGTTTTTGAGATATAATAATAATAATAATAATAATAATAATAATAATAATAATAATAATAATAATAATAATAATAATAATAATAAAATTATAATAATAAATAATAAATAAAATAAAAATATTTATTGTTTATTAAAAGAAAATTTACGTTTTTGTAATTTGTAGGCTTGTTTCGTGCTGGAGAGAACTTCCAATTTTGAGAGTTGAGATGTTTGACCTCCCTATATGAAATGCTATAAATAGAAGATAGGTTTTGTACGGTGATTTTTTAAAAACTAGATTAAGTGTCATGCACGGTAAGTCCAATTTTTTTAAAAAAAAATTAATTATATCCAACAAATAAAAATTTGATAAAACATACAAATCAAATATATATAAATTATAATGTCATAATCTACACTAATAGGCAAAGCAACAAATTATCTAAAAAATGGATTTTGCCCGAACTCGAGAATTTTTCAGGCGAGGCTTGATCAGGTCTAGTGGCCATATTAGTGAATAATTATTTATAAATGCATTTTTAATAAACATCAAAAATCAATCGAACAACAAACTAAAATTTCCACTAAAATTATTAGCAAAAGTGCAAACATACACAAAATTACAAATAATGTATCACCTTTATATCTAAGAAATATCATTTGTTAAACACAACATTTATTTTATAGTTATACTATACTCTATAGATCAATTTGTGATAATATGTACGTATAGTAGTAAAATTTCATAAACAAAATTGTAATTAACTTGAATATATAGTTATATTGAATTGAAATTGAAATAAAATATTAGCTAGAGGTATTTGAAAAAAAAAATTAAGAGATGTTTTAAAGTAATTTCTTTAACATCTATTATATGAATCAATTAATTATAATTTTTTTTGGCAAAATCTAATAATACTCCAATTAAAAGATAGTTAAAAAGGAGTTGAAATAATTTTATTTTATTTTTTTTTTTTTTTGAAAGAAGTTGAAATAATTATTTAGGTAAATGTATATAGAATAATTATGAACACCAAATAAAAAGGAATATATATTTCTCGTAAAGATAATATAAAAGATTTGGAATGATATTATTATAGAATCAAATATTAACAAAAAAAAAAAAGGTTAAAAAGGGAAGGGGAGTTTTAAAGGAAAAAAACAGCATCAGGATGTGACACGTGTCACCTTCAGTGTCTCTTTTAGTATTAAGTTATTATTGATAAGCATTTACTTTGTATATTTAAGGTACAAAAGTCAATGATCCATAATATAAGGAAACTAAGGGAATCTTTCACACTTTCAAACACGTGTAATATTGATGTTTGAACTTTATGACCAAGTCTTGACACGAATGCTTTGGTAAAATCTCCAAAAACTTAAACCATGATTATTCACTAATTAAGAGCTTGTTCACTTCGGCTTGATTTCAGTTTAATTCAATTCAGTTCAGCTTCAATTAGTTCAGTTCAGTTTAGCTCTAATCAGTTTACTTAACTTCAGCTCCTAATTTCTTTCTCTCATAAAATATTCATTTTAACTCAGTTCAGTTCAACTCTAATCAGTTCAGTTTAGTTCAGTTCAGCTCAGTTCAATTAATGTAAACAAGCCCTAAGTATATTATGAAAGAAAAGAAAATGATTTAGGGTCTGATTGTTATCCAATAAATAGGTTCAAAATATCAATTTTCAATTTTTTTTTTAATGGTAATTAAGTATATTGAAGATCAAATAATACTAAATCCTCAAGGAGGCAAACAACCCTCTGACTTTACACTTTGATTAATCTATCTAAATGCTGAGTAATTAACATTTTTGTTATCAAATTTACCAAAGTAAAACTCCTTAATTAATGGTTAAGCTTCTCCCACCCTCTTTTCATCATTCGTTGTAATTGAAAAAAAAAAAAATCAATCTCTATTCAGGCATTTCTACTATGGACAAATAAATTTCAAGTTTATGTTAATACGGAGTAGATCTTTTATTCTTCGTAGAGGGGGATTAGGGAACCACCCTACTTCCAAGCAAACATATTAGTGAAACTTGAACTTAAAGTCACAATATGAGTTTCCCACCTACTCCATCAAGCTTAATTGGTTTAAATTTTACAAACGCTTGATGAAATATATACAAGTAAAAAAGATTAAGAAGGAAGTATAAGTAAAGCTAGTTATTATGTACATGAAATAATAAGGAATCTAAAAGGTTGTTTTTTTAATTTCATAGAGAGATTTAAAGAATAAACTATTTAGATGAGATTTAATCAAAATAAGGCGTTCAATACTTTAATCAAATTAGATGACATCTACACTTTAAATACCTTATTCTAGGCGTTGATTTTTTTTTTTTTTTTTTTTTTGGTAAATAACGTTAATTGTTAAATTAAAAGTCTTGAAGATTCCTAGCAGGAGGCATGGATTTTGTTAATAATATTTCTACTTGAAGTCTTGAAGATGCTTCACATGATAGCATTTGTTGACTTCCTTGATCGACATTAATAATTCTTGGCCTTTTTTGACATGCGATACACGAACTAATTAATATTTGACCTAGTCTCGTCACATGGGGCGATAAGCCGATATTACTCTTATCAATTATTTCCAAGCAAAATAGTTGGTTCAGTCTAATTCCGTGACCCGATTAAATGTCTATATAATTACAGAAAATTACGTCAACTAATAATTTAATTGATTAAAATTTTAAGGTGATATTCAAAACATGAGATTGAATCTCGTTTATATTACTTCCTTCATAACAATATTTGGAAAAAAAAAAATAGTTATCAAGTTTTATTGAAATTGTTAATGATAGCTTACAAATTATCATATGTCCATTTGTTAGAAAATTCCAAGTAACTAACTAACTAAGAGGTCTAAGACTTAAGAATATAAAATACAACACAAACAAATAAAGAAACAGTAACGTTCAAAGTAATCAGCATGTTACATACTTACTTGTATGACTTCAAGTCATAGTGATTTATTTGGTATGGCTTCTAGAAAGAAAAAGCTTATCAGCTTTAATTTTTTTTTTTTTTAAAAAAAAAAAAATTAACCCAGGAAACATCTTCTCAATTTCTAGGCATGAAGAATAATCCAAAACAGAAACTGAGCTAATTTAAATGAACATTCACAACTCTAGGTCTCTAGTTACTTTAAATTTGAATACAATTGTGAGTGCATATGGGCGGATAGCACTTAGGGCTGAGCAAAACTATCCAAAAAACCGAAAACCTGTTCCATAACCGTTCCGAAAATTAGGGTACCCGATTCGATAACCATAACGGTTTAGGTACCCGTTCCGATAATTTGTTATCGGGTATGGTTATTGGGTATCATTTTAAAATTAACGGTTATCCGATCCGATCTGATAAGCAATTTTTTGTTCTTTTTTTCCTACTTAAATCTATTTTTCCAAAATCTAAACTCTTACTTTACTTCATAATCACTTTATAATATCGATGATTAGTAATATTATTAATAATTTGGTCAAGATCATGCGGTATTGTTGCTAATTAGTGTTAAAAAGATATCATAATAACTAAATTGTTAAGTTTAATTATCATTATTGGATACTTTATTGGGTACCCGATAACCGATCCGAAAATCCGGGTACCCGAACTTATCGGTTCGGTTTATGGATATCACTTTTAGTGATATTGGTTATCGGGTACCCGAACCGTTAGTACTAACGTACGGGTACCCGTCCCATGCTCACCCCTAATAGCACCTATATGTTAATCATGCATGTAGGAGGGCATTTTGGGGTTATTATTTTTATTTTTCATTTGACGTTTTTTTACAGTGATACATTTTTGTATATTATTATTATGCATGTATAATGTACCATTAAAGTATAAGTTGTCTTAATAGTACTTTTTGTGTACTATTATGCATGTAGTGGTACTTTTTGGCATCCTTTGTTATTGATTATTTTCTACTAAAATACGTACCACCTATCACCTATTATGCTGTAGTGGTACATTTTACCATCACATATGTTTCTAAAACATATAGGCGCTATGTGTCAATACTTAACCAAATATATAAAATACGTACTTAAATTTTGTATATTTTCCTTTTTTTTAAGACGAAGTCTTAATTTTTACACAAGGTAAAAATTCTGCTTAAAACTTCTAATTCTCTAATTTTATACTTGTCAAAATTAGGGGGGGGGGGGGGGGGGGCATTAATCCATTATTTCAAATATATAGTTGCCCCTAGAGCTCCAAGAAGGGGCATGTATTTCAAAATACCTACGGTATTATTATTTTGAAATAAAAATGTTAAGTGAGATAGACTCGTTTATTAGTGAAACACACCCAAAATTTGAAACCTATTAACAAAATTCAATAGCCCAGTTTTAAGGGTCTGTTCTCTTCAGTTTAATTTCAGTTCAACTCAGTTCAATTCCTAATTTACTTCTCTTATAAACAATTTTATTCAACTCATTTCATTTCACTTCAGTTCAGTTTAGTAAATCAGAACAGACTCTAAAAATCATTTGCCTAAATGTGAAATTATTGCCTAAGATATGACATCATCCAAAATCTAAGAACCATTTCCCGAATATAGGAACATATACAATTATGAAATTGTAGCAAATATACCGTAAAAATATTACTACTAATCTCAAAAATATTACTCCTAATTCATACAACTATACAAGTACTTTATGAAATAGGCAATCCACTAATTCTTAGTCAATTTTCAAAAATATTACTCTTAATTCATACAACTAATTCTGAAATACTTAGTGTCCCATCTTGTCCTTCATGATTAAATTTCTTTTTCTTATGTCTTCTCTTGATACCCATCATGTGAAATTTTATATAATTCCTCAATTAATCCATTTTATAATAAATTTCCAATCAAAACTATTTTTTACTTGGCCTGTTGTTCCTATTTAGGGATATCGCATATTCAATATGGTATTTAAATATAACAGATTATATTTTGAAAATTAAACACAAATAACATATTCATATATATGGTCAAAGTTGATACACAATGACGTTAAAAATATATTCTCTACGCTTTAATAACATAAATTGATGTGCATTTTGTGTATGTGTTCGATCTTGTGCAACTATGAAGATTTTATTTTTGAAACAAGAATCATGAAAGGGAATACATGGTTGATAAAGGATTACTAGAAGAAGGAACCAAAAGTAAATGAAGATTGAAGAATGTTTGATTTTTCTTTGAAGAAGCTTTCAAAATATTTCATAAACTAACATATATATCACGTGGTAGATTAAATTTAAATTCCTTCATTAATACGTTAGTGTAGAGGTGTCACCTTCATAGCTTCATTCTCGTGAACACATCTTCTCTTTCCAAGTCATTTCACCAATTTCTTTTTACCAATTATTTTAATTTTTAATTTTTATACAAGTTTTTAATTCACCCTCCGACAATTTCTCCTAATCCAACAAATTGTGGGCCCAACCACTCCATGATTTTAATTATTTTCTTTTCAACAAGGAAAACATTGCAAAGAGTCCAACTTGTAGTGGTATACCAAATAGTATATCAATAATTTATTAATTTATCATCTTTTGTCACATCAAATACATCATACAATTAAATTTAATGCAACAACAAGAAATGCATTACTCTAACTACTACTTTAAGTTAATCTCTTTACCTTTAACTCTTCATCTTAGAGTAAACGTTGGGTTTTGGATGAGGGAAGCCTATGGGAAGGAAAGTACAGGAAGAAAGAGGGCTATGATGCTATATTTTCCTTATTTTATGTACGATATGAACATATGATAGAGAAAGAGATGGATGTGTGGGATTAAACCAACTAGATTTTACGATGGATGATTTTATTTTGACTAAGGGTCTGTTCGGTTCAGTTTAATTTCAGTTCAGCTTGATTTCAATTCAGTTTCTAATTTCCTCATCTCATAAACAATTCAGTTCAGTTCAGTTATTTTCAGTTAATCGGAACATGCTCTTATCAATAACGACTTAATGATTTTATAGTAAATTTGAATATACTTAACCTAATAGTGAAATGATTAATTCAAATTAAGTTCAGCTTAACTCGATTTAGAAATCTACTTTTCCGACTTCTATGACAAGGCTATCTTCATTCTTTTTAGGGTTTTTTTTTTAATTATCCTTACATACTTTAAAAATCTAACGAGGGTTTGTAATTTTTTATACAAATTTGGAAAATAATTTTGAATAAAGCTATGCTCTCTTCACCTTAACTTTTGCTTTTTTTTTTTTTTTTTTTTTTTTTTTGCTTAAATTAAATTTTTTTACTAAACTGAAATTATTTCTACATATTAAAACTTAATTTTACTAATTCTTTATTATATTTGTTCTTTGAATTTACTATGGAGTAATTTTTACTATTTTACTTTTACTAAACTAAAATTATTTTTTAACCTAACTTAAATCATTTTTACTAAATTAGACTTGTGCAATGCACGAATTTCAAAAATTATTGAAATAAAATAGCTTATTTCTATTATTATTTTTCCGTATATACTTATAAATTAGATCATAAAAACATATCTATAATCATAAATTACATGAGCTGTAACAAAAAATAAAATGAATGTCAATCTGATCTTATCAAACCATATACATACGAATTTATGTACTCCATCTAAGAGTTTGAAATACAAAATAAAAAAATACTTGTAATTTAAAGATCCTTGTTGAAGGGCCAACTCAACCAAAAGTTTAAGCTAATGGTTGAGGCCTAATATTATGTTTTTTTTACTCCATCATTCTTAATTTAAATAAATAGAAGCACCTTGGAAATACAAAACAATGATAACACTTACCGACAACATTGGTTCATTTTTGTATAACAAAAATCCATATTATTAGTACATGACTTCATAGCTAGGTTGCTTGCACAATCCTTAGTGTAATAAAAAATTAAAAAAAATAAAAAAACATACACACAAATAACATTAAAACCTTTTTAAAAATAAAAAAATAAAAAAAAAAACATCGTAGTTACCAGTTACCTAAAAAGTTTAAGTTCAATATCAATTTTTATCAAAAAAAAAATATGTATATTTATTTATTATTCACACGGTCAAAAAATTGAAATGAAAAAGAATTTAAAAAAAAAAAAGAAAAAAAAAAAAGATAATCAATTCCTAAAATAAAAGGGAAATTCTACATGTTGCCCTCTAGGTTTTAATTTTTCTACGTGAAAAACAAACTTTTTTCCAACTCTCTCAAGTGGCACTCTGGTATTGCAAAATTAAATGTAGTGTCTTTTTTTTTTTTTTATGGCTAACTTTTTATAATTAAAATGGTTAACCTAAGGTTTTTTAGTTTAAAAATTAATTAAATTATATTTTAAAATAATAATTAAAAAAAAGGAAATTTTTTAAAAAAGAAAACCGCCCTCAACCCATGACCACCCTCCCCACCACCATCCTCAACCCCATTCAGAATCCCCACATACCGTCGGTGCCCAGAAATCCTTTTCCCGCATCGGTGCCGGCGACTCGTCCCCCCACCGACTACCTAAAAACCCCATATCCCTAACCCAAAATCCCCAACCCGAAACCCCTAAAAAAACCCACCCCCACCACTTTAAACCCTAAATCAGGCCTTCCCCCACCCTTGAAACTCCATCGCCCAAGGTTTCGAGGGTGGGAAAGGGCCGAATTTGTGGTTTAACGTGGTGGGGGAGGGTTTATTGAGGTTTCAGTTTGGGTATTTGGGGTTTCAGGTGGTGGGTTTAGTGGGTAGGGGGAGGGGGGAATGGGTCGCCTGCGCGGGAAAGGTCGTCTGGGCGCCGGCGGGGTGGGGGCAGGCTGGCTTGTCAGAATGGTGAAGGTTGCCGCCTTCCGGGATGGTGGTGGTGGCCGATGGAATTTCCTTTTTTATTTTATTATTTTAAAATATAATTTATTAATTTTTGAACTAAAAAACCTTAGGTTAACTATTTTAATTATAAAAGTTAGCCATAAAACCAAAAAAAGGATACTACACTTAATTTTGCAAAACCATAGTTACACTTGAAAGAGTTAGAAAAAAGTTTGTCTTCTATGTAGAAAAATTGAAACCTGGAGGCCACCATGTAGAATATCTCAAAATAAAAACCAAAAAATATATGACATTATAAGTACATTTGGCGGGAATTTTTTTTATGGGAGAGCGACACATATACAATTTGGGGAGAAGATTATGTCAGCAATTTTCTATTTTAGTAATAGTTAATAGATTTGCCTACAATAAAGAGAACAGGATCAAGTTTCGGAAAAAATAAAAGCTACAAATTACCATCAAAGCTAGGTTAAATTCACCTTACTTCAAGGGCTGAATACTTTCATAAAAATTAAAAAGTTCTAAGCATATTTTATCATTTTAGTTATATGCGATTTTTTTAATTTCTAGGCTCAGTAATGTTCACCTCATTTTCACTTATTTTAAGTCTAATAAATTAGCTAAGTTCAAATAAGTTCTATTTAGAAAAAATAAGTTCTGATAAGGTTTACCCAATACAAATTATAACTAAAATAAATTTTAATAAGGTTTAATAAGTTCAGATAAATTTGGATAAGATAAGATAAGTTCAGAATTTCAAATAAGTGAAATCAGGTGAATAGAACACACTCTAATTTAAATAACTCCAGATTTTATTACTCCCTATGTTTCCAAATAATTGATATGTTTGACTATTTTCACTATTCGGCCCTGTTCTGCTCACTTTATTTCCACTTATTTTAGGAAAAATAAGTTCGGATAAGGGTTAATAAGTTCAGATTAAATAAGTCCAAGAAAAATAAATTTAGATAAGTTGTGATAAGGGTTAATCAGTGCTACCCGAGTTCAATTTGTAACTAAAATAAGGGTATGTTCTCTTTAGCTTAATTTTAGTTTAGTTTAGTTTAGTTCAGTTCAGCTCTAGCTAATCAGTTCAGTTCAGTTCAGCTCCTAATTTCCTTCTCTCATAAACAACCCATTTCAGCTCAATTCAGTTTAGTTTAGCTCCAATCGGTTCAGTTCAGTAAATCAGAACAGGTCTTGAGTTCTAATAAGAGCTAATTAGTTCATATAAATTCAGATTAAATCAAATAAGTAAATACCAGGTGAGTAGAACGCTTCCGAATGTCCTAACTTTGACTTAAAGGGTAACTATTAGAGGTGTTCAAGATTATTTGTTCCATTTAATCTGAACCGGCCTTGTAATTTTGGATACTTTGGATCGAACATCTGGAAAAAAAATTCTGAAAATTTTTTATGATTCAATCTGAAAACCTAATGATCCGATCCGAAAATTCGAATATCCGATCAAAAATTTTGGATCGTATTCGAATCGTAATTTTTCCGATTTAAAAGTTTTGGATATAAAAATATAAAAAATTGATCATAATAAGACTACATATATATATTGAGATGAATCCAGCAAGTTGTATACATTAATGAGATTTTTTATTTATGTTTTTATGCTTTAACATAAAATTGAAATAGGCATTATAATATGAGATGGAGGGGTTATAACCTTATGCTATCTACGTTTTCATAAAGTGTAAAATTTTAATATATCAAACCTTTTGTATTATTTTGAATTATGTAACTAAATTTTAATTGTTGGAAAGTTAAGGAAAAAAAAAAGCGACGACTTACACAACTAATAGAAAACATATTCCCTCTTTTATATGAAATTCTTCTTACCTTTCGATTAGGATTGCTCCATGAAGTTCTTCTTACTTTTTTTTTTTTTTTTTTTATGCAAATGAATTAAAATAAGAAATAGATTGCATAACAAAACGTGGCAAGGCCACCCCTACGACGTCGTCCATTAGAACAACGTTTATTTCAATCGGAGGAGTATTGAAATAAACCACACCTTCTTCAAGTCGAACACCTAAATTAGCAAGCCCATCCGTCACCCTATTACCTTCTCTAAAGCAAAACATAAACTGTTCGGGTTCGTTTGGCATTATTGTGGTTTTCTGTTTTTTGGTTTTTTGTTTTTTAAAAGTATATGATATATGTCCCATAATGAATTAAAAATTATATAAATTTATTAAAATCATGATAATTTTGAAAACTGACAACAGAAAAGTAAAAACACCTTATTCTTGTTTCCTATTTTTGGTTTTTGGTTTTCAAAAAAACAGAAAACTGAAAACCAAAAATGATGTCAAACAAGATTATTCGTACTTTGATTCTATTTCTTCTCTTATCAATGGAATACTACCTACGTATTAATTAACCCATGCTTCACATATTTTTTGGACCACTTATACTAAGAAGTAATATATATACTCAATTTCCCTTATCATAAAGTAACTACATATATGATATATTTGCATCAAAAAAATAAAGTAACTACATATATCAGCTTACATTACTTTATTTATTTTCTTAATATATATATTTATAGTAAATACGTAGTAGAAAGAAATTTGTTAAAGGACACAAAGTATAACTTTTGCCTATGAAATTTTCCAATAACTTTAATGGATGCCGTTTTCATTTTCCACTCCGTACTACTAGAATTGTATTTTTGTTCCAAAAGGTTGAAGATTAGGTACATGTACAAATGTACGTGAGTAGTTGAGTAAATCGAATAATTATCTCTTCTCATAAAATAATCACGTTACCACAAATAATTATTCTTGGTATAGAACCACCCAAAAACTTAGCATTATGTTATGTGGCAGTACACTTAATGTACCATTTTTTTTTTTTTTTTTTTTGTATTTTTTTTTAATGAAAAGTACACCTTGGTCTAAAGCATAAACTTTAATATAAAAATATAATTGTATAAGAATTTTGATTTTATTCTTTAACATATACTTTCTTCATTTTTTAATACTTGCAATATTTCCTTAAAATGAAAATGTCACAATACTTACAACACACTATAAATGAAAAGTTATTTTAGGGAAAAACTATACTATTTCCCTTATTTAAAGTACATGGGCTACTAAATTACACTACTAACAACCACTCATCCTATTTTAAAGTGTATTATATCATGTAAACCCTACATTTCTTAAGTACCATGAAAAAGTGTGTGTTGCAAGTTTGCAACTATTAAAAAATGGAGGTAGTAGAAATTTAAAAGTATAAAATCAAATTAACATTTCCACTGTTTTTTGAGTGTATTATTATACGATTTCTCAACTAATCATTTATTTGAAAAATAAATTTTGTAGCCATAATTGAATCATTTTTTTTTTGTGCACATAATTGAATATGAACCTTTTGAACAAAAATAAGTGAAAATAAAGTTAAAAGAACGTGACGTTAATACATAAATAATATAAAAGTTAAATTGTTATGCCATGTGATAAGACATTTTGTTGCTTATGATTTTACGACTTGATTAATAAATTTTGCTTATCAGTATACTCCCTCCGTCCCTTAATACTTGTCAGTTTTGTTAACCAAAATGTTTGTCACATTTTATATTTTCATAATTATTAAGATACATAACAATACTTTTATACCCTAACATTTTCCATGAAAATAGTGTCAACTTTTGACTAATTTAATTTTTTACGCTCTTGAATCTCTCAATTTCTCTTTTTATATACTTCAATTACTTTTTTAATTGGAATTTTTTTCCCATGCACTTTTATTAGTTTATTGGTTGAGAATTTCACTTTCCCATATACTTTCATTACTCCACATTCTTCATTTTAGAGCTTGTTCATATTCACTGAGCTGAACTGATTGGAGCTGAACTGAACTAGATATTTTATGAAAGAAAGAAATTAGGAACTAAATTGAAATGAAATTAAGCTGAAGTGAACAGACCCTTAATTTCCATAACTTTTTATAAGAGCAAGATTTGCCCTAAGTCTTAAGACCAAACAGAGTTAATCTTGCTCTAAATATGAGAACATTTGAGGCTGAATGGAGTATTTGATTCAAAAAATCTAATTTTAAGAGTTAAAATTTGGGTAATGTTATAAGGGTTATATATAAACATTTAATATACTTTCTTTTTTAGTATTAAGTTGGGAATTTATTGACAATTTACGAATAAATCGATATAATAAATGTTTAATTATTGTCTTTTCTTTTTATTTTTAACTTTTTAGAGCTGCATATATTTTTTTCCTTAAAATTTATACTTCCTCCGTTTTCTTTTACTTGCAACACACCTTTTAGGCACGCAGTTTTAGGAGATGATTAGTGATGGTAGACGAGCGATTTTATAAATATAATTTTTACACGAAGATTAGAATAGGGTTAAGTATCATTTGTAAAAATTATAATTAATAATTTATCCGTTTACATTACATAAATCCGACCTCAAAACACGTGCCACAAGGCTGTGTTGCAAGTAAAAAGAAACGGAGGAAGTATAAAAGAAAAAGGCAAAAAAAGCACGAGTAGCATACGCAAATAGTAACAATCACGAGCCTAGAAAAACGAACCTCTCCCGCCATAACTAACCTATAAGATCCATCCACGTGTCGTAGATTAACCTTCTCAATCCATCGCATGTGCGTCCCACCTAATGCGGCGCCGCTTCAGTTGAATTCCCAAAATACCCCTCTTTTTTCCCACGCGGAAACAATTTTTAACCCCACTTTAATCCTCCACGTGTGCTCTTCTCATTGGCTCTCACCAACGTGATGTTGCCGTTTATTTTAACTGGGTCCCACCCCCACCCTTCTCACTAACTGCAGTACGACACGTCGTTTTTCTCGAGAAATTATTTTAATATTTGAATAACGCCGTTATGTGGGGACTACTTACCGTTTACGGTATTACCCCTAACGTTACGGTAGAGTTTAAACGTGAATTCTTTGATTTTAAAAAAGATTCGAAAATGTGAAGTCGTATTTGTCTTTTTTTTTTTTTAAGATATATGAAAATGTGGGGTTTATAAATTTGAGATTTGACGGACCACAAAAGTCACATTCATTGTGATTAAAGAGTATAAATACAATGATCAATTTCCTCTTGGTATGGTTCACAAAATTATCATCTACCCTATGTTTTTTTTTTTTGAAGGAATCATCTACCCTATGTATATATGTATAGATCTGAGGTTTTAATAATATCGTGTTTGAAATTCCTTTTTGATAAATTAGAGAGAAGAGATAATAGAATGGTTTTTGTATTGCTTGCTTGTTTATTATTCATCAATAGGTTGAGTATTTATACAAAACCTAACCTCATAAGATAGGAAACAATATTCCTAAAAGATATACCATATATCCTAATGATATATTCTCAAAATAATATCTTAACATAAATATCCTAAATATATTATTCTCTTAAATGATATATACGGAAATATATCACACATATATTTTCCGATATCTCTAACACTTTTTCAATTTTTTTTATAGGATTGTTATGTTACATTCAGCATTGATGATTTGATGTTGACTTTTTAATCGATTACAACTATTTGAGGAAATTCATATAATTTGTTAAATAGGAAATGATTCATACGATTTTTAACACTGAACATCAAACAATCGAAGGCTCAGGAGTAAATGAGACATGAAAAATAAAATAACGAGACAAAATGGTGAAAAAAAAGGGAAGTATAGCATGTGCACAAGTTAGCGAAATAATTAGGCTCAAATGTTGTTTGGTGTAACTATCATACTCATCTAAAGACATTAGACATATATTCCCGACCATTTGACAAATTTTGCATATTTTTTTTTTTTTAGGATGCCCATCCGATTCATCGAAACTTAGTTCCGACTACATCTGGATCCGATTTGGGTAGCACACCTGGCTTATGGTGGGCGAGTCTCCCAACAAGAGTTTCTGCATACGGTGAGGCTCGAATCCGAGACCTCTCTTAAACGACATCAAGTTGCTTATCACTTGATCCAAATCTTGTTGGTTGACGAATTTTGCATATGAATGTGGCTTTTATGACAAATTTTGCTTATAAATGTGGCTTTTATGACAATCTAGCTAATTGGCCAATTTTACCTAAATTTCAATCTCTAAAAGTATGAGTGATATTTTTTTCCACACGTTTTAATTAGTTTACTTTATACTTCCTCCATTTTTTAATACTTGTAACACACCATTTTTCACGGTATTTAAGAAAAGTGGGTCTCATGTGATTTAAAACACTTAAAATGGAGGAGAGAGATTGTTAAGAGTATAATTTAGTGGGCCATGAGATTATAATAAGGGTGATAATATAACTTTTGACATAAAAAAATATTTTCCAATTATAGCGTGTTGCAACTATTATGACATTTTCATTTTAGGGAAGTGTTGCAACTATAAAGAAACGGAGGAAGTAATAGACTAATTGTTGAAACCTAACATAAATTATAGACAAACACAAAGTAGAGGGAGTACAGTTAGTTTTTTTTTTTTTTTTTTTTTTTTTTTTTTTTTTTTTTGTTGAAAGAAAATGTTTAATTTGTATATATGTGATTGATCATTTCAATCATTAATTGGTTTCAAATGGGAAGCCATAGTACATGCTATGTACACTTTGTGTGCAGTGTGCATCCACAAGAGTGTTTTCTTCACCTAATTGAATTTGAACTTAGAATATTCAAAACTTATTGATTTGGCTCTGTTCCGTTCACCTTATTTCCACTTATTTCAGGGTTAATAAGTTCAAATATGAATTAATAAGTTCAAATAAGATCAATAAGTTCAGGAAAAATAAGTTCAGATAAGTTGTTATAAGGGTTAATCAGGGTTACCCAAATTTAATTTATAACTAAAATAAGTTCTGGCTAATAAAGTCAGATAAGTAAAAATCAGGTGAATAGAACGCACTTTTTTTTTTTTTTTTGAAACCGGTTGAAAAATATTAGATCCGATTAAACTGATTGAAATTTATTAGGTCTGGTTGGAACTAATTGAACCTAATTAAAACTTATTATTATTATTATTATTATTATTAGGATTCCTTATTATTGTTGTTGAAGTTGATACTATAAATATGATTAAAACGTTACAATGACATTTTCTTTTTAAGAAAGCTATTATAAATTCTCCGCTACTCGTATTAATTAATTATCTATAAATTATAAATAAATCTTAAAGTATAGTAATAGCAAAATAACGAAACAAATAAATCTTAAAGCTAGTAATAACAAAACAATGCACCTAATAAAAATAATGATATTGTAATACTAGCATTACTATATATATTCATAGAATTAATATGATATATAGTACTTCAAATATAATATTAATAGTAACGTATTTTAGACATGTTAAAACTTATTAAATCTGATTAAAATTTATTGAAATTTATTACAAAGTAAAATTTATTGGCCTAGTTAAAGCTAATTTGAACTTTTCTAAACTTTTTAGACACAAAGCTTATTCTTTTTTAAGGTGAAGAGAATACACCTTAATTTAATTAATTTTATACAAAGTAATTTTAAATGTTGAAAAGAAAATTGTGATAGACCATTATGCTAGCTGGTGTGAACCTATCAATAATATCAGCATATATGTGGTATGGATTGAGAGATTTGGATTCAAAATTCTTATTTATTCGAGAAAGCAATTGTTTGTCATCATAACAATTTAATGATTTTTGTTTGATTAGTTTCTATAAAACTTCTAATATTTCATATGATGTACAACAATCTTTAGATCAGATCACCAATAAGTTAATTTTACAATAGTAACTTAGCCATGTGAATATTGTGGACCTACTTTTGTAAAGAACAATGTTAGTGATTTGCTAATCAATTGGCATCTAAAAAAAAATACAGTATTTACTTAGAGCATGTTCTCTTCAACTTATTTTCACTTCAATTCATTTTAGTTCAACTTTAATAAGTTCAGTATAGCTCCAATAAATTCAGTTCAATCAGTTCTTAATTTCCTTCACTCATAAAATATTCAGTTCAGCTCCAATAAGTTCAGTTCAGCTCATTCAGTCCTCTTAACCGTGAAATTCAGGTTGAGACTCAGGTCTTGTTTAGTTCACCTTATTTTTACTTATTTCAGAAAAAATAAGTTTAAATCAGATTAGATTAGAAAAAATAAGTTTAGATCAGATCAGAAAAAATATGTTTAGATCAGATCATCGTTTTATGTGCAGTTTTTTATTGTTAAATATCTTTAATTTTCTAATGAAAAAAATTATGAAAATCACATATTAATAAAATACACATTATTACGAATCTAACAAGACCCAACTTGATATACTTTTTCCATATAGATTATCGTATATTTTAAGGTCAAAGTTTGGTCAAATCTGTCATTCAGATCAGATCAAATAAAATCAGATCAGACCAAATCAGATAAGTAAAAATAAGGTGAACCAAATAAGGCCTTAATGACAAATAAAACCATTGTAGAATGGTCGGTAATCATAATTGATCGAGTTTCGAGTATTGATGGCATAGCAACTACTATTGGTATGTCATTTATTTTTTGTTTTATGAAGAATTTATAAAAACTATACAATCAAATAATAAATTACAAAGTACGGATTGTGTAAATAAGACCCTTTTCAATGGTGAGACTTGAGTGAGTTTTTTTTAGGAGAGAGAGAATATTTTTTGCAAATGATACCAATAAGTTGGTATCTAAACTAAGCAACTCCAAAAGAAAGTTGCTAAGTTTAGATACTCAACTTTGAGTCTCATTTGACAAAAAGTGTGGGCCCTTATCAATATTATAATATGTTTTGTATTTATTTAAGTTTTACTTTTAATTTTTTTTCTAAAAAAAACTTAAAATATAATTTGGTGGGCCATAAATTGAAAGTGACATTAGTATACTTTATAAAGTCTCACCATTGGGAAATTAGACTTCACATGAGTTGCTAAATTGAGAAGTGAGTTGGTTGTCACCATTGGAGGTAAAAAACAACTCATTTTGTATTTCAATACTCAAAGTTTAGTCTCAAGTCTCACCATTAGAGATGGACATAGTATCATCAACAATATACTCGTATTTTTTATTTTTTTTATTACTCCATATTTTTTTTAATAAGGTAAGAAAAAGAGGAAATAGTAGGAAATCCTTTGCATAAGGGGAATTCCTAATGTGATATACTCGTATTTATAGGTGATATATATAACTCAGATAATATATATTCGTACTTAAAGTGTATGCATGCAATGCCTCTATTATCGTGTATTATTAGGTTTTTTTTATAGGTAAGAAAAATTATCCTATAAAGATCGAAACTTCTCATAGTATAGCGGGGCAAGTAGTTTTCTTGCCACTAAAATCAACATTTACGGTGTGTTTGGATTGAAGGAAATGGAAGAAAAGGAAGAGAAGAGAAATGGAGAGATGAAATATCTTTCATTTGGATAACAAATGAGGTAGGAAGGGAATTGGAGGGGAGAGAAATGGAGGGATTAAATTGTAGGAAATTGATCCCTCCATTAATGGAGAGAATTGGAAGGAAAATTCACTATTCTTCCCTCCCCTCCCTTTCCCTCCCCTCCTCTTCTCCTCCCTCCCTTTCTTTTCCTTCCCCTTTCTTTATTCAAACACACTGTTAATTTTGTTGTGAATCGGTAGTTATTAGGTCATAATTATAAATTAAGTTGTGGGGAAGTAGTGTGTTGAAGGGCCTACGCGTTTTTAATAACATCATTATTGCTAATCAATTTGCACACCATGTAAATTAGGTCTAAACATGAAATTTGGTATTAAGACTTGACATGAAAGAGCAAGTATTAATCGATTTAACGTTGTTTATGGAGTATTATTAATCAAATCAAATGAATAGTACTGTGAGATTTGTCAGATCAACTTTTACTTATTACTCAAATCATCAAATAATATGATCATATTCACTTGAAGAAAGATTATCCAATTTTCTTGCTTAAATGCAGGCGTTTATACTCTATATCTTACAATCTTGGTATAACTTATTTCCTGAATCTTTTTTAATTCACTTGAAGAATGATTGAGATATTTTTGATTGATAAGGGTCTAATGTTCTTTTCTAATAATAGGAAAAACTAAAAGAATATCATTTCATTAATGGAATCCATTGGTAAACAGATGATGTATCTAATCTCAATGAATTTTTTTTTTTTTTTTTAATTTTTTTTTTTTGAGGTACTCTCAATGAACATATATTACCATATAGATTGTAATTTTATGTTACAATTTAATTCTTCATTATTAATTCAATTGATTAGTTGCAAATCTTGCAATGCAATTTGACTTTTGCACTAATTTCACGCTTTAGTTTGACTTTGTTTAATGATATATATTTTTTACGGAGTAAAAAATGCAGTCGTGGTTAATATTTTCAAAATATTAAAGTTTAATTTATAATTTTAACTAGAGACATATAAATATGTGATCAAAATAACGCATATTAACAAACGTGAAATAAGAAGCGTTGCAACTAACAAAACAAACAGAGAGCACTCATAAAACAAAGTGACATGTATGCAAGTGTAATTTATCGTTGTTGTCCCTATAGCAAGATTTTTTGTGTTCTACATAAGATGGTATACATGGAGTCATGGAGATAACATTAGAGTAATTGCACTTTTGATGAGTTGGACGTGATGAGAATAATGGTATATCATTATTATGAATTGAAGCTTATTTTCAAGACTTGTAGTTATGTACTTATGTCTCTTCCTTCTATGATTTGTTACTAGTACAACAGTTAGGCGATCTAACTTAATTTTTGGTATTTATTTTCAATTGAAAAGGATTGGAATTTTTACAATTTTGAAGATGTGATTACTTTAATTTAATTAATTAGCTTGTAATATCACCTAATTAATACGATATGCAACAATAGTATATTACCAGTAAATTAAATGCAATTTGAAAGCCTTAATTGGAAGACAAGTTATATTTGCCTTGGACTACAAGACAAGATTAAGTTAAGCTAACTCAAGTTATACCTTCCGTTAATGTCTTAATGATCATTTGAATGAAGCAGCTAATAACTCAAAGTACTCAGCTGATCAATAAAGTATAATACTTCATATAAAATGAAATATATTATGGGGAAATTAATTAGAACTTAATTCATGAAATACACCAAATGTATTACGATTGCTTGTCATTAAATTAGTTTAGGTATGGTGAGATGATTTCAAAAAAATTAAGTGGATAAGTGAAAATTAAGTGAAATAAGCATATCATATGATCAATGTAGGGCATGTTCCCATTTACTGAATTGAGATGAGCTGAACTGAACTGAAATAAATATTTTATGAGAGAAGGAAATTATGAACTGAAATGAATATTTTATGAGAGAAGGAAATTAGAAACTGAACTGAAATGAATATTTTATGAGAAAAGGAAATTAGGAACTGAATTGAACTGATCTGAAATGAATATTTTATGAGAGAAGAAAATTAGGAACTGAATTGAACTGATTGGAGCTGAACTGAACTAAAATTAAGTTGAAGTGAACAGGCCCGTAGAATAAAAATTCTAGAATGTATTTTAATTTATAGTATAACACCATATTAACATAAAAATCATATTCTTTCCCAAAAAAAAAAAAAAAAAAATACAAAAAACAAAAAACAAAAAAACATAAACATCATGCTGTAACTTTTTAAAATCCCGTTGTGTTTAATTTAACCTATTTAAATGCAATCTAATTAAGTCCTGAAAATAAATTTTAGATTTATTTCATTAAGTTCAAATAATTTTATTCAACCACAAAAAAGTAAACAATACATGAGTATTGTTTTTAAATACCGATATTTTGTTTTTTTTTTTTAAAAAAAAAACGATATTTAATTTAAACTCTACGTAACCAATCAGAAATATGTTAGAATTCTTGAATCTAATAGAATATGATTTCAAATAAAAACCATATTACATCGAACCCATTACTTTTGAATCTAATTTTCTTTGCTTAATACAAGTATATATTTTCTCTATTCTTTTTTATTTGACATGTTGCTTTTATCATGCTTGTTAATGTAAAATTTAAACGATAAATAACTTTAATTCTCCATAAGTAAAAATTATAAAAGTTATATATTATGGTAGTACTTATTGAGACTAATTCAAAAAAATCTCACATGAATATGGCTTTCCTTACATATTATTCACAAAAGACGATCAAAGTAGGGATATTGAATAATGTAAAAGTTAAAACAGGTCAAATAAAAAAGAACGGAAAAATATTTTTTAGTCAAAACATCTCACCTAAATAATATGCTCCACCTTAACGAGACATCATTTTAATTAAATTTTTTTCGCTTAATTAAAATTTTTAATTGATAACAATATTCAACTAATTTATTCTTTTAGTCAAATAATCTCGTCTAAAATTATTTACACTACTTTAACAAGACATTATTTTGAAACGGAGGAGTATCCTTTTACAAACTTGAAATCCATTCCATTAGTGCGATACTGCGATGTCATAAACCGAAAACGCTGTACCCGTGGTCCAACTCTTGAACCATCGCAATTATATTAAATCGATAAATTCCATCTTCTTTTTGACGAAAAATTAAAAAAATAATTATCTTAAAGTGATTCTCCGTTACTTAACCGAAGCAATGGCAACGTTTGAAATTACTTTGCAATTCCAAGGACCTTTCTAGAACTATTCAAAACTTTCCCTTTAATTAAAAAAATCAATAAAAACCACCTCAATATTTCACCATTTTTTTAAGATTCCCAAAAATAAAAACAACACGTGTTTATATTGTCCCAACCAACCAAACAACTGTACATCCTCTTTTTTAAAATTAAAAAAATAATTAAATTTCAATTTTATTAAATTAAGCTTTAATTTTAATTTCTTTACCACTCATTTATAAAAAGTCGCCCGCCTCCCTTGTTATTATTTCATCTTCCTTTTTTTTATTTTCATTTCATTTTCTCTCTCTTCTAAATTTTTATTCCTCGTGGCTAAATCTAAGCAACCCATCAAATATTCTTCAACTCTTTCCAATAAAAATTTGATTTTTTTTCATTTATTTGATTGATTTTTTCACCGGAAAGCATGTCTGCTTCATCGGCGATGGGTGATTCCGGCAGATTTTCCGGCAACAAGATGAGTTTTTCTCAGACTTGTAACCTCCTCAGTCAATACGTCAAGGAGAAACGCGCCCTCGGCGTCGATTCCCGAGGTAAAGATCTGAATATAAATTAAAATCGAACACACGGACTAGCCAAATTAGTCATGTTATACACATATATATTTTTATTAACGCGAAGTTTTAATTTATATTTTGGATTTTTATAGGACCGTCGACTATGAATTTGTTTCCCGTAAGTGGGAAACAAGGAACAGCAGCAACTGAAGAAGATTCAAATGGGTGTGTTGGGAAAACCATCAATCTCTTTCCTCAGCTTTCTGGGTTTAATTCAAGGTAAAGTTTTATTCTATTTATTTTTTCTTTTACTCCGTATTAGTTATAATTACAGTACTATATTTAATTGTGTTTTAAGTTTTTGGGTTTTATTATATTACGCGTCAATTGGTGTTATTAATGTTTTCGTATTTTGCTCCTTATCTACTCTACCAACCTTTGAACCCTTGTTCAAATGAAACAAAGCAAATGATTTATGCCAATATGATTTTGCTCCTTATCTACAAAAGCGTATACAACGTGTGTTTGGTACTGCTGTAGTTGTTCCACGTGATTAAAATTATTTTTAGCTAAAATCTTGTTGACTGTAAATCTGTAATTAAGAGATTAGGTTTTGACTAATTTGGAATTAGGATAAAGTTAGAGTGGATTTTTAAGTTGTAATTTTGTTGTTCAAACCCTCTAAAACCCAATTAAATTAATTAAATGTAATAAATGAGTTGGGTATTATATGAATTAGTATTAAATTGATTTTTGGAATTTTCATGAAATGTTGGTGTGAAACAAATTGATGGGGCCTTGTATCTAGTCTAGTATGTAGGTGTGCCCCCAAAATTTTAGGATAAAGTAATAAAGTATAGGTGGACTATACATGAAGAAGCCTTCTCATTTATTTTTGGATGAAGAAGATGTTTTATTTTTGGATATACATTATTTGAGCCTTCTCATTTATTGAAATTTTAAACCCCTTTGATTAAGGAGTAGGTTAGATCTTAGGGAGATTTCTAAACATGTTTAAGATGGCCTTGAAGTTGCTCATAAGCTCGTGTATTGCTTTTATGGTAGGCGATCGGTTTTGAAATAGAATCCTTAACACATTTAAGGTGGTGTTGAGCTATTAAATAAGCTCGTAAATTGCTCTTACTATATCTGATTGGTTTTGGGATGGAACTTCCTGTAGACTAGTTGTTTGGACTAAGTGTGGAATTTATGTACTCCGTACCTTTTGTTTATGCGTTATTGATTCTTGTGAACAAAATGATCCAAACGTTTTGGAAAAAAATTAGTAGCCAAAGCCCTCGTGCATATAATTTTTCTATCCTTCAGTTAGGGTTATTTATGTTTTGGTTAAAGTTTTCCCGCTTTTGTTCCGATCTTTACTAGATGGGGAGAATCTGTGTGTCTGATTTGTTTTACTCGTCGTATTTCAGTGGGAACAAGCGTGCTAGCCCTGAGCCTCCGACTCCCCAAATGACCATCTTCTATGGAGGGCAGGTCTTAGTTTTTAATGAGTTGCCAGCTGACAAGGCAAAGGAGGTCATGGACCTGGCTAGCAGCTTTGAAGCTAGCCAAAAGAAGAGGAAGGTCGAAACTACCAACTCGTCTCCCTCTAGCCCTGTTGCTGTCCCAGTATCAGCCCAAAACACCAAATCAAACCTGAACCCGACCTTGAACTCAAACCAGAACCTGACTGCTGCTTCGAAATTTGGGAAGAATGTCATACCAGCTGCCATGCCTAGAGTGTCTGGTAATTATTCTGTGCATGTAGATATGTAATGACTTAAATGATGGGAGTATTTTGAACTATTTTTTTTGTGAATCTTTTGCCGAGTTATGCGGGTGTTCTGAAGTATTATTATCAGACTTTTGCTGATGTAAATCTTGCTTGTTTTGAACCTGCAGATCTGCCTATTACTAGGAAGGCTTCTCTTCACCGTTTCCTCGAGAAGAGAAAAGATAGGTAAGGGAATTGTTTTGCAATTAGTAGATCAAACTGATGGTTTTGTTCTTTCATCTGTTTTGACTTTGGCAGTAGGTGGTTGATGTTATACAATTGTTACTCACATTACGAATTGGTTACTATAAACCTGATTACAGTTTTTAGAACCTAAAGAACTCGAAACACATGCAATATAATTTCTTTGCTTGAATGTATTGGATCTGATTTTTCTTTCTGTTTCAAATTAACAGGCTTGTGGGCAAACTCCCTGCTGATGTTGCCAACGGAGGCTCAGCAAAACCCGCAGAGGGCAAGGCCGTGTGGCTGGGACTGAACTCTGTGCCAGTGTTCCAGATGCAGAAGCAGCAGCAACCCTAGTAGTTCTAGACTTATAGTATATGTGTTATTTATGTATACTATTATAGGCATTTTATATGAAGTATATGATATAACTAATGAGCTTATTAGCTGTAGTGTTTATTATGTTGGGGGGTTTTGGTTATTAGAATCCCTGTTTTTAAGTTAGAGCTGACATTTTTGTGAAACTTGCTAGCTTATGTAATTATTTTAAGCTAGTCTAAGTTCATTTCTCAGTTGAAATGAATATATATATGATTAATATTTTTGTTGTCGTAATTCTATCCGTATTAGTGCTAATCCTTTGTTCGACGGTGAGTCATTGAAATTGATTGGCACGCCGCATG
Source organism: Chenopodium album (assembly GCF_948465745.1). Taxonomy (NCBI): domain Eukaryota; kingdom Viridiplantae; phylum Streptophyta; class Magnoliopsida; order Caryophyllales; family Amaranthaceae; genus Chenopodium; species Chenopodium album. The sequence goes on from NC_137847.1 coordinate 8,071,158, forward strand.
CGCTAAGTGCTGTAACTGCATGGTTCCAGAGATTGTAGGGTTTGCAGTAGAATGAAACCTGGAGCAGTTTCTCGTGGGTATGGAGGGCCATCCAAATCTGTTTTATAGGTACATCATTTATCAAACATACCGACATCACTTCCATCAAGGCCTACTATTCTTACACTTTCTAATGTGAACTAGTTTTCAGACTTGAGTGATGCCTTGACTTATTATTAGTAAGCAAAATTATATTAACTATTGCATGGTTTAGTGGTTAAAACTTTAAGATCAATCAATAAAACTTTAACAATTGCGATTACATTTTCGTCTTTCCTCCGACTCCAATCCTCTCTCTCTCTCTCATCGCACCCAAACCCACCCCACCTGACCACCAAGCTAGCCAACTTTACCTTATCAGCAGCCAATGTTAACAAATTCATATTTGAATTAAAAATTAAACCAACCACACAACTTTTGCTTGAATTGGCTAAAGTTGAGAGTGGACCTTTGATTTAAAAAATCAGGCCCTATTTTGATATAGGTGATATTAGTTACATTTCAGTTTTGGCGGGAATTTCTGTTATTTCTTATTTTTTGTCGTTTTGCAGTTTGTTATGTGAGGGAATTTTTCTGTTTTAAGCTTGTGGCTGTAATGAGTTTGTTAATTGCTACTTAAGGCAATTATTAGCTGTAATTGTATCAGGAAGAAATCAATTACAATCCTTATCCTATCTCTCTCTCTCTATCTCTCCTTCTCTCTCTAGATTCTCTGTATCTTCTTCTCATTCTATTCCTCTTATGTAATTCCCATCTTATTCTCTCTTTTCTGGAAATTTCATCACCCTTAGACATTCATCCTTATCAGTGGTATCAGAGCAACCCGCTGCTCTTACTCCATTCTGGCACCTACCTTGACAACTCGGGTAACTAAGATGGAAGCTCAGCTTGCTGCATTGGAGAAACGGTTTGCTGCAGTAGAAACTCAGTCTGCTGCTGCTACTCAGCAGTACCAAGAGATCATGTCAATGATGCAGAAGCTCCAGGACAGCTAATCATGACAACAGATTCTCTGCTTCTGATGATCGTGCTAATTCACCTAAATTGGGGTATACACCTAAACTTGATTTCCCTAAGTTTGATGGTAGTAATCCTAGAATTCGGATCAAAAAATGTTGTAAGTATTTCGTGTTGTGCAAAATCCCTGATGATCAGAAAGTTGATCTAGCTTCATTGAATATGGTTGATAAGGCAGAGAACTGGGTATCTAGCTATCTGGCTAACCGTGCTGTGGTAGATTGGAATGATTTTGTTATTGATGTGTCTAGTAGATTTAAGGATGAAAAGGGTTTAAATGTGGTAGAAGAGTTCAATAAGTTGCAACAGACTGACAGCATTGAATCATATGTTGATGAATTCGAAAATTTGAGATCTATTATGCTGCAGAATAGCTATGTTTTGCCTGAAAAATATGTGTTAGATAGTTTCATTGGGGGGTTGAAACCTAGTCTAAGACCCTTTGTAAGGGCGTTTAAACCCCAGAATATTGCTGCTGCAATTGAATACGCCCGTTTACAAGATGAAACCATTAATCTCACCACCCAGAAAACACACAGACCACCCTTACTCCACAAAACAAACTCAGCCCCTTCTTTCACCCAAAATCTACCACCCTTGTTGCCTACCCCACCTTTGAAACCTTCCCAACCACACAAACCAACTACTAAACCTTTTCAAGCTCACAAATATGTTCCTGCAAATGTTAGAGCTGAGAAAATTGCAAAAGGTCTATGTTATTTTTGTGATGCACCTTATGATAGAAATCATAAGTGCCCGTTCAAGGAGCCACAACTATTTACAGTTGAGGTTCCGGGGTTGGATGAGGTTGATGCAGCAGTGGTTGAGCTGGAGGATCAGATGGATGTGCTCACTTTGGACCCTAGGATATCTTGGTGTGCTTTATCAGGTAGCCAGAATTATAACACTATGAGAATTCAGGCAACTGTAGGTAATACCATTTTGCATACTCTGGTGGATTCTGGCAGTATACATAATTTCTTGGATGTGCATTTGGCTAAGCAGTTGGGGTGTAAGATAGAACAAATTTCAGGTCAATCTATCTTGGTTGCAGATGGAAATCACTTGCTGTGTCAGTCAGTCTGCAAGGATTTTACATGGAAAATAGGGAAACATTCTTTCACCTCAGATGTCATGCTCATTCCTTTGGGCAGTTGTGACATGGTTCTGGGAGTTCAATGGCTGAGCACTCTGGGGTCCATTTCTTGGGATTTCAAACATTTGATTATGAGATTTGAGACTGCCCAAGGTCAAATGGAAATTAAAGGATTGTCTGCTCAGAAGCTTAAGGTGGTTAAGGAGGGTCCAGCACTTAAAATGATGACTGGTGCTGCTCATATTTGTATGTTACAGGTCACTAATTTGGGTTTCTCACCCATTCCTTCCTGTTTGATACAACTGACAGAAAATGAGCAAGAGTTTGAGGAGTTATAGGCACTCAAGGAGAAGTTTGCTGTACTCTTTGAGGAACCAACTGGATTACCTCCAAGCAGGGGCATCTTTGATCACAGAATCACTCTTGAGGGGGGCAGCACAGCAGTGAATATCAGGCCTTATAGATATCCACTCAAGCAAAAGGATATCATTGAGCAATTGGTTCAGGAAATGTTAGATAGGGGCATAGTCCAGAATAGTACTAGCCCTTTTGCTTCTCCAGTTGTTTTGGTGGGCAAGAAAGATGGTTCTTGGAGGTTATGTGTGGACTACAGGGAGCTGAACAAGAAGACTGTAAAGAACAAGTTCCCTATACCTGTCTTGGAAGAGCTTATAGATGAACTTGCAGGGGCAACTGTGCTCAGTAAGCTTGATTTGAGAGCTGGATACCATCAGCTCAGAATTCATCCAAATGATGTGTTCAAGACAACATTTAAAACTCATCAAGGGCATTATGAATTCTTAGTCATGCCCTTTGGGTTGACTAATGCTCCTTCCTCTTTCCAAAGTTGGATGAATGCTGTTTTTCAGCCTCTTTTAAGGAAGTGTGTGCTGGTCTTTTTTGATGACATATTAATTTACAGCAAGTCTTTAGATGATCACTGGAAACGCCTTGCTGCAGTTTTTTCTATCATGGCTCAACATTCTCTTTATGTTAAGTTGAGTAAGTGTTCTTTTGTTACTAGGAAGGTGGAATACTTGGGACATTTTATCTCTGGAAAAGGGGTAGAAACTGACCCTAATAAAATCAGTGCAGTGAGTTCTTGGCCTTGTCCTGTTTCTGTCAAGGATCTCAGAGGTTTTCTTGGGTTGGCAGGCTATTATAGAAAGTTTGTTAAGGGATATGATGTTATTAGCAAACCCCTCACCAATCTCCTTAAAAAGGGAGCATTTGAGTGGAATGATGCTGCTCAAAGTGCATTTGAACAGCTGAAATCTGCTCTGGTGAGTGCACCAGTTTTAGCTCTCCCAGATTTTTCAAAAAAATTTGTAGTGGAGACTGATGCTTCTAAGACTGGAATTGGAGCAGTTTTGATGCAGGATGAGCACCCTATTGCATTTATTAGTACAGCTTTGGGTCCTAAATGGCAAAAACTGTCAGTCTATGAGAAGGAGCTACTTGCCATGGTGTTTGTAGTATAAAAATGGGAACAATATCTTTTGGGATCCCATTTTGTAGTCAGAACTGATCAAAAAAGCTTGAAATGGCTTTTGCAACAAAAAATTTCTACTCCCTTTCAGCAGTTCTGGTTGTCTAAGTTAATGAGATTTAACTATGAGATACAATACAAGCCTGGCAAGGAAAATACAGCAGCTGATGCCTTGTCTAGGGTTAATGGTTCTGAGATTCTGTTAATGGCTCTTACTGTGATTGAATCAAATTTAGCTCAGCAAATTAGAGCTAGTTATGCACTTGATGATAATACTGCTGCTATTGTTCACAAGTTGAACAACAATGAGGTGGTTCAAGGTTTCAGTCTGCAGGATGGAATTTTGAGGAGACATGGTAGAATTGTGGTGGGTCCAGATGATAATTTGAGAAAGAAATTGATCAATTGGCAGCATGCTTCTTTGGAAGCTGGTCACTCAGGGAGGGATCATACAGGAAAAAGGATGCAAGGCATCTTTTATTGGAGAAGGATGATGAAAGAGGTGAGCCAATTTGTAAGGAAATGTGTTGTATGTCAGGCTTCTAAGTATGATACCTCTGCTAAACCTGGTGCTTTACAGCCCTTGCCTATCCCTGAGAATGTTTGGACTGACATTTCTATGGACTTTATCTCTGGCTTACCTCTATCTATGGGCAAAAATGTTATTTTTGTAGTTGTGGATAGACTGAGTAAATATGCTCACTTTATGGCTTTAAAGCATCCTTTCACTGCTATTGAGGTGGCTCAGGTTTATTTAGACTATGTCTTCAAATTGCATGGCTGGCCAAGAAGCATAGTGAGTGACAGAGACCCTATATTTCTTAGCCAATTTTGGAAAGGTTTGTTCTCTTTGCATGGTGCAGAATTTCTTCTGTCAACTGCCTATCATCCTGAGACTGATGGCCAGACAGAGGTGGTCAATAGATGCTTGGAAGCTTATTTGAGGTGTGTCACCAGTGACAGACCCAAGGATTGGTGTAAGTACCTTCCTTTGGCAGAGTGGTGGTACAACACTCACTTTCAAAGTGCTTCTCAAATGACTCCTTATGAAGTGGTTTACAACCAGGCACCACCACTTCATCTTCCTTATTTGCCAGGGGAATCAAGTAATGCAATCGTAGACAGGAGTATGCAAAAGAGAGAAGAAATGCTGGCTGTATTGAAAACAAACTTAGCTAAAGCTCAGCAAAGAATGAAGGCACATGCTAACAAGAAAAGATCTGAAAGAAGTTTGGCTGTAGGGGTTGGGTTTGGTTGAAATTACAGCATTACAGGCAGCAGTCAGTTCAGTACAGAGCCAACAACAAGTAGCCAACAACAAGTTAGCTGCTCGTTACTTTGGTCCTTTTCAAGTTACTGCTTGCATTGGTAAAGTAGCATACAAACTGAAATTGCCAAGTTCTGCCAAAATTCATGATACTTTTCATATATCTCAGCTGAAAATTTTTTCTGGCAATTTACCTGTTGTGGCTATTATTCCTCCCTTGGATGAAGTTCCAGCTCTGCAGCCTCTCATTTCTTTGGCAATTCTGGATCAACGTGTGAAGCATGTTGCAGGACAAAATGAGAAGCAATTGTTGGTTCAATGGCAAGACAAGCCTGCTCATGAAACTTCTTGGGTTTCTGCTGCTGATTTTGTTGCTCAGTATCCTGGTTTTGCTCAGAATATGACTTGAGGGCAAGTCAGTTTTTAAAGGGGGAGGGTATGATATAGGTGATATTAGTTACATTTCAGTTTTGGCGGGAATTTCTGTTATTTCTTATTTTTTGTCGTTTTGCAGTTTGTTATGTGAGGGAATCTTTCTGTTTTAAGCTTGTGGCTGTAATGAGTTTGTTAATTGCTACTTAAGGCAATTATTAGCTGTAATTGTATCAGGAAGAAATCAATTACAATCCTTATCCTATCTCTCTCTCTCTATCTCTCCTTCTCTCTCTAGATTCTCTGTATCTTCTTCTCATTCTGTTCTTCTTCTGTAATTCCCATCTTATTCTCTCTTTTCTGGAAATTTCATCACCCTTAGACATTCATCCTTATCATATTTTAATTACTAAAACATTAATGTTATAGTATATCCCTTTTTATAATATCAGATTATTCAACAAAATTTAATAAGAGTATTTCATTTAAGGGAGTATTGTGTAACCAATTGTTTATTTATTTATACTTCGTGTTTGATTATTCAACATACCAATACACAACTACAAGTGTTTGAAATTTTATATACTATTTATACGTGTTTGTTTATTTTATTATTATTATTATTATTATTTTTATGAAATGTTTGATTATAGTCATTATACCAATACAGAGCAATTTGTGTAAAATTTTATAATACATACCAATACACTCTTGTTTACTATCTGTACAAAAATACAAGTTACTTATATCATTTATACTACAATCTCAAAGTATGTGTATTGTTTATTTGTTATAAGTCGAGGTTCAAAACGTTTGGGTAGTTTCTTTAATATTTCCTACTTTTTTTTTTAAGCTATTCTATTTTTTTTTGGTAATTGGTATATTTGTCAACGTAATACCTTTGATTTGGTATGTTTCTCAATGTAAAAGTTTAGCTCTTAATATCTTTAATTGTGTAATTATAAACTTTTAAAACATTATTCATTTTGCCATTTTGAAAATGTATATTGAGAAAAATCTTAAAAAAATTCTATAACATTTTTTTTTCCCCATTTAGCTAATGATAATCAAAGTGAAAGTTGGTTGAATAGATTTGATAGACAAAATGAAATTCTAAAAGCCATACAGAACTAATGAGTACCAATAAAGTGTTTGCTTACTTGATAAGACTCTAACCTCAGATCCCCTAGGGGTAGGGATTCCCTTACCCCTCTCTACTACCAAGTGTGTGACCCGCAAGTATTGAACTGAAAAACCAGGATAGTTGAGGTCTGATTATATTCCTCCTTACCAATTTTTTTAATTTATTTTTTATTTTAAATATCATATGAAGTACTTTGTATACTTCATCCCAGAATACATGAGATGTTGAACTTTTTTCACTATTCATGTATTAGATTTGACCATAATTTTTAATAATATAATAAAAATATATTTTACCATAAAATGTATTGTTAAATAAATATTAATATAAGTTTCATAATATAATTTTAAAAATAATTTTCAATAATATTCAATTATATAAAATAAAGTTAAATTAGTAAATTAACATGGGTACAATGTTGACCGTGTCGTACATTCCGGGACAGTGATAGTATTTTAAAGCAAATAATCAAGATTTGGGGATGCGTATAAGTCTATAATTGACCGAAGAGAGGGACGAGTAATAAATAGAGCATGTGTGGAAATAATAGGTGGCTAAGATGAGGGCAATTATTATAGGTGTCCATTGCTTACTTTGTACGTGTCACTACTATCATGAATTCATGATTGATGATAATTTGAAGATACATCTATCGTTAAGTTTGAGGGAATGTCATAGAGTAGGATGAACTTTACTTCCTCTGAATTTTAAGGGATTGTTTGGTTAAATGGAGTGAAGAAGAATAAATGAGACATTATATGAACATGTTTATATGATGCACTATTTACTTATACTACATTCGATTTCTTTTAGTTGCAACTTTGGAATATTTTATATCTCACAAATAATACCTCAAAGTTGTAACTTTAAAAAAAAATCGGAGGTAGTATTTATTTGCTTTCGTATCGTAGTAATGTTCGATTAGCGTTGTGATTAACTATGACCGATCTGATTTTGTCCGCCTAGAGCCTGGCTAGGTTATCTTGTCATATGTAGTTATATATTTTTCGTTCTATAAATATTGTAATATATGATTATTCATGTATTATTTGACTTTCTATTATGAAGTACTAGCTTAAGGCCCGTGCCATGCACGGTAAGTCTAATTTTTGTAAAAAAATTTAATGATATTCAACAACAAATAAAATTTGATAAAACATACAAATCAAATATATAGAAATTATAATGTCATAATCTATATTAATAGGCAAAGCAAAAGATTATTTAAAAATGAATTTTTTTTAGGCTACCCAAACCCGAGAATTTTTCAGGCAGGACTTGGTTTGATTAGGTCTAGTGGCCATATTAGTAAATAATTATTAATAAATGCATTTTTAATAAACATCAAAAATCAATCAAACAAAAAACTAAAATCTCCACTAAAACTATCTAAAAAATCATTTGTCAAACACAACTTTTATTTTATAGCTATACACCTATACTATACTCTATAAATCCTTAATTTCTGATCAAAATTGTAATTAACTTAAATATATAGTTATATTAAATTGAAATTGAAATAAATTTTAGCTAGCTGTGGTATTTGAAAAAAAAAATAAGTGATGTTCTAAAGTAATTTCTATAACATCTATTATACTACCTCCGTTTTTTATTAGTTGACACGTTTTGACTTTAGCACTATTCATGCACCTCCCTTTGACCATGTTTTGTGATTTATATGCAAGAAAAAATATAGTCAAGTGGGATCTTGTTAGATTCATCACAATGTATATTTTCATAATATCAACTTTTTATAATTTTTACTTATCGATAATTAAAGATATTAATGATTTAGTTTGTCTATTGTCAAACGCGGCTAAATAACGTGTCAACTAAAAAGAAACGGAGGAAGTATGAATCAATTTATCATTACTTTTTTGGCAAAATCTAATAATACTCCATTTAAAAGATAATTAAAAAGGAGTTGAAATAATTATTTAGATAAATGTATATAGAATAATTATAAACACCAAATAAAAAGGAATATATATTTGTCATGATAATATAAAAGATTTGGAATGATATTATTATGGAATTAAATATTAATAAAAAAAAAAAGATTAAAAATGAAAGGAGAGTTTTGGAGGGAAAAAATAGCATCAGGATGTGACACGTGTCACTCCCAGTGTTTGTTTTAGTATTAAGTTATTGATTCCGTGGGATTTATAAGGAATTGTTTTAAAATCAAATCAATTCAAAGAATACATTCTTTAATTGCAAATATTAGTAATTTACCATGTGCCACCTTTTGATTGGCTTTATATAACATCAACATTATTCCCAAAAGGATTATTGTGGTATATACAATTACAGTATTTTTTTTTTTGAGGAAATTGTGGTATACAATTATTGATAGCTGCTTTAATCCTTTTACACTAATTAATTAACCCAATCGAGTCTTGAATTTGAGGCTTCTCACACCTGAATTATATTAATAATTCAATCAAATATATAGTAATTTTCGTTGACTTTTATATCAACTTAGATATTTGTTTATGTACAAAAGGCAAACAGAAAAAAAAAAAAAAATGAAAGTAAAGAAATGAATGCATAGTTGCGTAAAACCTTATGCACAACCATTATATATGATCACATATTTTTCTATAAACCTTCAACCTTCTTACCTCCCGAATTTCCACTTTTCATTTCTTTCCACAACCAACGTAGGCACCGCCACCTCTGAATTGAGGACTTTGACGATTAGATCAAATCCAACCGTCACGATTAGCAATCCAGGTTTCTATGATTTGAGGTTAGAAACTTATTAAAAGAGCCAATAATCTAGCACTTTGTTAATATATACTACTTCTTATGATTAAAAAATTACGAAAGAAAATATCTTTAATGCGGAGCAACATTACATTGTGCATCACACGAGCTTGAAAACTTTCCTATCGCAATTACACAATTATTATTATCTACTCGTACATTCTATGGAAAAAAAAAAAGTACACAAGTTAAAATGTTTAATTTGTGGATTTTCAAAAAAAAAAATGTTTAATTTGTGGACATGAAATGGGATTCTGTATGATATGAAAATGGGGCCCCGCCAACCCGACAAGGCATGTGAGGTCCATAGATGTACATGCTCAACTTGGTAACCACCTCTCATTATTTTTGCATTTTTTTTATTCCAATCTCTAATTTGAGAACGTGACAATTTATATTATTAAATAAAAAAAGAAAAGGTTTGTTCTTTCTCAATTGGTTTGACCAATAACAATTAAAATTAAAATTGTAGGATATCAACAACTTTACACACGCATTCACCTACTCTTTTTGCCTTCACTCGTGCCGACTACCCATCTTTTTACTCCCTTTTTTTAAGTGGTCCTAAGTTCCTAGCTTAATTTTGTGGATTTTTATTTTATTTTTATACATATTTGTTGTATTATAAATATATTTTTTTTAAAAAAATAGCATAATATCTTCTTTTGATATTAATAAACTCAATAATTGGTTCTCTATATTTATTGATTTTAATTTAAGTGTTGATATGTTAATTAAGGGCAGTGGCGGAGAGAGAGGGGTACAAGGGAGCACAACTGTCCCCCCACTTCAAAAAAAAAAAAATATCAGCTTAATAACCGATTAACAAATAAGTATTGTTTCATGTGAAACATTATTTACAATAACTTAGTTGATGCGGTGGTAAAGCACCCACTATTTAAACTAGGCAACGCAGGATCAAATCTCATACCTGTAACTTTTTAAGTAGTTTTTATTTTCTGTAACTGTTTAAGCATTTTTAACTTTTTTAATTTTCTTTAATTTTTTGTATATGTCTAAAATAATTTGCCTTCCATTATTTTTAGCAATATTTCAAATAGTTGTAATAAGGAATCATGTTATTGAATCATGACAAGTGCGTTTATTTACCTATATTATCTTATGTTTGAATTCGTCAAAATCCATTAATAAATATTTATAGATCTGTCACTAATGCAAATACTAATAATGTACCATTAGAGGAGAAATAATTAGTTTATGATGTTAGATTTCATTAATAAGTTTTTTAGATTTTGTAAAACTTTAATATTTAACTAATTTATGTGTTCAAGTATTGAACATTTTTCCAACATTTTTGTTAAACTATACGATGTTCATTTGTCCCCCCGATTTGAAATTTCTGGCTCCGCCACTGATTAAGGGCCTGTTCTTTTGAGCTTAATTTTAATTTAGTATAATTCTTAATTTCCTTATCTCATAAACAGTTCAGTTCAGTTCAGTAAATAAGAACATGTCCTAAACTCTAAAAATGTAATTCATGAACAATATGTTGAAAAAAAAAATATTAATTTTTGAATCCTCTTAAACACACCTTAATAAGGTATTTAATTTATAATCTTAATCACTCGATAAATTAAATCATTAAAGTTTTGTGTATCAATCTAGAAACACGATTAAATCCTACAAAGGAAAACTCAGATTTATTTTTCTATGCATCATAATGTATTGTGATAATCCCCTTATATAGATCTCGAAGACTATAAATGTAATAAGACTAACATAAACCCTAATAAAAATGAAACCATAATCCCCTAAAAAAAAATGAAACCATAACACGACTTCTAATATATCCTTAAACAAATATTGTTGTAATATAAGAAGTATTTTCAAGGCCGCATTGAAAGTAAAATAATAAGATCGAAAAGATGATCTTATGACAAAGAAAGAGTACGGTGTGTTGTGATGCAAATCGCTGAATTGAAAACGAAATTTCGGCGCAACCGTGGTGCTCAATTGTATTTTCCGCCACGTTCCCTAAGGTTAACACACCACTTCCACACAAAGGCATTTTTGGGTGGAAGGTTCGAGCCAAGTAACTTATGCCCAATATAGAATATGTGTTTTAGCAAGCTTGTGTTTGATATGTATTTCTTGTATGTTTGATCAGAAAAATAACCTCCAATTTATAATTAAGATTGAAGAAGATAGAAGATCAAGGAGGAATTTTTTTGATCAATAACAACATAAAATCAGAATAATCATGGTGATTAAAACACCATAATAAACCTTTTAAATGGGGGGTTACAAGAAATTAACCAAGAAAAGGAATCCAAGGGAACCGTTGGAGTCCAACGGACAAACTCGCGCCCGATCGGGCGAACACTCTCTTTTTCCAGAAGTCTTCTCGCGTCCGGTCGGGCGGAGCTCGCCCAATCAGGCAGCGGAACTCCAGAATTTTACGACTCTTCTCGCGCCTGGTCGAGCGATGCCTGCCCGATTGGGCGCCCATATTCGATCCTTTGAATTTCCTTTCTTTATTTCCAACAAATACAACTATACAAGTATGAGATTTCAATATCAACAAGCGGGAGTTTCCACTCCACTAGACCAAATTATATTTGTTGTTGTATTCAAATATATACAAAAATACTTATAAAAAATATAAAGCAAATATGCACTCGCATAATTGTTTTACTATACACTAATACTATGGCCAATGGATCCAAACATGTTTGGTTGCTTTCGTAGTGGGTTTTGATTATTTCTTACTCCAAGATACTAAACTATCACGTTGGTGGAATTGTAATTTAGTTAATTTAAATAACACCTCTTAGAAAAAGAAAAAAAGAAAAGAAAAAAAAAAGTCCTAGGTAATTAGTGGATAATGTTTTCCTAATTTGTGCGAAATGTCATTATCATTAAAATTAATTCTATGAAAAAGAAATATAGTCTACAAACAATTGAGCACAAGTATTAAAGATTGAATTGAAAGAACATGCTAATGTTGTTAGTTGAACAATTCAATCTAAAAGGGTCAATTATTAGATATTAGATCTGTAAATGGCCTATGTTGAGATGTATGGATTATGGACCAAAATATCTACTAAACTTTATGATGGTTAAATAAATCTTATTGGTGTGAAAACGTGAATCCATTGTTGCATGGTCCAAATACATAAAATTATTTATTAGATCCAAACACCAAGCATTATTATCATGAAATTAAAATTAATAAAAACCAAGACATTAACGCTATGTAAACATTACTTGCGTATCACTTTTTTTTTTTTACTACTTGTACAAAGTATGACTGTATGAGTATATCAGTCTTAAATATTTTTGTTCGATATCTAAACTTATACTCATGAACTTAAATTACTCGTTTGAAATTAATTTAGTCTCCTAATTTCATGAAATATGTGTACTTTCAATTTAATGTTTTTTGTAATGAAATTCGCTCTACTTTTCATTTTAGAATAAAGATAACAAAGGTCCATTTTATTGATGATCCAATTTTTTTTTTTTAAAAAAACGATGAATATTGTTTGGCTAAATTAGCTAAACATGACCCACAGTGGAGGAGAGCTTAACTAGTGTTTAACCCAATGAAGGATTATTATTTGTACTAAGAGCAGATTGTGGCCCATAATAAATCTTGAAAAAGGAGGGCAGAGGGCTCCTTAACAAGAAAAATGAAAGATGAAGAGGTTTTGAAATTTTGTTTAAAAAAGTAACTACGGAGTATTAATTTTGGGTGCGTTTATTCACATTACTTATTTTATTTTATATTATACTACTTTTGTTTTTTTTTTTACACGTTTTGACTTTATCACTATTTATACATCTGTTTTTTAATGTGTTTTGTACTTTATACGTAACGAAAAATATAATCATGTGAGATCTTGTTAGATTCGTCACATTATATACTTTTAAAATATCAACTTTTTATAATGTTTGCTTATCGATTATTAAAGATATTAATGATTGAATAAGAGCATTGACAAACGTGACTAAAGAAACGTGTCAACTAAAAAGAAATGGAAGAAGTATGAACTTATGAAAATTTATTGTGGAGTAAAACTCATTTTATTTGTAATTTTTTTTTTAACAAAGGATTAAAACAAATTACATAGTACTAGAAAAGCAAATAAAATGAATTGCCGCTTCTCCTGCAATATTGTGAGCCCAGTGAACACGCTGTCTATCTTACCTTGTACACATTGCAGTGCAAAAACTTCGATCCAAGCAACTGAATATGTTGGATGAGCCACATGTAACTGATGTTACCATGACCGTCATCATGAAGAAGAGAAACCAAATTATGAGAATTTGTAAACACCATAGCGGACCTAATGTTGGAGTGTAAAGCCCACTGTAATCCATAGAAGCAAGTTAGAGCTTCAGCGTGCAAAGCCGAAGTACAAACCCCAAAATTGCCACCACTAATAATCCGATCATCTGTAGGATCTTCATTATCAAGACACCAACTCATTCCCCTCATTAAGAGACTCTTTGAACCATGACCCATCAATTTGCATTTGAATCAGATCAGACCCTGATTTCTGTATCCCAAATTGAGCTGCATGAAAACCAGGCGGGGGCAAACCTCTGGTGTTTGGAGGAGAATATAGAGGTTGCCAATGACAGTTTCTTCGTCAGTGAACATAGTATGTGTCTGGAGTATATCCAAAACCTGTAAAGTAATGGGCTTAGTAAAAGGCGAGTCTGGCCTAAACACCCTATTATTTCTACATAACCAAAGGCAACAAAGAGTGCCAATGAATATACTAATATGGGGGATTTTAATCCTATCCTGACTAATAAAAGTCGGATATAATCTTGGATCCAATATATGAGAGAGAGAGAGGTGTCCATGTAATTCTGAATGGATGCCAAGGCTTCCACTCCGCCAGGCTTCCTTAGCAATATCACAATGTCGAAATAGATGATTAAAATCCTCAACTTGTGTGGAACAAAGATCGCAAAATAAACTTGGAATTGGAACCCATCGATGAGAAAGCTCACTTTTAAGTGTTAACCCTTTATTTAACAATTTCCATAAGAATAGTTTCCACTTCGGTTGTATGTCAAAGGACCAAAGGTTTTTCCAAAAGGGGTTGGTATGAGACAAATTGTGCTGGTCCATCGGCGCCTGTAAAAAAGCATACCCAGTTTTAACCGAATATCGACCCGACGTAGTCCGACTCCAATATCGAAAGTCAGATTTAGAGACATCTGGTGTTTCCAATGCAAGAATTGAAGAAGCCACCTAAGATTGGAAACACTGTGAAACTTTGTGAGCATCCCATGATTGAGTATGTTGATTGATAAACACTACTAAAAATGAAGGTTTTTGCGACCGTCGCAAACAGTTGCTGAAAATATTTATGACTATCGACGGTTGTAACCTGATGGTCGTAATTTACTTGGTCGCAAAAAAAACAAAATTACGACCGTTTGTTGGTCGCAATTTTTTTGCGATTGTTTCCCTGATTTTCAACGACCAGTTAAACAACGGTCGCAATTTGTATTAACTGCGACCGAATTATAACCGGTCGCAAATACTAAGTTTAGCGACGGCTTTTAGCGGTCGCTAAAATAAAAAAAAATAAAAATAATAAGACCAGCCTACATATCCCCACTGTGTGCATACTTCACCCAGCCCCCACTGAAAATTCCCACCCAAACCAACTCCACCCACCACCACCACGACCACCGCACACCTTAAACAATCTCCACCCACCACCACCACCAGCCACCCTAAGGCCTTGTTCTCTTCACCTTAAAAAAAATAATATTAAGTAAAAATAATTTCAGTTCAGTAAAAATAAGTTCAGTTCAGTAAAATTAATTTCAGTTAAGTAAAAATAAGTTCAATTCAGTAAAATTCAGTTTTCTTAAAAAAGAATTATAATAGAAAATCTATAAAAATATTTCAGTTCAGCAAAAATAATTTCAGTTCAGTAAAATTAATTTAAGTTCAGTAAAAATAATTTAAGTTCAACAAATATAATTTTGTTTCAGTAAAAATAATTTCAGTTCAGCAAAAATAAGGTGAAGAGAACGGGGCCTAATTCACCTTTAACCCAGAAAAATAAATTTATAAAAAAAATAACCCACAAAACTAAACCAACAAAATTGTGAAATTAAACGTAAAACCAAAAATTCAAATGAATATCAAACCCAAAATAAACAAAAATTAAACAAAAAAAAAACAAAATAATGAAATAAAATAATAAAAAAAATTTAGCGAACTAAACAAACAAAAAAACGAATGAAATAAAATCACAAAAATTTTAAACAAATTTATCATGAACATCAAACCCAAAATGAACAAAACTTAAACATCAGAAATCAAACAAAAATTAACGAAAATCAAACTAAAAGCATACTAAACTCCCGATTCAAACAGAAGCGAAATAAAAATCACAAAAACGAATAATAATTAAAATTAACGAAAATCAAACAAAAACTAAAAATGGAAATTCGAAAAAAAAAACCCGAAATTTCCAGAAAAATCAACATACCTTTACAAATATTTCATCCTCTTTGGGTTTATATGGTCAAATTCAACCATGAAAACTCCAGATTTGGAATTTTCGTGGTCGAATTCGACCATGAACACCAAAATTTGTTTGTTCGTTGCTCAAACCCATGGACCAAAATCCGAAAAGGAACAAAGAAAGTGTGAGTGAAGTAGACGCCGGTGGTAAGAGATAGAATAGAGGAACGAAAAAAAGAGAAAGGGTGGCGTGAGAAAACAGAAAAGAGAAAGGAAAGAGGAGTATAGCGGCGTGAGAATGAATGTTAAGGTTGTGAATTGGACACCCTTATATACCCTTTTTTTTTCTAAAAAAAAATAATGGCATTATGACATTCAAAAGCGGTCGCAATTTTGCGACCGTTTTAAAAATGGTCGCAATTTTGCGACCGTTTTAAAAATGGTCGCAATTTGTGAAATTTGCGACTGCTTTTAACGGTCGTAATAGGTTATTTTTCTTTTACAATTATTTTAGACTTGTATTTGTTTTAAAAAAAAGAGTGATTGAGTCGCGAGTTCGACTCTCGTAAAAAATTGTTGAAATACTCTTGCGACCGTTAATTTGGCCAAAAACGGTCGCAATTCTGCAACCGCTTAAAAAAACCGTAGCAATATTACAGCTTTTGCGACTGTTTTTATGGCGGTCGTAGATAAACGGTCGCAATTTGTCCGAATTTTAGTAGTGAAAGTAATTAACAGTCCATGCCATAGAAGTTTGCAAAGGAATTCCTTGTTTGAATTCAGGAATCTCTCCATTAACCCAATTATAGGTACTAGCGGGGATGGAACATCCATTGCCCACCTTCCAGCTACACCCAACTAGTAATAGTGTATCTGCCCGAATTAATCCACGGAGGCCGTAGGAATTTCTACCGGTGAAACGATGAGGAACTTGGGGGTGGTTAGAGAGAAACTGAGTTCTAGAACTAAAAACCTTGGACACTAGTAATTGGGGGTTTGAAACAATTGAGCTCAATAAATTAAGCTTTCACAACCCCTTTTGTTTTATCAGACTATATATAAACTTATTTTTTCTTTTGTCCGAACTTATTTGAATTTTTCCCCCTTAAATAAGTCAGAAGGTGAAGAGCTTGTCTTAATTTCCCAAATAAGTGTTGTTTGACCTTATGTTGGAAGTTTGGAGCCTTTTAGTTTAACACTTTAACATTGTTTGGCCTTTTTAGTTAAATGCTTATTTCATAGAATCAGTTAAGGTCCATTCTAAATAAATACAGGATACACAATATCTTCGTTAATAATGTTATGTACTTCTTGTCAAAAATAATGTTATGTACTTATATATGTGTAAGGATTTTGAAGGATCTTATTATTGTACAAGATTGTGTATACGTATGCAGGCAGTGCAGCAAATTGGTTACTTTTGTGGAAGCGTCGTGTGCAGGAGAGAATAGAAATGGTCATGTTTTTATTTTACCAAAATAACATTTAATCTAGTGGTAAAAAATGTATCTCATAATCCTCACTATAAAGAGTAACTTAGGATTAGGGATTTTCTTACTCTTTCACCCTCAAACTCTTAAAGAGCCTTGTCCGTTAACCTGGGTTGAGTTACTTATTAGAAGTTCCACATGTTCTAAATATAATCTATGTGTTTCTTTGGAGATGTGTCTATGCATACAAGACATGTCCATTTCCAAATATTAAAGACGTGAGGTGCTCTTTTTTTAAAGTATTGTTTGGGGGGAAGGGGGGTTGGAATTGTGGGGAATTATCATTAATGGATTGATTTAAGGCGTGCTTAGATGAGAGATAATAAAAATCAAACTAAGGAAAATGAAGACGAGTATAAGCTAGACTCAGTGGTAGTAGTTGAGGAACTTTCACTTGGGCTAGGTGCAAAGTTTCAATGATTTTAGTGGGCTTAAACTTGTTTCTATAGTAGCTGGGTGATGGCCCAGAATAGACAGCACAATAATATAATGCAAGAGTTAATGTCTATAAGTGCTACGGCCTTACGGGTGTGTTTGGTTTGATGTAAATATATTTATTATTAAAAAGGAAAAGAAATACGATGCATCTATTATGAAACAGAGGTAGTGTACAAAAAATAGTCATACAATCTATTATTAAGTTATACAATATTATTTCTAGAACACTACGCGTTAGAAACCATACAAATAGAAATAGAAATTTACGAGATGGAGGGAGTACAATGTTTAAGCACATGAATATAAATTGATTAATAGATGGACTCAATCAAGGATGTACTACACTAGATATTTAACTGTCATTATTTCCCTTTTGTTAGGTGTATGTTTCATACTTTGCTTCATGTGAGTACCAAACATAATCTCCTAGACACATGATGTTTGAAACACCAATTAATTAAGTAATCAAGAGTACTAAACTCAAAGGAAAGTAGACAAAAACATGAAAAATCATGCCCTTAAATTAGTTAATTACTTTTATTATACTTCACTCTTTTCCACACTTTTCAAAAGATGCAGCCCCTCAAAACCTTAATGTTTTCCTCAAGAAAACTATTTTATCTTATAAAACAAATAATTATTCACGAAAATGTCCCCTTGAAAAACAAATTTCGTTTCTTAATATGAGAAACAGGAAATTTCCCTTAACAAAGCCTTTTCGATTTTTGATATCATAATATATTCTGAAAATGGTTAGTCATGTATATTGACAAATTTTAAATTGATTATGACTAGATACTTCCATCGACTAAGATAAGTATAGGAGAAACAATAGAAAAGAGTTACGGAGTAACATCTTTACTTTTATAATTAAAAAATAATACTTAAACTCTTTCAATAATTTAATGATCTAAGTTAGTATCTAAAAAAAAAACCTTTTCCCCACAATCAAGGAAAATTTGTCAAAAATAAGTCAACCTTTACTTAATTAGCTTAAAATAAGTCAACCTTTTGATTAATTCAAAATAAGTTGAATTTTATAAGATGTTATCTTTAATTAAGTCAAGTGACCTTTTACCTGTCCAACAAGTCACTTTCTTTTTAAAAAAACAAATTCTTTTATTTTTTTGGGAAAAAAAAAACCTCCACCCCAATGAGGCTATGAACTACCACCTGCCACGGCTTCCAGCCACCACCACCACCAAGCGTCCAAGCCACTTAACCACCGCCACCACCACCCACCACCAAGCCACTTAACCACCATTAGTCACCCATGAAACGTAGCAGATGTCCACCCTTAAAACATGAAGATCATCGCATCACCCCCGGTTGTCGCCTTACCTCACTGGAAATCGATGTCCTTCATTAAAGTGCACTCCTTGTTCTCCATTGAGGAGCCACCTTCTGATAATTTCTATTCTCCATTGAAGAAGCTTCTAAGTTCTAACTGAGGTAAGTTAGTAAGTTTTTTCTTTTTGTAATCGTCGCATATCAATTTCACAATCTCAGGTTTATCGTTAATTTAATTCACAGTTTACTCAATTTAGGGATCTTCGCTTAATCTAGTAATTGAATCAAATGTGTATGTGATTATTCGAGCCTAAAGTAGGATAACTGATTGACATTTGGTTAATAATGTGTTGCGGAAGCCTTTAATATTAGTATTGAAGTATGATCAAAGAGTTCTAATGATAGTTGGGTTGTTATGTACGAAGTCATTGGTAAAGGGTACCTCCTTTTTTAATTATGGCTTTAGGGAGGAGAGAGAGAACTGTGGTGAGGGCATGAGGGGGGTTGGTGGAAGAGAGAGAAGGGTGCAGTGGAAGTAGGAGAGATTTTTTTTTTTTTTTTTAATTTTTGGAAAAAGGAAGTAAAAAAAAAGTTTAAATAGTTTAAATAAAATATTACAATGTTAGACCAATAAAATTACAACATGTGTCATATTAACTTGTTTAACGGGTTATCAACAGGTCATAACTCATTCAAAGATAATAACCTATAAAAGTCGACTTATTCTTAGATAATTAAAAGGTTGGCTTATTTTGAGATAATCGAGTAAAGGTTGACTTATTTTTGACAAATTTTCCCACAATCAATATCCATATTATTTTTCAGAAGAATGTAAAATGTTCATAATAGAGAGTGCAACAGCAGACAACTGAAAAATAAGATTATTTTCCTGTGTCAAAGGAGACACACCAACATCTTCAAACCCATCTTCACAAGTTGTTGAAGCCTCCATCACGGAGCTCACCTTCACGTTAGCATCCACAAATCGTTGTGCTCGAAAATCCGATACCGCCTCACTTAACGTAGAGAGTGCATCCGAGTAAAGTTCCTGGCAATCCTTCAACACAACCTTGGATTTTTTACTAACCTTTTTGTCCTGCAAGAGTTGTTTAATTGAACATCGAGTGTCCGTAACGTTGTGTTTGATCAATGTGATGGAGATTAGGCCTAGACGGGTCGTGTTAGCACAATGGCTAGCGGGGGCAGATTGGAGGGCGTATACACAAAATTTGTAATTGATGTTTGGGTCGTCTTTCGACGAGTTTTTGCATGTTTGGTTGATTAGATTGCTAGCTTTGATAGCATTGAAGAGGAGTACAAGGGTGAAGAAGAGAATGTAGGGAGAATTCATGGTTTTCATTAAATTACAATGTGTTTCTTTGTTAGTTGTATGATATTATTATTATTATTATTGTTACGTTTAAGTGTGTTAGAAGGGTGTTATAAAGGGTGGTATAAGAACTATTGGCCCTTTTTGGTTTGTTGCTTAATTGTTTTGGTAGCGTGATAAATGCGCCTCTATTGAAGTTAGGAAGCCCACATTATTGAATTGGTTGTACAAGTGTACGATTATTATGAGGCATGATTACAAAATAAATTCATTAGAAGGAACGGTTTAAGATTGAAACTGACAAGACTAATATGTATCCGGTTATCGGAATTGAATCATACAATAAATATATGATATGTATGGCTAGATTAGGTTGGTGTTTAAATGAAGTGAAACTACTTAAATAAATAAAACTTACCCAATATTAATAAAACTCGATGAATTCATTCAAAATCAAGCATTAAGTTAACATGAACCGAAACCAATAAGAAAGTAACAACATAGGTGATGCTTATTGCGTTATTGTTCAAAAGCAAGTGTAAATTGACAGAGAATATTAATAGAAAGCTTAACCTCTTTTATTATGTACAAGACTTCACTAAGAAAACAACTTCCGAATTTTTTTTATAATTTAGTTTGATTTATTTCATAACGTAGAGGACTAACTAACGCATACGAATTTAGTTTGTTTTATCAAAGGTGTAACAACTCAATGACATGGAGTCCATCTCCACAATTGGTTGCATAATTGCATTGCCATATAATCTTCTAGCTGTTGCATCTTGATCATGGAGCTCGAATGAGACTATGAGAGTATAAGTCCGAGCAATCTGCTAACCCAACTTTAGTGCTCAAACCCACCACATTACTCTGTAAGAAACTTGGTACCAAAAAAGGTGTATGAGTGACATTATTATGAGACCGAGCAAATGTAAAAGGTCTTAATTGAGAGACTGCACCCCCATCTTTTTTACATATGCATTATGCATGGCATGTTATGAAATATATAGAAATTGGAGGATTAAGAGAAGAAGGTAATAAGAGAAGTATTACTACTTTTATGTATTACTCTTGGTAATATTTTTGTGCCTCATACAAGTGAAATTGCATGGCTATTTATAGTAGTAAGAACCACTATTACATTGTGGGCTATAACATTAGAGGGTGGCAATTAGGGTTGACTACTAAATTAAATGCAATGAAGAAATTGGAGTGTGGACATTCACACCTTGACTAAATTAATTAACTCTTAACACTCCCCCTTGAATGTCCATACAAAATAGGGTATATGTTGTCTCGTTAAAACCTTGCTAAGTAAAACCCTTTAGAATAAAAGCCATAGCCAAGGGAAAAGAGTACAACAACATATTACTATATGCTTTAGTGTACTGCCTCATTAAAAACCTTGTCAGGAAAAACCCATTGGGATAAAAACCTGATCGAAGGGAAAAAGAGTGCAGTGCATATAATGCTCCCCCTGATTTTAACATAGTTTATGAAGACGACGCATCCCAATCTTGTGGACCAACCGCTCAACACTCTTCGAAGGTAGGGACTTTGTAAATAAGTCTGCAAGATTATCAGATGATTGGATCTGTTGGACATTTATCTTCCCTTCCTTCTGCAAATCGCGTGTAAAGAACAGTTTTGGGGATATATGTTTAGTCCTATCACCTTTAATATATCCTTCAGTTACTTGTGCGATACATGCAGTATTGTCTTCGTAAATGATGGTTGGACTTTCAGTTACTTCTTTCATCCCACATTCTTCTTGGATATTGCCAATCATTGACCTTAGCCATACACACTCACGTCCTGCTTCATAAAGGGCAATCAACTCAGCATGATTTGATGATGTCGCAGTTAAGGTTTGCTTTGTTGATTTCCAAGAAATTGCAGTTCCACCATAGGTGAACAGATATCCAGTTTGTGACTTGGCGTTTTGTGGGTCTGATAGATATCCAGCATCTGCATATCCGATGAGGGTGGCATCTTGCCTTGATTGATAAAACAAACCAAGATCTTTCGTTCCTCGTAGATTTCGTAGTAAGTGTCTTACTCCTTTCCAGTGTCTCTTCGTTGGTGCGTTGCTAAACCTGGCTAACAAATTCACAGAAAAAGCTATGTCTAGTCTAGTATTGTTAGCTAGATACATTAGAGCCCCAATTGCACTTAGATATGGTACTTCAGGACCAAGGACATCCTCATTTTCCTCTCGAGGTCTAAATGGATCATATTTCATAGTCAAAGACCGAACAATCATCGGGGTGTTTGTTGGGGTCGCTTTGTCCATGAAAAACGTTTTAACACTCTTTCGGTGTAGTTAGACTGATGGACAAAAATACCATTGTTTAAGTGCTCAATTTGCAATCCAAGACAAAATTTAGTTTGTCCAAGGTCTTTCATCTCAAATTCTTTCATCAAGTATTTTGCAGTTCTTTCAAGTTCATTTGGGGTTCCAATGATATTCAAGTCATCAACATAAACTGCAACAATTGCAAACCCGGATTGTGATCTCTTAATGAAAACACAAGGACTGATTTGATTATTCTTGAACCCTTCTTTCATAAGGTATTCACTAAGACGATTATACCACATCTTCCCAGACTGTTTCAATCCATAAAGTGACCTTTTTAATTTTATGGAAAGTAAATGTCTAGGCTTGTGGTTTTCTGGTAATTTTAGTCCATCTGGGACTTTCATATAAATATCTGTATCGAGTGACCCATATAAATATGCGGTCACTACATCCATCAATCGCATCTTTAGTCCTTCTGAGACTGTCAAGCTTACCAGAAATCTTAACGTAGTTGCATCAACTACGGGAGACTATGTCTCCTCATAATCAATCCCTGGAATTTGAGAAAAACCTTGGGCTACAAGTCTTGCCTTGTATCTAACAATTTCATTTTTCTCATTTCGTTTTCTCACAAATACCCACTTGTATCCAACTGGCTTTACACCTTCTGGTGTAAGGGTTATTTTTCCAAACACTTCTCGTTTTTCGAGTGACTTTAACTCTGTCAGCATTGCCTCTTTCCATTTTGGCCAATCATGCCTGCAACGACATTCTTCCACTGTTCTTGGTTCACTATCATTTTCGTCAGATGCCATTTCAATTGCAATGGAATATGCAAATATTTCATTTACGATAACATTATTTCTATTCCAATAATTCCTGGTAGAAACAAAGTTTATTGAAGTTTCATTGTTATCAATGTCGTGGTCATCTTGTTCATCCCCTTTCGGATTATCATCTTTTTCTCTGTTCTCATCTGTACTTTGTCTTTCTTGACCTTCCGTAAGGGGAATGTTGTTGATCTCATCAGGTCTTTTTAATTTTCTTGGTTTAGAGTCTTTTGAACCAAGTGGTCTTCCACGCTTTCGGCGTGCTAGAGATTCATTTTCAATGATCTTATCACCAGATGGAATTTTAATTCGTGCAGGGGCATTTTCAGCTGGTATATGTGATTTTGTCACTTTCTTTGCATCTATAAATGCATCAGGCAGCTGATTTGCAGTGCTTTGTAAATGAACAATTTTCTGAACTTCTTGTTCACACATATTTGTTCGTGGATCAAACATTGACAATTGTGTTGCATTCCAAATGATTTCTATTTCTTTCTTTCGTGGGTCCACTTTCTCTCCCCCTAAGGCTGGGAATACTGTCTCATTGAAATGACAGTCGGCAAATCTGGCCGTAAATAAATCACCGGTCATTGGTTCAAGATATTTAATTATGGAGGGTGATTCAAACCCAACATAAATTCCCAGCCTTCTTTGTGGACCCATCTTTGTTCGTTGGGGTGGAGCAATAGGAACATACACCGCACAGCCAAAAATTTTTAGATGTGAGACATTAGGTTCTCGACCAAAAACTGATTGTAGTGGTGAGAACTTATGATAAGCAGTTGGTCTCAATCTAATTAGAGTTGCCGCATGTATTATGGCATGACCCCAAGCAGATGAAGGCAATTTTGATCTCATCAATAATGGCCTTGCAATCAATTGTAGTCTCTTAATTAATGACTCAGCGAGTCCATTTTGTGTATGAACATGAGCTATTGGATGTTCTACAACAATTCCAATCGACATACAATAATCATTAAATGTTTGGGATGTAAATTCCCCAGCATTGTCAAGCCTTATTCTTTTTATTGTATGGTCTGGAAATTGTGCTCTTAGTTTAATAATTTGAGCAAGGAGTTTTGCAAAAGCAACATTTCTACTGGATAAGAGACTTACATGTGGCCATCGAGTTGAGGCATCAATTAATACCATAAAATATCGGAATGGTCCACATGCAGGATTAATTGGTCCACAAATGTCTCCTTGAATCCTCTCTAAAAATGTTGGAGATTCGGTAGCAATTTTGTTCATAGATGGCCTTATTATTAATTTGCCAAGTGAACATGCAGAGCATGTTAATTCATCTGATCGAGGGATTTTAACATTCCTAATTGAATGTCCTACTGAATTTGCTATAATCTTGTGCATCATTCCTGTACCAGGATGACCCAAACGATCATGCCATAAATTTAGCAGATTCTTATTATCTAACTTCTGATTAGATATCGAATTTATTTCAACTGGTCGTATATCTATATGATATAACCCTGAAGAATATGCTGGCAATTTCTCATACACATGTTTCTTGCCATGTTTTTCTGTCGTGAGGCATAAATATTCCTTTTGATCCACTATCATTGTTTCTAAATGAAAACCATTTTGACGCACATCTTTAAAACTTATAAGATTTCTTCGAGATTTACTCGAATATAAAGCGTCATTAATGATTAATTTTGTTCCATTTGGGAGTATTATGCAAGCTTTTCCAGAACCTTCTATTAGCTTGGCTGACCCAGAAATGGTATTAACATTTGCTTGAAATAATTTTAACTTTAAAAAATATTTTCTATCCTTCAGAATAGTGTGTGTTGTTCCACTGTCCAAAAGGCATTGAAATTTGGAACCAACTTCGGGCAGATCCATATCTTCATAAAATAATAAGTACAAGATTAGTTTAAGATAATTAAACTGGACTTACTTTATTAATGATGAAAAATTAAGAGTACATAACTTGAACATGAAAAAAAAAACATATAAGAAAAGTACATAATGAAAACATAATACATATCATAGTAATTGATGAATTATCTAAACATGATTATTCTCTCCAAAGATAAATTCACCCCAACTTCACCATTGTCTATGTGGAAATCAGACACATCAAGGCTAATTCCAGGGACATTTTCTTCATTAACATAATTTGCTTCGGCATGTTTTTCTTTCCCTTTAATGGAAGCCTGGTATAGTTCTACCAGATGTTTGGCCGTACGACAAGTACGTCCCCAATGTCCAGTCATGCCACATCTATAACATGTGTCTTTTCCTTTTGTGGTGGCTTGATTTTTGTTTCCTTGTTGATGCCCCCTTTGAGTGTTGTTTCTAGGGGGAAATTGGCCTCTACCACGGCCATAACCACGTCCACGGCCACGTCCGCGGAAGTTTCCACGACCTTTTCCACGGTTATTATATTTTCCACGTCCACCTCTATGAGCAACATTTGTCTCGGGTGGATTTGAGCTTTCCACAGCATTTGTTTCATTGAATGCTTGAGACCCAGTTGGTCTTAGGTTGTGATTCTTCAACAGAAGATCATTATTCTTTTCAGCAACCAATAATGTAGAAATAAGCTCAGAATATTTTGCAAAGCCTCTTTCACGGTATTGCTGTTGCAATACAATGTTGTTAGCATGGAATCTAGAGAGTGTTTTCTCTATCATTTGCACTTCAGTGACTGGTTGATCACAATATCTCAATATTGATACGATTTTATATAGTGATGAATTATAATCACTGACAGATTTAAAGTCCTGAAATCTCAGGTTTGTCCACTCAAACTATGCTGAAGGAAGGAGTACCCTTTTATGGTGGTCATATCTTCCTTTCAGGCTATCCCATAGTTCTTTGGGATTTTCCACCATTAAATACTCAGTTTTTAAACTGTTATGTAAATGATGCCTTAAGAGAACTATAGCTTTTGCTTTCTCTTGATCAGTTGGAACTTTAACTTGAGCAGGGGCATCTTTTTCGTTTCCTGGGATGGTAATTTCTTTGATTGTATGTTCCAATCCCTGAACCTTCAAATTCATTTGGGCATCAACTGTCCATTCAAGATAATTATGTCCGGACAAGTCTAATACGTCAAATTGTCTTTTCATCAAGTCTCCCATTTTAACTACAATCAAATAGGTAATTATTATTAAGCCAATTAAGCAAGTGATAATTAAAGTAATCAAATTATAATCATAATAATAATCCATTTAAAACATATTTGCTTCTCCCCCTTGGGTTATTATTATGATTTACATAAAGTTAAGCTAAAATTAAACATGATAATTACTTTAGTTAAACAACGACAACAACAAATATAACAATAACAATGATAATAATAACAATAACAATAAATACTACTACTATTACTATATCACCGACAACAACAACAACAATAATAATAATAATAATATTAATGACATACATTAATGATAAGACAAAAGGAACATTTATTATAACAAAATGCACTTATAATCTACCTAGAAGACAAAAAAAACTTGAAGTACTACGGAGATTACATACATGAATTCCCTTTGTCGAAAAACCGAGTACTACTTATGTAAAATGATGAAAATCATCATTGCCATTAATAAAACTACTAGGGCCATAATTAAAACTAAGTATAGTTTTAATTTCCTTAAATCTTCTTCAAAGGTAAAGGGGTGTGGTGGTTGTCGGTTGTTGACGGGGAACATGGTGTGTGGCCGGAGTAAATGGAGGAAGAAGAAGAGGAGATAATTTGGGTAAAGTTTAAGGAGGGGATAAGGTTTGTATGGTGAAATAAGGGGGGTGTAATCCGCCTTTAATAGGGGGTAAATTATCCGTTTCAGCTTTACACAACTGTAAAAATATCATACAATGTTCTAGTAGACTGGTAAAATAATCGTAATCAAACTATTAATATTTACAAACGTAAATAAGTATCACACTGGGATGCAAGCCGTAGTGGTCCGAGAACCCTAATCTATTCATGAGGTCAAGGGTTCGAAAACTGAAAGAAACATAAAAAGTGTGTAATCTAAAAAATTAAATAAATATAAAGGCTGCATCATTTTTTTTTCATTTTAGTAATTATGCACAAGTAAGTAAGTATGAACATGATTTGTGTGACCATGAAATTTACTCTATTAACATGCATACAACAAATATTTTTACATGCAAAAGTAATTATATATTACTTTCTATAACCATGCATGAGAGTTACCAAACTAAGTATCATAAATAAGGTATGTATTGATATCCTCATTTTTATCAACATGGCTAATTATGTAGAGTAATTTTGTGGAGAAATATATTGTGAGTTTCTGGTATAGAGGATCCCATATGGGCAACTATAGAGCATACTCCTCAAAATATATTTTGTGAAAGAAATTGAATTTTTGTAAAAATTGGATAATCGGTATAAGTATACCTGATTGAAGATGGTGCTGATAACGTGTTATGAAATATATAGAAATTGGAGGATTAAGAGAAGAAGGTAATAAGAGAAGTATTACTACTTTTATGTATTACTCTTGGTAATATTTTTGTGCCTCATACAAGTGAAATTGCATGACTATTTATAGTAGTAAGAACCACTATTACATTGTGGGCTATAACATTAGAGGGTGGCAATTAGGGTTGGCTACTACATTAAATGCAATGAAGAAATTGGAGTGTGGACATTCACACCTTGACTAAATTAATTAACTCTTAACATGGAAATAATTTTTGGGGACGAATTTTAGTGGCTCATAAAAAGTTACTGTATGATATCTCAGACAAAAATGGCTCCTAAAAGCCTATGTAATTCTGAAGTCTGAACATAGTAAATGATGACAAGAAAAGTATTTGTAATGTCCTGTGTAAAACTTTGAAATCAGATTTCTTAGTGATGTGCTAGCAGGTTAATTTACAAGGTACGGAGTTGTTAAAAGGTAGAATACATACTAGCAATTTTTGCAGAATCTCTAACTTTATGCTTCAATTCACATTAGAATTTCTAATAATTGTTGTCAACTCATCAGTAGTAGATGATACGTAGTATTTCCATTGCAACACACTCTCATGAAATGTAACATTACAAGAGATAAAATGCCTCTTTGGTGTCCAAATCATAAACTCGCCACCCTTTTTACCACATGGATACCTCAAAAAAAAAAAGGAGGCAAATTTGTGCTTCGCCTTATTATGAGCATAACACAAACACACAAAGACTCTTAGGGCCTGTTTTGATTTACTGAGATGAATTGAACTGAACTGATTGGAGCTGAAATGAATATTTTATGAGAGTAGAAAATTAGAAATTGAACTGAATTAAACTGAAATTAAACTGAAGAAAACAAATCCTTAGTTGAGAATATTTAGGAGCAACGCCAAGTAATTTCTCACGTGGAGTCATACGACTCATACCATCAAGAATAGTAAAAGTAGTCCGATCTATCATATATATGCAACGGTAAGAATACATTCTTCCCAGAACTCAATCCATAGGAAGATTTGCTACAACTTCATTATTCCAAGACATGTCTATGATTTCATTCCACTCTTCCATTTTGTTGCGAACTATCTACACATGTAGCCATATGAATGATCCCATGGTCAATAAAAAAAAAGTGTTTCAGGGAGGTAAACTCATCTTCATTGTCACTTTGAATGATTTTAACAAGTTTACCGAATTTGTTCTTAGCAAAGCTAACAAAGCTTCCATAAATAGAAGTGGTTTTACTTTTATCAGCCACAAGGTGAACCCAAAATGATTGGCTAAAATCATCCACGATAGTTAGAAAATAGACATTATATTATAGAATAGAGAGAGTAGTCCGTGATTGTATAACGGTGTAGTATAAGCGTATACCACCGTTAAAAATATGAAATCTCGTAGAGTTGTAGCCTTGTTGCGATCCCATAGGGCCGTATCCTCTTTCACGGCCCAGAATAAAAGCCCAATTACAATACTACTGCTCCTTTTTTTTTGACGTGGTATCCAATAGTTCGAGAGATACTCATAGCTTTGAACAAGTCAAATCAAATTTCACGCCTAAAAATCAAAAACAGAGTCCAACAAAAAAAGTCATCATCATACTCGTCAATAATCATCAACCTTTGGATTACTTTACAATTATGGTTTCCCTTCTACCTCCTTCTAACCTTACTGTCTTTCAAATCAAATCGAGTCGAGTCCTAAGAATATATCTATGTAGCATAATTTTGATACAAATTTTTGATAAGATCTGTTTTATCAAGTGTAACAAATTACGTACAACATAACAAGGAAAAAATTGTACTTGTAGTATCAAAGATAAGATTATAATGTAAATCACTTTCAATTAGCAAGCCAATTGATTGAATTACAGTGAAATTATATATAGGTTGCATGAATAATATACCATAGTAATTCTACAATACAAGATCATTTATAACCCAAACAATAAATATTTGGTTAAATATATATTGTTAAATTAAAATAAATAAATAAATTATACATGTAAAAAAAAAATAATAAATAAAATAAAAATATTAAAGCATACTCATAATACTAAGAGCTATAGCAGACAATTGAAAGGTATCATTATTTTGCTTAGTCAAAGGAGAAGTAACACCAATATTTCCAAAACCATCTTCACAAGTTGTAGAAGCATCCATAACCGAGCTTATTTTCACATTAGCACCATTAAATCTTCTTGCTCTATAATCCCTAGCCGATTCCCTTAACGTAGGGACCGAGTTCGAGTAAACTTCCAAGCAATCTTTCAACCCTACTTTCGTAGAATTATCCATCTTGTTGCTCTCTAGTAACGTTTGTATTGAAAAAGTTGTACGTGTAACGTTATGTCTAACAAGATTGATGGATATTAGCCCTAGACGGGTTAGGTTAGCGTAGAGACTCGAGGGGGCGGTCCGAAAGGCTTTAGTGCAAAAGGTGTAGTTTATGTTAGGGTCATTGATTGATGAGTTCATGCATGTTTGGTTGATTAGGTACGTGGACTCGGCCGTGGTTGCGGCCGTGGTGGTGGTGGTGGTGGTGGTGGTGAGGAGAAGGAAAAGAGGGAGGAGAGTTGAAGAAATGGAGGAAGGAATAAAAATCATGGTTGTTGTAGTTTTGAGGTAGGGACTTTTGTGTGTGTTAGAGATAGTGATATAGATGATTTTGTTAGTAGTGGAAGAAAAAAGGGTGAAACTAATTTTTTGTACGTTGGAAATAAAGAGTGTTAGAGTCGTTGAGAAAACAAAAAAAGGAATATCACAGTCTATATATTATACTATTGTTGCAATTAATTCATCTTGCTTTATTTTAAGCAAAATCATGAAGTTTAGTCTAACGACACTAACGTACACTTAGATCATTAATTATGTTTAGATTGATTGTTTATTTTAAGAATTAATCCTTTTGTTATTAGATTTATTTATTTTTTATTTTTTTTTATTGGGGAATGAAAATACCCTTGTGAACAAGGATTAATAAAATGAGTCCGAAAATTGATTTAGGCACATCATAAATTAATTGTGGCACACTTACTATGAGAGCATAGTTTTCAATGTTTTTCTTTTATTATTCGTTAATATAACATCGTTTGATCATTGTTGTAACCATCATCACTCGATAACTTGCTTGTATGTGAAGTAGTCACACTATCAACTAATGGTGTGACTAACTATATATAAGAATTTATACACTCAAAAGGTTAACAAATTTAAACAAAAATTTATTATTATTATTATTATTATTATTATTATTATTATTATTATTACTACTACTACGGAGTAATTAATAATATCAAAAACCTTTGATAACATGTCGTTTGCATCCCTATCCTGAAAACACAAAAGGATCAACACAATCATATTTTTCTCAAATCTTTTTGTTTTGGTAGCTTTACTAGCTGGATGACTCTTTTTCCTTGTGGTATTTGGCAGAAGATGTACCTTTTAGAAAATGGTGAGCTCACATTTATGGCTTTTGTAAATTTCAATATTCATCCTCACTTGTAAAGAAACATTGGAGGACCCTACCCCATATTGGTAGGTAGTCCATTAATACCAAAGCCCATATAAGTACATATAATGACATAATCCAATGACGAAATAAGATTGGTCCATGTAATGAGAACCATTACAAGATTGTTGCATATGTAACCCGCAATTTTTGGGGGTTTTCTAGTCAATTAGAATTCATGCTTGAATGATGAGGCCACCATTTTCCAAACGATTGTTTGGTTTACATGAGAACATCTCATGTTTGGTTGATAGTCAAGAGCTTGTAAAATTTCAAAATTAGGATGTATCCATGTTAGTGCATGATGTACGAAGTATATTATTGCCGAAAAAGTTAAAATATTAGTTGTTGGAGAATAGCGAAGTTAGATTGTTAATGGATGTTAATGGAGTGGCTCCATTATTTTTTAAAAGTGGATAGATTTATGGGTTTGAGTTTTGGTACAAGGTTAATATTAACTCTGAAACTTTTATATAGATGTTGGGAGGTAGGAGGGAAACATAAATTCTCGTGTTTTGGAAGATTATTATCCTATAATTTTAAGTCCCCAAGTTTTTTTTTTCTCTTTCTTGTGTACATGAAACATATATTCAAATTAGCATCTCCCATGAGCAAAATTCCAACCAAACTGAATCTAATAATCTGGTGATGTATAGTATCAATTACCAAAACTAAACTGCATACATAATTATAATATATCATTACTCAATATGTCACTAGACGAAGGTAAACTTAGATTAGTTTAATAAGCGATAGCAGATACATTGTGACATAAAGACATTACCAATAAATTGATATAAAAAAAAAATGTTGGTTGATTAGTTGATCTATCTCACAAAAAGAAATTTAATTGATTTAACACGCGACAACAGATAAATCGTGACATAAAACATTACGAAAAAGGAGGTGGAGAAATAGTTGGATTGATTCGTTGATCTATCTCTAGAAAAATGTAAAGTTTAAATTAATTGATTTAACGCATGATAGCAAATAAATCGTGACATTAAACGTCACGAAAAAAAAGTGGTAATAATTGGATTTATTCGTTAATCTATCTCTAGAAAAGTAAGTTTAATTAATTTAACACGCGATAACAGATAAATCATGACATAAAACGTTACAGAAAAGGTGGTAGAGAAATAATTGGATTGATTCATGGATCTATCTCTATAAAATACTTCGTAGTAAAGTTTAATTGATTTAACACATAACAACAGATAACTCGTGACGTAAAACGTAACGAAAAAAAAGTGGTAGAGAAATAATTGTCTATCTCTAGAAAAAAGTAAAGTTTATTTGATTTAACACGCGACAACGTCATATGTTTCATGACATAAAATGTTGCGAAATGGATTGATTCGTTGATCTATCTATCACTAGAAAAAAGTAAGGTTTAATTGATTTAACACGCGAAAGCAGATAAATCGTGACATAAAGTGATAAAACCTTACAAAAAAGGTGGTTGAGAAATAATTGGATTGATTCGTCAGTCTCCATGTAGAAAAAAGTAAAGTTTAATTGAGTTAACACACAACAACAGATAAATCGTGACATAAGGTGATAAAACGTTACAAAAAAAAGGTGGTAAAGAAATAATTAGATTGATTCGTTAATGTGTAGCATGAAAAAAAAAGGCTAAATTTTAATTGATTAACACGTGATAGCAGATAAATCGTTACCAAAAAAAGGTGGCAGAGAAAAAGTTGAATTGATTTGTTCATTTATCTCTAGAAAAAAGTAAAATTTAACTGATTTAATACGCAAGAGCGGATAAATTGCGACATAAAACTTTACAAAAAATAGT
The DNA here is from genome assembly GCF_948465745.1 of Chenopodium album. Classification (NCBI taxonomy): domain Eukaryota; kingdom Viridiplantae; phylum Streptophyta; class Magnoliopsida; order Caryophyllales; family Amaranthaceae; genus Chenopodium; species Chenopodium album. The sequence continues at coordinate 8,104,258 of NC_137847.1, forward strand.
TACTAGCTAGAGAAATAATTGGATTGATTCATTGATCTATCTCTAGAAAAAGAAAAATAATTGATTTAACACTCGGCAGCTGTTACACCCAATAATCAGATTTTTGACTTTTGCTTGACCTTCTTGACTTTGACCAAATATAAAAGGTTTTAGAGTCAGTAAAAGGTCTTAAGGATAGATTGGTACAAACATAAAAGGAAATGGGCCGATATCACATAAAGGTCTAATACATTAAGGCCGATTTAGGGGGCTAATGGATATTTTTAGTTTTTGAAGAAATGTTGGCGCCAAGAAGCAGAAGCATAACCGTACAACAGTTATGAGAGTCGGCCATAACCACTTCATTTCACCTATAAATAGAAGTGCAAGGATCAAAGCTAATGAAGATATCAACATATCAATCAACAACAAGCATTTAATTTCTTTTAAGCTTTCTTCTTAGCTTTCGTATGTAGTTCCCTTTGCCTTAGTAGCTAAGTTTATCACGTAGCATGTTTTGAAGATCGTTCGTCTTTTTCAATTGTATGATCAAGGAGGTAACCTCTCCTTCAACTTGTACAATTGTAGACCTAACTCTATCATTTAATTAATGGAGTGCATTTATATCTTTCGTCATATGTTTATCTACTTGTTTTTTTGAATAATCTAACTTTTATGTTTTAATTCTTTTGGGAAAGCTTCCTTATTATTTTGTTCTTACATTAGTAAGGTTATCAATCTTTAAAACCGATAACTCGAGGGGCAGCCCCGTAATACTCTAGAACAAGATAGACTATTTAACTTGTTGGTAAAGAGCAATATTTACCTCAACAACAACAGACAAGTCATGATATTAAACGTTACGAAAAATGTGGTAGCGAAATAATTGGATTTATTCGTTGATCTATCTCTAGAAAAAAGTAAAGTTGAATTTATGTAACACGCGAAAACAGGTAAATCGTGACATAGAACGTTACGAAAAAAGTGGTAGAGAATAAATCAAATAATTGGATTGATTTGTTGATTTATCCCTAAAAAAAAGAGTAAAGTTTATTTGATTTAACACGCGATTACAGATAAATTGTGACATAAAACGTTACAAAAAAAAGTAACAAAGAAATGATAGAATTGGTTTGTTCATGTATCTCTAGAAAAAAGTAAAGTTTAATTAATTAATATGCGACAAGAAACAAATTACGACATAAAACGTCACGTAAAATAACTAGTAGCTAGAGAAATTATTGGATTGATTTGTAGATCTATCTCTAGTCTAAAAAAAAAAAGTTTAATTGATTTAACACGCGATAGCAGATAAATTGTGACATAAAACGTTACTAAAAAAAAGGTGGTAGAGAAATAATTATTCCTTCCAATTGCAAATTTTGTTCAAAGGTTGATAGTTCTTTTATTTAATTAGAAACTTATTGGAGAGTGAAACCTACTATGTCTCTTGTCCAATTTGAGTTGCATATCCCAATTGTACTATATCTCTATGAAACATATAATATTTTGCCTAAAACATTATCTTATCCTTATATGTGTGCGGGGTGAAACTCTTGCCCCCAACAATGGGATTTCTTATGAAACGACACATTTTTACAACTTCAAAACTCTTATGTGTTTTATATACTATTGACAATGTGTTAGATTCCAACCCTCTTCGTCCATGTATGAGATACCCTTTTAATGCTTTCCTAAAGTTTACTTTATAATTTCTAGGCCTTAGATCCCATTATAGTGTTACTGTCATCTCAGTGCTCACTAGGGACTCCATACATGTACTATTCAAAGCTCTTTAAAGGGTGAATGATTGAATGAAATCATAACCCTTATACCAAGTGTTACTTTGCTTTTATACTTGTTTGTTGTTATACCTTTATAGATATCGTGTCTTACTTGCGTAATAGCTCTCCTCCCTACTAACTTGATGCACTAAGAACTCATGGTTCGGATTCACATGTGTTTGCTTTGAAGTATTAACTGCCCAAGCCCCGACCACTCGTACTTCGTCGCCTAATAGATGTGAGTGCTCTTGAGATTTTAATTGCTCGCTTCATCGCTTGTGTTGCTTCGTGATCACAAGCCCCATTTTCGTATTAAGGCTTGCACTCTTGCCGTCAAAAGGCTAGAGCGCGCCGCATGTTCTGGTGTTCAAAATCACGAACTGTGACTGTAGACACCTGATTGTGTCTCCCCAAAATCCAAACCCAGTGATAAATATCTTTCACGTCATTGATTATCGAACAAGGTGAAACGTGAAAAGTATTGTGATGCGGTCGTTTTAATAAAAATACTTCTTTCTATTTCCGAAAATATTTCTTTTCTCACTCTGTTTTTATGGAAAATGTCCAGTCCAGTTTAGTTTAGTTCATGATAAGGGTCCAATAATATTATAGTTGGATTAGGCTCGAAAAGAGCTTTCCAACGATATATTATAAGCCCAATTCCGATGAATAATGAGGAAGTTATGGCTAAAATACTAAATTGGGCTCAAAATGGTTTTATACGGCCCAATGATCAATTGGAGGGCCCATTAATTATTATTCCTAAAGTCATTAAGATTGATTTTAATCTTCTAAAATAATCTAGAAGGTTATTTTAAATTCTAGTGGAATTAGGATTAGTAATTATATTTTTTACAAAAGTAAGGAATTTTATTTGGAATAAAACAAGTGTTTTGAAAGATTAAATCTGATTTTAAAAGATAAGTACGGACGTTAATTAGTCTAATTTAATTAGATTAAGGACTTCGTACGGCCTTGAGGTAATGCGTGGACCATCGCGAAACAATAGCTCCATCGCGCCGCGATGAAGCTGTCGCGCCGCGATGAAGCTGTCGCGCCGCGATGGGAGCAGTTTTACTCCGAATCGAATTCAATCTTTTTCTGATCGTTTTGGGACCTTTTTCCTTATAAATAGGGTCGTATTTCAACACACCTAGCCAAGCCCGAAGCTGCCTTCGCCCTAGACGTGAAAGGTTTATAATTTCTGAGGGTTTGGTCCCAAATCCCTATTTCAATTATTTAATTTAATTGTTTGATTTAACATTTTCCTTGAAGTTACTAACGTGTGTATTATTTTGATAGAAAGAGATACGAGGCAACAAATTAAGTTGTTTTATTGCTTTATTTTTATAGAAAACATGTTTAAATTATTTTAATTCCTAGTATCATGTTAGGATGTTATTTATTGCTTTCTAGTATCATGTTTAGGTTGCTTCCTATTTCTTCTATCATGTTAGGGATAAAGTTTTGATCTTTAATGTTTAGTGACATGCTAGGATTTGTTATTAATCTTGTTAGTATCATGCCTAGGATCTTGCTAAAATTATTGTGCTTTGATGAGATTGAGATTAATGATGATGATTTGTTGTTATTATCATGTTCCTTGATATATTATTGTTATTGCTTGATCAAGCCCTCTCTTGTAGGATTAAAAGGAATTTTATTTGAAATCACGCTTAATAAGATAATTAATAATTTTGTTTAGGCCAATATGATTTTAATTCAAGTGGTCGCCAATAATAGAATTATTTGTGTATTAATATTCAACCAACAGGTTTAGGATTAATATATTGATTGTATGTTAGGTAGAAAGCGCACATGAATATGAGAAGAATAAAGTAGAGGGCTATTTTTAGGGCAGGTTTAATCTCTTTTAGGTCGAATTTCTACTTTCATCCCCAAATATCCAGTCATGGTTCCAGACCACTATGGAGTTAACGATCTCATGGATCGTGAAGGGGTGTAACCTTCACACTGCGAACGGTTTACAAGTTCCTAAAACTTGTTGGCGACTCTTTTGCTCTAGCTTTCTTCCCTTTGGACGCCACCATGCTTAAGTGTATAATCACAATGGGGCTCAAGTGTGGGATGCTTGAAATTATTCCCTGCAGTTTTTTGGCGACTTCACTAGGGAGGATTTCTATTTTAATTCCTAAAATTTATTTTGGCAATAATTTAGAATGAGTGGATGAGACTCGAAAAGTTCTAAGTATTTATGTGCGTAATTTTGATTAACATTATTGGCATAAGCATAAAAAAGTCTGCATTAGATAGACCATCCGTAATCCATCAAAAACATAGGATTTTTACACGTAGGAAATTTGGGAAATATCTTTCACAACTAGAATCGAAAAAACGTTGCGAAAACTGGAAAATTCTAAAAGCAAAGATAGCTGCTGAGGCATGTAGGAACTGGCGCTGAGAAAACAGTGCCCATCGCAGTGGGATGGCTCTGTCGTGCCGCGATGCGGCGCAACAGGGCTATCGCCTCGAGATGGTCCCTGTTGTCTCGCGCCAAGTTCTTCCAATACCGAGCCATAAATCTGGTTCTTGTTTCGACGGGTTCTAGTACTGTTTGCACGGTTTTACTTCCTGATTGAGTTTATCTCACCTTTCTGAACCCATATGTGTTCTACATATGGCCATAACCCTCTGGGAATTCACGCTCTATCTACCCAATCGAACGCTCATCGCAACGAAGGATGCATCCGATTTTATGAATTCACCAAACCATGGAAGCAAGTTTAACTTGCGGGCTCCCATCCATACGCGCCAACCCTTTCAAAGGTAAGTCTTCCGCGGGATGCATCTGGACTCATAACCATGGACCCTCTTTGACTGACCATAATCCTTGAACTTTAGAGAACTAGAGCCATGGTTAGGTTGCAAACTCATTGCATCATATTGTGCTTATTTGACTACTTGTGCATCTTTGCTTGTGCATATTTACACTAACTGTTTGTTTTGACTTGTGATTATAAATATGCTTAAACAAACTAACCAAGGACTAAAGGACTTTGCTTAATTAATTAATTAATTAATTAATTAATTAATTAGTTAATATGAATGATTAAAGTCTAATAAATTGGTTAAACTGACTTAGTACGACTTTAGGCTTGTCCTTTTAAAGTAGAACACTGGAAAGAAGCCCAGGCAGATGCATCAGTAATGACGCGAAGGTCAGACCTGTGGCGCGACATGATTGTGTCCATCACAACCCGATAACCTTAACGCGCCGCGATGGCCTCTGGCGTTTCGCGACAGTGTCGTTGCTTCGGTGACGGTCCATTTTTCTGCCTGAGTCTTCACGTTGAGTCTAATTAACCTTTTTATTAATGGCAGAGCTGTATTTACTCCTTGTTTGAGTCTAGTCACATAGTCTAGTCGCATGGTTATGACACGAGTCTTGAACGTATCACTTACACTCACTTTGTACATACTCTTTTCACACCATGACCATGTCTTAGGTTCATGCATGAGTCGCTCTTTCCGTCCTTTGAGTTGGGGGTCCACTCTATCCCTAATTTTTCCATATCTCTCCATCTACATCACCTTCTTCCTACATGCTTTCTCCATACATATCATTCTCTACTTTCTTCTATGATCTCCTCCCATCCATTGCATGTTGAATTGAGTTTGAGTCAAATAATTAATAATAAACATCCATGAATTCCCTTTCCACAACACTTGGTCAAAGAGGGAAGGGCGTTTAATCAAGGACAATACTTTCATTCAAGTACTACTATTTGATAAACCGATTCGACAAAGAAGGAAAGCTAAGAAGAAAATGGCGTATCAGGAAGAAGTCAATGAACTTAGGCAAAACCTTGCTAGTCTAACTAAGATGATGAAAACTATCGCTCTTCAAGTCAATGACCTTGCGAAACAACAACAGCTTGAGCGCATGGAAGAAAGCTTGAGCAAAGTCTCCAATGACTACAAGTTTCAAGGGATTAGCTCACAAAGGGTCTCGGTGGACAAGAAACTTCTTCCGTAGAAGTTCAATGCCAATGACATCCTTAAGTTCAAGCTAACTGGCAACCCTTACTTTCATTTAAGAGCTTTCGAGACAATAATGAACATTAAGGGAATTGATAAAAAAGCTTTCCCTACATTGTTCTCACTATCTTTAGAAACCGTTTGTCAAGAATGGTTCTTTTCCTTAGACAAAGAGAAGATTTCTTCTTGGGATTCTATTACAAACGCTTTCATTGATAGATACAAGTGCAACATCAAAGTCGACACGGACCATAGACAACTTGAGATGCTAAAGCAAAAAGAAAACGAAGGGTTCACCTCTTTCTTCTGTAAGTGGAGGGAAACTTCCGCTAAGATGGTTGAAGTCCCTACTGAAAAAGAGTCTGTAAGGATGTACATCAATAACCTTCAAGGAAAATATGCAAAGCACTTAAAATACCAACACAACTTGAATACTTTCAAGGCTGTCTATGACATAGGCATTGATATCGAAGACGACCTTTTGAAAGTTGATAATGCGAAGGGAAAAAAGAACGACCATCCTTTTTCTTCCTCTCCCATTAATGAAATATACGCTACAAACACCTCTAAACAACGAATCCAAAGGTCGAAAAGAGTATTCACTCCACTTGGTATGAGTTACGAGACAACTTTCGAAAAGCTACACTACAAAGGACTAGTCATGCCCATAGGACCCATCAAAGACCCAGTTCTAGAAGCCACGCCACCTAAGTGGGATCCTAATAAGCACTGCAAATACCACCAGGGAAGGGGTCACAACACTGAGGAGTGTTGGAAACTCAAAGAAGCTATTCAAGACCTGATAGATAACAATAAAACTTCCGAGATTCTAGCCATCGCATAAGATCAAATATCCTTCGATCCTTCGCTCCTTATCACACCTGTAGGTGAGCCCATGATCGAGGAAGTCTATATAACCTCTATCGATGAAGTGATCATGATTGAGGAGGATGAAGGACTTTTCTTAGATGATACCAAGGAAAACTCGACAAGTCTAAAAGAAGATGTTCGAAAACTACAAGATATCATCGCCATGCTCTTGAATATGGTGGAAGGCCTAGGAAATCGGATGTCAGTCATCGAATAACGCTATCATCACCAGGACCATAAGAATGAAAGAACAAGTTTCTTCCTTCTTCTTCTTCCCATCAAGAATTTAAGGAAAAATTCAATGCTCTTAAGCCACGGGCAAAATGGACCATTGAAGAATACACACCAATAGGAATGACTTATAATGAAGCTTTTGACTATTTTCACGATCGAAACCTTATTCATCCCATCAGTCCAAGTCAAGACCCACCACCTGAGAAACAATCTCCCAATTGGGATCCAAAATCTTATTGCAAATATCATAGAGGCCATGGTCACACAACTGAAGAATGCTTCACCCTCAAAAACCGAATTCAAGACCTTCTTGATTCGAATTGCCTTCGTATTTCTCCGAGCAACAAGAAGGTCAAAATCAATAATAATGATGGAAATAACAGGAAGAACGACAATCCTTCTTTCGTTTCTTCCTATCAGAATGGAAGTTGCATCGATAAAAAGACTTTAAAGGCAAAAGAACAGGAAAGAAAGTTCACCCCTATTGGGATGAGCTACAATATCGCCTTTGATCGACTCCTTGCTAAGGGACTCATCACACCAATTGGACCTATGCAAGATCCTCCTCTTGAAAGGAGAACACCTGAGTGAAACCCATACTCCTATTGTAAGTATTATCAAAGCAACGGTCATACTATAAATCAATGTTATAATTTTCAAAATCTCATTCAAGACCTCATCGATGCAAACAAACTTTCATTCCCTCCAGCTGGCAAGAAGACTGAGTGATGAAGCACAAGACATGAGGCGGGCTTCAACGACGAGATTTCATGACCTCTTCTTCTTTTTTTTTTATTTCTCCTTTCCCCAATAAGTCTAGCATAGACACCTTTTAATTCCCTTAGATTTTATTTTGTAGGTTTTTCCTTTTTTCCTTCTAATAAATGAGCATTTATTTCTTTGCATATGATCATTGCATTGCATTTTTTTTTTTAAAAAAAAAAAAAATCCACGTTGGGCTAAGCACAAGGTATACTAATGATTTGAGGCACCCTTGTAGCCAAATCGTATCACTTTCACCTTTCAAAAATACAATCATTTCTTGATAAAACACTTTTAGCCTCGTCGAACGATAGACCTTCATTTTTTTAACCCATATCTCCTAACCTTGGGATGGGATGGTGTGCAAATTATGCAATCTTCAAAAATACTAAAGCTTGAGAGATTTTACAAAATTTTAAAGATTAAAATAGCAAAATAGCAATAAAGTGTGCAAAAGGACAAGTGTTCCAATGTCATTAATAAGAACATGTCTTTGATAAGAACACGTCTCAGATTGCGTCTCTTATCTAGTGCTCGGTACCGTGCCTGAGAAACATGAATACCAAGTGAGTGATAGACCGCATGATCAGGATTGTCCACACTTATCAAAAAAGATTCAAATAAAAAAATAATAAAAAAATGCAAAAGCAAAAAAAAAAAAAAGAGCAAAAATATAAACAAAAGAGAGTTCAAAAGTGAGGAAACCTCAAGCATACAAATACTAAGATTCAAAAGCAAGGTTGCACACCTTGGGGGCTTATTTAGGGTTTTGAGCCTCTGTCCTCTTCTTCTTCAAACTTTAGCCTAACCATGTTACAACCCATCAAAAGACCTCTTTGAGGTATACACATACTTGTGTGAGGTTCGACTGGAGTTACATTCGGCCTGATTCCTAACGAATACGTAGGCAACTTCAAATTGGGGTGCGACCGTAATAATCATTCATTCATTCATTCATTCATTCATTCATTCACATTCATATTCATACATGATCATATCAAGGGATCTCCAATGCTCATCCCTATTCATTTAGAGCTAGACTTGGGGGCTTGATTCCCACATCATTAGCCTACCCAGCCTAAGAGTCCCCACTATTTGACTCTTTTCAAAATATTTTTCCACACACTTAGCCCTTGCGGCCAAACTGTAGTGTCACTTTCACACACATCACAGATAAATGACCAAATAAACCTGCCCATAGGAACCCTTTGTCATGAAATCTCAACACAACGATGAAGCACACCTTGTCATATCAAAATCACTCATCATTGCATCACAAAGTATGAAGTACTTAGCCTCCGTGCCTAAGTTACCTAAATACTTTCTTCATCAAGTCAACAATTGAGATAACCTAGGATGTTACAATCCTTGCATCATGAGATACAACGATCAACGCATACATTTGACTAAGCTCATTCAACATGCACCCTCAAACACTTCACTTCTTCCTTTTAGCGTCTTTCTTTTTCGGGAGAAAGTCGGTACCCTCCACAAAAATGATGGAAAATTTTTGCTTTTCAGCATTTTGCACATTACAAAACAATGGACACACGTGACATATCACATCGAGTTGATTCTACACACACGTGTCAAAACACATTGAGTCAACCTCAAGTCAGTCAATCACATTAAGTCAACCTCAAGTCAAAGCAATCATAATGTCAAGCACACCAAATAGGTCTACCCTAACAAAACACCAACAAAGTCTTTTGGCAGTCTTTGATTTTACAGGATACAACCAATCATTGAAGCTCCTGTTCGCAGCCAACCGAACGATCTCAACAAAATATCAAGCTCTTTTGTTCATAGACGCGTGGAGATTTCAATCAAGCTCTTTTGTTCAGAGACGCGTGGACATTTCAATCAAGCTCTTTTATTCAGAGACGCATGGACATTCCTATCAATCAAGCTCTTTTGCTCAGAGATGCGTGGGCATCCTATCAAAGCTCTTTTTTTAGAGACACGTGGACTTCTCCCTTAAGCTCCGTTGTTCAGAGACGAGTGAACATCCCTTATCAAAAGCTCTTTTCAGAGACGCGTGGACATATCATTCGAAGCTCCATTGTTCAGAGATGAGTGAGCATCAATAACGGCGAGGTACTGCCACAACTCTGGAGATGACGAGGCACAGTCACCTTCAACGATGTTCCTAGGGCATTGTGGAGGATTGTCAAAAACAAATGAAGATGGCAGGGCACTGTTACCTTCAGATGGCGTTCACGAGGCACTATGGAAGTCGTCACAACAAATACAACAACAAAGTTCGGTTACTCCAGAGACGTGTGCTCAACGGTGCAAGATACGCGTTTCTAACTCTTTTATCTGTTAAACTAACGCTAGTTTGCAGGTATCGGGGTTACAAGAGTGATTTAGGATCGCATAATGTTCTGAATCATTCTCCGTCCCTATCGCTACTTTGACTTTTGTTTTTGAAACTTACGTTTCTCCAAAATCAGTCAAAGTGGGGGCTTCTATAGACACCTGATTGTGTCTCCCCAAAAACCAAACCTAGTGATGAATATCTTTCACGTCATTGATTATCGAACAAGGTGAAACGTGAATAGTCTTGCGATGCGGTCGTTTTAATAAAAATACTTCTTTCTGTTTTCGAAAATATTTATTTTCTCACTCTATTTTTATAGATTATATCTAGTCCAATTTAGTTTAGTCCATGATAAGGGTCCAAAAATAGTGTAGTTGGATTGGGCTCGAATAGAGCTTTCCAACGATATATTATAAGCCCAATTCCGATGAATAATGAGGAAGTTATGGCTAAAATACTAAATTGGGCTCAAAATGGTTTTATACGGCCCAATGATCAATTGGAGGGCCCATTAATTATTATTCCTAAAGTCATTAAGATTGATTTTAATCTTCTAAAATAATCTAGAAGGTTATTTTAAATTCTAGTGGAATTAGGATTAGTAATTATATCTTTTACAAAAGTAAGGAATTTTATTTGGAATAAAACAAGTGTTTTGAAAGATTAAATATGATTTTAAAAGATAAGTACGGACGTTAATTAGTCTAATTTAATTAGATTAAGGACTCCGTACGGCCTTGAGGTAATGCATGGACCATCGCGAAACAATAGCGCCATCGCGCCGCGATGAAGCTGTCGTGTCACGATGGACCCTGTTGCGCCGCGATGGAAGCAGTTTTACTTCGAATCGAATTCGATCTTTTTCTGATCGTTTTGGGACCTTTTTCCTTATAAATAGGGTCGTATTTCCCCGTTTTTATTCATTCACAATCATCAACAATCATCATCTCTTCTCTCTATCGAGCTAAAGCTTGTTCTTTCTCCCTCTTTCTAGCCTAGCCTTTACAAATACAATATCGCATTCACGAGTTCTAGACACACCTAGCCAAGCTCGAAGTTGCCTTCGCCCTAGACGTGAAAGGTTTATAATTTCTGAGGGTTTGGTCCCAAATCCCTATTTCAATTATTTAAATTAATTGTTTGATTTAACATTTTCCTTGAAGTTACTAACGTGTGTATTATTTTGATAGAAAGAGATACGAGGCAACAAATTAAGTTGTTTTATTGCTTTATTTTTATAGAAAACATGTTTAGATTATTTTAATTCCTAATATCATGTTAGGATGTTATTTATTGCTTTCTAGTATCATGTTTAGGTTGCTTCCTATTTCTTCTATCATGTTAGGGATAAAGTTTTGATCTTTAATGTTTAGTGACATGCTAGGATTTGTTATTAATCTTGTTAGTATCATGCCTAGGATTATTGTGCTTTGATGAGATTGAGATTAATGATGATGATTTGTTGTTATTATCATGTTCCTTGATATATTATTGTTATTGCTTGATCACGCCCTCTCTTATAGGATTAAAAGGAATTTGTATTTGAAATCATGCTTAATAAGATAATTAATAATTTTGTTTAGGCTAATATGATTCTAATTCAAGTGGTCACCAATAATAGAATTATTTGTGCATTAATATTCAACCAACATAGATTAAACAGGTTTAGGATTAATATATTGATTGTATGTTAGTTAGAAAGCGCACATGAATATGAGAAGAATAAAGTAGAGGGATATTTTTAGGGCAGGTTCAATCTCTTTTAGGTCGAATTTCTACCTTCATCCCCGAATATCCAGTCATGGTTCCAGACCACTATGGAGTTAGCGATCTCATGGATCATGAAGGGGTGTAATATTCACCCTACGAACGATTTACAAGTTCCTAAAACTTGTTGGCGACTCTTTTGCTCTAGCTTTCTTCCCTTTGGACGCCACCATGCTTAAATGTATGATCACAATGGGGCTCAAATGTGGGATGCTTGAAATTATTCCCTACAGTGACACAATGTCTTTTACAATAGTCCATAACTCGGGTTTTTTTTTTTTTTTTTTTTTTGTGTGTGTGTATAGCATTACTAGTTTATACACTTCAGAGCAATATATTAAGGGGGTAATAAAAGTCAAACTTGAAAAACATAAATAATTAGATCGAGTGTTGTAGGAGATAAGGTGATTATAAATGAAAAAAAGTAGTTATGTCATGAGGAAAAGAGAGAAATGGAACCCTTGATCATTATTAGAGTTGATTTGGTTTATATATGTTAATATTGTATATTTGTCAAGTTTATCTTTTTAGGAGTTTAGGCAAGTTAGGTCTTGTTTTGTATAATGTATATATATGTGGTTATTATTAATACAAAGGTTAAGCCGTTTTCTCCAATATTTCTTTATTTCAACATGGTATCACAACCTCTCTAATTTCTAGAGAATTTTTTCTTCGATCTTGGTTAGTTCTTCGATTAATATAATAAAAGGGTAACTATTACCATTAAAATGAGGGTAATAGTTCCTCTTTCTTCACCTTATACCACACCATTATTACGTAATTTTCCTTACAATCACACCATCATTATTTCATCCCTATATTCACTTTCATTTTGCTTAGTTTGACTTTACTACCCTAATAATATACTTATATCCCTTAATCCAAACATACCATTAAATGAGATTGTATAATTCTTATTGCCATTTTATAGAGTCCTTAGCTATCAACCATTTCAAGAACCAAATAAAAGTGGTCGATTGTCTCATTTTAATTCCCCTCACCAATTGGTAATACTAGTATTATCACATATAGAGTTAGGGATACCTTTTGATAAATTAGATTAGTTTATGTTACTAAGATTCCCCACATGAATCTTGGCAAGACTCTTAAGAATCTTGGTTGTATAGTTTATATCCTTAATAAATCCTTTTCATTGTTTTTTTGACCTCGTACCTCACTTGTTAAATTAACCAAACACAATCCAACGATCACAAAAATCCCACAAAAATAAAAGTACCCCAAATCAACGGTCAAAAAACCAATCTCACACTCCTTAAAATACAACCAAAACACACAATAAAAACCAAAGAAATCTCACACCTTTTACAATCATCTTCTTCATCAAAATCACTTTCTCTCTCCTCATCTTCCTATCATTTTCTCTCTCCTACTCTCCCTTTTTTTCTCCTCTATCCCTCGCTTTCGAGGGCCTTTTTTTTTTTTTTTTTTTTTTTTTCTTTTTTTTTTTTTCATTCTATTCTTCTTAATTTTCCAATTATTTTTCAATTTCTTCTTCAATTTTGATTTTAGCTCATCTATCTAATTTTGGGAAAATTTCCCCCAATTTCGACGTTTTTTTATAAACCCTAAAAATCCGATTTTCGTCGGGAAAAAATATTATGCATCAACAAAGATTGAAACAACAACAACAAGCGATGATGCAACAATCGATCCTTCAGCAGCAAGCTTCTCTTTATCATCCCGGTGTTCTCGCTGCTCCTCCCCAGGTTATTTGATTTTATCGATTTTATATATATTTGCGAATTCACCTGAATTTTTATTTTGATTAATTATTGAATTTTGTTACGTTCGAGTGTCCAGATTTGATTTTTATTGGTTAAGTTGCGATTAATATGATCCTTGGTTTTTATTGTGTATTTTGGGTTTGTTGAATGCGTATTTGGTGATCAAATTTATTTCTGGAAATATAATTTTTCGGCATTGGTTTAAAATGGTTCGAAAGTTGAGGATTTTAGGGGAATTTGAATGATGGGGTGATTGGTTTTGGATTATGATTGATTGAATTATGTTTATTATATGTGGATACACTAGAGAATGAAAGAAATTAAATAATTGGTGATGTTTATTGATTATAATGTTCCGATAATTCCTTCGATATGATTTGATGTGATTATTAGTGTATTGTAGGAGGGTTAAATTTATGTGAAAATCACTTTCAATTGAAAAGGACAGATTATGAGCTTTTCTTTGAGTCTTCAGTGTTTGCAGCTAAGTAATTTGGGTGGTGCTGTATTATAAGATAAATTATGGTTGATGTTGGATTATGGAGCACTTTGTTTAGATGTTTTGGGTAGTCGGGTATGTGGGCTGTTTTACCGGAATGGGATCGTCGTCTTTTCCCACGAGTCTAAGGAAGGTAGCTCGTTTCTCTAATTGACCGTCGGATGGAAGTTTTTGGGAGCTTAGGTGTTCTCTTTTGAGGATAATGATTGGAAGAAGGGAAGTTCAGAGGATCCTATTTCTAAATGTACGTCTCGGCTTTCTGAATGCTCACTATGGTTGGCTTGCTAGTAGAATTAGATGTTTTTCTAGATGGCATAATTTCTGCCTTGGTATCTTCATATGAGGATTGTACAGTTGAAATTTTATTGAATTAGGATTTTTTTTTAATTTGTAGGTTTTTTTCTTTTTTTTTTTCCTATTGTTTTTACATTTTTATTTTGCAGATAGAGCCTATCTTGAGTGGAAATCTGCCACCAGGCTTTGATTCAAGTGCTTGCCGCAGTGTGTGAGTGCCTATTAGATTTTTTTTTTCTTTCTTTTCATTTTTTTTTTCTTTTAACTTTCTTCCTATGATTTTTAGAGATTTCTTTTGCTTCCTATAATCCTATGTTGTTGACCTTGGGGGTGGAGGGGACTCTCTTATCGAGAGTATTAGATGTCTACCCTTTTTTAGCTTCCTTGTAAGAGGTGCCTTCTTTTTAGAGTATTACTAGAGATTTAAGCTCCTTTTAGGATGTCAGTTTGATGCTTAATATAAACCTGTAACTTTGAGTCAGTGCTAAGTATGTGTGCTGCAAAGGACTTTAGGGTATTTCTACTTGCGCTGCTATTGTCATTCTTCAGTAGTCTTATGAGGGAGGCATAATTGTAGGTATGTTGGGAACATTCACCCCCAAGTCACTGATCCACTTCTTCAAGAAGTTTTCTCTAGCACCGGTCTTATTGAAGGATGCAAGCTAATTAGGAAGGAGAAGGTTAGTTACCTTGTGTTTATCAGTTATTATTTATATCTGTTTGACTACCCTGAAGAGCCCTCCTTTTTTTAAAAAAGAAAATAATAATACGTCTCTCATTACTTGTGCTGTCAGTCCTCATATGGCTTTGTGGATTACTATGACCGTAGATCAGCTTCTCTCGCTATTGTCTCCCTTAATGGGCGTCATCTGTAAGTATGAAGTGCATTGTATCATTAAATTGTTCTGATTGTCTAGCTTTTAGTTGATTTGACCATCTGTTATGCGTTAAAATTTCAGATTTGGGCAACCTATTAAAGTTAATTGGGCATATGCGAGCAGTCAAAGAGAGGACACTACAAGTACGTATACTTTTGTGCTGTTGATTTACTTAGTCTGGCCTTTTCATTTATTCTATCTGGATGTCTAATGGGTCATGTTCCTGCTTGATTTCAGATCATCACAACATATTTGTTGGAGATTTGAGCCCTGAGGTTACTGATGCTACATTGTTCACTTGCTTCTCTGCTTACCAAAGCTGCTCGTAAGCCGCTTTCGTCCCTTGATCTTACCATATTGCCAGCTTTGTTCATATCCCTCCTGGTGGTGGGCACTGTAAAGTTGACTTCTCTTGTTCATTGCAGAGATGCTCGAGTAATGTGGGATCAGAAGACTGGACGTTCTAGGGGTTTTGGTTTTGTTTCTTTTAGGAGCCAGCAGGTATATTGCTGTTTCTTATTTATTATTTTTTGATTTTTTTTTTAATTTTTTATGCTATGAATGATAATAAAGTGTGATTTCATAGTTTATGCATTATTTAACTGTGTAATTACTTTACAGGATGCCCAGAGTGCAATCAATGACCAAAATGGTATGCCCTGTATTGATTTTATGCTCCTTAGGCAATTTCCTCTTTCTTTTTCTTATTTTTATTGATGGTCATTGGCAAGATCCTTGAAAAAAAAAACTTTGTGAAGCCCTTTAAAATTTATTGTCGTATTTGTATATGTTGTGATTTTCTGTTTCTTTATTCTTTCAATTGTTTACAGGAAAGTGGCTTGGAAGTAGACAAATTCGTTGTAATTGGGCTTCTAAGGGTGCTGTAGGCGGTGATGATAAGCCAATCTCAGATACTAATAGTGCTGTGGAACTCCCAAATGGATCATCTGGTTAGTGTTAATGTCAGACTTACTTTTTCTGCAAATTTTATGTTTGTGTAGGGAACTAGAATAATGTGATGACTAGTAAAGCTGGTGAGAACCCCCCCCCCCCCCCCCCTCCCCCTCTTCTTTTTCCCCCAAAGCATGTCCTGTTTTGAATTGTTTGTTTGGTTCACTCCTTTTCAAATACGATTTCTTTTAATGTATCTATGGATCTTTTTTCATTTTAAAATTATGTTACTGATCAGAAAAATGGGAAATATTATAATTCTCTCTTTTTTTTTTTCCTTGTTCCCAACTACTATCAGAAATGGTATTTGTTCATAAAGTCGAAGCAAGAGCTGAGGCAATTTTTACTTAGTAAAAGACATTTCTGCCGCATCAATGTTCTTTTTGCTTTTCTATTACACCTCAATGGAATGAGTTGCCTAGTTGTTGGAAATGGCCAATAAACTACATCTATGCTACGAGTAATATTTAAAGTATGAAGTTTTGCTACCATAATGTAGTAACTAACAAGTCTCTCTCTCACTCATTGTATTTACATTTTGTTTAATAATCATTCTCACTTGTTTTTTTTTTATCAAATTTATTTTTTATGATGAAAATTTTAGGGCCTACATGTACTTAATGTTGTTTGGAAACATTAAACATTATAACTATTAATGATCTGTCATAATATGCAATATGTAACGTTATTTAAGTTTGCCTAACCGTCTAATACATCTATTAATATTTTATATGAGTACAAAATTGAATATGTATTTTAAGTATATTAGGGGTGTTAATTATTGGGTACCACACAGTTAATGGAATAGATGGTCCATGACCTGACCTGAGGACATTTGGTTCTTGCAATTTCTGGGTCTTGCTTTGGATCATTGGGGCATGAAATAATCCAAGGATTAAAAATTGTGACTGATTTGATGGCTCATTGTTGATTTTGGTTGTCAATATAGATGGGTAAGGATGTGAGATTTTAGTGCTTAGGTTATGAGGTGCTTAGGTGCTGCTAGATCTGGTGATGGTTGCTGTAGAGTACAATTTTCCAAGAAATGCAATTGTCAAGCTTTAATTTGTTTACTAGAGTTGGATGTGAATAAAGTTATACTCTAGTTTATCTTACTTGACAAAACAA
The DNA here is from genome assembly GCF_948465745.1 of Chenopodium album. Classification (NCBI taxonomy): domain Eukaryota; kingdom Viridiplantae; phylum Streptophyta; class Magnoliopsida; order Caryophyllales; family Amaranthaceae; genus Chenopodium; species Chenopodium album. The sequence continues at coordinate 8,121,471 of NC_137847.1, forward strand.
ATGAGTAACAATTAAGAAATATGGGAAGTGAACAGCATACATAGTCGATAGTCCGTCGAAATATTTGGTTCAAATCTTGTTTGTATTATACTTCCTTTGTTTTTTATTTTTAGTTGTAACACTTCTCTTTTCACGCTTGTTGATGCATGTTTTCAATCGTTAATATCTTTAATTACCAATATGTAAAAATATATACATTTGATATTGAAATTGTAATAATTGAGACAAATGTAACAATATCCCACATTATTATATTTTTACTTAAGTATAAACCGTCAAAGCTAGTCAAAGTGAAACACATGAATAGTGTAAAAGTCAAACTATTGCAACTGTAAAAAAACGGAGGAAGTATGTTTCCACGGACTTTATACTAATGTGGCAAAGGCATGCTAACTTTTCCCATGTGGTTAATAATAGCTCTGTTGGAATAAGTAATTTTACTTTCCTAGTTTTCCATTTAATTGCTAAAAGTTACCTGCAAGTTTACTTTTGTGGTGTTTTTTTCACAGTATGTACTTGATTTTTAAAGTCTCTTTTAACATTATTATACAAACTCTGACACAATTAAACTTGAATCTGCGCACTACATTAGTGATAATTTTGTGAAGCAAGGGAAAGGTTTTGACTTCAATAATGAGTTGATGACCTTTCTAGCAAATATACTGAGACTGTGAAGGCTACTTTATACAATAACATGGGTATACAGCTATAAACTATTGAAATTTTGTTTTGGACCGAAAAGCATACAGATTTTTCGTAGAATGGCCAAGTATGACACTTGGACGTGTAGTCATGTTTCACACTGGTAGCTGAGTCTGAGTGCTTTTATCTGCAGTTCGTGATGGACTTATATTATTTTGACTGTGATGTGCAGAAGAAGGTCAAGAGAAGACAAATGATGATGCTCCAGAGAACAACCCTCAGTATACTACTGTTTATGTTGGCAACCTAGCTTCTGAGGCAAGTTATCTTTGAGTTGATTGAAAAGATGCTATTATATGTATTGATGCCATAGAGATGCTAACCCTCTAGGTTGTGATCACACATTCGCACTCAACTTATGTATGCGACCATCTATTGTTGCAGCATATAATATATTAGTCGCTCTCTAACACCAAAAATTGCCAGAGTTGACCAGCTATATTAATTTCTTGTCAATTGTCTGCAGCGTTTTTTTTTTTTTTTTTCAAATACATCTTTCAGTTCAAAAATTGCACCCCACTGGAATGATGCACGTGCCTCATCCCGTGCTTTAAGATTTCCAAACACAACCTTTATTTATGTGCGGTTGTGTTTGTGGGGGTGGGGGGGAAGAAGGATTCATTGGAGTTTGAGGGCTATAGGATTTGTGATTTACTTGGATTATGAGTGTACATTCATTCAGACATCACCCCTTCTGCCCTTCTGGCTATCTTTGTTAAATAAGCATTTAGTTGAAAGGATTATTTACCCCTAGAAATTATTTCTGCTTGACATGCTATGGAGTGTCTAAGAAGCTAAGAGCAAGTACAGTTTAATAATGTTTTTATACCTGGACCTACATAATTGATTGTTTTAGTAAGATAAGATGATTGAAGATATATGAAAATGTGTCACGGAAGATTTTTCTCTGTTTCTGTTAATTAATGTTTGCCAATTTGCAGGTTACATCAGCTGACCTTCATCGTCAGTTTCACGTTTTAGGTGCTGGTGTTATCGAAGATGTCCGGATACAACGAGACAAAGGTTTTGGTTTTGTGAGATACAGCACTCATGCAGAAGCTGCCCGAGCTATCCATCTTGGGAATGCACGGGTCCTCTGTGGAAAACCTTTAAAGGTAACCATCTAGGTGTATATGATATGTCTTTTCAGGGTTGTGTGGGTAGGTGTTTAATCTACATTGCTGATCTTGGCTTAATGTGGTAGTTGGGTTGTAAAATTCGATGACTTTGTTTTGTGACTGCAAGTATGTTAAATTGCCTTTTCTGCTTAATTTTCTGGGCTGGAGGGTGTTTATCTGGCATTTGTCTATCCGGAGAGATGGCTTTATCCAGCTCTGATAATTTTTTGATTACTTGTTCAAATATTCTGCTCTTATGTTTTCCTTCTGCTGTGCTAATAAATCACCCTGGCTCTCTTCTTTATTTTGAAAATTAAATGGAATTGGTGTGGTGATGGTAAGTTGTTTGCCTTGTTTGTTTGTTAGCCTAGTAAAGCCCCTTTGCCACTAAACGTCTTAAGTATCACTTTATGTTTCCTTTTTGAAACGTCTACCAAAAAAGCTTCTTGTTATCTTAAATCGGAACTTAACCCTACTCAACACATGTGACGTGGACCCCCTCCTCCTAATCTCTATTTTTCTCTTTCCATATCCCTTGTGACGTGGGCCATCCAACTCACCAACTCTATTTTGATCAATTTTTTATTTATAATTTTCCCGTAGGCCCTTATATACAAAGAAGTCTCATCTTACTGCTAACTAGAAAATAGAAACCTTAAATTATGTGCCTAAACCTATGAGGAAGGTTTAGACTGAAGGATCCAAGTAGAGAAAATACAAATTTATCATCATGATAAACAAAAAGGCGTGTGGGTGAGGAGGTTTTTTGGGTGGGGTGGGGGTGGCATGGCAAGACCAATGCAAAAGAAGACAGAATGTGCATTGAAGGAACTGGAACAATAGATGGTGACATAAATGATGAGTCATAAAACTGATGACGCTTTAAATAAATATACAGAATAAAGAAATTAGTTGGCTCCTTGTTTTCTGGAGTGTTATTTTTTCAATTATGTTTCTCAAGGATTCAGACTTTTCAGAGTATTATCCTAGGTGAATATTTTGATTATTTGTAATTGCCTGGCTACTTGTATAATCTTTCCGTTATTATATTTTTCAAATTGGTTTTGTCCTGTTTTAATCTTTGGATCTAATCTTAGTCATGTATCAATAGGCCAATTATTGTTATGATTGTGACATATACAGAGAGATGCACATGCTTTATAACTTATTCTAGGAGATTGGTATGTATAATGATATTCATATCTTGTTTTGCAGTGCTCTTGGGGCAGCAAGCCTACTCCACCTGGAGCAAGCTCTACACCACTTCCTCCTCCACCTGTTCAGGCATCAGGTTACACTGCCGCTGATCTGGCTGCCTATGAGCGGCAGCTTGCTCTAGCCAAAATGGGCGGTGTTCAGGCTCTCATGGGTCAGCATCCGCTTAAAGCTGCTGCTATGGGAATGGGTGCTCCTGGTGCCAGCCAGCCAATCTACGACCCTGCATATCAGAATCTTGCTACGTCACAACAGCTAATGTATTATCATTAAAGTGTTCCTATTTGATAACCTTTTCTTCTTCCTGATGGATGTAATGGTATATTAGCCTTTTACCCTCTCTATTTTCCTTTTCTTTCGTTTTTAAGTCATAGTATTATGATTTCCTTCTTTATATACTTACAGTATGGAAACGGTAGAAATGATGTATTGATATTACAAAATATGTGCACTTGCCTGCATATATTTCAGAGCTTGTATTATCGGTTTTACAACCTGCTATTACAGATGTAATTTATTGAGATCTTTGCGACAGATTTTCGTTCCCCCCTTGTTTTCTCTAATGATGAAGTATATTATTCTCAAAGTCGAATATATTTGGATGCTTAAACCTTAGGTTGCTTTAGATTTGAGCTCAGCACTGATATGTGCATGTGCAGTTTGATTCTCTACGCATTTTCTGAGTTTAGGTCTGATGTACTACAACAAATTCCTTACACAGTAAGATTACCAGAAACGTTGGATTGCTTTCTCTTTCATTTGTGTTTCCTGCTACTCTTTCTGGTTTTTGGCTCTTCTGTCTGTTTTCAATTATTTTTTCTGGTAATAAGCTTTCAAGTGGGCAGATGCCTAATTCTCAGAAAGCCAATTGGTTGTCCCAAATGTTAACCAAACATTAGGAAACTAGAAAGCTCCAAACTTGTTTGCATCAGCAGAGAATGACCAATACTTTCTTTGAAATAAAATATTAGATTATTAGATCCCATTTTTTTAAAAAAAATATGGGGGAAAAAAAAAAGAGAGATTATTATATGGCATTTCTGAACAAGCTAAATTTTTTTACACTGATATTCTGAGTTGTTTTTTTCTCAAAACAAAAATCTTATTTTAGAAACTTATTTTGTTAGGATCAAACCATATTTAAAAAATTTAAGGTCAAATGAGCATGTGCATATGTTTTTAACTATATACCCCAAAAAATAAAAGACTTAAATTTAATGTGCATATTTTCCGTACATTATGTGCACAATCTCATAAACTTGAATATAATCGGAGGTTGGATACCAAATTTGCACATTTAGCTCAAAATATATGCACATGCATTTCTATCGATAGTCATAATGTAGTCAAATTAGTATATTAGACTAGACTAAATAACTTTATAGTAGATCAAATCAGTTCATATTTTGTTGAAATTAGATCAGAACACCTTATAGTTCAACTGTAAAGAACAAGCCCTAAGTTACATGCTTACATCTGACTAATTTATAAGATCTATATTTGACCTTTTTCTCGCATAATTCAGTGCAAGTTATAATATTGAGGTGAGAAAATTTTCATATTAGTCATGCTAAATTGATTCTATAATGGGTAAATTTGAATCATATTCAAGTGAGAAAGAAACATAGGAAAAATACTGGATTTTTTTTTTTTTTTTTTTTTTTTTTTTTTTTTTTTTTTTTTTTTTTTTTTTGTGAAAGATAAATTATGAGTAGATTTTAATTCCTTACAAAAATGTTGAGATGTTTATCAAAACTTCTCATAAAGGTAACCGTTACAATATTTATGAAACGAATGAAGTGTTTTGTTCATTATTAATTGTGATTTACTTTATTATGATGTTCTAATCAATCCAGCTATCAATTTTTCGGTGGGTCAATTTTGCTTCACGTCAAAATCATGTATAGTGAATAATTGAATAGAATAATTTGGAATAGGTAATTGGGAATGGGTTAGTTTTACACTAATGTAAGCGGTAAGCGGTAAATTGTAAATTTGCGAGTACTTTGTAAAATGGAGACTTGCATATCAAAATTTATTAAGTGGTCCAACAAAACAAAATTCTTAAACACAAAGAAAAGTGTATTCTATTCATTCATTCCAAAAAATAATAAATAAATAAATAAATAAATAAATAAAATAATAATAATAATAATAATAATAATAATAATAATAATAATAATAAGAAAAAAAATAAAAACTAAGAATAGCTGATTTCTGTAGCGGAGATTTCTGAACTACTTTAACACTGATTTTGTTGTTGCTACAAAATTTCTGTATATTTCATTCAGCATCTAACAATATCAACAGATTATGTCTTTTCCTAGATTTAATCAGAATATCAACAGCATATAGTAATAATTTGTAAAACATATTATAATAATACTTTCTGTAATTCACATCAAAATTTATGATTCTCATTACAGTTACAACTAAGCTCAACCCAACTCAACTCTGACTTCTCATTACAGTTGAGCAAAATTCTCTTCTTTTTTTTTTTTTTACATATGTATAGTCACAGATTTGGAGATTTGCCGGGTTTTTTTTTTCCTTTTTTTTTTTTTTTTTTTTTTTTTTTTTGTTATTTTTAATCTAACTTATATTATTATTCTACATTATATATCTTTACCGAGAAAATAATAAGAGAAAATTTATTCCTAATGATGGTATTTATATTAAGCTGCTACTATCCCAGTTGAGAAGATCTGGCCTCTACTCGAACAACCGTAAGGCGAGGTCGAAAGCTCGCCGGATCGCGGTGTTTCCGACCTGCATTTTTCCTTCCTCTCTTCAATCCTTATATGTCTTTGCCTGCATTCAGCACTACAAAATGCCTTTTCCCCCCTGTTTTTGCATAACATAAACATACATATTAGTATTATTACTATTGTTACATTCTTACAATATGGTAAAAAATATACTACCTCCGTTAATAATTATGTGGGTATTATTTGTGAAACATAAAATATTCCTTTGTTGTACATAATAATTAACAGAGATGGTATTAGGATATTTAATTTAATTTAGTAAACTGAAAATACATGTAATGAAATGTTACCTGTACATGTAAATGTCCTTGCCATGAAGACCTTTCCTACAAGAGTGACATGAACTAAGAAAATCCGAATCCGAATCCGAATCACGACGATCATCAGAGAATCTAGCCGGCGAATATATGTTAAAAACACCGATTTTCTTACTAATTTTCGGTCCCATGGACCGTTCATCACCACTATAGTAAACTCTAGTCGTGGACTTGTTAGGTCTGCGACATGTAACATATGTAAACTCCTCTTCTAATCCGTCCATCAATTCCTCTTCCTCGAGTCCAAACATACCGTTCTGGCTGTTCGTCTCATTATTCTTGATCTTACTAGATTGAGTAACGTTGATCGGATTCGAACGACTCGAAAATTGGCTACAAATAGCATATTTTGCTAGGATTTCACCACCACATACCACGTTACAACTATTAGACTTGTTGTCGAGGGCTACAACGATAGCCAATCCGATCCCGCCATGTTGATCGTAATAATTGTTATTCTTTAGACCCCTTGGAGATTGTAACGACCTACAATCTAATGGACCTCGTGGACTTGTCATCGTGTTGACGATCCCGGACCTTAGTACTCCGGCAAGCTTACTAATTGCTGGCCGGGATCGCTTGCCCAACATAATTGATTGAAATAGTTAGAAAAAAAATATATATATATATATTGATTGATTATAGTATGGAATTGTGGGTGGGAAATTTGAGTGGGATGATATAATTGTTCTTCTAGTGAGATGTTGGAGTACAAGTAGTACACCCCTCTTAGATGGGTCTCTCGAATAAGCACTTGAAGAGGGTTGTCAATTTATGTATGATTGAGTGGTTAGACTTAGCCCACTCCCCTTTTTTATATTATTTTTTTTGTATAAGTTTTTTTTTTAATTGTGGGTCCCACTACATTATTACTATATTCATGATTTGTTTGCTAAATAAAAAGTACCGACTTCATCGCTATTCTAATTATTTTATTCGGGTTTTTATATGTATGTAAATTAAGATCTTGTTTTATTTACTTTGTTTTTACTTTTTTTAACTTCATTCGTCATTGAAATGGAGCATACATCTAGTAATCTACATATAAAACTATTTTAAATGTAAATTAACATACAAAAATCAAGTGCTTTATAAGTTTTATGTATAAGTTGATTAAATCTAAGCCAATAGTATCAAGAAAAAGGAGTGACTAGATATAAATTAAGATGATAAATAAAATGTACAAAATGAACCTAATTATAATAGCCAATGAAATGAGAATATGTTGTCTTTCTTTACAATACCGAAAGAAACACCGAAATTTTTTAGAACTTTAATTATAAATTAAGAAGAAGAACCCTATTGAGCCGGCACCTCTCACAAGTTTAGCTAATTCGGCTCCGCTGGTCATCGCTTGAGAGTAGAGAGAGGAGGTAAGGGAATCCCCCTACTCCCAGACATTTTGTAATTGACGGGGCTCAAACTTGTGACCTCAAAGTTACCAGGTAAGTTACCCACCAACTCCACCAAACTTTGTTTAGTTGTTGATTATATATGTTGGGTATATTATACTTGTGCTATTTTAAACTACTTCTATCAATTTAACCATGGCAATTTTCTAGTAGATTTAATCTCCAATCCTATTTTAAGGACTTCAAATGAACAGATCCTTAATAAAATTATGTTTCTAATTATTACACCCTATGTTTTGTTTTTAGGCTTATTACACTTTTGAATGCAATTAAATGTGGTTCTAGATATTGAATGAATCTAGATCATATAGATTTAGATGAATATTACAAATAACAAAATCCTACATGATAATGTATTTATTGTATTAAGGGCAGATATCATATAAAAGTTCAATTAAAATAGAAGATAGAGGTTAGAACAAAAAATCTGATCATATCATATCAGATCTTATATGCTCTTCTTTTCTTTTTGTTTGTCGCATGTGAAACCTTCAATTTAATCATAAGAGATTTTCAATTATGAAAAATCTTAGATAAATACAAAGGAGGAAAAAAAAAATCACTTAGGATCTTGTTTGATTAATTTTGATTTATAGTTTCAAAATAGTAGTATAAATGTTTCACTTCCGTTGTTTCTTTGCACTTGCTATACATTTCAGTTCACGCTTTCTATTTCATTAATTCAATCAAATTAGTCAAATTATTACGTGGATTGTATTTAAAGGTAATTTCATCTCACAGACTTAACTCTTTACCTCAGACTTTGTCAAATCAGGTTTTTGCTACTTTCTTCATTTCTTTTTATTCTTTATATTATGATTTTTATGGTTATTTAAATCTTTGACCATAAAAATTCACTTATATAAACATCAAAACCCTATCATGTTGAGTATATACATGGTCAAACTCGTACATTAGAGACAATAAAATTCAAAGCCTTAAAAATGAAAAAGAAACTGAAGTAGTAACTTTTAGTCATTTACTATTTTTATTTTTTTATTTTTTTATTCAGGCTCACACAAAACTCTCTTCATTTAAAAGGAACTGAACCCCTTTTAACTTTCCTCACTTAAGAGTTTTGAGCACAGTTTATATTTCCAAAACCCAACTTAGGCCTTATTTAACTCGTATGATTTTGTCTAAAATAATTTTATTTTAACTGCATTATTTTACTATATCTAAAATTCTTTATTTTGTTTTGTATGGACTTATTTTAGTTAAATTTTACAAATTGTTATTTTTTTTTACGGGTATAAACTTTTCTTGTGTGAACTTATTTTATTTAAATTTACAAACTTATTTTGTCCAAACATATTTTATAATATCTAAAATTATTATTTTTGAAATAAGATTAAATAACTTAAATTAAGATGGAACAAACAAACACTTAAAACATAACCTCAAATGAATAAATAAATATAAAAAATAGTGTCCCCTCTTCTCCCCTCTCTCCTCTTCTCTTCTAGGGTTTATAATTTTATAGGCCGGACGGATATTAGACTATTGCCGACCCCTTTTTCTTGTTTTCTATAGTGTTACAATTTAGATTCCAATAAATCTACACAAGTATGTAGATAATCGTCCATTTCCCTATAGCGGAGTCATTAGTTTTTATTAATTTAGTTGTTTGGTTTTTGTTAATAGATTTATGTGTGTCAAAACTTATAAAAAAAAGTAATCATCTTTTACTCTATTATCAGTTCGTTGGTAAAAATTTGTTTGGGATCGCAACGGTTATCGAATTCTCTAATACGTTTAAGCGAATCATATAATAATCATCCTTACAACTATATCAAATCGTTAGATCATCTCTCCAAAAAAGTTGTATTTACCAGCGATGTGCGTGAGAGATGTACCACAATGCAAGATGTTTTCAACGATCGTAGTTTTGATGAAATAAAAAAAAAATTATTCGATTCTATTTTATATATATGTTTATTTAGATTTTATTTATAGATGTCGGATGATTTTTTATCAATAAATTATTTTTTTGTTAAAAACAAAATAACAAACTCCTAAAACATTGTCCAAGTTTCTCCCACTTTATTGCATTAGTTTTGTACTTTTGTCAAAGACTTTCCTCAAGACCCTTAAAGATTGAGGATGAACTCACCCTGAGTCAAAATATTGCATGAACAAAAAATAAACATCATGAATGAAAATAATGCGGGGAAAAAAGTTATGATAATGGTTTATTTTATTTGAAGTAAATTTATTTAATTTTTCTTAAAAAAAAGTAAATTTTATTTAATTTAAAGTAAAAAATAAATGAAACATAGCCTAAAAGGTTAATCACGAATATCGAGATCAAATGATTCATAAAATGTCACCTGTCAAAGGACAAAAATTAAAAAATTGTCCACCTTCAAAAAGAGGGACCCACTTAAAAAAAAAGAATCTTGGCCCACAATTGCCCCCGGAATCTGACACCAAAAGGGATACTCTTCAAGGGCATTTTTGGAAAGTGGGCCCTTTTTTGTACGTGTCATTCTTTCGACGGATGAGCTCAATTACTTGATTATGACTGGAAACCACTGTGGGCCTCAGCCACTTCATTTCTGGGCCCACTTTCTTTTGTAACTATTTTTTTTTATTGATTTTAATTTTTTGAGATGAAAATGACTTTTGGTGGGGTTTTAGGTGCCGGTGTTGTACTGCTATCTGAAATTAGCCTGTTTTTTAGTGAATAAATGACCAAAATACCCTCCATTTCTCTCTCTAATAATTTAGAATGTCAATGTGTCATATTATTAAATCAAAAGTAGGAATCTATTATTACTCCGTATTACGTTTTTTTTTTTAATTATTGTTGCCTTTTTTATTGGGTACGCAAGAATCTTATTTATTATTATTAATTTTTTTGTTTAAAGATGATTTTCATTTTCATTATTATTGGGTAGCTTTCATTGCCAACTTGCTTCTCCTATTTTATTCGACCTAGACTAGATATGAACAACTTCCTATCAAATTCAACAAAACGTAGACTTGCCTTGAGTCAACATTGGGCAACCAAATTACCTTTTTATTTCTATTTTTTTTTTCTTCATAAAAACACCTTTTATTTTATTTTCATCCCTTAGATATGACAATCTTTTTCCCTCAATTTGATTTTACGAAGTACAATTACAAATGTGTGGTTTTATGAACGAATTAACAAGCTCCCTGACTTCCCTCCATAAGGAAAATCGTCTCAATTCATATGCTCGTATGTAAAATTATTACTTATCTAAAACGAGTATAATTTCTTTGAACAACCAATGAAATAACCATTAATTTTGTATGATAATTAATTATTGTAAGTTTGTCTCACTTACAACTTTCTTAATTCTACAAAGTGAGAAGAGATTCATGTCATTAGCCCATTCAGCCATTATTTAAATACAATTTCTTTATCTAAGGTACCAACATTAACATTTTCCTTAAAAAATAAAGAAACAAGGGTCTCATGATTCATAAATTGCACCTTATCCGGTTTCTTTTTTCATAAATGACTTGAGGCGGTAGAGTTGAGGAATGATTGGAGCTGAACCTCCCTTCCACCATGGGTATGTATATAGGGATTAGGGATTGGCACAAATCAATTACATATTACTGAAAGTGAATCTAAAGAAACACTTGACAATATATTATAATAAAAATTCCCGCCAAAATTACTTTCTAAGAAAAAATCATTGTTACATCTAGATTATGACCTTTATTTTATATAATTCTAACGAAAACTTCCTAAAATATCAACTTGCATGGTATAACTATTACATATTTAAATATTTTTTTATCATATGTGATATGTTTGCGGTGTTTTAATACTTGATTATTGGTCAATTGATTCATTATTTTATATATATATATATATATTCAATATCCGTGCATTGCACAGAGTTTAACCTAGTAAAGAATAAATAGCTAAATAATAATTGGGGTGAAGTAGTAAATACAACGGGAAACTATCGATTTATCAATATAACTAATTAATTAAATGGCGTGGAGTAGTGAATACAATGGTTTGATTGCTCTACATCGGTTGTTTGAAATATGACTATTATATTATTTTAATGATAAACAATATGAGCAATCCATTTTTTCACACTATAAATTGGACACAATTAATACTCTAATACCTACAATGCAAATATAATTTTTGAAAATTTTAATCCAACCTAAAATAAACATTTCGAGACACTATAAATAAGAATAAAAATTACATAATTGAAACTAAATATTTGATAAATTAAAAAAATGTTGATAATAATATTTTATAGCAAAAATAAAGTAATGTAATTAATTACTTGGGAAAAATACGTGAAGTATGAACTATATAATCATTAAAACATTCATTATAGTAGTCATATTTCAAACGAACACAATAGAATTTTCAAAATTTATTAAGGTGTTGGGATATGAAATTGAGAATAATATACAACTAATACCAATAGTTTAAAAATTATATGAAATGCCAAATATGTCCATTGTTGCTGAGTTTTTAGCTGGCTAACCCTATAATCGAGAGGTGCTGATTCAATAAGAATTTTTTTTTTTTCAAAAAAAAAAAAAATTAAAAAAAATGTAAATATAGAAATGAAAAATCAGTAGACCAAAAAAAGAATATTAGAAGTGAAACATACTTTCTCTATTTTCTTTTGCCTATAATACATATAAATTCAAGATATATATAGACTTTTAAAGGCTGATTGGTAAACAATGACTTTATCAAAAAAAATTCAACACAATTCAAGGAATGAGAAAGGTAATGTACTACGTAGTTGAAAAAACTATATTGATAAATTTGTCGTTTCCATCATCTAATCTCTTCAATAAAATACGTGTCATGAGATTGTGTTGCAAATTAAAAAAAAATGAAAGAATTATGATTAAAAATTTTGATTCTAATAATTGCACCCCAAGAACTCTACTAAATTAGTTAGCGTCTCCCCTACTAAACATGGGCACGGGCCCGGGCCGGGCCGTGCCGGCTCCGCAGCGGGCCGTGCCGTGCCTGAAATTGGCACACCGCAGCCCACGGCACGGCACGGCCCACGTGCCTTGCGGGCCGTGCCGGGCCGGGCCGCGGGCCAAACCGTGCCACCCTTTTTTTTTTAATAAATGAAAAAAAAACGAATTAAACGATATATATTTTTTTTAGTACAACTTAATATATGTGATTAATTTATGTTTATGTTAATGTTAATATATTTTGTTTTCATTTTTTGAACAACTTTATTTTAATTTAGGTTATATAAATTATTTATCTAATTAATAATTATGTTTAAGTTTATTTAAACAAATAAAAACAATTTTATTAATTTAGCAAAAAAACAACAATGCATAAAAAAAAAAAAAAAAATACGAGTGCGATAATCCGAAAACACAAAAAATTGAAGAATAACTTATTTTATTATATGACGGGCCGTGCCGTGCCGGCGGGTCGTGCCAGCGTGCCGGCCCACGTGCCGGCCACCGTGCCGCCCGCCGTGCCACGTGCCGTGCTCGTGCCAAAATCCAGAAAATTGTTCACGGCAAGGCCCACAGGTGGGCCGCCGTGCCGTGCCGCCACCCGTGCCGTGCTGGAGTCGTGCCAGGCCCGTGCCGCCCGTGTGCCGGCACGGCCCGTGCCCATGTTTATCCCCTACCTTGTGTAATCATCGCTCTTACGAATGACATCTCCATTTTGTATGTACATGTTGCTTTTACACGCATCCACACACCATCAAAGAAAATTTAGGGTGTTGTTATTTGTCGCTCCCATTTTACCGGGTAACGCTCCCTTTTTTCTTGAAATTCCAATTTTACCCCTAATATATAAATACGGTTTTTTCCTTCCCGACCAACATTTCTCACTTCTTTACTTCTCTCTCTAACTCTCTTACTCTCAAACTCTCTTACTCTCTAACTCTCTAAAACAATTTTTTTTTTTTTTTAAAAAAATTCCAAAATTGTTCTTCATTTTTTAAAAAACAACAATCATCATAAACACAAAAGAAAATGGGTGATTCGAGGCGGATTAGGCTGAGATTCGGAGGGAGGACCTTCGGCAGCGCTGGTGGCAGGGGCGTAGGCGGCGGCGGCGATGGTGGAGACGAGGTAATTTTTTTTTTTTATTTTCGGATCCCAGGAACTTCCGCCCAAAATTTCCGGAAGTTCCATGGAGGATCCGCCTGGAATTTCCGGATCCTCCATGGAACATCCGGAAATTCTGGGCGGAAGTGTGACAGCCGCCCAGAATTTCCGGATGTTCCATGGAGGATCCGGAAATACCAGGCGGATCCTCCAAGGAACTTCCGGAAATTTTGGGCGGAAGTTCCAATTTTTTTTTTTTGGCCCGTTAATAAAATTGTTAATTTTATTTTATTTTTTTTCGGATTTTGTTTTTTTTTTTTTTGTTATTTTGAAGTGTTATGGTGATTATTGTTGGTATTATTATTATTGTTGTTGTTATTATTGTGCTTATTATATTTTAAAAAATATGATAATTTTTATTATTTTGTTGATATTAGGTTTTTATTATTAATGTTAAGGTTATTGTTGTTGTTGTTAATTTTTTTTTTTTTTTTTTTTTTGGATTTTGTTATTTTTGTTGTTATTTTGAAGTGTTATGGTTAGTATTATTATTATTGTTGTTATTATTATTGTTGATATTATTATTATTATTATTATTATTATTATTATTATTATTATTATTATTATTATTGTTATTATTGTTATTATTATTATTATTATAATTATTATTAGTGTTATTATTTTTAAAAATACGATTAGTATTATTATTAAACTAATTTGATATTAGGGTTTTTATGGTTATTGTTGTTGTTTATTTTTGTTGTTGTTGTTGTTGTTGTTGTTGTTGTTGTTGTTATAATAATATTATTATTAGTGTTATTAGTAGTACTATTATTAATATTTTTAATCATGATTAGTATTATAGTTGTTGATATTAGTGTTATTATTATTGTTATTATGGTTATTGTTGTTGTTAATTTGTATTTGTTGTTGTTGTTGTTGTTGTTGTTGTTAGTTATTGTTGTTGTTAAGGTTATATTTGTTGTTGTTAATTTGTATTTGTTGTTGTTTTTGTTGTTGTTATTATTATTGTTGTTATTGTTATTATGGTTATTGTTATTACTAAAATCGGATTATTTTTTAATTTTATGTAGATCGAGGGTTCTGGTGCTCGACATGCAATATCACGACGTCTGAATGCGTCTGTTAGGAGACAGACATCTCGATCTTCACCGGTTCAGCCCGAGCAGCAGCAATACGGGTCTACTAGTGGTTGGTCGAGAGACCAACAGTCTGGTAGTAGTCGGCCCTTGTACTCTGCAAGTGGAGCACCCATATCTGACGAGGAAGACGAATGTTCGGCTAGTCATGCTGGTGACCGGGATGAAGAACAGGACCCTCAGGATTTCCATATGGTATATAGGGGTCAGTTTGGGAGATTTGTTGGTAGTGGGTCGAGTCAGCCTACTTCCAGCTCTGCAGAGGCATGGTTAGTGCAGGAACCGATGCCGGGTGGGCCTGAGGATGGGTCAGTTATCCCTAGTTTTGGCGGTCACGTGGCACGGTATATCTGGATGGAGCAGGAGCGTAGTGTTTTACGCTGTTTGAGTAGGACAAAGTTATGTTCTGACTTGTGTACTTGGCGAGGCCGTCAATCTGTGGAGGACATTGCGGAGATTGATGCTAGTTGGTTGTCTCACTTGCCCGGCCTGATGTTTAAGAGACTTGATTGGCCGTTGATTTCTGCTTTTGTTGAGAGGTGGCAGCCAGATACGAACACCTTTCACATGCCATTTGGGGAGATTACGATCTTGCTGCACGACGTGTACAACATACTTGGGTTACGGGTTGCAGGCAATATGGTGTCCACTACTCCTAGGACGGACGTGTTACGGGACGAGTGCTCGGTTACCATGGATATGACTCCAGATGATCTGTCTGAGGTTTGCGGCACAAAGACCATTTGGCAGGGTAGTGGGGTGTTGACTGATAAGATTTTTGAGTCGACATTGGCGGTCGACCGCGATTTTAGTGAGCAGCTTGATGCATACTTGTGGTTAGTGCTTGGAGGTACACTGTTTGTAGACAAGAGTGGTAACCGTACGCATCCTTCCTTCCTCCACGAGTTATGTCACACGGATGTCCCTATTAACGAGTATGCTTGGGGAACAGCTGCACTGGCCTACTTGTATCGGCAACTGGGCACGGCATCACGGAAAGGTGCTGATTCGATTGCTGGTTGTCTCACGCTTCTGCAAGCGTGGATTTACGAGTACTTTCCGTGCTTTCGGCCACAACAGGGTACCTTGACCCGGGACCTTCAAATGCCTCGTGCGTCTGCTTGGGATGTAGGAGCGGGATGTCCTAGCAAGAACCTGGAGCGCCTGTTAGCTTTTCGTACTAGGATTGATGTGCTTACTGACCGTGAGGTGAACTGGCTACCGTACGGAGCTGATCCTGCATTACGAGTGCCCCCCACTTTATTCATTGGCTGCATCCAGTACCGTAACATCATTGAGCCGTACATGCCTGATAGAGTGGTCCGCCAGCTTGGTTTCGTGCAAGGCATTCCCCGCGAGATCATCAGGCCAGAGAAGGCCAAGAGGCCGACTAACTTGAAGATGTATCGGGTAGACTTCCCGACTGAGATGACAGCTGTGATGTGGAACAGGTTTGTCCCTTGGGTATCTCAGAGTGTTGTTTTAGGTGCCCTACCCAGGCTTAGTGCTGCAGCTCCTTCGGTTGCGCCCGGTTACATGCAGTGGCTGTACAGGTTTTCTCACCCGCGGGTATCTCCAGGTCCAGGAGTTACAAGCAACCTGCCTGAGCGGACTAACACTGATTACGTAAGTATTAATGCTTATTATTATATTAACAATGACTTCTATTAATTTTTGTGTTATAATATGTTATTGTTTTATTTGCAGTGGATGGGTCGGTCTATGGAGATTCACCAAAGAGCACTAGCTGAGTATCCTGAAATGTCGAGTGAGACTCGAACAATGACTGAGCAACTTGTATTTGATTGGAAGTCAAAAATGGGACTTTAGATTATTTTAATTAGATGTTCTGTTAGTGATGGTTTTATTTTTATTATGTTATGAACTTATTTGTATTTTATTTTTAAAAATGTAATGTATAAACTGGACACTTATTTTATTTTATATTTGATGTTTTGTTGCATATCATGTTAGATTAAAACCAAATACATATAAAATTAATTTCATAAATCTATTTTTCTTACAAATGTTCAAAGTTAGTGAATGTACATTACAAACTACCTAACTAATGCATCCCACATGTCCCTTCTCAATTGATATGCTTGATCCCATTTTAGACCTTGATACCTCCAAGTCATTACGAATTTGTATGATGCGATTACCGATATGACAATGGCCTCGGGCCCATACGGTATCCAAAGCACCTGCCAATGATTCTAATTAGTAAATTCAAATACAATTACAATTAATACAATTACAATTACGTAACAATGAGAACAACTAATAAAATAATACAACTAACCTGTGGATGATTCTAACCAAGTTTTCACTGCTGAATGTTGGCTCTCAACTCTGGAGTTGGTGGTGTTACCAAAATGAAGAACCTGGTTCGTCCAAAATTTCACAAATTTCTCCTTATGACAAAGCCAAGTTCTCTGAACATACTGAATCACTTCCGGATATTTTCCCCACCTCACTTGCATGGCAGTTAGAGCACGATCATACTCCGCCTGTGTTGTTGCATTCACGATTTTGAACCATCTCCCAGCTCTAAAACTGACACCAACCGTCTTGTTTCCAAACATCTTCGTCACCTTAGCCTCCACATCTCTGTTGATGTGCCATAGACAGAGTAAATGTGACGTCCCTGGAAAGACTTCTCTCAAAGCCGCACATAGCCCAAGATCACGGTCTGAAATAAATACAGATGGCTCTTTATCAAACCCAATCAACTCCCTTAATTCTGCAACACCCACCGATAGCTAGCCGTGCACTCGTCGCGCATGAAAACATATCCAACTAGAAAATTCTGGTTTGTCGGTGTCACGCCTACTATCTCAAAGAAAGGCATGTTATATCGATTGGTCTTGTAAGTAGAATCCATATCTATGACATGTGGGTATGTGCGGAGTATGTTGACCATGATCGGGTGCACCATAAATGCATGTTGCAAAACGTTGTGATCATCATTCGTGAACCAGTAAATGTATTTACTCTCTCTCGCCAGATGAAGAAATTGCTGAACAACTCCTCTTCCTTCGGACATCTCCATCCTGAAGTCATTTCGGTAATTGTAAATGTGTCGGATGTTTGGATGATCATCAGGAAATTGCTCGGCAATAGTGGACATGATGTTACGGGGAGCAACCTTGGACTTTGTCATGTCCCGCACAACCTGTTTTTCACCCGGACTCAATCCGCTCACTTTACGGTGACCCTCTGGGTACACAATCATTGGGTGGTTATGTGTCCCGGTGTGATCATTTTTCGCAATGATCTTCCAACATTCGGTGCTGACATCATAATATATCTTGATGTAGAATGGACAACCATTAGCTTTGGTTTTGGTGTCCTTCCGTATCGCGTTCTCCAAATCTCTCGGCTTGCTCCTTCGTGACCGATCACATCGCAAATACCGATACGGCCGACCATATCTGGTTTTGTTATAAGACGATTTCACCAATATAAATCCCAATTTTATGGAAACACCATCAACCCATGTAACAGCATCGTCAAATGTAGGAAAAAACGTATCGGTGACAAAATTCCCACTATAATTCACACCGTCACCGCCTTCCTCAGATTCCATATCCTATACAAATTAAACAAAACATGCTTTATGTCAAAATAATAATAATAAAAACAATAATAATAATAATAATAATTATAATTAAAATAATAAAATAATAAAAACAATACTAATAATAATAATAATAATAATAATAATAATAATAATAATAATAATAACAATACTAATAACAATACTAATAATAATAACAACAAATACAAAACAATAAAAATATTAATGATAATAAAAAATTATAACAACAACTACAAAACAATTTATAAGACCATAACGTTAATTAATAAATAAATAATAATAATAATAACAATAACAATAATAATAATAAAAATAATAATAATAATATTAATATTAAAATTATATTTCTACTAATTAATAATAACAATATTAATAATATTAATATTAAAATTATATTTCTACTAATTAATAATAACAATATCAACAACAACAACAACAATAAAAATAACAGCAACAACAACAATAATAATATCAACTACAACAACAACAATAATATCAACATATTACTAATAATAATAATAATAATAATAATAATAATAATAATAATAATAATAATAATAATAATAATGAAACAAAAAATAAACATATTACTAATAATCATATTAATACAACAAAATTACATTAATTATCAAATACTAAATCACAACAATAATCACAAGACCACGAAAAAAAATACATAAAAAAAAACTTAATAAAAAAAAAAAAAAAATTATAGGGACATCCGCCTAAAATTTCCGAATGTCCCTAGGTACATCCGCTTGAAATTTCCGGATGTTCCTTGGTACATCCGGAAATTTTAGGCGGATGTACCTAGGACATCCGGAAATTTTAGGCGGATGTCCTAATTACCGAAAATAAAAAAAAAAAAAAAACTTACAGAATGATCCGACGCATTCTCCGGCGTACGTATGTTCCACTCGCCGTCCATGACCCAAGACCCGTCGGCAAATTTAACGATTTTTGAAAATAGAAAATTTAGGTGGTCGTGGGGACCGATTTGGTTGCATGGTCGTGGGGACCGATTTTGGGAAGCTCGGGACAACAATGTCGTGAAGTAAGGGGACCGTTTCATGTATTGTGTCCAAATGGGGAACAAGGTCCTTTTTATAACCCAAATTGCATAAAGGGCATAGTGGTCCATTCAAGTCAAAAAGGGAGCGTTACCTGGTAAAATGGGAGCGACAAATAGCAGTTGAGAAAATTTATTTGCTTCCATATCATTCGTCTATTATCCTTTTTTAAAGGTGTTTTTTAAGCACAATACCAACAACCATGAATAAGAAAATACACTTCGTATTATACTAAAACTAAAAATATGTTCCAAGAGCAAAGTTTTTAAAAAAAGACCTAGTTGGAAACTTATTAGCCTATCACACATTAGAAACCAACTCGTGTATGTGATGTAAGTTCAAAATATTTATTGTTCCAATTGCAAATACAGGGCTTGATTCACCTTGTGATTTTGTGGTCATTAATTTAATACTCACTAAGCACATTTGTTTGGAAGTAGGGGATTTCTTTACTTTCAAGTTTCAAGCGCTGACCTGCGTTACCGACTTAACCTATGAAAGGTGCCGATTCAATAGAGTTCTTTATCTTACACAAACTATTGCGTCAGTTCGGACTGACGAAATGCGGATTTTGATATCCATCATATATATCCTCTATTGGCTATATGATATCCTCTATTGGTTGAATGATATCCTCTACTGGCTAGATAATATCCTTTATTGGCTATATAATATCCTCAATTAGTTGGATGATATTTCTACTAGCTGGATAATATCCTTTATTGGCTAGATGATATTCTCTATTGGCTATATGATATCATTTATGGTTGTGTCTATGATATCTTTCATTGGTTGGATGATATTCTCTATTAACTATATGATATCATGGCTGGATGTTATCCTATATTGGTTATATGATATCATCCAGCCAATAGAGCCTATAGGGGATATCATCAAGCTAATTGAGGATATCAAAATCTGCATTGGAATGACACAATACCTTCTCTTTTTCTTATCTTCAAAAAAAATTGAAAGTAGAAAAATTTTCTATTATTGTTTCCCAGCATGCATAGTAGATGTAGTAAACTGATCATTCATACAAAGTATGGCGTGAATGACTTCATTTTTTTGAATATATGCATGGGTGAGGAGATTGAGGACTGGGGAGTGAGGATACCTTCGGGTCAGGTACGACGACTAGGATACATGTCCATTTGAGTAAGAGTCATGCATGCATATTTAATAAAGTGGTCATTTGAGTGAAGTACGTCATACTCGAACTTATATTGATGATAAGATTATTTTGTGATAAATCAATATTTGCTATATTTGATTTCAATAAGTTAGATCAATTTAAGAATAAGATCAATTTTGGGTCATCCGTAATGGTTTTATATATAATAATTTAAATAGATGTACGGGATAATACCGGTAGTAACATCTAATTAGCCGGTAATGTCTTCTAATACTAATAAAACAACTGATTAGTAAGAAAGCTCAAATATCCATAACGGCCTTTCTAAACGGCCACGTGGAGAGCTGCTTGAGACCACGTAGGCACCTGTTGCCTACGAGGTCGGTTTGCCACCTATCGTTATAGGTGGCACCAGCTTGGTTATTTCCTTATATATATCCAAGCAAATGTTCACCCAAAGGTACAATCTTTTTCTCTCTCTCTCTACACATCTAAAACACTTTCTCTCTCTCTTCACTCTTTCTTCTTATCGGATTGCTAACTTTAGCATCGGAGAGGTTATTCCCGGATAACCCCCGGGTTAGCTTACCTGTGTTGACTGTGCAGGTGCGTAATTGGACGGTAAACCTTTACCAACCCACGAAGATTATCTGTATCGGGTAACACCCGGAATAGTTGGCGCTAGAAGGAGGGGATAGTAATAACTTCTATCGTCCAAATAACCTTCGCTAGTCATGGAAGAAAACCAGGAACACGTAACACCGATAGTAGAAGCTGAAAACCGTCAGTATGATAGTAACACTCTGAATGTCAATGCGAACAAAACTGTCAATGCAGTACCCGAGATTGAAGTGGAGGATGAAACTCATCTTCTCCACAAGAATACCGTGAACACACCGGTAACACCTGAACGAAGTCCCGCACGGATACCGGACCTCCTGGAGGAATTTACCCCTGAGGAGTTAGAGGTAACGGCAAGGGTAATGAAAGCGATGTCCCGGAAAAGAAAGGAGGCTGAAGCTGCAGCCAATAGGGGACAAGTTGATACACCGGCCATTCCCGTGATTGTGAATCTGGCGAGCCAGTTCAACCAGGCAGACGAGCAACCGCCGCCACAGCCCCAAAATCGGGGAATAATTGTTCCAAGTGAGTGTCAGCCAACTCATGGAACGCAGATAGAGGATTCAGGGTCCCGGCAGCAAGAGATCAATAACGGGCCGCTAAGACGTACAGCCAGAGCCATAGTCAGGCCGAGAGTATCACCTTTCACCCAGGAGGTACTGGATCAGCAAATGGAAAGGATAAAAATGCCAGCATGTACCTTTGATGGCAAAGGAGATCCCAAGCGATACGTAACGGCGTTTGAAAGCCATATGTTGCTTTATACCGACACCGACGCGGTGTGGTGCAAGGTGTTTCCGACAACGCTTACGGGGCTAGCCTCGGATTGGTTTTCTAATTTGGAGAATGGATCGATTGATTGCTTCGATACCTTGGTCGAACTGTTTACCGGTCAGTATATTAGCAATAGAGCAAGGCAGAGAACTTCTGGAGAGCTTATGTCGGTCAGACAAAGAAGGGATTAGTTCCTTAGGGATTTCATAAGAAGATTTAACAGTGAGGCTAATACGATACCAAAATTACAGCAAGAAATAGCTGTAATGGCTTTAATGAATGGTCTGGGGGATAATGATTTCAAAAAATACATGGCAAGGAAGTCGTTCCCAAATTTAGGCGTGGCCTTTGGCAAGGCCTATGAATACATAAAAAGTGAGGAGTTGTTGAAAACTAGTAATCAGATAGCGGCATCAGAGCCCTCTCGAAGACAGAATGATGGCATTGCGCCTAATACTTATGCCGGTGGAATGAACAGACAACAACAACAACCAAGCCAGCCAAGAACCGGTAGGCCACCCAGAGGTCTTGGCCGGTACAGCAGTTACACGCAACTGAACACACCTAGGGCCGCAATATATTCAATAAATCAGCATAGAGAGGAATGGACACGACCGGCACCAATGATAACCAAAGGTCGAGACACGAAAAAATATTGCATGTTTCACAGGGATATTGGCCATTATACAGAAGAATGTACTCAGCTTAAAGAGAATATTGAAGACCTCATTAGAAAGGGCCACCTGTCCCAGTACCGAGCTCAAGCAGGTGCCTACGGGCCAAGCCGGCAGCAAGCCCCGCAACCCAGGCAAAGTGAATATCGAAGGCAGGGTGACTCGTCCATGCAAGACGACACCTACCGGCGCAATTTCAGCGGAGAATACCGTCAAGGGAACAGTGCGGCAGGTCACAAGATTACAATAGAGGTTATTACCGGTGGTCCGGTGCATGGGGGATCAGTTAGTGGGGCGAAAAAGAGTTTGTCTGAGCACCGGCACACAGTGAATGCACTGGGTGTGGATGAACGACCAAGGCCTGCGTCTATGCCGTCAGTATCCTTCTCGGAGGCAAACACCAAGGGTTTGGTATTTCCTCACGATGATCCATTGGTTTTAATTCTGACGGTCAATGGAGCCAACATCAAGCGAGTGTTGGTCGATGGAGGGAGCTCCGCTAACATCCTGTTTGCAGATGCATTTGATGCAATGAGAATAGGCCGGAAGTACCTAACTCCGGTATCGTATCCTGTTATTGGTTTCAACGGATCCACAGTTAGGCCGGAAGGAAGCATAGCCTTGCAAGTTAGAATTGGCAAAGGCATGGCGACCAGAGATGTTATGACGGAATTTTTAATAATTGATGTGCCCTCAGCGTAAAACGCTATTGTCGGTAGACCCCTAATCCATGATGTGCAGGGGGTAGTTTCGACATATCATCTGACGATGGTATATGTTTCAAATTTGGGGAAGACAGAACGTGTCAGAGGAGGCCAGACAACGGCCAGGGAGTGCTATGTGACAGCTCTAAAACAGCCTAACCGACAACCCCAGGCTAATCAGGAAGCGCAGAAAAGGGGGCGAGCCGCATCCTCCCATGACTTAGCAATGGAGAATTTCGATACACGCCCGGCAGCAGTTCCCCGCCCTTCGCCGGGAGGGGAGACGGTAGAAATTGAGTTGCAACCTGGGGTATCGGGAAGAACCGTACGAGTTGGGTCCGACATGGATATGGATACCCGTTGTCATTTGGTGGAACTTTTACGGGAGAACGCTGACGTGTTTGCTTTCTCGGCAGATGAAATGCCAGGGATTCACCCAGATGTTATAGTACATAAGCTGAATGTGGATAGAAATGCCATGCCGGTTAGGCAGAAAAAACGAAACTTCTCGACAGAAAAGATAGAAGCAATACAAGCAGAAGTAAACAAGTTTCTAGCTGCGGGGTTTATTGAGCCTTGCACGTACCCTGAATGGTTAGAAAATGTGGTCATGGTAAGGAAACCGTCAGGAAAATGGAGGATGTGCGTGGACTTTACAAACCTGAATAAAGCCTGCCCAAAGGACTGCTATCCACTGCCCCGAATAGATAGGTTGGTAGACTCCACTTCCGGCCACGCTCTGCTCAGTTTTATGGATGCTTTCTCGGGATATCATCAGGTCAGCCTGTATGCACCAGATAGAACGAAAGCGGCGTTTACTACTGATGCCGGAGTATTTTGTTACAAGGCAATGCCATTTGGGTTACGAAACGCCGGGGCAACATATCAGAAACTGGTAGACAAAGTCTTTGCAAATCAGAAAGGAAGAAACGTAGAAGTATATGTTGACGACTCCATCGTAAAAAGCCGGTTAGCCACTGACCACGTTGCAGATTTAAGGGAGACATTTGAAACTTTGCGTCAGTACCAAATGAAGCTCAATCTGGAAAAATGCGTCTTTGGAGTTCGTTCGGGGAAATTCTTGTGGTTTATGGTTAGTGAAAGGGGGATAGATGCAAATCCCGACAAAATAGAAGCTATACTTAGCCTGCCGCAGCCCAAGTCAATAAAAGACATACAGAAGCTTACTGGACGCATGGCAGCGCTGACGAGGTTTATTAGCAAATCGGCTGATAAGGCCTTGCCATTCTTTGTAGTCCTCCGGCAGAATAAAACATTCGTTTGGGGGGAAGAGCAAGCAAAGGCATTAGAGGTGGTCAAAAACCATCTAAGGTCCCTTCCGACCACAGCACGACCGGAACAGGGAGAGAGCCTGCAATTATACATCTCGGCATCTCCAAAGACGGTTGCGGCGGTGCTGATAGAACGAAAGAAAGCACAGATGCCAATTTATTTTGTGAGCCATGTCCTGAACGCGGCAGAAAGAAGATACCCTCTGATAGAGAAGATGGCATATGCAGTGGTTATAGCGGCAAGAAAACTTCGGCCATATTTTGATGCACATACCATTGAAGTGTTGACAAATCAGCCGTTAGAGAAGTCTCTGCAGAAAATGGAGACGTCAGGTAGATTGCTCAAATGGGCGGTAGAGTTGTCGGAGTATGTTATAATTTACAAGCCACGAGTGTCGATAAAGGCTCAGGCATTATCTGATTTCATTGTGGAAACGTCCTACACCGAGGAAGAAGAGGTCAATGGGGTGTGGAAGGTTTCTGTTGACGGCTCCTCAGCATCAACAGGCTCCGGAGCCAGCATTGTCATAATGTCACCGCAAGGGGACATATTCGAGTATGCTATCAAATTCAAGTTCAAAGCCTCAAACAACGAAGCTGAGTATGAGGCAGCACTTGCAGGAGTGCAGTTATGCATTGCGGCTGAGGCAAAGCGGATAGAACTCACGATTGACTCATAATTGGTAGCAAGTCAGTTTGACGGCACTTATGAGGCAAAAGAACAGACGATGATGGCCTACCTGGCCAAGTTGAAAGCAATAACCGCTAACTTGGAAACGTTTGAAATACAATTAGTGCCGAGAGCAAAAAACACACAGGCAGACGCCTTGGCAAAATTGGCAAGTTCAAGCTTCAATGATCTGGAACGTACTGTAATGGTGGAACTTCTGGAACGCAAAAGTATTGACCCCGACAACACTCCAAAAGAAGTGAATTGCGTGATTGATGGCCAAGAATGGTATGATGGCGTGCTAGCCTACAAGGTGCATAACGTCTTACCGACAAACAAAACAGAAGCACAGAAGATAAAGAAGGATAGCATCTGGTTTGTCATGTTCAAGGGAATGCTGTATAAAAGGGGATTCTCGCTACCGTTGCGAAAGTGTATATCGGCCTATGAGTCAGCTAGGCTGATAGAGGAAATCCATGAGGGGGATTGCGGAAATCATGCCGGAGGCCGGTCAATGTCCTTGGAAGCAATGAAAAGAGGGTATTACTGGCCGACAATGAATGCTGATACTTTAGCGTACGCGAAAAAGTGCGATAAATGTCAAAAATTTGGGCCGGCAATCAACCAGCCGCCAAACGATCTGACACCAATTTTAAATCCGATACCATTCGCACAATGGGGAATGGACATTATTGAACCTTTTACATCAGCAACAGGGAGCAGAAAATTCCTGATAGTAGGGATTGACTACTTCACCAAGTGGATAGAGGCTGAACCGGTAGCAAAAATAACAGCGAGTGAGGTTAAGAAGTTCATCTGGAAGAGTATATTCA
This sequence comes from Chenopodium album, assembly GCF_948465745.1. Taxonomy (NCBI): domain Eukaryota; kingdom Viridiplantae; phylum Streptophyta; class Magnoliopsida; order Caryophyllales; family Amaranthaceae; genus Chenopodium; species Chenopodium album. The sequence goes on from NC_137847.1 coordinate 8,147,591, forward strand.
CCCGATTTGGCCTACCGGTTGCAATGGTGTTTGATCACGGCTCCCAATTTGATTGCCACCCAGTTAAGAACTTCCTCAGCATATACAAAGTAAAATTCGCGTATGCGGCAGTCTGTCATCCCCAGTCAAACGGCCAGGTGGAGGCCGCAAATAAGCAGATACTGACGGCACTGAAAAAGAAGGTAGAAGATGCGAAGGGTTTGTGGGCAGATCTAATCCCGGAAATTCTATGGGCGAATAGAAAAACAACAAGGGAAACTACTGGGGAATCACCATTCAACCTTTCTTTCGGCTCAGAAGCCGTTATTCCGGCTGAAGTAGGACTCCCTACATTTCGTGTTCAACATTTCTGTGAGGATCAGAATGACTTGCTCCTAAGACAACAATTAGACTTCTTACCTGGAACTCGGCTTACGGCTGCCATTAGGTCAGCAGCATATAAAAGTCGTATGAGTCAAGCATATAACAAGAGAGTCAATTATCGGCTTATGGAAGATGGAGACTTGGTCCTTCGTCGAACAGCCGCAACTAGTAGAGGGAACGCAGATGGAAAGCTCACCGCTAATTGGGAAGGCCCCTATCAAGTGTATGAAACGGTTCGCCAGGGATCGTATCGGTTGATGACTCTAGAAGGAGTACCATTAAAAAATGTTTGGAATACGAGTGTCCTCAAGAAATACTACGTTTAGAATGTGTTTTAATTTCTCATGTGTAGTACCGGCATGACATGTGGTCATGGTTTAGCTTTTTCTTGTTAAGTTCTTATTTTGTAGGCAAGCTCCATGCCTGTAGTTTGTTTTGACGATTTAGGCCTAGGCCGTGAATAAGAAAAGTATGTACTATAACATATGGAGCCATCCCCTACTTTCGATATGATCTGACAAACAGCCTAGCTAGCTGTCTCTTTCATTCAAGTAAGGAGGAAGGTTGGATAACTATTGCGCCTCAAGGCAAGTTGAAATTGACGGTCTGATCCACTGTCAAATACTTGGCCTGCTAAAGGCTGCATACACGGGAAAATACCGGCAATAACAGAATGATAAGGAATTCCGAAATCAATTTCTACGGAAATTAATTGCAGAACTCGGGGGCATATGCCTAAGGTGCTAATGTGTTGGAATCAATTTCTATGGATAATTTGTTGGAACTAGAATTAGTTTAAGTAGCAGAACGCTATAAAATTTTGCGCGCAAATAAACAAACGAATATGCAATTATAATACAATTACAACCCACTTATAATACGGTTATAAAAATCGCAGACAAGCATAGTAGTATTTACGGCATTAGAATGAACACAGTAAAGAAAACGTGTAAGTTTCTTTGAAACAAAATCAACGGCAAAATCATTCGAAATTCAAGTACAACGGAGAAACCGTTTAGTTCAGTGCAGTTCAAATATACAGGTTCCCAAGTTCAAATATTGCAGATACGTGGTTAAGTCAACAGAAAATAAAAATTGTTATAGCATACACATGTGAAATCGACAGCCATCACCCAAAAAAGACAAGGGTCAGATCGGCCAAAATACAAGCTTTAAAAAAAAAAAAATTCTTCAACAAAAACAAACATATGTTGCTCAACAGTGAGCCTTAGAAATTACAGACAAGGAGGACCCGCATGATTCCGGTGATGACTGCCCGCCCCATTAATCTTTCTTTGATTCAGGCTCCTTTTGGGGGGCAGGTTCAGAGGTGCCGACAACATTGTCCACTTTGACAGGACTAGCAATTAGGTCATCAGCAAACTCCTCTTCCGGCAAATCGCGCGGATCCAGATTCTTCAGCACTTCGATTGGAGGGGGGTTGTCAAAGTAATCTCCTTCGTAGCTGGTAGGAGAGAGATGCATGTCTTCACTGTAAGCAGCCTCAGCTGCCTGCCATTTCTCCGCATCCCAGTTCTCGGCTTTGCAGACACAATGGTGAGCAGCTACCCACCCACCAGTATATCGGTCCACCAGCAAATTCCGGTAGTGGTCGGACTGCAGGAACCGGTTGACTGCTCGGCGCCTGATACCGGGCTTCTCCTCCTCAGCTTTTTTCAAAGCTCCCTCCAACTTTGCCTTAGCCTCCTTCTCTCTTTTCAGCTCCTGCTCAAGGCTGGTGATCCTTCTCTGCATAGATTCCTGATTGGCCAGCTTTGTGTTTAGAACAACCATGTTGTTCTCCATGGTCTTGATAGTGGCCTTGTGTTTCTCCTTCTCGTTAACAGCAGCTTGTCGGGCGTCATCACATTTTTTGAATTTCGTTTCGGCCTGATCATGACAGGGCTGGTAATAACGGTACATATGTACCACCTCGACCGCCGAATTAACAGTCTACATATAAAACAAAGAGAACAGAAAAGAAGAACAGGTAAGCATCAAATACACATAACAAAAAAAAAATGATAATAATAGACAAGGGTCATGACAGCAGTTTTGTCTTACCGGGAGCATATCATTCATCATCTGACCACAAGGAGCTATCAGCTTGTCGACGGGTCGGTCTGCTGGCGTGGCTAAATCTTTCAGCATTCTCCATCCCATGCTGCCTCCGGTGTTGGGATCGTCACAGATAATAGACTCTCCCCGATTCACGTTGATGCGCGGATGCCACGGCTCGCCAGCACTGCCGCTAGGAACCAAGAACTCCTCAGCAACCTCGGTAGGAACCTTCACATGGGGAACCTCGATATAGTCCCCTGTCATCACAGGTATAAAGGCGTTCTTGCTGCTAGCAGACTTGCCCGACAACCGATTTTGTCGGTCCCTCAGAATAGATTCTTGTGGAGCGTCGTCCTCCAAATTCACGACGTTCACATTCTCAATAGGCTTCTGCTGATTTTTAGCGGCCTCGTCTTGTTTATGCTTTTTGTTCTGCTCACGGCTTGAAAGGTCGCTGGATCTTTTCTGGGAATTTGCTCCACCTCTTCTGACCGGAAGAGTGCGTGGAATTCTGGTCTTGCGTTGCTCGTTGGAAGTCATATCTTGTCGTCTTCTTTTCTTCCCCTTAAGAGCACGTGTGCAGTAGACGGGTAATGTATCGTAACCGTGCTTTGGGTTTGGAGGGCACTGAAATTTCACCCTACCGTCAGGATGTAAACCCAAATTGGCAAAATCTAACTTGTTAATACCTGCAAGGCAACAAACGTGCAAGGAATAAATACAAATAACGAGAATGAGGAATGTTAAGTACTCTGAATGTAAAAATGCCGGTAGTCCATGGTTTTAAAGTGACTGATTCTGGGCATGCCAAATCTTTAAATCCATAGTTCAAAAAAAAAAAAAAAAAAAAAAAAGAGAGAGAAAAGAGAAAGAGTGAAGAATGAAACAAAGCTGTTAATTGGAGTAGAACCATACCAAATTCGTCAGTCCAGCAGAGACCGACATGAGACAAAGGGGCGTTACCCAAGATATAATTACAGTTGGGTAGCCACACCCCCGGTACAGCTTTGTTCTTACTACCAGCCTTTACATATGTATAGTCAAAAAACTTACAAGCATACTTCTCTATATCACCTAATCTTCTACGCCTAATGGTATCAAACATACTATGGGGGGGATAGAAACATCTGCGAACTTTGTAGTCCTCAGGAACGCTAAGAAAGTAGAAATTCTCCATCCAGCCTTTGCAACTGGTCAATTTCGGCCATACTGTACATTTACCCGGGGCCGTGAACAACGACCAGTACCCCGGTGACTGACTGTCTCTCTTTAACCAGTTAAGAGTGCGAAACAGGTTCAGTGTAAGAGGGAAATCCATGAATATCATGACCCACACCAATGAGATAAGGTTCCGAATAGCTATGGGTGTTAACTGCGCCACGCAAACATTCCATGCTCTGAAAATTTTATCGATAAAAGGGTGCAGCGAAAACCGTAAACCATACTCACGATGCTTCGCATAAACTACAATATGGCCGTCAGGGAAATCAAGAGCAGTCTGATCCTCTTTAGGCAATTTGAGATCATAGCCGTCAGGAAGGTTGTAAAAGTGAGCACCAATGCGGCAGTACTCTTTATCGATAGCTTTCTAGAGCCATTCAGGGTCAACTTTTGTTGACACAACTTTGTACTCGGGCTTTAATACAAGGGGTTCTCGGTACTTTGGGTCGTCATTCTCAGAATCATACCCTTCATCAACACTTTCTTCTTTCAAAACGGCATCACTTCTCTCGGCAGCCTCACCCTCCCTCACTCTTACCGCCTGCTCACTCACCTCGGTATCCCGAATGCCACCTTCACTATCGGCTTCACCAGATTCCTCACCACCACTCCCATCTACGCCCTCATCTTGGCTGTTGCCCACACTCTCCTCACCCATGTCCTCCAAGGATCTCTCTACAGACTGTACATGCTCTTCACCGACATCAGAGGTTTCCTCAATCATAGGTTCTTTACCGGCACGGCGTTCAGAGGTTTCACCCTCCCCGGGTTGGTAACTAATTCTTTTGGTTCTCGGCATCGCCCTTGTTTTACGACCTATCTTGCCTAAGTTTGACCCGTATTGAATAATCTCGAAAGTAGACTCCAACTGAGGACAAATGCTTATTGGGGAGACTGAGGTGATCTCAACGTCTTCTAAAATATTAGACCAGGTAGGCTGATAAGAGTTTTTAACTTCTTTCACTGGAGCTGGGGACAAGGGTGAAAACGGGTCAGCCTCGCCGGCCTTACCCGAAGTCGAGTTGTGAACAAATTCAGACATAAACTTAACAAACACAACCACAGACACGACACTAAGGCGAAACAGGCAATTGACACTCTAAATTACCAAAATAAATGAAAAGTTAGGGCTTTTTACCTCGTTGAATCGATTGAACTTCGCAGAACAGAACTAACAATAACACTGAAGTGAGAAAGTCGAGAAAGTTATATCTTCAGCTAAGCAACTGGAATTATTCTCCCCTTGATGATGCGAATTGATCGACGAAACCCTAAGTGTGTTCACAGAAAAATACTTCGAAGAAATTTTTTGGAAATCAAGAGCAAATGAGGAAAATCCCTCTTTTTCGAGGCTTAAATACCCCCATGAACAGTGGTAGTTGAAGTGACAGTTTGTGCATGCAATCCAACGGCTGGGGAAAAACGCCTTTTCATGAACTGAGACGCAGGATGAACGACACGTGCCCCACTCAATTTTTAAGTTTTCCCGCCCAGGCCAATTTTGAAAATTTTAAATTTTTTCATCAAAAATAATAATGCCTAAAAGCACTATCGGTACTTTGCTCACTTGGGGGGCAAATCGGAGATTTTTAAATCTCAGTTAATTTTTAAGTGATCAAAGCACTATCGGTACTTTGCTCACTTGGGGGGCAAATCGGAGATTTTTAAATCTCAGTTAATTTTTAAGTGATCAAAGCACTATCGGTACTTTGCTCACTTGGGGGGCAAATCGGAGATTTTTAAATATCAGTTAATTTTTAAGTGATCAAAGCACTATCGGTACTTTGCTCACTTGGGGGGCAAATCGGAGATTTTTAAATCTCAGTTAATTTTTAAGTGACCAAATCGCTAGCGGTACATTGCTCACTTGGGGGGCAAATGAGAGATTTTCAAATTCCAGAACGAGCTTTCCTTCCTTAACTTCCTCTCATAATTACAAGTGAGAATGCCGGTTTTACCACCATCCTCACTTGGGGGGCTAGTTGTACGGGATAATACCGGTAGTAACATCTAATTAGCCGGTAATGTCTTCTAATACTAATAAAACAACTGATTAGTAAGAAAGCTCAAATATCCATAACAGCCTTTCTAAACGGCCACGTGGAGAGCTGCTTGAGACCACGTAGGCACCTGTTGCCTACAAGGTCGGTTTGCCACCTATCGTTATAGGTGGCACCAGCTTGGTTATTTCCTTATATATATCCAAGCAAATGTTCACCCAAAGGTACAATCTTTTTCTCTCTCTCTACACATCTAAAACACTTTCTCTCTCTCTCTTCACTCTTTCTTCTTATCGGATTGCTAACTTTAGCATCGGAGAGGTTATTCCCGGATAACCCCCGGGTTAGCTTACCTGTGTTGACTGTGCAGGTGCGTAATTGGACGGTAAACCTTTACCAACCCACGAAGATTATCTGTATCGGGTAACACCCGGAACAATAGAGGCATTCATGTCACATCTATTAAACCATGTAAGTATATTAAGTTGTATACACTGTAACTACTCTCAAGGTTCACAGTGAAATGAGGCATTCGAGATTTCGAGGCATATATGAATTATATGATGGGCAACTTTCATATATTATTCTATTCTTTCATTATCTTTAAGAGCTTTAAACATTTCTAAGAAAAGTCCTTTACTCATACATCTTAAACCACACTTTAGCACTTGTATATTCTCATTTCTTTTCCAGTACATCATGAAAAGATTTTTACACTTTAAATATTCTATGGACTCGTTAAAGAACCCTAATTAATTGTGCAATTTTGTTTGTTAGTTGTCACTTGAAATTTTCAGTTACATGAAATAACTTGCCTAGATCATTGGAGGAATATTGCTAGGGGTGCAAATGAGTTGTTTCATACTACATAATAAACAAGCTTAAGCAATTATTTTCACCTTCTAAAAATCGAGTCTGAATCGAATAGTTTCATGTTTGAATCTTCGTTGATGCTCGTGATGGAAGACTTCGTCTCTCTTACTTTGTATATAAGTCTAAGGAGGGGACTGTGATATTCTTCTAAGAGAAGGTATTGCGTGCATACGGACGCATGAACTGTTTGGTGCGGGAGGCTTGGCTGATATATTTTACTCGTTGGCTTATATGTTTCATGTGTTGGTTGATATGTTTCATTTCTTGGCTGATATGGTTTTTGAGTTGGCTTATATATTTTTTTTGTTGGCTAATATCAGACATAATTTGGCTTATTTATTTCTTTAGTTGGCTGATATATTTATTTTGTTAGCTGATATGTATATTTTAATTGTTGACTTATATGTTTCATTTTGTTAGCTAATATGATTATTTTGTTGGCTTACTTGTTGCTTTTGTTGGCTGATACACTTTATTTGTTGGCTGATACGCTTCATTTGTTGGCTGATATATTCCTTCTGTTGGCTTATATGTATCATTTGTTGGCTGATATACTGCTCTTATTTGCTTATATGTATTTTTTTTAGCTGATAGATTTCTTTTGTTGGCTGATACTTTTTTATTAATATCTTATAAGTCCCTAATGTTGACTGATATAAGACATTAATTGGCTGATATGTTCATTTTAATGGCTAATTTATATAATTTGTTGGCTTATATGTATCATTAGCATTAGCTCCAATAACATAAATGTATAAGCCAACCCAAAATAAGCCTATACATCATTTTCATTTCATTCTCTCTCCTCTTTCCCCACTTCCTCTCTTTCTCTTTCACGTGAAAATGGAACAAATCATTTCACCAAAACTCCTCCTTTAATTCATTACTCACTCCCCCTAATTTCCTCCTCCACCGCACCCACCAACCATAGCACCACCGAACCCACAACCACCGTCCACCGAACCCACCTCTCGCCACCAATAAAAGCAGCCACCATCAGTCCAGTCACCAGCACCGAACCGCCACCACCAGTCCCACCCACCACCACACTCGATCTCGATCTCTTCTTCTCCTGCCGCAGCCCCTATCGACCACCACGCAGCCACGACCAGCCGCGCATCCAGGCAAACCAACAGCCACGGCCTTCGCGAATGCCATTACCACCAACGAATTTCGAAACGTAGCAAATCATCAATTTTAATTTGTTTCAATAGCAAATTTCGAAACAATACCCCTTTGGATTAATTATAATTGTTTATGCAATCGATGTAAAAAATCTGATTGTAATTTAGATCTAGAAAGGAGGAGGATAGGAGTGAGAAAGAGAGAAGGGAAGAGAAGAAGGAGAGAGAAAGAAAAAGCAAAATAACACTGGACGCACAAACACTTGGGTGCGGGTGTCCGCAACTAATAGTTTGTGTTCTTTTAAAATATTCAATTTGTCTTTACTTTTAATTTCTTATAACTACTTATGTTTTATAAGGTACTTTCTTATAATATTTTTTTAAAGTAATATTATCACAATTTTTTTTTTCTTTTTTTGTTTTTGGAAAATCAAAAGGTGCCTTATATTATTAATTTATCCATCAAAATGTATGGAGCAACCTCACATAGACTATGGTTCTCCCAAATCTAACCTACACCAAAAGACACAATACGGACTAAATTATGAGCAATAGTATTACCCTTCCGCATAATATGACACCAAGAGATAGAATCGAAATTAGAGCTAAAACAAAAAATCCTCAAGCAACAAATCTAAATCAGAGAAGTAGATGGTTCCCCTGAAAAGCCTATCCACTAGTACTTGGCAATCAGATTCAAGAATGATGTAAGTGATGTTGTAGCACTTAGCCAAGCGTAGAGCCATAGCAGCAGCCTTACACTCGGCAATAACAGGAGGCCAGTAGGCCTTCACTCTTCTAGAGGCAGCAAACACCACATCCCCTGACAGTCCCTCGCCACCACCCCTAGACCAACCCAGCCATCATCTCGCAGCGAGGCATATCACAAAAAAAAACTTTAAATTTAAGTATAAAAGCTTAACCAACATGTTAGCACTTAAAATTACAAATACATGTCGATTTATACTAGTCTTATGGTCATCAACATACTAGCAAATCTAAAAACCGCCCGCAAATTCAAACGTTGACAATTATTTAGAAAATGAGAAAGTCCTATTTCATTTTACTTGCAACACTTTTCATATCAATATATATCATGCCTATCATTGTACTATTTCAATCAACTTTTTTTTTTTAATCAATAAGTAAAAATTATAAAAATAAAAATTATAAAAATCTTATATTATGAAAGTATAAACCATATGAATCTAATAAGATTCATATATTTTTCCTTAAATGTAATTAACTAAAGCTAGTTAAAGTGAACTATGTGAATACTCCATAGTAATTAAAATTAAAGTGTTACAAGTAAAAAGAAAAGGATGAAGCAATTTGTATAAGATATTACAAAGAGAACCTAGTCGTACATCACGGCTGTTTTATCATAGGTTTTGTTCCTACTCGTCTAGTCATTTAGTATTTCTAATGGTTAGAGCCCGAGGTTTTGGGAGCCTAGTCAGCTAAGGGCATGTTCACATTTACTGAACTGAATTGATTGGAGTTGGACTGAACTGAACTGAACTGATTGGAGCTAAACTGAATAGAACTGAGCTGAAATGAATATTTTATAAAAGAGGGAAATTAGAAGCTAAATTGAACTGAATTGAAATTAAGTAAATGTGAACAGACCCTAAGTAATGAATGTTACTTTCAAGCAATTCAATGCCTATTGACTATCTTAATTTTTAGTGTTAATGGTATTTTGTTTTTGCAATAATTTCCAAGGAAGTGAAATTGAAAAGGAAAGGATGTTTGAATTATCAAATTATGCATAATTTAAGTGAATGGCTAGGAAAAAAAATAATGCAAGTTGTACTACATACAGAGTACGTTTGTATAATAAATATACTACCTCCGTTTTATGTTTTTTACAACTTTGAGGTATTATTTGTGAGACATGAAATATTCCAAAGTTGCAAAAAATATGAAACGGAGGTCGTATAAAATATGTAGATTTTTCAATTTTTCATATATGGTATTGATTTTAGTATTTTTTTTTTTTTACACAATTATTCGGTAGTTAGCTTGAATGAAAACCACAAAATGTATGACTAGACTAGAATTGTGTCTAATATGGGTTCAGAAACATGAAACAATCTATCAATTCTTCTCAAGGTTAAGAGTTTTGGGGTTGTTTTACTAAACAACAACAACAACAAAAAAACAAAATCAGGAGTTATTGCTTAAGAGAAAACAAATAATAAAGAATATGTTTCATAAAAAAATAATAATAAAAGAATAAATCATAGCATTATATTAAGGAACAAATTTTGATATCAAATACGATAGCTTTTAAATTCCAACACTTAGGTTAGTTGTTACTAACCTAAAGTGTTGGAATTTAAAATATTTAGACGAAATTTGGAAATTATATAAATCATAATACTCAAAATTTTTATTACATATAAGATAGAAAATTATTGATATCATTCTTTTTCCTCTCAGTTTCAAGCTCATAAAAATTCAATCTGAATTCTTTTCTTTGAGAGTTTGGGTCTTAGGGTATGTATTTATCATCAACTAGCTAATGCCTGACCTATGCTTTTGTTTGATTTTTTTTTTTTTTTTTTTTTTTTTTTTTTTTTTTTTTTTTTTTTTTGTTTTTGTTTTTGTGGAAGATCTATGATAATTTACTTAGTCAATCAAGAATATCTTACCCATTGCTTTTAATGGTTTGTTATAATACTTTAACTCTATCATTAGGTATACTTACTAATAGTCGATTGCTTTTTAGGTTTTAATATGCTTTCAAATAGATTAAATTAACAGATACATAAAATAAAATCAAATATTATTAGTTCAATTGTTTGTTTTTTTTATTTATGTATGTCGTCAGAAGCTAATGAGAACAAAATCTTCCTTAGGGTTGATACCTCATTTATGTATTTATTAATTTAGATTTCATTTCTACATGTTGTATGACTTTCTATTTTTAAATTGTTTTAGTTTTTAAAAAAATCCAAAACATATTATAAATAGCCATAAACTTATTTTGAAAGATAAATGTAAATGATAACTGCATTTCCCTTTGGGATTTCAATAAGGTCATACATTTTCTCTTTACAACACAGCACATTACACAGGCCTAGAAAACAAGCATATGTACGAGAAATATATATATGCATTTCCCTCAATTAGAGCTGGGCATGGGCCGGGTCAGCACGCGGGCGGCCCGGGCACGGCCCGAGGATGGCCCGGCACGGCACGGCCCGCTGAGTGGCCCGGCCCGGCACGACGGCACGCCCCTCGTGCCTCGTGCGGGCTGCGTTTAAAAAAAAGCAAAAAATGGCACGGCCCGGCACGAGCCCGTGAAATGGCCCGCCGGCACGGCCCGCCGGCACGGCCCGCAGGCACGGCCCACGGTGGAGGCAATATGTTATATTGTTATTTAATTTTTGTCTAATACTTATATAGTTATATGAATAATATGATATATAGTAAATTATGAATGAACAATAAATATTAATATAATTTAAACAATATTTAATATAACTTAACTCCATAAAAAATTTAATAATTATTAAATTCAAATATTAAATTGTATAATTATTCAATTCAATTTTTTCTTTCATAAAAAAAATTCAAGTTTTTTTAAAGTTTTTTTTAATTTTTTTTTTTAAAAAAAAAAAAGAAAAAAGGGTAAGCCGTGGGCCGGCACGGTGGCCGGCACGACGGGCGGCCCGGCACGGCACGACCGGCACGGTGGGCCGTGCCGTGCCGTGGACAGGGGAAGCTTGAAGGCCGGCACGGCACGGCACGGCCCGCCTCCACCGTGGGCCGGCACGGCCCGGCACGACACTGTTCATGGCCCGCCTAGGCACGGCCCACGGCAGGCCCGGCACGGCCCATGCCCACCACTACCCTCAATCTCTTTAAGATTGGGACACTTGGATAATTTACACACTATCCTTTAATAACGTTGTAAATCACTCCAAAGACATAATATAAGGAGTACAGATAAGTAAATGCTATCTATTTAGATTGGTCTCGATAACATGTTTTAAAAGTTAAACTTTTAATAAGTTTTATCAGAAAAAAAATTGTGTAATATGCAACAATAAACCAACCCCATTTTAAAAAAGGAAAAAATTGTTATGAACTACTTGCTTAACAAATTAATAAGTGACAACTACTCGCTAAAAAGTATATATATATAAAAAAAAATACCCTCAAATTTAAAAAGTTAACTTAGCACTACCTTTTTCATTTTCTGGCAACTAATTTCGATGAATGGACCCATTTGTAATTTTTCGTCCGAAAAAACATACTCACCCTCTTATATTTTAAACCAACCTTCTCTTAATTGCAAAAACTCAACCAAAAAACCAAATTTTTGTGAAAACCAAATCGTTTTTCCTTTTTAATTGGCAATTTTCACAAAAAATTGATTTTTTAGGTTGAGTTTTTGCAATGAAGAGGAGAGTTGGTTAATATACACAAGGATGATGATGTATTTTTTGAAAAAAAATAACAAATGGGCCCCATTCGCCGGAATTAGTTGCCGAAAAATGAAAAAGGATAGTGCTACCCAAACTTTTTAAATTTGAGGGTGGTTTTTTTTTATAAAACCTTTAAGCGAGTAGTTACAAATTAACATCTTAAGCAAGTAGTTCCTGACAATTTTACCTTTAAAAAATAGATAAATGATAAACAAAAATTATTCGAGCCCTAACAGATTGCAAACCTACCCATGAGCTAGTCATGAGAAATTGTTTTATACACTCGGGTGCACGGTATACCCAAGAGTATTTTTGCTCATTTTGATGATTATTACTTATTTTATCATCAAATGAACAAACAAGTACCCATGAATGTACCGTACTCCCGGGTGTGTATAACAATCTCTCATGAGTCATGACATGATTGGTATCTACTATGACATTATATTAAATATAACTAGCTTTTATATGCACGCGATGCGTACGTTACACAAATCAAATAATTTGCATCATTATTTTTTAAAAAAGAATATTAAAATACCAAAATCTAATTTGTTAAAAATAGAGATGGTCCAATATATAGAAAAATTTAAATAAAACAATAGATAAAATTAAACCAACTAATTGTATGATAATTATTATCAAATAGATCGATCCGAGTAAGATTCAATCGTCACAATATATATATATATATATATATATATATATATATATATATATAGTTAGTAACTGTTCAATTAAAATAACCAACAATAATGTTTGATCAATCTGTTATTATTTGGGGCTGTTAAACGATGCCCACATTTTACCATGTAGCACCCACATTTTAAACATTAATTAACGAACATACCCTCACGTGTTTTACATACTATTCACCCCTCTAACTCAATTTATCTTTCTCTTCTCCAAACCAACCACCACTGACCGAGGGAAAGATTATTGCAGGATTTAAAGACGTGTATAATCCTAAGGGGAAACGCCTCGAACTTTCCAAATTCCAAAAGAAAAATAATTATTCCAGACGTTTCTCTCAAAAGTTTTAGACGTTTCTTTTCAGTTTTTTGCGGTTTTTATTTTTATCGTGACTTTTTATCCCAAAATAGTGTAAGGGTGTCGGTTTTAGATCGAATTTTGTATTTTGACAATTATTTTTATCCTAAATTTTAAAATGATTTCAAATATTAAGCATTTACTTATTACTTCCATAATGTTGACTTTTGCTGATCACGAAAAGCATAAACTCTTAAATGGATCAGGTCTACAATAATTTATTGTGAACCACTAATATCAGAGACACTATAGTTGTTTTATTAATAAAAAAAAAGTCACTATATATATATATATATATATATATATATATATATATATATATATATATATATATATATATATATATATATATATTTATATATATATAATTTTGAAATAAAAGTCATTGTAATATTATAAAAGCTACATATAAGAGGTTATTTTATTTTTTAATGAAATTTTTATATAGTGATCAATAAAGGTTACTATCTTAAAATCTAGATCCATATGTTTAACACAACGTTGTAGTTTAACCTCACAACAATATTAAATGTTAAACAAGTTATAATTAAGGTTACTATATTAAAAATAGGGTTACTACGTTTCATATAACGTCAATTACAAGCATATAAACCTCGAGTTTACTACAATAATATTATACATCAGGTCCACATAAGATTTTTTGCACGAAAAGTAACAAATTGGGTTAATGCCCGAGATACAAAATAGCTGGAATTGGGATTATAAATAAATACAAAAGTACTGTATTGTTTTTCATCATTGCTTGGGCTTTTGCCCAAAGATCTTGGACCCTTCATGCCAAAAATAGTTACCCAATTCAACTAATTTTAGGTTGGGCTGGCTGGTTCGAGAATTTTGAGGCTAAGATGAAAAAAAAAAAAAAAAAAAAAAAAATATTGGGCTAAAAAATCATGCTTAACACGAATTATTTAATAACCCCAAACTTAATTAGGCGAAAGTTTATGCCCAAATCATGTCGGGCCAAGATGATGAGCTTTTAATTAGTTATTGTACAAATCTACTTCGTATATGATTATTGATTCAAGGACATATAATTTGGGCGATGCTGGCGCCATATCTGGTCTTCTTTGAGAGCTCTTTCGATTTAGTCTTCTACTTCTCTTGCTTGAACGCATTAGGACTTGTTCTCTTCACCTGAAAAAAAAGGAGATTTGGTCTGATTTTCATAGAGTCTGATATGGTCTGATCTGATTTAATAATTTGACTAAATTTTGACCGCATTTTAATACTAATCTATAAAGAAAAGAATTATCAAAACGGATCTTGTTAGATTCGTCTCATTATGAACTTTCAAATATCTAATTTTAATCTTTTGTAATACGCAATTAACGATATTTAGCAATAAGTAAATGATAATTAAAAGTTCTGATCTAGTCTATCTGATCTGGTCTGAATTTATTAAGGAATAAGTTATAAGTACCTAAAAACAGTTGAAGAGAACATGTCCTTAATCCACAAGTAAGGTCGGCTACATGAATCAACGAGAGGAATTTTCAAGAGGTCACTCATTCTAGTATTATTCTCAATCATGTTAAACAACGTGACAAAGTTTTACATTGATCGTCACTAGCCTACCGTAACTTTCCTCCTTTATGCATGCTTGAGACTGGTAGTAGGAAACCAACTGGCGGAGTTTTTTCGATTTAGTCTTATGTCACTAATTAAGTTGTTGGCAGTATTGATGAACAAAATTATGTGAACAAATATTTTTAAGGCCGGGCATATAGATGCTGACACATTTTTCTGAAAATTTCAAAAAAGAGGCATTACCATTAATGATGTCAAATAAGTAAATAAACATTTTAAAGGTATAATGGTTCAAACACTTATAAGAGTTATCTCAAACTTTTTAAAAGATAGGGATTTGATACTAATCTATTCCAATAAATACGAAGTGTCATTTTTTTGAACGAATGCATCTAATAAATTTAAAGCAACGTCATTATATTAAGATTAGAGGTGTCAATTCGAGTATCCGGATCAGGTTCAATGAGGTATTTCAATGTTGAGTGATGCTTAATTATTGTGTGATTGTGTCTATACGAGTCGAAATTTAAATTGATTTTTATTTTCGAATCAGACCTGATCGGGTTAGTTTTGGACACTTCATTCAAAATAATATACATTTGATTTATCCTATATATATTGATGCAAAATTTTACAAAAATATTGTATTAAAAATATTGTTGAACATTAACTTTCTAAATTTAATTTCGATCAAACTTACAATTCGAGACTTCGCCCGGCTAATAACTAGTTAAAAACAAAGGCACACCTATTTTTTCCTACAAATATCTCACATTCAATTCAATGATCTAGCCCGATCCCCATGGGTGCTCCCTCAAGACATCCTCCAGGGAGACAAAGCTAGGCACATGAGCAATGACCGGAAAGTCGAAAATCTTGACTGTCCGAATCCGCCTCTCCCGGAGATTATAAGCTTTCACAAAACGATTAGCACACAACATTAGTATCTCATCATTGTCAAGAATATTGATCACTTGAATACACCGGTACGGGTTGCACCAATCGATGAAAAAGTCCCTAATCGAGAGCCTTAGAGCCCATGATTCTGGCACGCCGTATTTCTCCATCACCCAAACTTGTATATCCGGCCTAAATGCCTTTGCATCAATCGCACATATTGAAAGGAAATTGCCTATGATCCCCAAATTTGACCAATGATAATTGTTTTTCGTGTGTAATGAAAATATTGGTGGTGCTTTAATCGCCTTGAAATTCTCCTCTACAAAGTCAAATCCACAAATAAGCTCATTTAGACTATCATTATTGTCAGCATTAACATCATTTTGTTTATTATTTTTGTCCAAATTCCAATGAAGTGTATTATTGATGAAAAAGCCAGGAATTGTTGAGGGGATTGTAATGAGAATCATGATCAAGATGATCGTGATGAGCTTACAGCAGAAGATCAAGATCATTCATTGCAGCATACAGTCTTTGATCAAGCTGAAGATGATACATCAGCATTTCCTTAAGAACAGAATTAATGAGCTGGCACCTTTCAGTTACAATTCTGTTACAAGTTGTATGAGCTGGCAATATTCTGTTATGATTAGATTCCCACGCTTTGGGTGATGCATAGAGTTTGTTAGAGATTCTTTTTCCTGATGTATGCTATATATATCAGCTAGCTTGTATGAGATCATCAGATTTTTTCTAATAAAAATTTCTCTCCTATCTACTCTATTTTCTCTGTAATTTTTCAGAGTTCTGAGTTCAAGAACTCGAATATGGTATCAGAGCAGAAGAATTCCTGCTAATTTTTCCGCATATTTTGTTTGATCAACAATCATCAAACACTTTTCCAGCATCAATTTCTATTTTCCAGCCAAAATTCAAGGAGTTTTGTGCTAAATTCTTACTCAGATTTCCATTTTTTTGATCAAATTGTTCCTATTTTTCGTCTGATTTTTTAAATTATGGGAGAATCAGTCAATTCTACTCCAAATGTTACTGCAGATCCAAGCTCAGTCTACTATATTCATCCGAGTGAAAATCCAACAGTTTCTCTAGTTTCTGAAAAATTCAATGGTGAAAACTATGCAGATTGGAAGAGAGGCATGGTTTTGGCTCTTTCTATGAAGAACAAGATGGCTTTCATTGATGGTTCTTTGCCTAAACCAGATTCTACTGCTGCAGAATTCAATGCTTGGACCAGATGCAACAACATGATTATTTCCTATCTGTTGAGATCTTTGGACAATACTCTTGCTAAGAGTGTTCTCTATTTTACCACAGCACATGAGATCTGGAAGGATCTGGAAGATAGGTATTCCATTATCTCATGACCTCAATTGTATTCTCTTCAGCAATCATTAGGTCAGATCAGTCAAGATAATTCATCAGTTGCAGAATATTTCACTAAAATCAAAGGTGTTTGGGATCAGATTAGTGCAGCAAATCCTATACCTGTATGTTCATGTAATGGTTGCTCCTGTAACTTGACTAAAAAGTTTTTGAAGACACAGCAGGATGAAAGGTTGATTCAATTTCTTATGAAACTGGATCCTAAGCATGCAAGTGTTAGAACTAACATCTTGATGATGAATCCTCTACCTACTATCTCAGCTGCTTACAATTTGTTGATTCAAGATGAAAGGCAGAAGGAGATCACTGATGTGTATAATAGACACTCAGGCATGGCTTTTGCAACCGGTGATAATCAGAGATTTCATACATCAGTTGGTTCTGATGTGAGACAGACTTATGCTGGAGGTTACAGGAAAGGCAATTTGTTTTGTGAACACTGTAAAATGACTAATCACACCATTGACAAGTGTTACAAACTGAAAGGCTATCCTCCTAGGCCAAATCAAGGAAGGTTCTCAAAAGGAAAAAGAGTAGCTGTTGTGGTTTATGGTGAGGATGGTTCAGATACTGAAGATTCTAATACAACTCACATCTCTAAGGAACAGTTTAATCAGTTCTTAAGTTTCATTAAGCAGAACAAAAATGATGATGCTGGAAATATAGCTGGAATGGCTAACATGGCAGGTAATAATACTTGTCTTATTACTTGTCTAGATTCTAAATGGATCATAGATAGTGGAGCTACTGATCATATATGCTCAAGCCTAGATCTCTTTGATTCATATGTTCCTTTTGATAAATTGCCTAATAAGATCACAGTAGCAGATGGCAAAAAGGTTGAGGTTCTTCATATTGGAACTGTTAGGTTTGGTAATGGCATAATATTGAAAAATGTTTTGCATGTTCCAAATTTACAGTTCAATTTAATTTCTACACATAAACTGTGTAAAGATATGAGTTGTGAAATTGTTTTTACTCATGACAAATGCATGATCCAGGATTCTCAGAAAAATTCCCTGGTTCTTGGTAACTTGGAATCTGGTCTTTATGCTGTTGATAAGGATAATGTGGAGAGCAGTTTGACTGTGAATATGGCAGTTGCTGAAGAAGCTAAACTCTTGCATCTAAGGCTAGGACATTTACCATTCAATAAGCTGCATTATTTGAATGCTAGTCTTCCCTCTAAGTGCTGTATAGATTCTGTTTGCCAGATTTGTCCAATGGCTAAACAAACTAGAAAATCCTTTCCTATTTCTAGTTCTAAGTGTAGTCAGTGCTTTGATTTGTTGCACATAGATGTTTGGGGGCCTTATAAGGCTATGACACATGACAGATGTACTTATTTTCTTACTGTAGTTGATGATATGTCAAGACATACTTGGACATTTTTAATGAAAAATAAAACTGATTTTGTTGACATTTTGGATTATTTGTTTGGAATTGTCCAAAATCAGTTTGAGGTGAAAGTCAAGTCTATAAGAACTGACAATGCCAAAGAATTGTGTGAGGGTAGAATTCTTTCAATTTATCAGAAGTATGGGATATTTCATCAATCAAGTTGTGTAGACACACCACAACAAAATGGTGTCGTGGAGAGGAAACATAGACACCTTTTGGAGACAGCTAGATCTTTGTTTTTCCAGTCCAAATTACCTATAAGGTATTGGGGGAATGTCTTTTGACAGCCACACATTTGATCAATAGAATGCCTTTGAGTAGCATTGGTTTTGTCACACCATATGAGAAGCTGCATTTGTCAAAGCCTAGTATTGATCATTTAAGAGTTTTTGGGTGCCTTGCTTATGCTAATACTTTGAAAACACATAGGTCTAAGTTTGACCCAAGGGCTTCACCTTGTGTTTTCATTGGCTACCCAACTGGACAGAAAGGTTACAAGTTACTCAATCTTGAAACAAACAAAATAATTGTTTCTAGGGATGTTACATTCCATGAGAAACATTTTCCCTTCCATTTCACATCTTCTACTCAACAACCTGATCCTATTTTCTTACCTGCTCACACACCCTTCAATTTTGCCACAGATCTTGAAATTCCTGATATTTTTGTCCAAAATACAGACAACAGCCCAGGAACAGGACAACACAATTATTCTGATCCAACTGTTCCTATTTCAGAATCTAGCACCCCAACTCAACAAAATGACCAAACACAAACCCAAACACATATCCAAATACCTAAACCCCAAACCAAAACACAAAAAACCCAGCCTGTTATACCAGAAAGACAGTCATCAAGACCTATAAAGAGACCTAGTTGGATGGATAACTTTGTTTGTGTTGTTACTGGTTCCCCACATTGGTGTAACTTGGTTAGTTTTGAGGAACTACCTACACCTTGTAAAGCTTTGATAAGTGGTCTTTGTTCTTACACTGAACCTGCAACATACTTTGAAGCTTCTCAACATCCAGAATGGATAGCTGCAATGAACAAAGAACTTGAAGCTTTGGCAGCAACTGGAACATGGGAAGTGACAGATTTACCTAAGGGTAAAAAGGCAATTGGCTGTAAATGGGTGTTCAAGATCAAGTTAAAAAAGGATGGGACAGTTGAAAGATTTAAGGCAAGACTTGTGGCAAAGGGATATACTCAGAAATATGGTTTAGATTATGATGAAACTTTTTCACCTATGGTTAAAATGGCTACAATCAGGTGTTTGTTAGCTGTTGCAGCAAGTAAAGGATGGCCATTGTTACAACTTGACATTAACAATGCTTTCCTACATGGCACTCTTGATGAAGAAATGTATATGAAGATGCCTCAAGGTCTTCCTAATCCTCAGAACAAGGTTTGCAGACTGCTGAAATCACTGTATGGGCTGAAACAAGCTAGCAGACAGTGGTTCTCAAGACTGAATTCAGAACTGCAGAAGAAAGGATTTGTCCAGAATAAGAATGATTACTCACTGTTTATTTACAAAACAGATGTTGATATATGCATTGCTGCAGTTTATGTTGATGACATCATTTTGACAGGCACAAATAGTTCTGTTTTGGATGATTTGAAGCTGCATTTACATAGTGTGTTCAACATCAAAGACTTGGGTGAACTTAGTTACTTCCTTGGTATTGAGATTGCTCGGGTTTCTAATGGACTCATTCTTTGCCAAAGAAAGTACACTAAAGAGTTACTAGAGAGCTGTGAGTTTGATGTCTCTAAGTCTGCTAAAACACCCTTGCCTGTCAACTTAAAGATGTTTGCTGAAGATGGTGATTTCTACAGTGATCCAAGCAAATACAGGTGTTTGGTTGGAAAATTAAATTTTCTAACACACACTAGACCTGATCTTTCATTTGCAGTATAATCTCTTAGTCAATTTTTACAGTCTCCAAGGCTTCAGCATGTTCAAGCTTTGATTCATGTTTTGAGATATGTAGCTGGTACTGTTGGTCAAGGAATTTTGTTAGCTTCTTCTCAACAGCTGACTCTACAAGGGTATTCAGATTCTGATTGGGCAGCTTGTCCCAATACAAGAAGATCTGTCACTGGATATCTCATGTTACTTGGCAAAAGTCCTGTTTCCTGGAAATCTAAGAAGTAGACTACTCTTTCTATGTCTTCTACAGAGGCTGAATATAGGGCTATGGCTGCTGCATCTTATGAGATCACTTGGCTTGTCAGGTTATTGGAAGATTTAGGGGTTACAGACCTCAAACCTGTTAAGCTGAATGTTGATAATCTTTCTGCTATTCACTTGGGCAAAAATCCTATTCAACATGAAAGAACCAAGCATATTGAGCTTGATTGTCATTTTACAAGGGATAAAGTGTTGCAGGGCCTTATTGAGCTTACTTATCTCCCTACTAAAGATCAGCTTGCAGATCTTTTCACTAAGTCTTTGCCTTCTCCTCATCTTCATGAGCTTTTGTCCAAGCTAGGGATGACTTTTTCTCAGCCACCTCCTAGCTTGAGGGGGGGTAATGAGAATCATGATCAAGATGATCGTGATGAGCTTACAGCAGAAGATCAAGATCATTCATTGCAGCATACAGTCTTTGATCAAGCTGAAGATGATACAGCAGCATTTCCTTAAGAACAGAATTAATGAGCTGGCACCTTTCAGTTACAATTCTGTTACAAGTTGTATGAGCTGGCAATATTCTGTTATGATTAGATTCCCACGCTTTGGGTGATGCATAGAGTTTGTTAGAGATTCTTTTTCCTGATGTATGCTATATATATCAGCTAGCTTGTATGAGATCATCAGATTTTTTCTAATAAAAATTTCTCTCCTATCTACTCTATTTTCTCTGTAATTTTTCAGAGTTCTGAGTTCAAGAACTCGAATAGATTGGAAATGGGGCATCCCCAATTTCTCTCCATTTATTCCCCGTTCCAAGATCATATATCTCGACCCGTCGTTTCGACGGCGGGTCTCTTTTCTTGTGAAAGATGCGGAGCACTTTGTAACGATTGGTACGCCCGCAGAGCCCGAAACCCGCCACCACGTTATTATCGTCTGCAGTGGTGGCGGGTTTCGGGACGACAATCACTTGACGCGTGATTGGATTCCAAATCAAACTCGGCTCTCCGGTTTTCACCCCCCTCAAACAGATCAACCCATTACACCCATTTCCGAGTTGAATGTTCATATTTCGAATACCAACCATATGATCACGAGAATTCGTTGTAAGCTGCATCTTAGCAATGCCACAACTTTGCCGATCGATTACAGAAATTTTTTCTAGTTTTTGCAGCGAAGATGACGTTTCTTTAACTTTAAGGAATACAGTTGTTGGCATATGATGAGAATATACTTGGTAGAAATAAGAATCCGAGATTAAAGATCGCCATGATTTGCAGACAAACTTGCAATTGATTACCGTTTTTAGGGGTAATCTTCCCAAGATGTTGATCAATATGCTACCTGGTAGATCTGATACTTTTGCAACCCCAGAATTTGATGATGATGATTCTAACATCAGAAATTTGAATTCTGAATCTTGTTTTTGTTTTTTATTTGGAAACATATGATAAAAATATATATATATACGACTGTGTTTATTTACAATCTATTAATCTGATGATAAAGTAAAGGTGTTATAACAAATCACTTTTTAATTTTATGTCTATGTATTCATAAACGGCTAGTGTATGATACAATTTGAAAAATATTTTTTTAAATTGGATGAAATACTAAGATATACAAAGTACATACTAGGAGACTCTTATAAGTTATATAGCCTTGGTAATTTTATATATGTAAGACAGTTTAATTTCTTAACTAAACACCAACTCATAATTAGACAATAGTAAAATAGGAAACTTACACAGTTTTAATACGATTACAAGTCGTAGTCCTGATATGTTGCAAAGTCCCAAAAGATAAAATAATGAACTAATTTAAGAGAGAATTTATATATATATATATTTTTATATATATATATTTTTAAAAAAAAAAAAATCTTATATACTAATGTACTATGTATTAATAAACTGTACTAATGTATTAGATTTTAGGTAACAATCAACCACTTTTTATGATTCAATTTGAAAAATAGTTTTTTAAATGGGATGTAATACTAAGATATACGAAGTACATACTAGGAGAGTCTTATAAGT
This sequence comes from Chenopodium album, assembly GCF_948465745.1. Lineage (NCBI taxonomy): Eukaryota > Viridiplantae > Streptophyta > Magnoliopsida > Caryophyllales > Amaranthaceae > Chenopodium > Chenopodium album. The sequence continues at coordinate 8,170,157 of NC_137847.1, forward strand.
TATAGCCTTGATAATTTTATATATCTAAGATGTTTAATTTCTTGACTAAAGACGAACTCATAATTAGTACAGTAATAGGAAACTAACACAATTCTAATACGATTACAAGTCGTATTCCTGATATGTTGCAAAGTACCAAAAGATAAAATAATGAGGATTTTGAGGAATTAATTTAAGAGAGAATTTTTTTATATTTTTTTTTTTAAAAAAAATTCTTTTGGTTGGTTGATGGATGAAGAGACAATCTTCCGATTTATTTGTATCACATATTTTTAAAATTTATTAAATTAACTTTAAATTCTTAACTTACAAACATATTTTTAAATTAATCCATTAAAATTAAATAAAATTTTAAATTTATCTACTAAAGGAATTTTTTATTAATTAAATTAATTAGGATAATAAAAAAATAAACCCTCATAAAAATAAAAATAAAAATAAAAAGACCAAATTATTATCACTCGTATTATTATTTTATTATTTTTTTTTGACAAGAAACCAAATTATAATTAAATACACACGAAGAGATATATAATACAGGATAATATACTACTATAGATTAAGTAATGCGTAGTAATTACCAAATTAGAGGATAAAGTTACAGGCAAAATAGAATTCTATGTTGATGTTTTATCTAGTTGGATAAATTATCCAGGTTTATATGCTAATAAAAGTAGATAGATATTAAGGATAATATTTATAAAAAAAATCTTATGATATCTAACTGCCTATAAATATTAGCTCAAAATTCCTTATTCTTCATCGTTCAATCATCAATTTTACGTGTGTTTTCTCATCAAAAGAAAAAGATGAAGATTCATACGATTTCTCTTCTCTTAGCAATTGTCACGATTTTTAGTGTTACACCTTCAGCATTAGGTACGGTTGTTTCTCATGACGGTCGCGCTCTTCTCATCAATGGAGAGCGTAAGATCATACTCTCGGGTTCCATCCATTATCCTCGAAGTACTCCTGAGGTACACTATCAACGTGACAATTAATTTTCTTTTATATATATATATATATATATATATATATATATATATATATATATATATATATATATATATATATATATATTTTATAAAGCTATTTTATGATGATTTTATTGATGTTTTTTTGGGATAGATGTGGCCGGATTTAATCAGAAAAGCAAAAGAGGGAGGTCTTGATGCCATCGAAACGTATGTGTTTTGGAATGCACATGAACCAGTTCGAAGGCAGTACGATTTCACTGGTAGGAACGACCTTATAAGGTTCCTAAAGACCATTAAAGAGGCTGGACTATATGCTATTCTTCGTATTGGTCCATACGCTTGTGCTGAATGGAATTACGGGTAAATACATATCTATAAATATTAGGATATATAGACATACATTGTTTTTACTATTAGAACTAGTAATGCGACAACTAAATCTTATTAATAGGAGTATTGAATAATTTATATTACGACTCTAATATATGTTACATGTCTTGTTTTAAATAGAGGGTTTCCCGTATGGTTGCACAACTTGCCTGGGATCCAGCTTCGAACTGATAACAAAGTGTTTATGGTAAACCTTAATTAGTCAATTTATCATGCATATTCTTTTTTAGACATGCAAATATTCTTTTCTTTGGCTATAATTATCACAAATTTTAACAGGATGAAATGCAAACTTTCACAACATTGATTGTTGATATGGTGAAAAAGGAGAACCTTTTAGCCCCTGAAGGTGGCCCGATTATCCTAACCCAGGTTCGTTTATCTATGGACTAACCCGAATTTATTAAAGGATAAAACATGGTCTCAATTAGTATATATCCTTGTTAGACCGTCTAATATAAGAATTTGTAGATTTTACATGCTAAAGAATTGTTTTATTTCTCTTTTAATGACGATAGATTGAGAATGAATACGGCAATATTATGGATCCTTATGGAGATGCCGGAAAAAGATACATCAATTGGTGTGCAAAGATGGCCGTAGCTCAAAACGTTGGAGTCCCATGGATTATGTGCCAACAAAGTGACGCACCCCAACCAATGGTACACATTATAAAATCTTACCAAATCAACAAATTTATTATTTCCAATTTAATAGTATGATTAGCATCTAATCTCATAATCACATTACATTTATTTCTCTAAAATCAGATTAATACTTGCAATGGATGGTATTGTCACGATTTCACTCCAAACAATCCCAACAGTCCCAAGATATGGACCGAAAATTGGACCGGCTGGTTAGTTGATTATATAACTTATTATAATGTTTAATTATGTTATATACTATACTAAATAATGTTCAAAATTAAAATATGAATTATATTTTTATGTTAATTTAACGTGAAATTATAGGTTCAAAAATTGGGGAGGTAAACTTCCACACAGGACAGCTGAAGATGTTGCCTATGCAGTTGCACGGTTCTTCCAAACAGGAGGCACTGTACAAAATTACTACATGGTAAATAAACGATTTCTCGAAAATTCGTACGTGCTCGAAAATTTAATGAATTGTTACCATATATAGCTAATAACTTGTGATTCTAATTTTAGTACCATGGTGGAACAAACTTTGGAAGAACTACCGGTGGTCCGTACATCACTACGAGCTACGACTATGATGCACCCCTCGATGAATACGGTATCTAACCCTAATTCATGAACAACATAATACATGTCTAGTAATTCTAAGAAATCAATTGAAGAATTAACAATTTTATGTGTTTAATTTGTATGATTCGTAATGTAGGAAATTTGAATCAACCTAAGTGGGGTCATCTCAAGGAACTTCATGAAGTGTTGCACTCGATTGAAAAAGTTCTCACTTATGGAGATATTACCAAAACTGATTTGGGCAACAATGTTACGGTACACAAATAATTAAACCTAAAGTTTACTAATATGAATTGCATTAGAAATTAGACCTATATATTTAACTTTGTTGTAATTTTAATATGTTTAGGTGACAACTTACAAGACTAGTGTGATCTCGAGTTGTTTTATTAACAACGATAACACATCCAATGATGCAACAATAACATACAACGGCAAAAACTTCACAATTCCTGCTTGGTCCGTTAGTATCCTTCCTGATTGCAAGAATGAAGTGTACAATACCGCTAAGGTGAGACTTTACTAACGTGCACATTCACATATAGCGCGAATTTTATAACTATTAGGTCAAATTAGTTAATTAACATCGATTTGATTGATTATAGGTGAATACACAAACTAACATCGTGGCAAAAATACCTAATGGAGCTGAAAAAGAACCAAGTGCTCTTACTTGGAGTTGGACGCATGAAAGAATTGGTAAGTTTGCCAAAGGCGGTAAAGGTGACTTTGCCAGGGATGTTCTCCTTGAACAAAAGGCGGTTACTAACGACTCAAGTGACTACTTGTGGTACATTACGACGTAAGTATTGTACAAAAATTAAATTTCGTTGTGATATTATCTAGATCTATCGATATATATTGGAACTAATATATGCTTTTGTGGTTCGAATTGTGATTGCTTAGTTTCCACCTTGAGAAAAATGATCCACTTTTGAGTAATGGCGACGTGAAGCTTAATATCAATTCAAGTGCTCATGTTCTACATGTTTATGTTAATGGCCACGAACTAGGTAAAAATTGATACTAATTTCGTTACATGATGATTATATTCACTTGATTTTAAGCCGATATAACTATGTAATGCAATCTAATTGTTTCTTTTCTAATTTTCGTGTAGGATACGAATATGTTAACACTTCTAACTATGTCTACACTTTTGAGAAGAAGGTCAATTTGAGAAGTGGGAAGAACATAATTGCACTCCTTAGTGCCACGGTTGGACTTAAGGTGTAGTACACATTTTATTAGCATACAAAATTGCAAATATATATAGGTTGTTGCATGTAAATTAAACCTAAGTTTGTAAATCTTTTGCTTGTAGAACTATGGTTCATTCTATGACTTGACACCAGTCGGAATAACCGGTCCAGTGAAGTTAGTAGGAAAGCAAGGGGCTGTGCTCAAGGACTTATCTAACCATGCTTGGACATACCACACTGGTTTGGAAGGCCTCGATCATGATCATCTCTATAGCGAAAAATCACTTTATGTCAATAAGTGGAGGACTAGCCATGGCATGCCCATTAACACTCGAATGATATGGTACAAGGTAATAATAACACGCGCAATCCTTTAATTAATTAATTCGTCTTATCTATTCTAATTATTATTGTTACATGTATGTAACTTGTCATGTGAAATATAACTAATTGTGCTTGATGATCGTGTTTAATTAGACGACATTCAAGCCACCATTGGGAACAGACCCCGTCGTGGTGGACTTAAGTGGCATGGGCAAGGGAGAAGCTTGGGTGAACGGATTGAGCATTGGGAGGTATTGGCCTAGCTATGTATCGGACAATGACGGTTGTACACTCGAACCTTGTGACTACCGCGGTGAATATGATAACAACAAGTGCCTCACCAATTGTGGAAAACCCATCCAAACAGAGTAAATTTGCGTCTTTCTATCTAGTATACCACTTATGTATAGACGTTCATTATGTTAATTGTTTTATTTGTTACATATATGTAGGTACCATGTACCACGGTCTTTCCTAAGGGGTGACGTGAACACCCTTGTTCTATTCGAGGAACTCGGAGGTAACCCAACAGGAGTTAACTTCAAGACCGTCCGTGCAGGAGGAGCTTGCGCGAATGCATACGAGGGAAATTTGCTAGCGTTGTCGTGTGAAGGCAGGCCAATTTCTGGTATAAAATTCGCTAGTTTTGGTGCACCTCAAGGACTTTGTGGCTCTTTTGAGAAAGGTTCTTGTGAAAGTGCCAATGATGCTAAGAGCATCCTTACTAAGGTACAAATATTTTTCACGTTACATATCATAATACGAATTAGAATTATTATTATTATTATTAATTATTATACGAGTTTTAACTTCGGTTTTTAATTTTGATAGGCTTGCGTTGGCAAAGAGTTTTGTCTAGTGGATGTCTCTGAGAAGACTTTTGGTGTGGCTTCAAGTTGTGGAGACAAAACCAAGAGACTTGCCGTGGAGCTCGTTTGTTAATTATAATTTTTGCCAATTATTTTTAGTTTTTAGGAGTTACAAATTATTCTTTAAGCAATTATAAGTATGAACCATATTAGTATTTACTTTCGTCATTGTTATTAGAGATATTAGCGGGTTAATTATATTTTTATAGAATGTTATTGTCTTTTATTTAACATCATCAAGCTTATTTTCGTTAATTTCTTGATTTGTCATATTTACGATGCTTTCCTATAGCCTTGAGTACAAGCAATTACATAACTCCAATACTCGTATTAGAGTTTCACTCAAAATAACTAAGTTGTATAAACATCCTTTAGAATGTTCTTTGTGGAAAATCTTTGGAAGATATCAAAAAAATAAAAATAATAATAAAAAAATAAATCATCTAAGGTGTACGATTTTGAGAAGATATCTATGATAAAAGTTTAAAAACTTAGAATAAGATAGAACAAACCACATCTCTAATATAAGATGAGATCAAAGGCCTAACTATTGGTTGGAAATCGGCAGCAAAAAGGATAAATTTGATCAAAGGCCTAATCATTTCTCTAAAATTACTCCGATCCCTTTAACCTAAATAAAAGTCTTAGGCCCTTTTCAGTAAAAGTAAGTTCAATTCAATAAAATTCAGTTTTCTTAAAGAATAATTATAATAGAAAACAAAAATAATTTAAGTTCTTCATATAAGGTGAAGTGAACAGGGCCTTACTCTAATTTTCTTTTAAAAACTTTGTTCTTAAATAAAATTGTCATTTCACATATATCTATTTAATTTCTTTTTTACTTTTAAAAAAATCAATTCCTACTCCTTGTAATGTTAACTCAAATAAAATTTTATCGAACCTGTTATTAGTCAAGCCTATACAAATCTAGGTGAACTCGTAATTTCTTTATTCAAACTTGACATAGACCCCTAGACTTTTGAGATTCCGACCTTGATTCAAAGACGAGGCTTTTTTCAATCTTTAAGTTTATTTATAAACATACTCTCACAGCCTCGGCCGTTCAAATTCGATCTAACTTAAGACACGCTACCTAGAGTGACTCAAAGTACTCTAGTCATGCAATCAGAACTTGATACTCAACCGATCCGAATTCGACCCAAATCCTAAAAAAAAACTTGGCCCAACTGATGCAGACTCAAACCAAACTAAGATTAACCCCCTAACATAACATGAGTTGAAACCGACTCTAACCAAAATATAATTAAAAATTTTATCTTTTTACACCGAATATGAACTGACTCGAAATCTCAAACCAATCCGATTCGATGTAGACCAATCATTACACAAATCCGATGTGACCGATCCATCCATAACCAATCCAAACCCGACCAATTCACTATATTTTCGTATGATGTGCCCGTACAACCATACCTCCAATGGATGTTAAATAAAATAAACAATAAGTTGAGAATTGGACAAGAAATGCAAGCCCATCCAAAGACCAATTAACATTAACCCATCTATTAAAACCATTCAACCCACCCACCCAACGTTACAATTCTAGAACTCTCTTCTTTAACCAATTTTAAAACATAAAAACAAAACAATCTCCTTGAAACTTCTAGGGTTTCATTCATTATCCTTCCATCATCTAATCTATCACACTCTCTCTCCTTCTCAACTCACTCACTTCGCTCTTTCACATCTCTGTTCATCAATTAAAGAGGTTTTTAATCATTCATTATATATCAATTACATGTTTAATCATCTGTTTTTCTCTTGGATGAAATTGTTGCACAATATGCATGAATTTCTATGCTTGTTTTTGTTAATTGATTAATGAGGATTTTTTAATCAGCTATGTTTGAATTCTGGGTGTCATTGTATAGTATGTGCTCACTAATGTGTATTATTTGAGCTAATTTCAATTTTTTCTGCTCATTCTTGCTAATGGGTTAATGGGGTTTTTAGGCAATTTTATGTTGTGGGTAGTATTGTTCGATTACAAAGTATTTGCTACCTATTATTGTTAGTGGGTTAATGGAATTTTAATTTACTAATTTCAGAATTGTGGGTTGTATTGTATTGTATTGTATAGTAATTCTCTTCAATTTTTTTGCTAGTGGGATGGTGTGTTTATGCTGAATTTCAATTTTATCTGCACATTATTGCTAATGGGGTTTCTTTTTTGGTAAAATTGAATTGTGGATTGTATTGTATTGTATATGCTCTGCATTATTGTTGGTGGAATAATGTTTTTTGTTGCTATTTTTGAATTATGGAAGCAGGAAAATGGCAGCAGCCCAGCTTACAGCAGCAACTGTTTCAAGCAGGAGTTTACCCACTTTTGAACGGTTTAGGCCTTCATCACTTAAAGTTGCCGCCTTTGTTCCGTTGAGACAAGGGCTTAGCCAGAGGTCTTTCCGCCCTCTCGTTGTTAAAGCTGCTACTGTTGTTGCCCCTAAGGTACTTTGCTTCATTTAATTTGGCTGATTTTCATATTTTGGTAAGTTAGTTTTGCATGTGATTTGTCGTCCAAGAACTGTTATAATTACTGGAATGTTACTTGACATTTTCCTGTTAAGGATTCTAGGTGTGATTGTGGCATGATTATATATGTTGGTTGTCGTTGTCGTTGTCGTTGTCAAGCTAGCAATGATGTTGAATTGAATAGGTTGAGTATTTTGTATTTGTGATTTCATTGGATGAAGGAATTATTGCAACTAAGTAGACAATTTGATGTTTGATAGAAACAATAACGAAGTTTGATAATTGTTGACTTGAATGTTCTAAATTGGTGATTACATTTGATGGAGGATAATTGGGGAATAAGTATTCAATTTGATGTTTTCTAGAGGCAATGATGAAGTGTAGAAATATTTGTTTTAATTGTTCAACATTATTGAATGCATTGGATGGTAGTATAATTGAGGATGAAGCGTTATGATTTTAAAGTCTGTTGTTTCCATGCATTCATTTTTTTCTTTCCTACGAGGTTGGTGCAAGCTGATGTGATTCTAGGCGTCTAGCCGTGCATTAGGGTGTGTTGGTAGACGATGATTTTAAAGTTTAAATTGTTGAGCTGCAAAAGCAATCCCCCAATTAGAGCTGTTTGATTGTGACGTTTTAGGAGGAGAGACTTCCTGTCATTCTTTTTAGTGAAGAGTTGTTTTAAGGTCTCTAAAGTAGTAAATTATTGTAATTTGTAGATGTTTTGTCAACTGAGTTTTGTTAATTTTAGGGGCAGTCTAGATTTTGGGTGCTCTGGTATAGTATATATGCCTTTTTTTTTTTTTTTTTTTTTTTTGGTTGTTGAAGTTTAAGATACATATATTTTCATCGTCTATTCTGTGTAAATCTCTGATCAGTTGTATAATATACTGCTCTGCATTAAGAGGTGCCTTGGCTTCTCGCTTTGTGACTTGTTGATAGCTTGTGTTGAGTCTGTTGACTACTATCCATTATTGATGTTATTGGCCCCAAAGTTTTCTATCTTTGAACGTATAATTATAGTTGTCCATGAAATTATAAACGTTCTTTGTTGGTGTTTAATAGCTGAATTCTAATTTTAGACCATTATTTGCTGAAACTATGAATGGAGTATATTTATAAATGATAGTGTAAATTTATATTTGCTAGAATTAGGTTATTAGCTGCTGTTAAGTTTGTACTAAGTACTAACCCCATTCCTTGGCATAATTGTACAAGGCTTCCATGTAATTTGAGGTTGAATGTTAGGTGCTATTTATTATTATTTTTTTTCTTTCAAAAAATACACTAATATTGATATAAACAAGAAAGATTGATCATGAACTTTTGGTGTAAGTTTTGTTCTTGGATACTACATAGTCGGGTAGTGACACTTGTAGGCATGTAGCACTTTTGGATGTCAAAAAGTGTCCTTAAGTATTGTGTAGATTGTTATTGCCTAATGAAAAACAAGTTTTCTACTAAAGTTTGATAAATTACTGATCTACTCATTGTGTTGATCAAATTGAACAGTATACTGAAATTAAGCCTCTGGCTGATAGAGTGTTAATCAAGATCAAAGAAGCAGAGGAGAAGACCTCTGGTGGAATATTGCTACCCTCAACAGCTGTGACTAAGCCCCAATCTGGCGAAGTGGTAGCTGTTGGAGAGGGCAGGACTATTGGGAAGAACAAAGTAGAAATCGGTGTCAAGGTAACTACTTATATGACTAACAAATGTTTTTTTGGTGCTAATACATTTTGTTTGCTGGTTGACAAATGTTTTCTTATCTTCTTCACTTGGTGCAGACCGGTACCCAGGTAGTATATTCCAAGTATGCAGGGACTGAGCTGGAGTTTAATGGGACAAACCATCTGCTATTGAAGGAAGACGACATTATTGGCATTCTTGAGACAGATGAAATAAAGGATCTTAAGCCTCTGAATGAGAGAGTTCTCATTAAGGTCAGTGTTTGAGTACCGTATTATCAATTTTTATACAAGTACTACTTATTTGTGAAATCTCCCCTTGGGTGATTTATCTCATCACTATCACCTGCCATGTTTTGTTATGTTTCTTTTTTTAATCATTTGATTAGATGTATGAGCAATACAAGAAAATTGCATGTATTTAGTTTTGGCACAATCAGATGGTGACTTTATTACCTGAAAAACTATTGGATTCAACGGTGCAGTATCTAATGTTATCAATAGTCCGATGATTTAGAAAATAGACTTAAAAGGGGTTTATTACTTTTGGTCTGTGCCTATATGATAATCCAAAGGGATTTGGAATGAAGCAATTGCTTGACTCCATCATCCTTGGATTTACATGTTTGCAAATATTCCATCTTTTTCTAACCGTTGTGAGATTTAATTGAATGGAGCATGCATTTTTCTTTATAATTCTCGTACTTTTGATGGAAGCTGAATGTTTTATTGAATACTATTGGTGCCTAAACTTATAGGTTGCTGAGGCTGAAGAGAAAACTGCAGGAGGTTTATTGTTGACGGAGGCATCGAAGGAGAGGCCCTCAATTGGCACTGTAATTATCTCCAATCTCACTTGTGTTTGTTTATGTCTTCCTTTCTTTAGGAGTTTAGGGGTGGCCCGGTGAGGGTGTTAGTCCCACCTATTTCTTAATGGTTACAAATTTTTTGTGGAACAGGTGATTTCCGTTGGGTCTGGTCCCTTGGATGAGGAGGGAAACAGAAAACCATTGTCAGTTTCACCAGGAAACACAGTGATGTATTCCAAGTATGCAGGAAGTGAGTTCAAGGGCAAAGAAGGTTCTGACTACATAGTGCTTCGGGCATCTGATGTTATGGCTGTGCTCTCATCTTAATCTCGGATCCCGATATGTAAAAGGAACGTTTAGGTGGTAATGATTTTTGTAGCAGCTTGCAGGATAATTATGAATCATGAAGTGTCCATATAGTTATGCTTGCAATTTTGATTGTTGAGTTTCACATTTCACTTTAATTATGTATTCTTGAACCCAAAAACGGAATCAATAGAAATACAAAAGGGTTCTGAATGTGAAGATTGGGATTTGGGGCTCAAATATTTTTGAATAATTAGCCATGTTTGTTATATTCGTACTTCGCTAGTTGGGACTCTTGGGAGAGGACTCTTTGAAAATAAGGTTAAACATGCTGTAGTAGTACAGTTAAAACATGAGCTGAAGAAGGCTGATTTCGAATTTCAATATTTTTATTTTTGGTCTATCAATTAATTTCCCTAACACAAATCTTATATTACCTCAATTCTTGAAAATTTGACACACTATTCACATGGGGCAAATAACTTAACTTTGACTAGGTTGTACTAGTATGATTAATATGTACGTAGTGTTAAATTTGGAGTGAGATATTGTTAGAAATTTTAACTTTTTATGATTTTTAAAATATATTAAAAGTTAGAAATACGCATGGTAGAAAATGCAAAATCAAATGAGTTCAATTTTTAAAACATATGGAGTATTATTTCAATAAAAAATGTTACAACTACAATCTACAAGAGTGCGTTTTATTCATTTCACTTATTAGAATTTACTTTACTTGAACTTATTAAATATCGATAACATTATAGAATTCGTTTTAGAGATTAATCTTGGAAGCTTATATGATTATAAAAATTCATATGAACTTAATAACTCTTATGTACTCCATCGAGTTAAATTAATATACATTTTTTATAACTGTCCTTTGTTATTATTTTTGGAACAGGTTCCGCGGGAGACCGTGAACGGCATGGTGAGGACTATTCGTGCTTTCCGAGCTACTTATCGGAGAGCCCTCGTGGCTTAAAGAATGATCGAGCAATTGGAGAGCATAATAATAACCTGAACATGATCTAAGATGTTGTCATTTAAAGTGTACTTGTTTTTTCAACGAACTACTACAAGATTATAGTTGGGTCATTTCCAAATTCACCCAAAGAATGATGGGCTTTATTGAGTAGTAAGGGGCACTATGAAATTCAATAGTAATATCAAAGAGACCTATACAGGCATAAGAACAATATCAATGCAAAGCAAGCAAATAAGAGGGTAGCTAATATGGTATCACTCGGCGCTATAGTAAAGGGTAGAATGGGTACTCCCCTCACCGACCTCGGAAAAGACTCGGCTAAGTGGTCACGTATGCCCTTATATTGGTTTTTCCGAATTCAATATTATAAAGTACTGTTTGAGGCAAATTGCTTGCTAACAAGTTTTTTTTCTCTTCGTGCTAGTTTATTGACATGTAGATATACGATCTAAACAAGCTATCAAAATGTCATAGCATCTCTAAACTTCACCATGATTCAATTAATGAAATAAGAACCAATAATTAACAAAAAAAGGAATTTTTGTAAAAGTGAAAAATTAACCCTAAAATTTGAATAAAGAAGCTAGTTTTTTAAAATAAAAATGGTATAAGTGAAGAATTACCTTCTATTTCAAATTGATCCTCTATAATTAGCAAATTCTGACGAAGTATTGTCCAACTTCCAATTTACTGACGAGATCAAATGTTCAAAAAATTTAATGAAAATAAGAAAGAGAAAGAAGAACATGAAAAATTAAAGAAACAATGATTTTACAGGTGCTTGTCTGAGTCCAGCGGAGTATATTGGACTAGTTTTACACAAAGTTATTTCAAGTTTAATAAGTTCAAATAAGTTCTATTTAAACAAAAAAATAAATAAATAAATAAAATTCAACTAAGGGTCTGTTCACATTTACTAAACTGAGCTAAAATGAACTGATTGGAGCTGAACTTAACTGATTGGAGCTGAACTGAACTGGATAGAGCTGAAATGAATATTTTATGAGAGAAGGAAATTAGGAGCTGAGCTGAACTAATTGAAGCTGAACTGAACTGAACTTAACTGATTGGAGATGAACTTAACTTAACTTAACTTAACTTAACTGAACTGAAATTAAGCTGAAGTGAACAAGCCCTTAAGTTAATTACTAATGCCTACACCACCTCCCTCCCACCACCACCACCACCACCACCAATTTACCTCCCTCCCAAATAAATACATATTATATGTATATTACCATTGTTATCTTCTAAAAAGTTTCATTTTATGATTTCTCTCTTCAAAAAACCATCATCCTTTTTATGTTTTTTCTCCAAAAAATTTCATCATATTTATTTTTTCTCTCCAAAAACTTCATCCTTAATTTTCTCTCTCTAAAGACCTTCATATTTTTCATCATAGAAATTTAATCATCATCTATTCATGTAACTTCTTATGGTAGCTTCATTTTTAACGCAAATCATTGATGAGGTACTAATTAAATCTCTCCTTTTTTCATTTCATTGATTTGATATAAGTGTTAAATATTGATTTGATCTAATTTTTTCCCCTAAATTGATTATCAAATCTTAGAAAAAAAAATTAATATATTGATTGAATTATATCAATATTTGATGCACTCTTGTGTTGAATTAGTTTATGGTGTGTTATTATATTATATAATTATTAGACATAAATAATTGAAAACAGAGTGTTGTTGTCTTAATTTTTCTAGATAGTTATATATATTTCGTCAGATTATTGAGATGTAAATTTAGTTTAGTGTGCAAAATAATTGTTGAAGGATGTTCACTTTCTTTATGATATATATTCATTAGCATATTAGTAAATGATCATTCACATATTAATATACGAGCATTAAATTTCTGATATATGTTCATATATTGTCATCTCCATCAATTTTTTTCTCTGGAATAATTAAAGATTTTGAGTAAGAATTTGTGACTTCTTACACTTTTTTTGTGGAAGTAAGTGAGTCTTATAATTGTAGTTGAATTACGTTATTGTTTGATATTCTCTAATTTTGTGTTAAGGCATGATTTTATATTATTAATTGTTAGCCTAAGATTTTAAAATTTGTGTACAACTTGTTTTAGTTCTTATAATTGTTATGACTAATAATGGAAATTTCTTTTTTATATCATTCATTCTCATATTGATAAATGTTCATTCACATATTAATTGGTGATCATTCCAATTTTTTATAAATGTTCAATTGGATTGTTATATAAGTAAATTCTCATATTGAAAAATAGTCACTTAGATTTAAATTCACGTTCATTTCATTCTCTTATTTAGAAATGCTCATGAGTCTCATTTGGATATTGCTACTACATGCATGAAAATTGTTTATTGATAGATGTTTATTCAAATATTAATACATAAATGGTTCATCCTTGCTTGGATATATGTATATTCACATATTTATATAATGCTCATATGTAAAAATCATAAGGAATAATAATGAAATTATTTGCCACTGAAATATAGAGTATAATTGTGCTAATTTTCATAATTAGTTGAGCTTTCGTAGAATTATTGATATTTGAATTAGTTTATAATGAAAATGATTTTTGGATAAAGGTTCATTTTCATTTTGATATATGTTCATTATGATATTAGTATATGATCATTCGCATTCTTACCTTAGATAAGATCAACTAGGGTTTAGTCTTGAGAGAACACTACCCTAGTTTTGTTTATGATAATTCAGATATTAATGAATGTATAATGGGATTTAAACAATTGTTCATTTAGATTTAAATACGTACATGTTCATTCTCATAATGAAAATAGTCACATAGACTATAATAATACATGTTCAACTTCATATTAAATTAATATATACATACATTTTAACTTTAATATTGACAAATGTTTATTCGAATATTGATACATAGATGTTCATTTGGATATGTGTATATTCACACATATATTAATGTATATTTACACATATATTAATGTACATTCACAGATCAAAAAATGTTCAAAAATCATCACATGTTCATTCATCGTACAAAATGTATTATTAATTTATTACTTTACAGTTTGTTCATTTTCAAATTCGTTATTGTTATTCATTTGTAAATGTTCAATTTTGAATCCTTACACGTACTTTTGTTTGGAATGTGTTCATGGTTGTAATTATTTTTTAAAAAAAAACGTGATATCTTATTGTACAGAATAATCAAGAAAGGAAGTTGATCTGAAGGCGGCAAATATACCGTGCTCATCGGATTATATTTTTCATGGAAAACACATAAATTTCATATGATTAGAGGTGGCAACAAGGAGGATATATCAACACTTTATTATACCAAATGTAATAATTAATAATGTTCATTTAACAAGACACATATGTACATTTAGGATTGAATGGTTCACTTTCATGTTTATGAAGCAATTACATGAAATAGAATAGAAATGTGTTATTATTGTAATTAAATTAAATTTATTTTATATGGGAGATTATTTTTTAACAACATTTTATTTAAATAAATAGAATTCTTAGATGTATGTATTTGCATACAACTTATTATATTACTTACACAGTTACACATAGCTCTTGAAATGAATATTTGATGATATAAAAAAGAATATATGTTGTAACATAAAAAAAAAATTGAACGTTTGATGATGTAATACTTCTTATAATAAAAATGATTTGAGTGCAGTAATCCTTATAAATAAACTTGTTCTCAGGTTTATCTATAATAAATTCTAAAAATATACGAAGTATTAAATAGAATAAAAAACTCCTTGCTAAAAAATGAACATTTAATAATACAAAAATGAACATGTTATAAAAATGTACAGGAAAATTCATAAATGAAAAGGGAAGAGCGGGACACGCGCGGAGGATGTGGGGGTGTCGGTTGTGTTCCCTACCCCAGGGTGTAGGTAAAAATTTGTACCCGTAAGTTCTATTTTTTAAAAAAAAAAAAGTTTAAATGAATTCAGTTTAGTTCTGATAAGTTCAAATAAGTCAAGTTTTGGAAAAATAAGTTCTGATAAGGGTAATCTAAGTTTAAATTACAACTAAAATAAGTTTTAATAAGATCTAATAAGTTTAGATAAGTTTAAATATTTAAAAATTAGGTGAATAAAAACACAGCCTTTGTGCTTCCAGAATTAAATTGAATTCTCCTTGGTAATTTTTTTATATGATTAACGCCCTGTTCTCATCAGATTATTTTCAATTCATTTCAGCTCTAATAAGTTCAGTTCAGTTCACTTCAGCTCCTAATTCCTTCTCTCGTAAAACATTCATTTCAGTTCAGCTCTAATAATTCAGTTCAGTTCAGTTCAGCTCATTTCAGTCAATGAGAACAGGCCCTAAGCATATCTATGATCAAGCCAATTGTAAATTTTTAGTAAGATCTTTTTCTATATACAAAAGCAAGTAATGTGAGACATTAATCTTTCCATTTTACTTTAATATCATCACTAAAAAATCTCTAGATCAAATACGAATCAAAATAAGCAGAATCATTAAAGTATAATTATCTCAATTCCAATCTCTGCTGTAGACAAATCCTATCCTTTCCATTGACAAATTCTATGTAACTCAATATATGAATTATTAGTATCATCATGAGAAAATTAAAATGGGTCACTCAAGTTAAATTTGTCTTATTTCGAAAAAAAAAATTATATAAATTCGGTATTATACTCACCCATTGAATTAGTTAAATAGTAACTTTGCGTTTATTTGATGAAATGATCATTCTTCCCGTTCTCAATATTTATCATGATGTGGAGTAAGGATGATAACAACATATTTACGTTAAATTTGTTGAAAAACAAAATAAACCTTATATCATCATTTTCATTTTCATGATTATATCTTAAATATTATAAAATATATTAAGGAAAACATAAAATTATTTAAAATTTTCAATTTCTATCAATTCATAAACTTATATTGATTTATTAAAGGGTAACATTGAAAATTGATACAGTTTCAATTATGTTGGATTCTGCTCAATAAAACCCTACTCATACTATTTAGGTAACAACATAATTTGGAATAACAATAAATTGAGAAAAATTATTAATTAGGGTTTGTTTACTTAGCTGAACTAAACTGAAATGATTGAAGCTGAACTGAACTGAACTGAATGGAGCTGAAGTGAATATTTTATGAGAGAAGGAAATTAGGAGCTGAATTGAACTTAACTTAACTGAACTGATTGGAGCTGAGTTGAAATGAACTGAACTGAAATTAAGCTGAAGTGAACAGGCCCTTACATGGTTGCTATAAAGAAAATCCGTTTTTAAGTGGATTATATCTTTGCTCCTATAATATTTTTAATTATTAACTATTAAAATTATTTATATCTTAAGTATAAATTATTAATCATTAACATCAATTACTACCTCCGATTTTTTTTTAGTTGTAACTTTGGGGTATTATTTGTGAGATATAAAATATTCCAATGTTGCAACTAAAAAAATCGGAGGTAGTAAAATAGATTAGACGAATAGTGCAAAAACAAAATGCGTTACTAAAAAAAATATTATTTGCAACCTAAACACCTACATCATGTACGTAAAACAATTCATGAGTCATAAACTACAATTTATAATTGATGAACTTAAACTTCTCATTTGGTGCATCATGCTCACCCATCTTAAACTGTAAGGGCACAAACTCTTATTTCAGTATATAAACACCGTATCTATCGATTTACGAATATTGGACATAATTTGCGAGTTAAACGGCAGATAATGTACCAACCAGGGCAGAAAAAAAGGTGTTGCAATGTAGCATTCTTCTTCAAATCACTTTTGTACACTAATCTGAATATTAATTTTCTGGCTAAAACATTGTGCCTAATATCTCATTTTTTCCCAGAAGGAAAAAAACTACCTACCTCAAACTCTAGATTTTCTTAATTAATAGCATTTACATTGCCATATCATATGCGATACAACTACAAGGGGTGACATGAATTTCAGCCATTGCCTTTGCATATGGAGTTAGTAACTACTACAACACTACATCTATTACAACCCTAGCTTTACAGATAGGTTGCATGAAAACAAATGTCGGTGCCAGAAGATAAACCAGGTCCGTTCTCTCCTATAACCTAATGACCGATAGTTTAACTTCTCGCCCCTAGCTCCATATGGATATGTAGTGGAAGAAGAGGGAGATTGAGCTTAATGGCATAAAAATGATACTCTAAGTTACATTGATGTGTTCGGGTTATGGGTGTTGAGAAGCCAGGGCATAATTAAGATCCAGCAGCCTACCCAAGAATAATTTACCTTCTGTTTTTGAACTGTTACAAGTGCAAGCTCAAACATTTTGCCTGTGATCCATCAATTTCTGAGTATTAATCAGGCAAAGTATTGCATGCATGTTTGTTGGGAATTCAGTCAAAAAAATCAATCTGAGCTTGTAACCCTTAACGATTGAATGAAGCAGCAGAGTGATCATCGAATGGCCCTCTCCATGCATTATTACCACTGTCAGTACCACTAGAGGCTTGATTAGGGATCGGTCCACTACCCAAATCTCCGTCCAAACTCATCTGTTGCACTTCGACAGATGATAATATCTTTATGCTAAGAACACAGTTTACAAATTCACTGCAATTGAACAAAGAGAAAGTTAAGGACAAGGAAAGGGAACAAGTACATGTGCAAATTCATTGGAAAAATAAATCATCTACTTACTCCCACGGATCATCTCCCACAAGTAGGATATCATTTTCATGATCTACATAGACCAGTTTCCAATCCGTTCTTTGAGGATCTTCCAGTTGCCCTTCAATGCCAAACATGCGAGCAAGATCGCGTCTGAGATCTTCATAACCCTTGTAACGGGTAACATCAATGGATCTACCAACTGAGCCACGCTTTTGCACCTTTTGAAATCAAAGAGGAACCACACATAAGTTCTCTCTTAGCCGTTGTGATCACAAATTAATAAAGAGATCCAGCAAACCAATCCATATAAGATATAACAGTATGATCAATAAAACTGGAAGTATCATACAGACAAGAATTAACAAATGCAGACAAAGGAGAGATGAAAACCATCTCTTCCATACAAACTATACACAGCATAAAACAAACACAATTACTTCAACCATGAAGTTGCATCCTTTCTCCGTTTCTCAAAACATGCAACATTATCCCTTCTAGGATGTTAAACAAATACATGTCATATCCAATTCACAAATAATAAGATGCTTGCATTCCACAACCAATTACCACAAGAACATACAAACCAAGCAGGACAACTAACCTTTGTATATGTCCTCATACGTGGAGCCTGGCTTGGCCAAATCCCACCACCCAATCCAGCAGGGTCATTAATTGCTGCTACATCATTTGAACATCCCGACTTGAAAGGCATATTTGGAACCCCGAATGACTGGGGGCTCATACCAGCAGCAGACAGTTCTGTTTCAATATCCCTAGGAGCACCATTGTAACCAGAAAGCAAGTTGTGGAGCTCCTTCCCTGAGTCAAAACCCCTTGACAAAAAAGTATCAGGTGTCAGATCATCCATGGCGGTTGATATAGGATGATTATTCCTTGGATGAGACTGCACATCACCATCTAACCCAAAGCTCGGAAGTGAGAGATTCTGATGAAGTCCACTAGCATCCAAGCCATATGAAGTAACAGAAGAGGATGCTTCCAGTGGATCAGTGATGATGCCATTTATACGAGATGTTTCTATTACTTTTGAGTTGGGAATTTCATTCTTGATTCTAGTATCAGACTTTTCTTGGAGATCCTGTACCATATTACTGTTGGGCTCAACCGAATGTTCAACTAGCATATTCCGAGCTGGTTGGTTGCGGTTCAAGAAGTTTGATTGGGGAATCTGGCAATTATTTGTAGATGGTGATGTAGAACATGATGGAGCATCTCCGTCCGTTGGACAAGATAGTGATCTTACTATCCCACTTGTTTTCTGCATTCCCTGAAGTTGCACTGCTGAAACTGCAGGAGAATTCATAAGTGGAGATGTGGACATAGTGCTGACACCCACTTGTGGCAGCTGATACTGAGATGTGGAACGCTGCAGCAAATGTTGGTTTGGTTGGGGAGCATGTTGTTGTGCTGTTACTTGAGGCTGAACTTGAGAACTAGTAGGAGACAGCATAGGATGTGACTGATGAGGATGTTGTTGATGTTGCTGCTGTGCCTGAGGTTGCTGTTGTAATTTTTGCAGAAGCTGGAGTTGAAGTTGATGCTCTGAGAGGCTCTGCAAAACAGGCGGCCTCTGTGAGAGGCTCTCTTGAAGTAATTGTTGGGAGGACTGTTGCATTTGTGACTGCTGCTGCTGTTGAAGCCTCTGTAGAGCACTATTTTGCTGTTCTGTTTGCTGCTGAAACTGCATATCTGGAGCTAAGGATGTTGAATGAACAGAATCTTTGTTAGATTGAATATTTGGTGTGCCCTGGGTATTTCCTCCCTGCAGTTGCTGGTGATGAAGCTGAGAATACATTGGAGACTGCGACACATTCTGATTTATGTTCTGGTTAGGAGAAATGAGGCCACTATTTACAAATGTTGATTGAGGCATTTGCTGCTTTTGTGGTGCAGGAGGCAGTGGTGGTTGTGCTTGCTGTTGTTGGTGCTGTTGTTGTTGTTGTTGGTGCTGTTGTTGTTGTTGCTGCTGCTGTTGTTGGTTTTGCTGCTGCTGTAAATGTTGCTGGTGCTGTTGATGCTGCTGTAACTGTTGTTGCTGCTGCTGCTGCTGTTGCTGTAATTGTTGATGTTGATGTTGTTGTTGTTGTTGTTGATGCTGCTGTAACTGTTGTTTCTGTAGCTGTTGTTGCAGTGACTGCTGCTGCGGCTGCTGTTGTTGCAGAGACTGCTGCTGCTGTGGCTGCTGTTGTTGTTGTTGCTGCAGCAATTGCTGCAACTGTTGCTGTTGCTGTTGAGACCACGCTGCAGATTGTTGCTGGAATTGACCTACTTGATTGTGTTGGCCAGCTTTGTTGAATTGAAGATTTGGCATAGACATAGATGGGGTTTGGAAGTTCAACAGCTTAGAAGGATCATCGGTACCAAGGCCACCATGCAAGGCAGATGCTGAAAGCATAGATGGAAAAATCCCTGATTGTGCACCAGGAACCTGATTATTTTGTTGCATGTTCATCCACTGTACTAGACTTAAGCCAGGAAATATTGAGCTGGCAGCATCTTTCATGCCAAAATCATCACCAAGCCAGGGCATACCCCTCTTAAACATGCTATCCATATCAGTGTCGTCATCTGTAAAATTCCACAACCAAATTTGATAAATAGCAAGAATTTCAGATTAAGCCCTTTAAAGATAAAAGGCTGGAATCATGTTCATCAACCAAACAACCACTTTATGTAAGCAAGTGATTGTAGAAGAAGCATAGCTTGAGATTAACAAAGCTCCTATCATCTAAAAGCATACCTGGCATCCCTGGCTGTTTAGGAAACTTTGGTCTGAAAAATGGAGGAGGACATATGTAGAAGGGAGTGACAACAGGCTCTATATCCCAAATGGAGACCCGACTTGGTCGTTCCCCGGCTGTTGATTCATCCCAGCCAACCTAAACAAAACAAATGCTGGTGAACAAGGACCATGACGATTCAAGCTAATATGAAATGATGACTATAAGATGAAGCAGAGCCTGACAATATAAATGATATAAGTCATGAGAGGCATCACAAGTATTCAACATGAAGCATTTCCTCAAGAATGTATGATGTGAATTTTACACATACCAATAGCTCCATGGAAAAAAAAAATTGATATTTTTTTTTTTTGGGAGATATTGTATAAAAATTGACAGGAGGTAAAGGGGCAAGACTTGTTCAATAAGATTAAAAATATAGATACTGCCAGAATGATGCAAATCAGGCATATTTGTGCAATTGTATCTCAGGAAGGTTGACAATTAATAAAATACAACTATACTTTGACAGCTTTGTTTCAAGAAAAAAATGTCGCTCAAGAAATTCAGAAGCAGACTTATAGCAGAGCAGTACCTGTAGATTACGCCACTGAGAGTTTTTCCATCGCACCGGATCAAGGTCACTGATCCCAGTTATAGTGCCCATATATCTACGTACGCCACACTCCTCAGTTTCAAACATCATCCTAAATCGCATGCCAAGAGAAACTTGGGTATACATCGCTTTATTATACTTGGCCAAGGGAACTACAAACTCTGCTGGACTAGCCCTGTCATAATCAATTCAGTTTGAGATAATGCTAGTCAGACACAATTTGATGAAAGGTGAAATTAATTCAAGCCTTATAAGCAGCAAACTACCTTGGATTATAAAAAATGGTAAATGGACTATTATTTGTAGCAGCATGAGCTGCAGCAGCAAGAATTCCAATATGCATGCTGTCACTGGATATAACAGATGAAGCAAGGGCAGGCTGCTGTCTGTTTGCTCGCCGTATTCCTAAAAGAAGATGTGATTTCTCGTCTCTACAAGCATAGTCATTGAATCAGCTAGGAGGCTAGTACACTAAGTTTATCACAATACACAAATTTAAAAAAATATACATCATCGTGAATAAATGTCAAACATTATACCTTATAAAGAGAACAGAATCACCAGCAAACAATCTTTTTGAGCTAACGAAAACACTCCATCCGGTAGTCAGCAAGTGCCTTTTTGGCTGGCCTAAAATTAAGAAGATTTACATGATGAAATTAGATCATTGCACATTATGGTGGAACAAAATCTGAAAGAACGCTTTGGCAAGGAGCTAGGCAGAGTATTACTTAGTGTCTATGTTCATGTTCAAGCTCATTTTACTTATTCAAGCATGATATCTAAGTCTATTCAAGCTTGGTGTTTAGGAATTTTCATGTTCAAGCTCATTTATTATTATATTCATATATTGAACCGAGCTCATAAAAAGCTCTATGCCTTAATAATAAAATTTATCACAAGCTTAAGGCATACAGTGGTTTCGAGAGAAGAGTTTACAAGCAAAACTAGTAATGATTTAAATGAGTTTCAGATAGAATAAATGAGCTTGTTTGTGGTCATATTTTTCAAAGTTGTCCATTATATGAATACATATTCTTTAGATTCAAAATTTGTTCAAGCTTAGCTGAAAACCACGAGAAACTCACAACATTTTTGGGCTACTTAGAAGTGTTCACTCTCATGGCACTTTAAGAGTCAAAAGCTATTAAACAGCCAAAACCAGCAATATTAAGACATGACCTTAAGTATCAAGCAACAAAGCTCATTAGACATAAAACACGGAGAGGAGGAGATAGAACAAGGAATAATCATATGCTATTTTCTGAAAGTCTATGGCTTTTGCATGGAATAAGTTCTCTCATTCAACAAGGATGTTAAATGGCCACGCAGAAAATGAACTAGAAGAGAATTACAATAAGATAACATTGGCCATAGTATATGATGAGATGGAATTTTCTAGACTAAAGCTTACCTCGATAAATATGTCTGAACGTCCATGTTTGATTATGTAAATCTTTAGCCATCAGCTCTTGGCAAGGAGGTTGCATAGAAAAATCCTATCAAATATCTTCCAGGTAAGCACAATAATAAGGTGATGAAAAAAAATGACAAACAAATATAAAATGGATTTGTTTAAACTTAAACTCACCAGAGGCGGGAATATCTTCTCAGCAGCCCGACGAGGTACAGAAAACCCTCCGTGTGTGCTAGTGTCACTAGCTGTGAGAGTTTTGCAGAAGAATTCTGCAGGCTGCCTGCTTTGTTTAAGGGCCATCTCTGATGCAAG
Organism: Chenopodium album; assembly: GCF_948465745.1. NCBI lineage: Eukaryota > Viridiplantae > Streptophyta > Magnoliopsida > Caryophyllales > Amaranthaceae > Chenopodium > Chenopodium album. The sequence continues at coordinate 8,193,182 of NC_137847.1, forward strand.
CAGAGCATCCCTGTCATACTGTGAGAAAGACATGAAAGGAACATCACATAAATAAGTAAGATTACAAACCAAAAATAAAATCTTTACCTTGATCTTAGATTCTAATTAAATGACGGCTTACCTTATTAACAGGTTGAAGAGTCATTTGTGCATACACCTCATCTGTCTCAGGATCAGCCTGGTATCATGAAAAAAGCATAAAACATGAGGTATAAAACATGTAAACTGGAAAATGACAAGCAAAGCATCAATATAACATATACTTCAGCATTCAGTTCCAATCCAAGAATATTGTGTAAGTCAAATTTCATACAACATCTACTTGCGTCAGCATAATAAATTCATGTTAAATCATCCAAAGAGGTTAGATAAAATCAATCCTAATCCAAAAACCATTTTATAGTATCATCAGAATCCAAGGAGGCATACATGTAGCGTGACACTGTGGAGCATACAAATCAACTTAGATGGAAGATTCGGATAGCTCGGGATGCCATCGGTCTCCTTTTGCATAGAGGCTGCCACCTGCAACACAACAAGATTGCAGTAAACTCCATTAGAAAGAAAGAACACGGCATTCATTCACAACAGATCTTGCATATGTGTAAACTATCGTACTTGCTCGCTGTGGCCTTGTGGGAAGTAAACCACAAGGCTTCCAACAGGAGGCACAGCAACCAATGGTCCAGCACAGGCATGCCACAACTCTGAATTTATGGCTCTTCCTTCTGTCATACATACCAAACCAATTGAGTTCAGTTACACAAAATAAGAGACATATTCAATCCACAGTAAACAAAGTAAAAACAAAAAAACAGGAGATCATCAAGCTAACACATAAATCATTCTATTCAGTATCCATTGTACACCGGCATCCCCGGTCCCCGGCCACTCGGGTGCACCTAACTCTAGGTACGCGGAAACTGGTAAAATAAGGTAAATAATCTGACTCAAAGAACAATAATTCAGACACATCCCAGAAAAAGAATTCACATCACAGATTTATCTAAACAATTAATTAACATAATAAATAGCCTAATTATACCCATTATTTATGAAGTGGAATAAATCAGAGTTGTTGATGCACATATTTACTAGCAAATATTAAATGGCAGGAGCATTGAAGAAGAATATATGAATACAGGAGTTTCAGTGCTCTTTCTTATGTTGCAAGGGGAAGATAAATGTCAACTTCAATCTTTTTCCTGATATTCATTATGCTTCTTTTTTTTTTTTTTTTCTTTTTTTATTATTTTGGATTGATTATGTTTCCTACTTCTTCAGGTAAGTGGATTATATGTAAACAACAAAACAGCCCCAGATATCAAAAAATTAATTGCCAAATCCCCAAAATAAGATAAAAATTTGTTAATCAAAAATTAAGAGTAGCTTAATAATTTGAACTTATAACAAATAAATGTCAACTATAAGTTTTTCAAGATCATTATAAATCTTTTCCAGATCATAAATTTCACCCAACATCAAATTTGGAAATTAAAAAAAAAAAAATTCAGAAAAATATACTTGTATATTATTTTATTTTTTTTCAAATAATAACAAGATTAAAAACCAACTTAATTAAAAAATTAAGAACATCCATCACCTTCTCCAGGATTAGCCATGAGACCATTTGATGGAGCTTTCATGATTAACAAACCCACTTTCTATTTTCCAAAAAAATAAAATTTCTTTTTTGGGGGGCTCTTTACTACAACTTTAAACCCAGAACAATCATCTTCAACATTGTCTTCAAGACTAAAACCACATTCATCAAATCAACCCAAAAAATAATTATATCAGCAACAATCTTGCTGATATTATATCACCATTTTTACAATACAATTTCTTCAAAAAATCAATCTTGCTCATATTAACCTGCCATTTACAGTTCAATTTCTTCAAAAAAAATAAATAATAAACCCAGAAAAGCGTCGATTAAAGATGGGATTTCGCTCCTTCTTCAAACTAATCAAATTGAAGTAATACCCACTTCCTCAAATGATATAATTTTCCCAGAACAAAAGTACTTTCTTCGAAATATTGCGCTGAATTAGTTGAGCTAATTGTGTCGAAAAGAGCTCTTTAGGCGTCGAAAAATGGAGGTATGCCTATAGTAGAGAGAGAAAGTAGAGAGAGAAAAGTGTCGAGAAAGGAAGAGAGAGAAAGAGAGGAGCAAAGGAAAGCAGCTTTTGAAGGAGAAGAAGAAGGAAGAAGCCGACATTCAACAGACTGGAGCAGGTCCCTCTACTCTTACTCTTTTTTTTTCATGGGATTTATTTTTTTTTCTATTTTATTTTTAAAATATAAATTGGGATTTTAATTTTATTTTAACTTTTGCAATAAAAAAATTACTCCGTTGTAAAAATTTACAAGTATAAAAATTTATGCCTCTTTATAAAGGTTGTATTTTTTGACATTATTACCTTTTTTTATGAGTTGTCATCTTTTTTCTTTTACTTTTTTGTAATTTTAATATCAATTGCCAACACTTTCTCTCTCTATCTCTTTAATTATTCCCAACTACTTTTTTTTTTTCTCTATCTCTCTCTAACCTCACATCCACATATGTACTTTTAATCATTAGTTTTACAAAATTTACAACTTTCTTAATTTCCGCATTAAAACCAAAAAAGGCTTTGTATTAAGGGACGAAGGGAGTAAGTAATAATTGGGCCCTGTTCTCATCAAATTATTTAAGTTCAGTTCAGTTCAGTTCAGTCAATGAGAACAGGCCATTGGGGTTTTAATTTATTTAATAAATGGGATTTTAGTTTTCTTTTTGTTTTTTTAATGAAGTTAAATTGAAATTTTTTTTAGAGTGTATTGTGTGCGGCTGGCCACACCATGTGACCGCTTGTAAAAGAACAAAGTATCCCATAAAACACTAACCAATTAACTCTACAATACTAAAAAACACTGACGAAGTAACCCCTAATTCCATATAACATTAGTGAAATAATTCCTATAATAGTTGGTCACATGGTGTAGCCAGCCACATATACAAATTTGTGTTTTTACTCTTTTATATAAATAAAAAAAAATACACGAGTATAATATAATAAAGTAACCTTTACAACCCTCTTTTATATAAAAAAAAAAAATACACGAGTATAATATAATAAAGTAACCTTTATAATACTAATCAAGTAACCCTCTAGATATAAAAGTCACTCTATAGATCACATAATTGACATTTTTACTTTTTTTATTTTTAAACAATAATTAAAAATAAAAAATTGGGATTTTTAAAATTTTTTTTTTATTAATTTGCTTCCCCCCACCTTCCAACTTTCTCCTTTCTCAATCCTAAGCATGCTTAGCTCATATGCTTGGTTCCTCTCACTTTTTTGTGATATGATTTTATATGTTTTTCACTTCCTGAAATTCCTCCTACATTTACATTACTTTAATTATCCACCTATGTGCTTCTTGTTGGGTTAGGTTGTCACTCGTATGAATTATTATAAAAAGAAATTCAAATCTGCTTCAAGTTACGAGTAGTTATCAAAGAATTTTAATTGGCCGAAAATAATACTATCGAGTATTATTAGATTTAGTATTCAATATGCTGTAAATAATTTTGACTTTCTGAAACTATCTCTATTACGGAGTATAAATATAAGAGAATTTATGATTTACTTTTGGCCTATTTCATATTAGTGGTAATTTAAAGATCGGCAAAAGTTAACATGCAACTTTAGTGCGCTCGATAAGAGAAGTAAAAGTGAAAATATTAAGGTAAAATAAATATTAATTACATTGATCAACGCGTGATTTTAACATGTATTTTAAAATGGAAAATTGGCTTAAAATAATACCAACTTTTAACGGTGTGTGTATTATGAACTCAACTATTTGCTATTAATGGTACCACCTTTTATTCTATATGTGCAAAATAGTACACTGAAAAAGTATTTCGAGGAGTATTCCGTCTATATTTATTAATTTTCTGTTTTCTTTTCAAACTACATATTATATTGATAATTTCCTTTAACATCCAAATTGATAATGCCCTACCCTAGTCTTTTTTTTTTTTAAAAAAAAAAAAAAAAATTGTTATTATGTATTTAAATATATTTTTTTTTTCAAAATACCTATAGTACTTTCTACTACCACACAATAGAAAAAATGGTATTTAAATTTTAAATGTGTTATTATTTTGATATAATTAGTTTTAAAAATTGTTTAAATAAATTAAAAAAACTCCCCTCTTTATTTTGGTTGATGAATTTGGGGAAATTTTGGATTTTTGAACTAATTAGATCAACATGATAATGCATTTAAATACCCTATTTACTATTGCATGATATTAGAAATTACTACATGTATTTTTTTTATTAAAAAATATTTAAATTTATATTGGAAAAAAAACAAAGGGGTGGGTAGGGCATTATTAATTTGGATTGTAAATAAAAATTGTTAACATAATATGTATTTTGAAAATAAATAGAAAATTAATAAAAATAACATAAAGTAATAATAAATACAGACAAAATATTCCTCAAAATACTTTTTCATTAACCAGAGTACTATTTTGCACATATAGTGTAAAAGGTGGTACTGCTAATAGCAAATAGTTGTGTTCTTATTATTTTGCACACACCGTTGATAGTTGGTATTATTTTAAGCCAATTTTCCTTTCAAAATTAACACTATTTTAAGCTATACTAACGCCTTGAGACTCCATTAAAAAGATCATTCAAAGATTTCACAGAATTAGAATTCAGTGACAAATTATCAACTTGAGATAAAAAAGATTAAAATAAAAATAAAAAGGGTTGACGCGGGTAGACCTCAATTTGTATAAGGTTTACTTGGAAATTTGTGAAGTTAATATCATTTGGTGCAATTTCTTGAATTGAAAGTATCTAAAAGCTTTGATTTATTCACCTTATTTTTCATTCGTTTCAAGAAAAATAAGCTCATCTAAACCAATTATTGTTTGGTATAGTGAAAATGATAGCAAATTTCAACCTTGAATACTTTACGGGATAATAAAAATAATAGCAAATTTCAACCAATGGGGATCTCATACCTTTTCCCTTCACTTTCATAGTATTTGACCCACAAATACTAGTCTAAAAAGACCGTGAGGGTTGAGGTTTGATCACAGTAGTCAGTTAGATTATGGTAAAATAATAATATTATTGTCCCTCAAATTTTCCAATCATGACTCGAATCTCATCCCTCTCAACCTTTAAAGGAACAATGTTGTCTTTTAAATATTTTCATTCTTACTATTTAAAAAAAAATATGTGTCATTTAGAAATAATGCAATTATATATATTGAAAATGGAGGGAAGTATATGTCTACCATTTGACTGTAATAGTGAATTTAGTAATTTTATCTCCGAAAAAATTAAATTTATTATTGTATGAAGTTTTTAAATGCTCACGACAAGAAAGCAAGGAAAGTCGCACGGGGCAAGGGTGAAGAACAAAAAAGAAAGGTATAACATATTTTGGTTTCTGTTTTTGCAGGTCAAAGAAGCATAAAGGATTAAGTTCGAAATATCTTATGGCTCATAATGTTCATGATTGTCAATCTCCTATTTTCTATTGTCAAGTAGACTATGAATGTTGTATCCCCTATCCCCAATCCTCAATTTAAAACTTGTGTTAGTATAGCTAAGAGAGCTAAACCCTCTCCTTCTTTGTTTGTAGTGTCAAGTCAATTGGGAGTTAGCTTTCTTTTTGGACCGTTGTAAAAAAAAAAAAAAAAGTCCTCATGAATTTAACTATAATTGTGGGTTGCTTTACTTGGAGCTAATCAGCTAATGATCTGAAAAAACATTTTGTGTAACCTTAAAGATATGTTGTTTTGTGAACAACTACTCGTTTTTTCATAATTTGTTTAGAACTACCCGTAAGTTAGCAAATATTTGTCTAGCATTATCCAATAACGTTTTCCGTTCAAATTAGACGTTAGTGGGGCCCACTTCTTCTCTTTCCCACCCGATTAACTCCCCTAAGCAAAACCTTCAAACGAATTGAAGCCATAAACCATAAATAAGCAAAACCCTCAATTCAATTCCACCCCTAAACCCTAGAAATCAAATTCTCCAAAATGAATTGAAGCCACAAACCCTAAATTGAATTCCTAATTAAGCTGCTATAAATTAAAACCTTAAAATGAATTCAACAAACCATGAACTAAAAATTAGGTTAAAACATTACTTGAATTAGTGAGTAATTGCGTTAAATAGTTAAAATTTTCTTCATCTTTGATTTTTGGATGAGTTTGGAGGGGGGGGGGGGAGAAGGGGAGTTAATTGGGTGGGAAAGTGAAGAAGTGGGCCCCACTAATGCTAAAATTGGACGGAAAACGTTATTGGGTAGTGATAAACAAACGTTTGTTAACTTACGAATAAAAAAAATCGGATGGTTGTTCACAAAACATTCTATATTTAGGATATTTCTGCACCAAATTCTCTCACAAGAAATGACAAAAATTATCAAGGGGTTTCTCTTTTAATTATTCAAAATTTAGACAACTATATAAATTTACTAGTGCATCCACACAAATAAAGTGTTGATCATAAGTATAGATATAGACACCAATAAGTTACATAAAGAGGTTAAATTAGGGATTCCAAAAATAAAAAGCTTAGGTTATAAGATATGCATTACGAATATATAAAACAAAAAAATTTCTTAATTAGACCTAAATTTTCTATGCAAGTTTTATATGGGAACACACCCAAATTAAACACAACTTCCTTAGCTTGGTTTTTATCCCAAATTTCCCACCTACGAGTACAACTTTTAAAAGAACCCAAATCAATAATAGGGAAAGATTTACCATAATAATTATGATATGTACGTAATGTAGTTTTTTTTTTTTTTTTTTTTTTTTTCTTTTTGTGTGTGTTCCATCTGGTTCATCCTTAGGGCTAATCCGGATTCCAGGATCAGTTTTGGGTGGTTAGGTTTCAGTCCCCTCCCAATTGTTGTTGTGCGAGATCGAACACGAGTCCTCACTACCAAGTGTAGTCCCAATCACCACTACACCAACATCCAATTGATATGTAATGTAGATTTTAAAGGTGAAAAGGAATGGTTTAATTATTTGTTGGAAGTGTGAACTTGTAACTCGATCTCTCTATTTCAAAGAGCTTTTTCCATTTAATAGTGACTACTCTGTATTTTAAGAAGACGAAACAAGAAATTCTTGATTAATGATGTACTCATATCATAATTTTTGAAGGATATTTATAATGAATCAAGTACTCATGTTTTAATAAGCACAAATTGAGAAGAAGCATTGTTATATTGAACTAAAGGGAGGTGATACACATCTATAACTATTACTAAAGTTAAAATTGTTGACATTATGTCTGTACACGTCATTTTTTAATTAAAAATTTTTCCTCCAAAATTGAGTATGACATCATCATTTTTTTTCAATCATCTTTTTTTTCTCAAATTTTTTTTTTTATCTTTCCAACAAATAAATTCAAATATTAGGAAGATTATTTTTTTAAAAAATAAATAAAAGTATGAGTATCAATTATTACTAAATACGCATTAATGACCTTTTTCTTCTTAAAATTACTCTTTCATATGATTTGTTGCAAAAGCAACCAATTAATTAATAATATAATATTAATAAAAATTTCTCCAATCGTGCATCAACACAAGTAGTAATCTAGTACAACTACTAGATTAACCCCGTGCGATGCACGGCTTTAAAATAAGAATTGAATTATAGACTTTTAACACGTATTGAAAGAAAACAACTTCCTCATTTTTCATAACTAATTTCTAACTAAATAAGAATATACAATTCCCGAAAGTGCATAATTTTCATATTTAATTAAGAAATTTCAATTAAATTATATTATTAACTATTGTTGATAACTCGTAAATAACTAAATAGCATAATATGTGTAGAAAACCCAAAATTTAAAAATTCAAATGGAATATATTTTCAAAGCTATGTCAAATAGGGTAGCTTAAAAAGGAAAAAAAAATGACATCATCCTTATTTTAGAGGAAAAAATTAAATAAAAAAGTAACACGTAAACAATGGTGACATCATCGGTTGTTATTTTAGTGTGTGTGTGTATATATATATATATATATATATATATATATATATATATATATATATATATATATATATATATATATATATATATATATATATATATATATATATATAGAGAGAGAGAGAGAGAGAGAGAGAGAGAGAGAGAGAGAGAGAGAGAGAGAGAGAGATTGTTTGTTATCCCTACAAACAACACCACTAGAAATTTGACACATCATCAAAAGAGTAAAGAAAATTAGAAGTCAAATATAAATTTAATTTTAATGGAACTTGGGCCCATTATTGTAACCAATAAAAATATGACAAATTAAAGTTGTATGTAGTCACCTCCTCCAATTCAGTGTGTTTTGTCATCCTTTTTCTCTTAAAATGATTTATGCAACAATATTTATGTACGTTATCAATCGTTAATTCTCATGATATTGCGATGATATATACTTGTACTCCCTCTGTTCCTAAGAGTTTTTCTTTCCCATTTTAACTATGCATATTTATTTGTCATTAAATTACTTTGAATATAAATATCTTTAGTTCCATATTAGTTGATAAAGTATATAAACCGATCATGGGATTCAAGAACCAACGTGACAAGAAGGCCATGGGATCAAATCTCATCCACCCTCCTTTCAAGTGGATATTTTGCGCTAGTTATGAGGAGATCAATGCTGATTGTTGCATCCATATTTCAAGCTCAAAGCCTCTCATGTGAGAGAGCATGATACAACATATAAACCGATCATAAGCATCATCCATCACCTTATAGTGTCAAATTTTCAAATAAGAAATCGAAAATCTAAAAAGAATGAATGTGTATATGCCAACATTTAAAAAGTGTAATTTTGTAAAGTTAATTTTATTTCAATTTTAATTTACTTGTACATCACAAACATTAATTTTTCACTGACAATATTTATAATTTGTGAAGTTTTTGAATATTCTTCATATCCATATATTTTAACCAAAATAATCATAAATCAACCGTTATCTTTTTTTTTTTAACGGAATTTCATTACCATTATCATTACCTTTACCTAACTCGGAGGTCACGTAAACCCAATTTACAATCAAAGTTGTCAAGTCACAAAAACCTACCACACGACCTTTATTGATTATCCACGTGGTATTAACTATTAAACCATGAGAAGCCGAAATTTTTTTGTGAATTACCCCTCATTCTACACGAGTAGAAAACCGAAAATAATAAAAATAAAAAACTTTTCTTACTAGAGTGGTCTTATTCAAATATTCTTATTATGTCACCTTATTATTATTTTTAATATTTCATAAGTAAAAGTAATCCACTAGCTTTATCACAACCAATATATTTTTAACTTTTTCCTCACAAACTAATTAAATTATAATTTCTTTTATAAAGTTTTTGATGACACAATGTAAAAGGGCACTAGCCGCAATAACCGGAGATTGAGAAAGATATTATACGTATGTCATAATATAAATTTATATTCCTACTTTATTAATCATTTAATTAATTATAAAGCTTTTTACATTTTTTATAAAGCTTCGTATTTGGATTAATAAAAATTGTTACATTTTTTTCGTCGAGCTATGAGTAATTGAGTATACACTTAACTTGCACTTAATTAATGAGTGCGGATTATTCTCCTTCCACGGAACACGGCAAACCTAGACGGCTAGACCATAACATAATGGGATATTGGCCTGAAATGGATTCTACCACCCTTAATTAAACGGTAAAGTTTTGGGTGAGACGGACTCACGTGAGTCCACTATCATGTTTTTGGTGTTGCGGGTCTCGCGATCGGGTTTAGTTAGCCCGCGCCTTTTTATTGGACTTTTGTTATTGAGCCCGGTCTCACGTGAGTCCGGTCTCACACAAAACTTTTTGTAATTAAACTCTCGAGTATATTAGTAAATACGTTAATTCAATATATAGAGAATATTAATAAATATTTAATTTGTCATAAGTTTTGAAAATTTACATTGAAATGAATCCAACTTTACATTACATATACAACCGTTAAGCGTCAACATATATAAGTTCTAACACCTTTATTGAATTCAATTGTCGGCTCTGGTTTATACAAAACAAGTTCTAACACCCCCACATATATAAGTTCTAGTACAACATAATATAAGTAATTAAAGTAATATTTCGTACTTGTATTTAATTAGATTGTACGAGTAATTGAACACACTCCACCTCAAATTTACATGCACCAATTTTTTTTTTTTTTTTTTTTTGGGTAATTAAACTACTATCATTAGGGGTGAGCGTAGCAGGGTTCCCTGTGAAAATATCAAGACCCAGAACCGGAACCTGTTGCAACAGGTTCCTAAAAATAGGAACCGGAACCGGAACCTGTTGCAACAGGTTCCTAAGAATTGGGAACCGGAACCGGAACCGGAACCTGCAGGTTCCGGTTCTTAAACAAGGTACCCTGTTTGTCAAAGTAAGCTTAATATTTACTTGATAAATTGTGACAAATTTATTTTTTTTAAAATAGATGATCACAATAACTGCTTACAACTTTAGTATAGTACTTCAAATATAACAAACCAACACTAATTGTCTAGAATATTTAATATCATATAGGTTCCGATTTCATGTATCCTATAGGGAACCTGTACTAACAGGGTACCCTACAGGTTCTAGATCTAAAATTTTATTACCCGGAACCGGAACCTGTTGCAACAGGTTCCTAATTTTATTACCCGGAACCGGAACCTGATCAACAGGTTCCGGGTTTGGAACCTGCGGTTCCAAACAGGTTCCGGTTCCATATCAGGGTACCCTGAATTTTTGCTCACCCCTAACTACTATCAACTCCTTTATTGAATTGAAAGCTTTTCCATTATACTTTACACACACTCATTTTTCCCCTCTATTTTTTTGAACCTTACTGATAAACATGTCAATATCTTTTGGTAAATATCTTTCACATGACATTATTTCTCACAAGTGTGTCAATATTGTATGGTGCAATTGATTTGAAATGAAGAGATATAGAAGAATTCCGTCAATATATTTGGTAAATATCTTTCACATGACATTACCCACAACTCACAAGCGTGTTAATATTCTATGGTGGGATTATTATTTTTAATTTTTCCTTCTTTATTTATTTATTTTCTTTTTAGAATATTTTACATTAATTTGAACATGAAAGAATTTCTTCAATCTTTATTTTTAATATTCCTATTATGCAAGCAATAATATCCAAGAAATTGAAATAATAAATCCAAAGTTGGACATGCATGAACAGTAATTAATCAATTATATGATAGGAAGGTTGGATATCGGCATGTCATGTGTGTGCCAAAATTATTTGGCATTATAAAAGACGGCAAATTATTATTTGTAAAATTGTAGCTTTATAACAACTTTATAATTACATACTTCAAATAGTAATTAAATATAATTAGATTAATATAATAATATCTGTAGAAAAATTAATTAAGTAATAGAGCAAAGCTAAGAGTCCGTATTCCGTACCAAGAGACAGGTCAAGTCTGAAAGAAAACACGTTGCTACGACATTGTTGTGGGCTCTCTCATTAATTGATTATCAATATAAATCTATGGCTACCCATTCATTTTATTCATTTTTTTTTAATTCAATTTTTAAATAGCTTAAAGAATGGAATTTGATTTTATAACCATAGAAGGCATTTGGGGGCCAACAGTCACATGGACAACGATTTTTTTTTTAAAAAATAAAATTATTTTTTGCATCCATTTTTTTTTTTTTTTTTTTTTTATTGATCTCTTTATATAAATCCATTCGTAAAGATTTTAATATATGTAGTAGTTATTCTATTTTATAAAAATATAATTCATCATTGACTATTTTCCCTAAATTTTTTTTTACACTAGCTTTGGCACTACTACAAGTAACATATAGTATAATTATTCAAAAAAAAAAAAAGTAACATACAAACGATACAATATATAAATAAATGCAATTAATTTTTTTATTGTAAATGGGTTTAATCACAATGCATATTTTCATAATGCATACATTTATTTATATATAATTTTAATAAAAGATAATGTACTAATGGTCAAAATATTAGACAATAATGCATCAATTAGGAAACAGAGGGATTATTGGAGTATAAATGAGTTTTCAAGAAAATGTAATGCACTGAATTTATTTAGATGACTTGTTTGTTTGTTGTGACATAGGCTATGTATGGTAAGATTGGTAACACATTTTAGGTGCCTTAGCTGATAAGGGGGCAAAACTTTAAGTTCAATCACTACGGGATGAAACTTATATTAAAATATTCCGTAAAATGATTTAACAATGTAGCTCAAGTAGAGAAATGAAAAATTGAAAACTAATAATCCCACCTTTGTCTTTTCTTCTCAAAACAATCTCACCTTTTCGTATTCCCGCAATAATCCCACCTTTAACCCATATATTCTCAAAACAGGTCTTTTACCGGTTTGTGAAATTGGTAAATTATGTGTCACCTTCTAAGTGGTCTACTATTTTATTTTATTTTTGTTAATTAAAAAAACAAATCATTTTTTTTTTTAAAAAAAAAAAATTAACCTCCTTCAATCCTTCCAGAATCCCGACCACCCAACATCAACCATCCTTGCCGGCGAACGGTAGCCCTCATGCCCCCTCACCGATGAACAGAAGCCCCTTCCCCGACTAACTGAACCTAATCCCCCCCCTCCACCCCCATTAACGGTAAAAAAAAAAAAAAAAAGTACCTAAGCATGAGTTTGAGTATTTTTGTTATTGAATTCAATAAAACTACAATATTTGAACATAATAAGTATCTATATACACTTATACACTGAGTTTGAGTGTAGTAAGTTCCCATATAATATTGGGCTTTTTTCCATTTTGTTTTTTTAGTTTAATATTATACAAGTTGTTTCACCAGTAAAGATTTTTGCAGGATCGAAAAAGAGGTTAATCCTTCGATTACACTAAAATGAATCAAACGAAAAAAAAATTCTTCACGGCTGCAACAGATCGATAGATCTCCTCATTGAAGAAAGTGGTAAATCATAGTTATATGAAAGAGGATATGAAAGATGTACAATTTGCTACAACAATTATAGCTGTGCTGAAGTATGTTTTTATTTGATTTAATTGTCGTGTATTTTTTAGATTTAAATCTGTTTGTAGTTGTCATATGACTTTTTATTTGTGTATCAATCTTTATTCAAAAAAAAAAAAAAAAAGTTCATCTCACTTTATTTACACTTACTTTACACCCACGAAATTCTTATAAGTTTGTGGATAAGATAAGTTCAAATAAGTTTTATCACTAGCTTGATTGATTTTATTTCAAAGAAAAAATTAGACTAAAAAGTTATTCTTAATAAGCTTAGATAGATAATAATTACTTCCTATATACTTCGTAGCTTGCAAGTTTCAACAAAAAGAGAATATAAGTATACTTAATTATCAACAGTGAGCGCGAAAATTGAGGCAGAAATGAGGAGAAGAAAATCGACTAACTTAGAAAATCAAATGATACATATATAATCAAGGTAGGTTTAAAGGTAATGAACTAATGATAGATGTCATTAATGGATTAATACTAGTACTAAGTAACCTATTACTTAAAGGGAGAAAGTGGGTGTAACGTTTTCATGCATTACCACGTCAAAGGATAGACTAGATAGTAGATATGACTTAATTGAATTCTTTAGTCATTCCTTTATCATCAAAATGTTGATGTATGTATCTTATTAACTTTTGTCACTTCAAAGATTTAGGTAAAGTGATGCAAATATCATGTGTATAGTTCAAGATTTCATCACTCAATTATTATATGAAAGTTCATTTGTTTTTTCTAGATCAAATTGATCAATCAATCATCACTACACTATTAGTTTCCAGTTTTATATGCTATATAATTAATTACTGGCAGTTAGTAGAGATATCATCTATGTCACTAATTACTATACCCATTGTATATCTACAAAAAAAAATTCTGGACATATTATTCATTCAAATATACTTACTTTACACCGCCATAATTAAGAAAATCAATAAGAAATGAAATAACCAGTACAATAATTTTGAACAACAAAGCGAGTGACATATATATTGTTAAAAAATTTCAACTTTACTTGTTTGAACATTCCAACATGAGTCTGTCGATCTAGTACTTGATACTTGATCGAAGTAATTAAAATTTGTTAGATCATCACAACTATATATGACATACAATACACCTGAACACATAAAGATGTCCGATGACACGACTATTAAAATCCAATCAACCTAGGCCCTTGCAAAACAAAATCTATATTACAAATGGAATATAGCATATTGGATACTTATCATCACAACATTAGCCAATATATGAGAGACATACTCAACCAACAAAGGAACATTATGCGAATAATTAACTTTCAATCTCCAAAGATGATTAGTAATGGTGAGACAAAATTAAAAACCTTAATCAATATTTTTCACCTTAATTAATTTGCATGGAAAGGGGTCACGTGGCGGTGGACACGCCAACCAAATGATACCATGTTAGGCTTGCACATGGGACTCCCAAGAGATTCAAAGCAAAGGAATAGGGAAACAAAAGTTAAACAACTAACCTATCTTTTGTTATCTTGTTTAATTTCTTTTTAACGTCCTTCTTAAGCTAATCATGAGATTATTCCCCACATAATTAAGATTCCTAATTATTTTCTTTATTTTTTGTGAATCTAAACTAAATTCTAGGGGTTTTTTAGGGATTAATTAAGAATTTTAATCCATGTGGTAGTGGTCCCACACATAAAAACATTTAGAGACATACATAAATAGATGTTTTTAGGTAGTCAAATTAGATTAAAAAGCTAATAATACTTGATCTAGGTTACATCACTCAATCTCCTAGAAAATTATACTCTTTCTCTAGGTTTAATCCATTGTTAAGGTGACAATAGTGCTTTGTGTCAATTCATGTTTGTGCTCTAATTGACCAAAAGATTCATCTATTGATCGATAACCACACATAATTGTCCACTTCTCAACTTTTAACTTATTAATATAATCCCAATTATTTTTAATGTCAGCATGTTTGCTCTAAATTTTAAATTCTACCCCTATATTCATAGAAAGTTGTCACATTTCATGAATTAAATTAGTGTTGTTATAATCAAATAAAGTTGTCGTTATTTTTTAGTATAACTAGTTCAAGTAGATTAGGATTCAATAATTCATATTGTTTTGATGAGTTTCTAATAGGTACACAGTCTATAGAACCATATTCTCAATAGCATAAAAGTCCTTTATAATTTGATTCGCGTTATTAAGTTTTGATAAGGTTTTCTATCTGTTCACATTCAAAATTGACAAGTTGTAGTTTTTTAAACAAGAGAAGAATGGAATTATGATCCGCACCCTACAAAAATATCATAGACATGCAATTGTTATGCTTAGTACTTCGTGTATCTTATGTGGCGCAACTAAACGTTAGTGTGTAGCTTGCAACCCCTAACACTTTAGCTAGAGGCTACAAATATACCAATATTCGTATCTAACAAAAAAATTGGGAGGTATAATTTGTTGGTGGAGCCTGGCCTCTACCACTGCACAGTCTACTAGCTAAGAAAACTCCAATACGTTCTTGTAGGCTAATCCATATTAGTTGAAATCATTGCTAGCTACGTAACTCCATAATAAGGTGATAAGTAACTTGATTTGTACCAGTATAACTTATACAAGTATATGAAGTATTACCCTCCAATGAATTTAATTATCTTTAATAATTATGTTAACTTTTTCACAATATACAGAAAATTACATAATTAATAAAAACAAATTTAAGTACAATACAGTATTGCTCAGACCCATATATAACTGAGCAAAATGCTATGTTCAAAAAAAAAAAAAAGCAAAATGCTACTTTTTTTTTGAAAAGTAAGATACATGAAAGAGATTAGGTACATCTTCTCGCAAGATCGTGACCTAATCTATCAAGGAGTAAAAAATAAGAAAATTTACTATCTAGAAATGGATCTATATCTTGATGAGTCGGAGTTGAATAGCCGAGAGAGGCAACCTAATCTGCTGCCCGATTCCCTTCCTGATAGATATGTGTCTTGTTTGAAAGCTCAAGAAAGAATCCAAAATAGCCTTGATATCTACCATAATAAGATGAAGTTTCCATGAATAGTTAAAATGACTCTGCAAAATATTAATAACTGTTAGATCATCTCCTTCAATAAAAATATCAGAAATATTATATTCCTTAGCACAAGAAGGAGTCCGTTGCGAAGGGCAATAGCTTCTGCAAGGAAAATCGAACAAAAGCCTAAATTATAGGTACGACTGGTCACATGATTACCTAGGTTATCTCGAATGACCGCTGCACTTGCAGTAGCAAAATTTTGATTGGCTGAGCCATCAAAATTAAGTTTACAAAAACCTAATGGGGGAGGAGCCCAAGAGATGATGGGAGAAGGGGTAAGAGGAGGTGGTGGAGGACCGGAGGTGATGCGATGGTAGGACTATGGATGGCATCAAGAAGTGAGCGAGATTCCCATTATTCCTTAAACAAAGAGAAAGTTCGTATAAAAACACTATAAATATTAGAAGAAGTATTCTTAAAAATAACTGCACTACGATGTTTCCAAATACTCCAAAACAAGATAGCCATCTTAGGAAAATGCTACATTGTACTCATATAATGGTGTCTTTCCTAATATATAATTCGTATTAATGGTATGTTGGTCACTTTAGTTAGGATAGAACCCCGCCGCCGGAGTGAAAAATTTAAGAACTCCACATTGAATAATTGGGTGACTAATGTGAATAGGCGATTATTTATAATTTTTCATTCAACAAGTTTTTTAACATGATGTGAAATTGTGAATGCACAATATTTTTTAATAGGTAAGAACTAAGAAGAAATTTGATAGGGGAGTCGCGTACCTAACAAAAATAACCAAACTAACTCTACTATGTAGCTGAGCAAGTAAGGGTCGAATCCCAAGAGACTAAGGACTAACTAATTAAACTGACTCAAATCAATACTAAGCAAGTAACCAATCAATATCGAGAAATCTATACTAGAACAATTACGAACTATCAAGCAACGAAAATTATAATAATGAATTAATCAAAAACTAAAGACATCTAAGATTAAGTATCCCCACTAATATGAATCAATGCAATAGAATAATCCCTTTCCCTCAATTAAATCAATAAATATTCCACAGGACAGATACTCCCTAAAACAATACTAAGAGTTTCTTTCGATTAACTATTAAATTAGCTTCCCTAACATGCAATCATACCTATTTTCATGGAATCATACATATTAAAGACATTGAGAATGACATCCTTAAGTCATAGCAAGAACAATTAGCTATTTTCATGTATAAAAACTCTTACTTTTGATTAGGGTTCTAAAATCAATTAAGAATCAACTTTCATTGTAAACCTAATCACATTCAATAATACTATTTCTAGTTAATCATTGACAATAAAACCAACCCTAATAAAGAGGAATTATAAATTAATTAAATTGGAAATTGAGAATTAAATAACACATTAATCCATATTAAGGTTCAACTTAACCCTAGATTATGAAACTACTCACACATGATGATAGAAATAACAAGACAAATAATTAAAGAAAACATAATAACAATAGAAAATTAAAGAGATTAGAGATGAAAGAGAAAGACTTGAAATTGAATTAAGATGAATGCTTCAATGGAATTCTATATGTTCTCTCACAAAACAACATAGAATAGAAAAAGCTATAATAAAAATTAGATGTTTTAAAATAGGGTTAAACCCCTTTTTATACTTTCTTAAAAATAAACATTAAATAATAAAAATAAAATTATCTTTTGCGCACACGTACATGGCCGTGTGCTGATGGGTACATGACTGTGTAGCTAGCCTATACTTGATATCAGATTTCATCATGTACGTACACGGTTGTGTAGCTAAGGGGAACATGATCTTGTAGGCAGAGCACATGGAGATGGCATTACACGACCTTGTAGCCCATGGTACACGGTCATGTAGCATGAAAGCTTGGATGGAAGAGTCACACGACAATGTAGTATATGGTACACGGCCATGTAGCGTTATCATCATCTAGCACTCCGATACATAACTTCTCATGACTTGAAAATCTTCTTATGAAGTTCACCAATCTATCTCAAAATGTCGTAGCATGTTCATCGTCACTCCAAATGCTCTACTTCATCCTGAAATCACAACATACAACCAAACAACCAGAAAAAGAAGAAATCGAGTCCAACTTGGATAATACATACAGAAACACGAACTATATGTTTTTTAAGCACATAATTAAAAAGAAATACTTGATTAATTAAGGAAGGTGCCACGTGGCATCTAAAATTATTTAGAAAAGCCTTTTAATATATAGTATAGATTGTTTACTAATTAAGCTCGAGTATTAAAGTGTGAAAATTGTAAATTAGCCGGGAGGGTAAATCACTAGATCGCATTGTAGATTGGTGTTAGACGAAGCAATAGGCAATACGTACGTAACTTGGCCCAAGGCCGACAAAGTAAAACACTTTTCTGTGACGTTTACAATGGTCCAAGCCACTTTTATTTTTATAAAATTAAAATTTGTTCTAGTTCAAACATGTTTATATTTTTGGAGACAACTATATATGAGGATAGTAGACAAACTCTTCTACTTGTATACTTGTATACCTTTTTCTTAAGTTTTATTCTAAGATCATCATTTTCATAAAGATTTATATAAGTGCAACTTCATTTATCATGGGTGAATCAAAGATCAATGTTGCCAAGACCTTTTTTATGCTGCCTAGGAAAATATAGAGGATTTTTAATTTATATTTTGTATTATTCACAGCAGTTGTCTTCAATATGTTATGTTGGTTAAATTTGTACGGACTACCCTATATTGTGGAAATTATCTCTCATAAAAATTGTGATGCTAGATGTTTAATTTTATACTTGTAATTTAAGATTATAATATAGGAAAATACGATTATACTTGCTTATTTTAAAGTATCTAGCCTGGAAATAAGGTAAATAAAAAGGGATAAAAAGTCAAGATTATTTTAAGAAATGAGACTATTTAAACCATGTATTACATTACGTGTCTACGGAGTATGTATTAAACATCCCATCTAAGTTTTTTTTTTTTTTTTTTTTTTTTTTTTTGCAATCCATCTAAGGAAAT
Organism: Chenopodium album; assembly: GCF_948465745.1. Lineage (NCBI taxonomy): Eukaryota > Viridiplantae > Streptophyta > Magnoliopsida > Caryophyllales > Amaranthaceae > Chenopodium > Chenopodium album. Next base: position 8,212,388 of record NC_137847.1, read on the forward strand.
TAATACAAGGCATAGTGCTTATCTATAATGGCTGTGGCTAACATAATTCATATGTATTTTTTTTAAAAAAATGTAGAAGTGGCATTTAAAATTTTTCCATTGGATACTTGACACTACTTATTCCAAAAATGCAAAAAGTTTAATAAAAGGAATTCTACAAACATATTAATGGATAACTATATAGGATTAAATTGTTGATTGATATGTTAGGTCATTAATTTAAATAAATAATTTAGAAGTAGTATAAAACATAAATCCAAAAAATAGTGAAGGGAATAATGGACCACTAAAGTCTACATCCAGGTGATTCAACTATATCTTTGTGGGGAGAAAGGCAGGGGTTCTCATGTAATGTGTGTATCCACTTGGATTAATACAATCAATTTTCGTAGGTCCTTTGGAGACATTTTTACGTGCACCATTATTAATTGTGGGGTCTAATCAGTCATTTCTTATTTTTCAATTTTTCCAACTTTAAAAGGTATAGTGCTAATGTTAATTGGAAATTATATTTGGTTCACTAGTGGATCACCATCACAAGAGAGTGTGAAAAAAAAGGTGACAAAAAAACAATAATTAATTAGAGATAACAAAATGTTAGTAGAAAAGCAATTTTTGTACTTGGTAATTGCTTTACTATCTATTATGTTCAAATAAAAAAAAAATTGAGTTCAAATAAATTTTAATGAAGTTACAAAAAATGTTAACGATTATAAACCTCATTATACGATTACATGCTTAGCTTGTAGTATGTTAATGCGGGCTTTACATCACTTAAATTTTGTATAAAATAGTTTAAGGCCCCGTTCACTTTATCTTATTTTTGCTGAATAGAAATTATTTTTAATGAACTGAAATTATTTTTGCTGAACTTAAATTATATTTACTGAACTTAAATTAATTTTACTGAATTGAAGTGGAATTATTTTTGCTAAACTGAAATTATTTTTACTTTGTCAAATGTTATTTTATAACAAACCACAACTCTATGTTCTTATGTGTTTGTTATTTTTTTAATTTTGAATCTTTTATTTTTTTTACTATATGTAATATAAATATACTCTATGACCATTTAGCATAGAGTGTGTTAGTTTAGATGAACTACTATGAGAGGGGGGGTGAATAGTAGTAGGTTCCAATCAGGTAAACTTTTGCGGAATTTAAAGACTGAACATAAAAGGAACTTAAAGAACACAACAAGATTTTAAGAGGAAACCTTCCAGGGCCCAACTGGAAGTAAAACCTCGACCCTTCTCGGGATTTTCAAACAAACTCCACTATAATAGAGCAACACCTAGTTACAACCTATTAGCACAGACCTTTCTCACAAGTTCCACCACGGTGCCTATACTCGGCTTCCCACCTGAAGCTAACTCACTGTGCTCTCACAGCTACCACTCGAATTTTAGAGACTTTCAAACTCCTAAACACATACGAATTTTAGAGAATTCAAACTCCTAACTCAAACGTGAATTGTCAAGAATTCACAAACACCCCAAAATCAATTACAACACAAAGACTCACTCTAATATATAAATGGAAAGCTACACATGAAACCCGAAATCAAAATGATAAAGCTTAAACCTTTTAGCAAACTTACTCTTAAGCACTAAGTGGTTTTCACGCCTAGAACTCTCACTTTGCTTCGATGTATCACTTCTATATTTATAGAAGCTCATCAGCTAACAAAGTAATTTTTCCAGAAAAATGATAAGTTAAACAGAAGTTCATTCTTATCATTTCAAAACTGAAACAAACTTAATCTCGATTTTAAAAAATTTGTTTTATTAAAAGATAAAGTTTTATGAAAAGATAAAACCAAGTAAACCAGATTTTAAAAGATAAAATCAAATAAAATACTTTTTCATAAACTCAAACTTATCTTTTACGAATTACCTAGTTTGCCAAGCTTTATCCGATTTCTAATAAGTTTCATGTATATCAACCAGATATATATTTACATCAACCTAAAACAAACTTATCTTTAATACAACCTAGGTTATGAAGTTCATCTTTTTCGATTGATATCTAGAGCTCTGTACTAATCCTTGATTGTTGAGGTTGTGTTCCAACATTACACCGGAACCAGGTCGTTACAACTCGTTGATAAGTTCCTGTTAGGGAACTCCTTGTAGTTCCATCCAGCTATGTTCAGAGAACTTCTTTCTGGAACTCTTCTTCTAACTTTACTTGTCATCCTAAATCTTCTAAACTTCCTCTATTTCAGTTCCTACTTCAACTCCCAGAGTTTACTTGTCCTGCAAACATCACAACACTAGAAAATCCTTATTAGACAGAAGTTTGCTCAATCATAGACATCATCATCAAAATCTCATAAGGGTCAACATAGTGTAAGATCTAAGCATTGTAAAACAATGATCACATCTTGACCAAAAAACCCTAAGTCAACAACAAGCAATCAGTCCAACCGAGTTACATTGTCAAGAGACAATGGAGAATTAACAAATAAGAACTCGAATCTCTTCAGTTGATTATTTACTGAAGTAAAATTATTCTCAAAATGTGTAACATAGAATATTCTGATCCGAGAAGGAGGAGGAAAAAAAAGAAAAAAAAAAAAAAAAAAAAAAAAAAAAAAAAAAAAAAAAAACTCTCAAATGATTATTATTGAAAACCATGTTCATTTACATCTCCACCTTCGAGGGAACGAACGCACGGTGTTGACAACCTTTAAATGAGCACAAAATCCTTCCATAATGATCCTATTTTTTGAATGATTAATTCCTTTAATTAAAGTACTCTCAATTGCATATCCCGAATTATCCCTCCACTATTACAATTATTAATCTCCAACTGGTAGAGACCACCAAAACCATAAAACATAAAAAAACCATTAATTAATGTTAATACAATAATTAAATTAATTAAATAGAACATTATCATGGTTAGAGGGAGCAACAAACCGAGATTCACGGCTTGAACTAGGGTTAGAGGGAACCTTCCTTTGTACTTTGTCTTCTCTCATTCATTTCCTTAAAAGTTGTTTACAACATTATTATTACGTATTGTATTAGGGTAATAATATATACGATTCATAACTCTTAGCTTGTAAGCTTTAACGTAAGCATTTACTATATTATTTAAAATTGGTGTTGTATTAATTTAGAAATGCTTGAGAAAATTACACATTGATCGGCGTTATTAATGCTTAATTGTGTTAGAATCCTCTCAATACACAATTTTAAAATATCAGTGTTTTTTTAACTCCGTATAATCACAAGGAAAAAAAACGCATAATCATGTAATCAAAGGTCTTATCTGCTTCGTCTCAATGACCACTTTAGGTGTACTATTAGACTATTAGTCAATGATTTATATTGACTATTATGTACATTCAACAGGAACATAAAAAACCGTTGGATTATTAATCTTTGATGTCTATTATATCCACTGTGGCAGTCAGGAGTTGTAATTCCACCAGCACCTCCACACGCTTCCTCTGTCCATCTAATTAATTAACTCCTATGTACTTAAATTAATTAGCTTGCCTTACCATGTACAGTACTTGGCTTCCTAGCTAGCTAGTTGCTACTATATTATTATAATTATTACTAGCTTTTTGATGCATGTATTTTATACACCGACTATGTATACAAAATGAAATCATTCTCAAGCGTAAAAGTCTAAACCTTAATTAAATAACTAATTCACTAATTATGTAGTAATTCAACATTTACGACAGAAAATCTTTTGACACTTTCTCTCTATTTTGCAGGGAAATGTGGAAGCTAACCGGAAACACAATTTCCAAACTATTATAATATGCCAAAACTTGATCATACGCCGTATCATAAAGATTTTGTTATGTTTTTCTTATTTTCATATACGTCATACGATATTAAAAAGAGCGAGTTTGCTGGTTATCCAATAAAGATGAATTGAACCGAGAAACACAACCTCTATAAGAATTATTCCGTGTATCATGTTTTAACGAGATGAATGAGATGAAATTAATTTTTGGCCAATAAAATAATTTTTTAAGGCTAGAATGCATTTATGTAACGTATTATTGAAGCTCACATGGGAAGCCGTATAATATTTATTGGAAAAGGGCTAATAATAATAATATAATTAGTTGTTGTTGCTTGTAATTGTATAAATAAATCCAGTTGTACTAAAAAGGGAAAGGGGGAGGTTTATCATTTATGGGTGGGACTCAAACTTCTGTTATTTTTTCGGTTGGTCGATTAACTCATATCATAGTGGTACAGCTGAATTGAAGGTCATAGGTTGACAATTTGGTGATCACGAATATATTATTTCTTTTATTCATTTGTTTTATATACACTTTGTTGTTTTACAAAATATATAGTAATGGATTACCCCAATACACCAAAATATTGACCCCTTAGCTTCATGGGTAGCAAATTTTCTTACTACTGTATTACTTTTTATTTCTTAATAGATTAGATTTCGGTCTTGCGAGAAGATAAACCTAATGTTCCATTGTTTCTTACCTTAAAAAAAAAAAGAAAAAAAAAACCTGCAATTTTTTAGGGGCAAGTTGAGAGATATAGCTAGGTATATATCTAGATTTGGCTTCGAAACTTTAAGGATTTATAATTAAAATTTTTTATTTATTTGATTATTGTAAGTGTGTCACGTATTAATGTATAACTTTGATCATAAACATATATATATATATATTAATAAATGTTAAAAATATAACTATTTTTCAATACGGAGTAATATTTTACTTTGAAAAACTATTTAGGACGAAATAAAGTGAGATATAAATCAAACTTTGATGAATGATGTACTTCATATGATGAGTAAACTTGATTAATCGCCTTAGGGATTTTAATCTTCTCGAAATTCGTTAGCATGGAATAGTAATAATAGTAAAATCAAAAAAAGTTTGTTAATTGCTATCTTTTTAATACGAGTACATCAATTATCAACTTATAACCTTATCAAAAAATAGTTTCTACTTCTTCAAATTCGTTTTTTTCTAATGAAATTACTTTGGAGTACGTATGTACTAAGCGGGATTGCGTAGTTCAAATTAAGGCTTAATTCAACCATCGATCAAGGTTTCAAGTTCTATCAAGTTGGGTTCAACACTATTGTTATAACATACGTAGTAATATTACGGAGTAAATCACGAATGAAAGCACCAAAATCCGGTCATGAATGGAATATATATCATTTCAAAAGATAGTAATTTTCCAAAATAAAATTCAACAAAGTATGTAAGTGACAAAAAAAAAAAAAAAAAAAAAAAAAAAATTTAATCAACAAACACAAATTGTCCACATAGATTAGGTCGGTATTATTACGTAGATTTGATGCCACAATTTTGTTTAAAATAATTCAATCCCAACGACATAATCTGGTTATAATTTGAGAATTATACATGACATTATTATATTAATGATCATATATTTCGTGCATCTAGATTTTAGGACCGTTTGTACATCAAAAAATTCAAGAAGAAAAAAAAGAAGAAGGAATTTTAGGACCGTACCTTCCGTGGTACAATCTGATTATTTATTTTTTATTTATTTATTTATTTATTTTTTTTTTTTTTTGAGAAAATACAATCTGATTATTTAAAGAGCTATTTTCTCATTAATCTAAAATAATAATTAATGCATCAAAGATTCAATTAAGGTACCACAAGTGTTGATGTCTTTTTTCTATGACATACCAAAATAAATTACAATATTATTTGAGAGAAAAAAAACACATACTCCATAAACAACTATATAGTTAAGAACTTGTCACAGGGTAGCTCAAGTAGAGTGTACTCCTTAACTAATTTCTACAAGAGATTGAATTGTTCTCATTTTGATAATTGTGTTTCATTTAATCATCAAATGAAGAGCAAAAACTAACTTTGTGTTAATTGGATGCACAGTACATCAAAGTGAGTATAAATTATTTTAAGCTTCCATGGTCACGAGTTTAAACCATATATTACACATTTTTGCGATAGAAGCATAGAACAACCCGAACAAGGTAACAATCATAGAGTAAAGTGGTTATGTACGTACTTATATGTAATATGCGTTAACAAAAATGAAGTTTAATTTATTTATTAGTAAAAACCGAAAATTAGGAAAAGGAAGGGGAAAAAAGGACAGAAGAAAAAGAAGAAGCAGGCTAGAATGATGAAAATGCTAATTAATAATTTCCATAGTCGTTAGTGGCTTACCGGCCATCATTAGTGTGCACTACAATCATACCCCAAATCAATCCTAACTCCCCCTTTTTCTTTTTCTTTTTTTTCTTTTTAATTTAATACAATAGACCCACATTTTAGGGAATATCTTTTGTTTCTCTGTAAATTTTTAATGAATTTAGTTATTTGTTTACTAATCCATATGAAGTTAGCTAATATGCATTTAAATTTTTTTATTATTATTATTATTTTAATTCTAGGGTAACAATTAAGTCCTTTTACCTCATTTGCCCGCATTTGTTAATATTTTGTGATGGTTGATGAATGTAAATAAGTAATGCATGTGGATGTCCTGCATGCATGGCTACATCTGCATGGTTACATACATGGACAGTACGTGAGGGTTATTGTCATCCAAAGTTCTAGAAGTAGTACAAGAAGGAAGTATATAATACAATGGAAGAGAATATTTAATACAAGTATATATAATCAATGCTCCTATTATGTTATCCTTCCATATTCTTTTCTTGACAAATCTATCCTCATACGTAAGAAGAGAGCCGCCTAATAGGACTTGACTCACTTGGTAAAATTTTTACTTTAGAACTCAATGGCTAAGGTACGATTCTTATTAAGTGAGGGTGTTTGGAGGTTGGAATTTCCTTACCCTTTTTCCTTTACTTTCAAGTGCTTAGCTCGCAAATACTATACTAAAAATCCACGAAGTTAATTAAGTTGAAGTTTGGTTAATTAGGGCCTTCGTTACGTGAAAATTTAGTTGATAAAGTTTTGATGTTCAAGCGGATTCATTTCCCGTCATTCGCCCGTAGTGATTAAGATATGAAATCAAAATCCACTTACACCACTATTGTTTGTAATTATTTATACGTAGTACCAAAAATGAAATGACAAAGACTTCCATTTTCCTTCCCCTTAAAGCTCAATTCCATTCAACTTGTTTTGCTTGGACTTGTATTATATATATGAACTTTGCTAAGCTAGTAACAATATCACAACTTGTATAACCCGAACTATTCAATTCTCTTTTTTGCCTATAATAAGTCAAATAGGCCGAATAAAACACGGCAAAATATGGACATATACCCCAATAATTACAATTTTTTTTTAAAAAAAAAATTAATAATTATAATACAAGTATATTAATTATATTTCAATAATATTTGTAAAGGAAACTTAGATAATCTTGTCATGGTAACACTATTTTAGACTATTATTTACATACAATTAGTTGACAGAAAAACATAATTTTCAAAGACAATAAGCTAGAAAATGAGGCAAACACTGACAAGCTGTTCCGACAGAGTTGTACTTAAAAATTTAGGCCCATGGGCCCACTATTAGTAAATTTTACATCAAAAAAATCCACATTTTACCAAATTTATATCCTAACACATTTTGGGCCTCAGAAGCCCAAATTAATTTTCTGACGTGGAAATTTCCACGCCATATTATTTTTAAAAAAAATAAAAATAGAAAATATTTTTAGTGGTCTTTTACCCGTCAACGCGTATGATATTCTTGACGTCCTTTTTAACGCCCGAATTTAGACGTTGATGGGCCTTGGGCCCACTTATTGGCCCACACATGTTATGACTCCTGAGAGTTTGGTTTAGGTCGATATTATTATTATTATTATTATTATCATTACCTATTTTAGGAGCCATTATTCAAATTGGGGAAAAAAAAACAAATGATTGTATAAAGACATTTAAAAGAAAATAAATATAAATAATAATGTACCCTACAATTTCCCTTCTGTTAAGAATGTAGGATAGCAACTACTCGTAATTGTGTTGTACATTTGTACTCGTCTATTTAATCTACTGTTTAGGTGTGTATTATTCGTTTGATGATGGGTCGTGTTTAATTATATCGACCAACCATGTTAATAGAGTTTGATATTTTAGGATTAATATAGGGTAGGAATATTGTATTATTGAGGGGTGGATTTGGTGACGATTGGAGGTGTGATAGGCCCTGCATTGTGTACGGATCTTTATAGATACGGATATTTTATGGTATATGTAGATGTATTTTAAGTGGGATACATAAAGATGTGCATGGTTTCCAAAGTTGTGGGATCATGTAGTTCATATCTATTATGGTGTACCTATACTAAGGTACACTATGTTCAGCTTAAGTTTAGTTCACTTCAGTTGAGCTCTAATCAGCTCAATTCAGTTCAGTTTAATTCAACTCCAATCAGTTCAGTTCAGTTCAGTTTATTTCACTTCCTAAATTCCTTTTCTCATAAACAATTCATTTCATCTCTATTTAGTCCAGTTCAGATCCAATCAGTTCAATTCAGTTTCAATTCATTCAGTCAGTTCAAATCACTTAAGTTATTTTCAAAGGAAGAAATCACACCATGCACATATATTGTTAGGGTAAACATCTATAAGCAGCAGAAATTAATTTGTTTGATTGAAAATAGTTTTTTCGAATGGGAAATAAGTTAACCTTAACAAATTATTTAGGACAGCCACAAGTTGTTTCTCCTCTCCTCATCTTAGTCATCTCCTTTCCTCTTTTTTTTGGGCAAAAATTTTCTATTAAATGAATTTTATAAGTAAATTAATGTTATAATGCACTTTCCATAGAACAAAGGGAAAGAGAACAACAATCCAAAATATCTTCTTTGGAATCAAACACAATCGGAACTTCGGAAGGTGTTGCCAAAAAAACCAAAAAAACCAAAAAAAAAAAAACACAATCGGAAGGTCGATTATGATTTATGACGACTATGCGTTAATGTAAAAGATAAGTTATAAAATATACTCCGTAGATGTTAATTAGATGATCAAGTTGAAGATTGTGAATGCTTTAGATTTCGTTCTGAATAGGGTTTGAACTAGTGGTAATGTAATATTTGATGTGTTAAATACTACTCCCTTCGTCTCAAATTACTTGCAATGTTTTGACTTTTTGGACTATTCACACATTTTTTTTGAACATCTTTTTTTGCTATTATAGGAAAGTCAATGTAGTCATATAAGATGTTGTTGGATCTATTTTAATGTATAGTTTCTGAATATAAACTTTTTATACCTTATATAAGTACATAATAAAAGATATTAACGATCAATCTTGTGCATCGACAAGTGTGTTTAGTCAAAAGGTTGCAAGTAAACCGGGACAGAGGGAGTAATATATCTTATGAGGATATTATTCATAGTACAACCAAAATTGAAAATTTTGGGCCCCATTCACTTCACCTTATTTTTGCTGAAGTGAAATTAATTTTGCTGAATTTAAATTATTTTTGCTGAATTGAAATTAAGTTTACTGAACTAAAATTATTTTTGCTGAATTGAAATTATTTTTATTGATTCCCTTATATATTTCTTCTCTGCTGTTACTGATTTTAACTGAACTAAAGTTATTTTTACTGATATGAACTTATTTTTACTAAACATAACTTATTTGTACTACATTGAAATTATTTTTACGAAACTAAAATTATTTTTACTGAATATTATTATTTTAAGGTGGAGTGAATCGAGCCTCACTTTGTAGTCTATTTTAATATAATTATTTATAAGTATATGTTTTGTTCATTTGAAGTTCCCCATGAGCAAAAAAATAACCTTAATTGTAAAGATACAACCAATTGAACAATGAATATTTCCCCCTAAATCCGTTATGGATATTCTTGCCTCGAATGAACTAATTTCATAAGTTATAATTATATTTATTAAAATCACTTGGAAACTAAAAAACACTTATGTGGTTTATGTGTGTGTCGTATGGACATGATATATATTAATTAATATATGCAAGTAGCTTTCTTAGTTGTAAACATACTAAACCCTAATGTCACCAAACGGCTAGTCTCGTCCAATTCCTAGTCTACTTTTAAAAGTCACATTATTAAATCTCACTAAAAAAAACAATTTTATAAAGTGAAGTTAATTGAAAATTTATCAATAACATCTCATTAGGGTTGATATTTGACAACCATCTTTGTTGGGTCCTATTCATGTACTGTAATTTTGTACTACATTTTGTTTATGTCCTAATCTACTTTTAGGAGTCATAATTGATCACTAAAACCAAAATTAGGGTTTTAATGACAAAAGTTATGTTCTTGAGAAAGACAATTAGGTCTTAGGAAAAATTGTTAAAATAATACAACCTTTAGCCCATTCTTTTTTAATAATATAACCTTTTGATTTTTTTGTAATAATACAATCTTTAGGGGGTGTTCATTTTTAAATAAGACAAAATTAAGTTTTCGATGGGTTTTGAGGTGGGAGAAGAGGAGGGGATATTCCCCACTTCCCCAATCCCCACCACCAAAAACTCATCCCTTCTTCTTTCCTAGCCTCAAAATCAAACGAAAATTCAATTTTGTTTTGTTTAAAATGAACACCCCTAAAAGGTTGTATTATTACAAATAATCCAAAGATTGTACTATTAAAAAAGAATGGGTCAAATGTTGTATTATTTTTGGCAATTTTTCCTAAATTTTATTCTTGTACATGCTTATGTACTAATAATCTCAATTATAAACAATCATAGGGATATTATAAAATAAGAGGAAAGGGTGTATTAGAGAGAGATGTAGATGATAATTGTGTTGTATTCATCTATTTCATTAGGCCATTTATATATACATGATGTGAACAATATAACCAATATGGACAATAAAGAGTCCATTCATGAGGGGGTTATAATGTGAACTAACGGCATATGGAGATTATAAAGGAGGTTACAAAGACACTTAAGATAGTCATATTGATGAGAGAATTACAAGTTATAATGGGCATACAATATTATTTGTAACAACGGAGTTCTTTTTATAACATCCAATCTATTTTATTTTTTTTAATTTTTATTATTTTGTTTATTGATTAATTAAATGTATAAAGTTAGTAATAATTATTCTTTAATGAGAAGGATTGATTAAACCGGAGATAGGGAAAGAGTACAAAATAAAAAAGATAGGTCATATTAATGACGTTTATGATTAATTGATTAGTGCTAAGTGTAGAATAGATGGCCAAATTGACCGTTCTAAAGTTTTTTATTCTAGTTGTATCAACGTGTTGAAAATAACTATCATGTAACAATTTTCTTCGTTAGAGTAACATGATTGAAAATAATAGTTGTTTTATTAGTATTATCATGTTTATGTTTAATTTTTTAATGTGTATTTTTATAAAATCAACAAACTAAGGATATTAATGGAAAGATTATGGGCGTGTTCGGCGCTAGTTTTTGAGTAGCTTTTAGTGACTTGATCAAGTCAAATCACTATTTGACAAAAAATGTGAGTGTTTGGCAAATTAGTGGTTAGGATAGCTTTTAGTGGTGGAGGTAGCTTTTATGAAAAGTTAGAAAGATTAGCTTTTGAAATTGGAGGTAGCTGTTGAAAATTTAATCTATAGTTTTAAAAATAAAATGTTGATTTTTATATGTAACAGCTAGTCAACCGCTACTTTACCGAACACTCATATCTAAATTATTTATCTTCACAACTAACAGCTACATACACAGCTCACAACTACCTCCACATCTACAGCTTCATTCACAGCTATATTTTGTCGAACATGCCCTATACTTAAAAAGCTGCATATAATATAAATGAAAAATATATTTAAAAATGAAGGGAATGAGTATTTTTACTACATGTATATTTTTCTTAACTAAACCTCTTAAGATTTTTTAAAAGAAAGAATATGTTTTAGCATAAGATTTATTCTCTTTCAATATATTTTCTCCAATGATGGGACTCTAGAAGTCCCAAGAAGGATCTTGTTAAAATATCAAGTCATCATCATTATCACTTACTCCTTATGTTCCACAAAAATCTTCCAATTAATGTAGATTCATGAACCTAGAAATATGCATGAGTAATACTTATTTACTGGTCATTTTTGGCAATTTTTACGGGAATTAATAAACATAAATGACAAGTAACAAAAGTACATTGAAAAAGTAAATTTACATTGGATATGCAAAAAAGTAAAGAGAAAAAGTAATTAAAGTACATGGGAAAACAAAATTTACAAGAGAAAGTTAAATTTGCACAAATATTTTTACGAGATAATTTTGATAAAAAATTAATATTAATGGTACTTGAAAAAAGCAAATGTAACTAACATTTTGGGGCACCAAAAATAGTATAACTGAATATAAGTGACTATCAAATAGGGACGGAGATTAATCCCTCCACTCTGAAATTATTGCCTAATTGCTTTTAACTTTATTTTCCACTAATATGTACTTCCTGTGTTTTTCGTAATAGTTGCAACACTTTTTTTTTTCACGTTTGTCGATGCATATATTCAATCGATAATATATTTAATTATCAATATGTAAAAATTATAAACATTTGATATTAAAATTGTATAAATCGAGACATATCTAACAAGATCCCACATAACTATATTTTTACTTAAGTAGGTATAAACTATCAAAGCTAGTTAAAATAAAACACATGAATAGTGTAAAGTCAAACTGTTGCAACTACTAAAAAAACGGAGAAAGTACTTCGCACATATCAAATGAGATATCTTGTTGGAATCTTGTTAATAATTTATGTATTGACAAACGTGTTAAAAACGCGTGTCCTCTAATTTAAAACAAAGGAAGTATAATAACATAGATATAATAATATACGCATAAGATCTTGTTAGAATCCTATTAACGTGTACTCAAAATATCAAATTTTTATATTTTCTTACTTAGGGTCTGTTCTTTTCAGCTTTATTTCAGTTTACTCCAGTTCAGCTCAGTTCCGTTCCTAATTTCCTTCTTTCATAAACAGTTCAGTTCAGTTCAACTCAATTCAGCTCAACTCAGTAAATGAGAACATGCCCTTATTGGTAAAACTATACGTATTACTATATATTTAATGTGTCAAATAGTGAAGGATAGCTCAAGTGATTAGAGCTTTTATTCCTTCTCGATTATAGGAAATCTTGGGATCGATTCTCACCCTCACTTTTGTGGCTCAATCATATTGATTAATGTGAATTTTTTTTTTTTTTACTAATAATAATAAATGGTCAATCCCATGGTGTCATTTTTTGTGAAATGAATAACATAAGTTTTAGGAAGAGCTATAGAACAAAAAAATTAAGGGAAAAAATTTTGTAATCACTAATTCACTACAAAATTAATTTACTCACAATTGAATATCGCGGTTGTGAGTAATTGTTTGTATAAACAGCAACTCGATGAAAAATACTCACAAAATTCGAATCAAAGTCCTAAAGATTTAGTGAATTACACATAAAATCAACTATTCATCTTGTATATTCATATACAAAGTATGTCTTCTACAAGAAATTTTTGAATATATATAAAATAATTCAATGAAATTCCTATGTAAAACAAATTCCATTATACCCCTATAGTTGAATGTATATGAAAAAATAGAAAATTAAATGAAAATATTTATCCCAGCTTTAGCTTCAGTCGTAATAATAAAAAAAGACGTATATATTACGACATAATAGGATTGCAAAAAAAAAAATAAAGTAAAATGAATAGATTTTTTCAAATCCCAGGAAATAAAAAAGTTAGTCGAAATTTAAAACTTGAAGGGAATACTTCAAACTTATGTAAAGGAAGCCACAAGATTAATAATCCTGAATAACCAAATGGGCAAATGGTGGTGCAGCCTTAGGCCAAACCCAAAATCCTTAGCCCTACTGTCATTAAATCCAATCCAAGTAAATTACAGCAACTTTAATGGTAATTATGGACTTTATGTTAACACACCTATTAAACCAAATATAGTTCTTTCCTATGATAAAATATAAGCATAGTATTAAATTAAATGATTTGATGATCATAAAGACTGTCAACATATGCAGTAAAATAAAATTGGCAGAAACATTCCACACAATCATTTAGTATGTGATACAATTTGTGACCACATTTCCTATTTTTCTGTTACCCTTTTAAGAAGTGGACCAAAACCCTGGGAAGTAGGGTTTCAATCTCAGATTTGTTACCAATAACGACAGACAATGAGAGCTCCAGAAAAAAGAAATAAAAAATGTAGGGTTCAATAAAAATAAACACACCATTAGGAAGATAAGCGAAATAATAAATAGATGTTTAAAGACTTTTCCCCTGCGTATGTGTAGTCCTTTTCACTTTCCGAAACATATGACTAATGCTATAAACTTTTATAGATTAACTGCAAGTGATAGATCAATGTCAAGCGGATTGGCAAGGGTTACCAAACCCCAGAGAGCCACAAAATACCGTACGTGGCTTTTTTTGGTCGGATGACGGGTGAGTTACCAGATAGATCCGTCAAAGGACAAAAACTTCAAGGAAGATGCCGGGGGGGGGGGGGGGATAAATGGGTTGAAAGTATCTTTTGGAACTTGGGACAATCATTTTCGAAGCCAACCAAGAAGCTTTAAATTGGGAAAAGATAAGTTAAATGAAAACGGACCTCTTACCACTTGGGGTGGGTCTTGACCAAATCACCAAACATATCACATGCCCCATAATTGTCTTCATGTATTTGCATTATATGCAGAGTTGTCAACAGAAAGATGAAGAAGATTTGCTACCTTACATCCTTTCACTCGACATTTATGTATTAACAGCGACCCTCCTCTTCTTCCTCTGTCCTGTCAGCTTCTCCTCAATCTTCTTCCTCTTTTTTATCTGATCTTTCTTCATCTTTTTTATCAGCTCACCCTTCTTCCTCTTTTTTATCTGATTGTGTACCGACTTCCCTACCAAAGAGGGTTGGTCTTTCAGAGCAAAGCTTTTAGCAACATGACCCAAATGGAGTTTATTCCTCACAAATATCTTTCTTAGCTCTCCTCTACGGGTTGTGTATCCTCGGATCCAAGAAACAAATGCATCCTGAGCCATTGTCTTCAACTTTGACTGACATGAGTGTTTAGGATACATCAGTACAAGGAACAAAACTGAGCATAACAACTTGCAGAAGACTATTGGACTGAAATAAAACACTTTTTTTTTTACTTCGTTTCAGGAAAGGGGGAGGCCGGGAGGGTGGGGGCAGGCAAGCTGTACAGATGAAATACCAGATAAACAGAGGAAGTATGATTGGAAATTTTGGAAGAAACACATCTAATGGCTTGTTTAACGCAATGTCATGGATAAGGAAACAGTTACAAGTTTGTACACAATTTATTAAGAGATTTTCCAATTTAATTATGTCTGTGAATACACATATCCACCCCCAAATAGATAATTTCATCTAAAATTCATTTTGATTACCATTAAATAGCAGAATGAACGTATTGATAAAAGGCAATGACAACCTAAAATAATGAATACTAATTATAAAAAATAAAAATAAATAAAAAAAATATGAAGTGGAATAACAAAAAACACACGCTACTTTGTTTTAAAGACGCATTGGCATGGAACATTTCATTGAAAACTAAATGGGCTGATTAAATGTTTATGACCCAATCAGCTACGGTCTAGGATTTTGAAGTTATATATGTGATAGTTCTCAACCACTTGAAATGTCTATGATTATCAATTAACAATATATGCTACGCAGCCAAGGTTGTCAAATATGCATCAGTGGATCTAGGATCAGACCTTTAGATCTTTCCTGAGCATGTGAGTGAATAACTGGTTGGGTATGCTATGCCCTAATCTTTTTGTTGACGATAATTTTCAGGTTGGGAAGGAAACCTTAATAAAAAAGTATCTGTTTATTTACTGTGTTGAGGTCTTGCCTAAGCCTGTGCACAAGGGCAAGATAAGGTAGTCCAATCCCGGTAAGACTTGATCTGAATCATAGTTATTATGCTAGTAATGATCACATCACATACCAATATACAAAGTGAATATAATGGCCAAAAGCCTACCATACCCAATATTATAATGCTACCACACCATCTTTAAATACAACTAATATTTAGCCCGTGCAATGCACAGGTTAAATTTTTTGAAATTATATATTTTTAACTTTTTTAAATTTTATGGTTATCTATTAGGATTAGTTGTGGATTGGATTTAAGCCAAAATATGTACTCCATTTGTTTTTATTTAAGTGCCCCAATTTGACTTTGTCACTATTCATATGCATCAATTTGACAATAAAATGTCTGTGCTTTATACAAAAGTTAAAATATAATCAAAGACTATTTGCTCAATATTAATAAACACATAGGTCAACTTCTACAAGTCTGCAACCCAAAAGAAAAAGATCAGACATCCCAAATACTTAAGTAGTAATAGAATTGAACGGATGAATCTATAAAATGCCAAATACTTATGTACTTTGATGTGTTAAGAAACTTTCCTTAATATTTTCCTTGCCTTTTCATTCCACTTCACCGTCTATATATACAAGTGATAACAAAATAAAGCGTAACAAAATTGGCGTATGAATTAACATTCGCAAAAATTATTACCAACAAATTATAGAGAAACATATCTTTAATTTCGTAATATTAATCACAAAAATAGTAAAATTGGAATAGAATAATACATACAAACTATATATTCGATTCTCCCATCAACCCCATTATTAGTAATCAAAAAACACAAAGATTTTCCTCACAAAAAAAGAAACACATAATTATATTGAAAATTTTAGACAAAATTTAAGTATCAAAATAAATTTATTAAAAATATAAGAAATAAAGGGGAAGGAAAATTACAACTAACCTTGAAAAAAATCAGAGAGATTGGAGTGAAAAAGGATTAATCTGATCATAATGACGAATTGGGGGGGGGGGGGGGGAAGCAAATTGACAATCTATTTTTTGTTCAAAATATGAGGAAGAAGGAAAAACTAAAGGCCAAAAAAAAAAAAAAACTGAATGGCATGAAAAATAATGATGGACAGTCAAAGGAAAAAGAAATGAAAGATAAAAGGTAAAAAATAAAAAAATAAAAAAAACAACAAAACAAAACAAAGTAACGTTTCAGTTACATCAAAAAAAAAAAAAAAAAGTTAAATGGCACACGTGGCAAATTGTTTGTAAGAGTTCCTGTTATTAAATATTAGAATTGATTTGGTATGTGATAGGAGGCAATCCTGATAGATCTTGGTGATAGAATGCATAAACCGTGATAATTCAACGAGTTTAGTGTATTGGGAAAAAAACAGCACAAGGCTCAAGGAGTAATTTCGGCATATGTCAAGAGACCTAGATGATGATTCTACAAAAACTTTTCCAAAAAAGCACAATGAGTCAACAATCAGTTAAACACTTAAACTTGTACTTGGACCTACAATAATTAGCAATAAGTAACACATTCATACATAAAATTTACTGGATCATATTTGGAGTAGAACATGAACTATTAAAGCTAAGAACAAGGACAGTAAACAAAATACCTGGGAGGTAATAAATCCCTCAAGAGCCTTCTGTAGACCTATTAACCAGGGATGCATCTCAATTGAAACAAACTTCCTTGAGAAGTGCTTCTGACCGTACAATGGGAAGCTATCCAATACCTTTTGCAGTGGATACTCTGTTAACAAGGCACCATGTTTTTCCAACTCTTGCAAATAGTCATATTCAATAGGCTGCAGAAATAATAAAGAATCTCCCTTCTGGCCCAAACGAGCTGTTCTACCAACCCTGAATTTTTCAAAAAACAAGAGCCATAATGAGAAGCCCCATCATTTTCAACATTAAACACATTGGTACAAAGAACCAACACACTAACAAGCAGCAGAGACAAAACAATTGAATCAAATAAAGAATAGAGATACAATAGAACACACACAACTAGACCACAAACAATAACCTGTATTTAACATACAAGATTAGATACAAAGCAAGGACATACAATGCTTCTAAGTAAAAGAAGTTTTGTAAGCACTATATTGCATGACAAGATGCAGAAAAAGAGCATGTGAGAATAGCCACAGCGAGATGCCTCATGTTACAAAAAGGGGAATATAAACATGCATACAATGCATAGATTACACACCTATGAACATATTCAGTGGCCTCTCCAGGAGGATCATATTGTATAATACATGTAATTTCAGGGACGTCCAATCCTCGAGCAATAACATCACTACATAAGAGAAGAGCAGATTTTTTTGCTTTAAAGGAAGAAACTGTAGTTTTTCGCTCATTGTTCTCCATGTTCCCATGCAAGTGGAAAATCTCCCAGTTCAAAAATAGCTTCTTCTCTTTGGTTTCTTTTGCAACATTAGGCGGCCACTGAAACTCCTTAAAAAGTTTGTAGTGGAAGTCCACAGCATCACAAGTCGAGAAGAAGACAACAACCTTCATTTTTATAGAAAAATTAATAAGCAGTTAGTAAATAGGATTTAAGAGGCATATCTCAAATAATAAGTTTGGGGGGGGGGGGGGGGGGGAGTACAATGATAATTAAACAGTTTAATAGCAAATTGGGATAGTTTTTCTTCACCTAAGCTCGATAAAGATACCTCAACACAGTAAAGTGTAAAAGTTCCAAAAAAGACAAAGAATTCCTTAGGAACATGCATGACTTTGTTCTACTCTCTTTCTAACATGTTTTGAGGATTAAAGGGAGATTCAACATTTCCAAAGTAAAAAGAATAATTCAACATAAACTATGAAAAGAGAAGAAATCTGGATACATAAAAAATGTAGGCAGTATAATTTACAAAGGGCAAGAAATAGATCAACTTCAAGTCTAGAACTACAAGGAAATCAGTAGAAAAGATAGAATAAAATCCAACCTTTTGGGTAGCTTGTCCTTCAATAAGATTCTTGAGAACAGAAAGAAGAACTGCAAGCCTTGAACCACATGGCACTGAGGAAAAACAAGGGTCACTTGATTTTTTGTGTTTAAGACCGGTTAGCACAAAAATTAACCTTGGATTCACAAGTACCTTTGACATATTTCTGCGTCAGTTGAGAAGGGAGGTTATAATCTTCATTGAAGTCTTTAAGTTTCTCACTGTGTTCTGCTTCATCCTCAGATCCTAAAGACCCCAAATGCTTGGGAGACGAATTTTGATGGAGCTCCCTTTCATCAAGACCAATCATAACTGGATTTTCTAAACTAATATTAGCAAGATGATTGACCTTGTCATTTAAAGTAGCTGATAAGAGCAGATTCTGCCTTTGAAACTCAAATTTTCGAGAGTTCCCACTTTCTTTATCATTAGACTTGCTTTGCCTTGAGCCCAAATGATCAAGTATTTCTTCAATTTCTTTACCAAACCCCATTTCTAGTATCCTGAATAAACAGTGTAGTCAGACATGAGGTAAAGAACATGACAAAGTATTGCATGTTATGGATTATCAAAGAGAACTCCATAATTACCTATCTGCTTCATCAAAAATTAACCAGCGCAAATTAGAATACAAAAACGATGATGTGTTCTTTAAGTGATCCAGAAGGCGGCCAGGAGTGGCAACAAGTATAGATATACCTGTAACCCCCACACATGAAATTAATAATAACAATAAAAAATTACATCACAATCAAACATTCCTAGGTACGCAGAAAAGAACATAATGAAAAATCAATCAGCATTTCATATGCAAACAAAAAAGTGACTCATGGACATAGTTGATCGATTACTGTGGCTTAGCCATGCACTTGTGCCAAAATAATATATCAGCCACCATGTAAAGTACATCATAAAACACTAATTGAAGAAAGTAACTGCTAAGGGTGGACAGACAAAGCGGCTTGTGAATAGTATGGAATTGGCTAGGTCAAAATTCAATTCGAGCTTGTTCATTTGTTACAGAGCTAAGTTTGTGCTCAACTTATAGTTCAAATCTGAACAAGTTGATGCAAGACTCGATTATATCCAGCTTTGTGAGATTGTTTATTTAGAAATAAATAATAAAAATTAAATTAAATTTTTATTAAAAAGATAAATGTTCTTTCTACGAAGCACGGATACAAGTTGTACTCCACCAACTAGTCATCTCACATCCTCAATATGGCTTTCTAGGACGGGATGGTACAATTACGGCTTAAAAGTCCTTAGACATCTCAAGAAACAAGGTGCAATTAAGGCATAAAAGTCCTCAAACGTCTCAAGAACAGAGTCACAGACTATGAATATAACCTCTATTTATGTAAGGGCTACCCTTGACAGTGGTGTTCTAGAGCTTAACCTTGACTCAAGTAATAGCTAAATACAGATGAGTTGAAGACTTTCTTCAATTTAAATTTGGAGGAGTGAATTCAATTTAAAAAGAAAATAAAATAGTACTTGGTTATCTATGTTTTATAATTTTTATGACACGATTGGAAATACAGAATCTGAATCTTATTGCCACAAACAATGCCATTCGGACACAGTAGCAAAAGAATTTGTCATCCCCATTGGTCCCGTCCAATGTAGCAGTGTAGCCTACTGAAAATCAACAGAACATGGAAATACTAGACCAGCTGCAGGAAGGTAAATAAATAAATTGATTATCCTATACTGCCCCTTGTTTCTCAGTGATGCAAAATAAGCAACATATATGATCTAATTATCACAATTCACAGCATTTGAGAAGCTTAGTTCTCACCTTTTCGCAACCTTGCCTTTTCCTTTGACCTATTTTCACCTCCCATTAGGTATCCTGGAACGATCCAATGAAATCGATGCAGAAGCTTTTGTAGACTTTCATATACCTGTGTACATAACTCATGCGTCGGTACAAGTACCAATGCTGTTGCCACATTATTAGTTATATTTATGAATTCGTCAATTCTATGGTACATACATCTGCACGATATGTTAATAGTGCTGGAGCATGCATCATCTAGTAGAGTAAGGATATACAATTATCACTACCAGCAACAACAGTTGAATAGAGCTCTGAACTCATTGATTGTCTTTTGGCAATAGTACTACACTCACAATTCAGTCATGTGGCAACAAGAGGCACAAATTGAAAGTTTTTCTACCCTACCCCATCCCCTCGATCAGAAGAAAAAAAATTCACTTTACCCTGTGCATGATTGGAGGAGTAAAAAAAAATAAAAAATAAAAAATAAAAAAAAGAAGAATATGCATTTACTTCATTGTTCAATGAAAAAGGCACTTACATATATCCATGTCAAACACTTCAGTACTTCACACTAATCCAAGGTTTCAAATAAAAATATAAATACCCATGTCAAACACTTCACACTCTGACAAGGGCATGGAATCCTTACCCAACATTTACAAAATTCACCCGAAACTTCAATTATTTTGAGCAACAAATTTGTAACGAAACAACACAAGATGTGAAGGAAAGAGATGAGAGAATTGTGATGAGTATCCTCATAGAAAGGCTTAAAATAATTTGATAAGAACTTGCAAACTAGTCAACCTCAGATGTTTGTATATGTAATGGTAACGAAAAGCATATGCAGTCTTTGGAAATCCGAGATATGTTTCATGGATGCCATGACATATTGACATGCACCCATGTCCAATTTAAGCACAGTGCCCTTGCATCTGGAAATTACAAGCCCTGACATGCTTGACACTTTGATAATTAGATACCCCCACTTTCCCATTGCCTTTCTCCCATTCTCCAAATTATAATTCAGACTGTGTAGAGTACAGGTATGCTACAATTGTTATCAACATACTGCACCACAATCAATTGGACAGTGAGTTTTACACCTTCTGACCTCCTCTAACCCACCCATATTGGAACAGGAGTCGACTTACCAATACGATAAAATCCTAATATAGTTTTGTTTAATCAAAACTAGAAATCCCAAATCAAATTCCACACTTCAGAACAAAATCAGCTAATTTATAAATAAAATCAAAACTCTCAATTCTTACACAAACACAACAAGCAATTAGCTTTAAAAAACAAAAATTCAAAAAATTAACAACAGAATACTTACCAAAAGTACCATCAGCCCTCTGAATTCGAGGCTGGTACCCCTGCAAGTGATGAATAATTGGAGCCAAATACGCAATAGTTTTACCCGTTCCAGTTGCCGCATTAACAAGTCTATAAACAATCATACCCATTATAGAAAATCAATAAACAAACACAACCCAGTTCATCAAAACCTAAAAGAACTTCAATTAAAATTGGGAAATTCAGTAAAAACATACACATGGCGGCCAGATAATATAACAGGAATTGCTTTAGCTTGAACTTGAGTAGGTTTTTCGAACCCCAATCTCTCTAAATCAATAAAAAAAAAAAATTAACAATAATTAATCAAAAGTAATGCAAATTAGGGAATTGCAAATTGAAATTGAAATATGAGGAGATAGAAAACAAAAATAAAACCTTGGAGTTGCTCGCATAAAGAAGATTGGAGGCCAAGGCTGGAGAATGAGCATGATGCGAAGATTTCGTCGGTGGTTTTAGGTTGTTGTTGCTTCTGAGTTTTCTGAGTGATCTCCATTTTTGCGGTTTTAGGTTGCTGTTGCTTCAGAGTTTTCTGGGTAATCTCCAATTTTGTGGTTTTAGGTTGCTGTTGCTTCGAAATCTTCTGGGTAATCTTCATTGGTGTGGTTTTAGGTTGTTGTTGGTTCGGAGTTTTCTGGGTAATCTTCATCTTCATTGTTGTGATTTTAGGTTGTTGTTGCTTGGGAGTTTTGGTAATCCTCATTTTTGTGTTTCAGAGGTTTTTGAGTGGGGGCTGAAAAGTGTATGCAGTAAAGAGGAAGAGGGTTAAACTCAAACTATTGGGTCAAATGGAGTATTTGAATTTTTATTTTTTTTCCTTAAAAGCTGAAATTAGTGGAGCGATTTCTCTTAATAATGTTGTTAAATTATCTTATTATCAAATTACGGTCCTTTGTATATTGAAAAAACTAGCTTAGATCCCGTTTCATGCACGGTAAGTTTTAAGTTTATTTTAAAATTAATTATATTTAACAAATAAAATTTGGTAAAACATACCTATTAGAGGATATATAGAAATTATATTGTCATAGTATATATTAAAAGGTCGTTTAAAAGTAATTTCATATATGAATCAATTTTATTGTTATTTTTTTTAGCAAAATCTAATAATAATCCGTTAAAAGATATTTAAATAAGAGTTGGAATAATATTTTAGGTAAATGTGTATGTAAGAGAATTAAGAATACCAAATAAATAGAAACATATTTATTATATGAAGATATAAAAGATTTGGAATTTATACTAAAGTAATCCTCGTAGTTATCCCTAAAGTACACGTGACATCATCTCATAAAAAAAATTCCCGCCAAAAAAATTGTTACTTTTTTTTTTTTTTTAATTTTTTGAATGAAGTTTGTTACTATATATCTCGGAGAGAAGTTTTGGCTTTATATTTAGGGATTGATACCTAAAAACTAAAAACTATAGTGCTAAAGAATAAGAAATATTACGTAATAATATAAAATACTACTTATGATATTATCAAAAAAATTATTAATGTTATGGTATATCATAATGTTTATTGTCCTTTATTTTTTTTAATGTTTTTTTTACTTTTCATGATTTCGTTTTGTACAGTTTCTAATAAACGAATTATAAAATAATATCGTAGGAAAAAAGGGAGTCCCAATTGATCTCACAGATTAACCTTTCATTTTATCTTCTCTCATAACTTTATGCATTGAAATCTGAGCCACTTATTATTTTACTTTTATCATTATTGAGAGGAGATAAATTCACAGATTTATCTCTGAGAGAAACTTGAATTTACCCATGTAGAACCGTGCATAGCACGGGTTTTGAACTAGTAACTGTACTAAAACAGAGGGCACTCAAAAAAATAGCTCCACGTGTCACCTTCACATGCAAAATTTTCCCGCTCTTTCCACTATCCTAATTAAAGCAGTTATTCACTAAATAATATACGACCTTCTATTTCCTAAAAATATTACGTATAATATTTTTTTTAAAAAATATTAGTTTCTTTATATACTAAAATAATATTGATTGATCTTATATAATATTTTTTGTCAAAAACAATAGAAAAATTTTGCTAGTCCTATCTACAAAATATTTTCATTAATATTAAAAGTAGAAAATTTCACAATATATTTCCACTATATATCAATAAAGAATGAAATATATCTGCTAAAATAATATTTTTGACAAGATAGTGAGAAAACATAATATACAATAACAGAAGATAACAAAATTTTTGCATGATCAAATCGATTTATCTCAAAAATATTGATAATATATATATATATATATATATACACACCAAATATTTCCCTAAAGAAAAAAATACCAAATCTAGCTAATTAATTCCTAACATTTAAAATATTTTCCTTCTCCACATTTTTTTCCTTCTAAAGGTAATTGGTCTAAAGATATCATCACTCACGACAATATTATACAGTTAATTGATCTTATATAATATATTGCCTAAAAAATATAACTTTTATTGATCTTATGTGATGCAATTATTGTCTAATAATTTAACTTAACTTTTATATATATATATATATATATATATATATATATATATATATATATATATATATATATATATATATATATATATATATATATATATATATATATATATATATATATATATATATATATATATAAATATAAGAACCCCTCCTTATATAAGAACCTTAGTTATATAAGAACCAATCTAATCTGTAGGATTAAATTGGGATGAGCGCTCAGGATTAATACAAAACAAAAACCAATTTAACCTCAAATACAAAGCAACTCATGATTTTCTCTCTCCTCGAAATACGTCAGGCCATGAGTTTCTCTCTCCTCAAACTCACAAAAATTGCCATAAAAGCTGCAATTTGAAGGATTTCCAACTTTCTAATTTTATTTTTTTGCACAAATTCAGCAACAAGGACCATAAAACAAGTCAAATTGTTCAAGAAAAGTACAAATTTTGGCGATAAAACCCTAGATTTCGCAATTTTCAAATCAGATACATATTCCTTCGATTTCGTTAGGTATTTATTGCTTATAAGCGTTATATGTTCGAAAACATTGTTTTCATCTATACATTGTTTGGATTGTTATTTTGTTCTTCAATTTCAGTAGATTTTTTGCAAATATAAACCTTAGATTTCACTTTTTTTTTTTTTTTTCCAAATTTAAGTTCAGTAAATTTAATTGATTTCGTTCGATTTTGGTTACCATTTTTTCGATTTTAGGTATTGTTTTTTTGGTTTTTTTTTTCGATACTCTTTTGATTTTTAGGATTTAATCGATTTTAGGTAATTATAATTTAGTTCCTTCGTTTATTTCTACTGTCATCGATTTTATTTTTGAATTTAGGTTCAAGGTTTTAGCGATTTTGTGCTATGATTTTTTTTTTTTTTATAATTATTATCAGACCTATGTTCTAAATTAGTTATATGTTCTAAATTATTTATATAGTTAATTGATTAGATGTAATTTGCAGCATTAGTATACTTAGTTTGATTGATTAGTATTTCATGTACTTGATGATGGATTATGCTAGAACCAAACCAAATGTGCTAAAGCCGCACACATCTATTTGTTGTTGATGAATGTTGTATCATTTTTTAAGTCATCGATTTCGGTGCTTGTTTCATTGTTAATATATCTTGCAGATCGACTTGCACATCAGTATTAAGTCATGGTTAATGTATAGTATAGCAATTGGTGGGTGATGTTAATTGTTGCTTTACTAATCCTTTGAAATGTTGATATAGCAGCTTGTTAATGTATACAATTACAATTGCACTAATTTATTACTCTATGGCTCTACGCAATGTTGTTGTCATGTTTATTTCTAGACACTTTCCACATTGCTCTTACAACTGGCATCAACAAGATTGTACTGATAACATGAAATATTTCTCAAGTAGTCAGGGACATCTTGCCTTTTGGTTCAATTGTAAAATCTTGCTAATTCTTGTGTATTTATTTCTTCTTCTCATGTGGATAGGAAGGGCAATTGGGCATCCCATCTAAATTGTAAGGCTCAAATTAGCAAAGAGTATGGTGAGATGATGGTATGGATTGAGTAAGTTACCATAGGTGGTAGTACTATTATGTATCTTAATTCTTCAAGTGATTAAAAAATAACATCTTTGCTTCTTGTTTAAAAAAAAAAAAAAAAACTTTTTACCTCAAGTGGTAGAGCACTCTGCAAAATTGCAATTGCATAGGGATGTAGGTTAGAATCCTACATAAGTTGTCTCTAAGAAACAATCAATTAATCAATCTTACATAAGTGGGTCTCTAAGAATAACTATAAAAAAAGTAGTTTAATACTATATGCTAAATAAAAGTTTAGAGCATGCTAAAATTGTTTAATAATATTTTAGAACATATATAGAAAATTTTAGCACATAGAGGAAAAACTTTAGAACATAGTGAATTACTTTAGAACATGGTGAACTATTTTAGAATATAGTGAATTACTTTGTGTTCTAAATTTGCTTAGAACATAGTGAATTACTTTAGAAGATAAAGGATAAAGTTTAGAACATATTGAATTAGTTTAGAAAATAAAGGATAAAGTTTAGAACATAGTGAACTACTTTATAATATAAAGGATAAAAAAAGTTTAGAGCATGTTGAACTACTTTAGAACATAAAACATAAAATTTAGAACATAAAGAGATAGTTTTAGAGCATATAAGGTCAAGTTTAGAACATAGAGAGAGAAGTTTAGAGCATAGTAAACTACTTTAAGTTCTAAACATGCTTTACGTTTTAAACTATAAATTTTATGTTAAAGTTATATCTAAATTTAAAAAACACAAAATAGGACAAAATCAACAAAATTTTATTAAAAATAAATCAAACATATATACAAAATTGAGAGGAGAAAAAAGTAATCATACATATATACGAATAAATAGACTAATCAAGTAATCATGGACAACAACTCAATTATTACTCTAATCATACATTGGTACATGTAATTATACAAGTAATCGGGCATCGGCAGTCGTAGTGTCCGACATTACATTTAATGGCTTCCAAGGAACAACGCGATTACTATGAAATGTAGCCAAGCTATCCCATGTAACAACATTGTGATGGAAACAATTAGCATTACTGCTTCGGATCCTAGCAAAAAATAAATAAATAAATAAAACATCTATAGAGGGAATTAGTATAGCATTGCCTAAAACATTGATACAAATTTTTAGCATTACTGTTGATGTATGACAAAATTCAGTTACGCCTCCTCTCAATTGCAATTAAGAGTGTCCTTGACTTTATTGTCAAAGATGTTGCAAAAGATCTATTGCATGAATGCCACAAGCATCTTTGGGAAGGACAATATACAAATTTATTATTAGTATAGCATTGCTTAGAACATTGATACAAAAGTTTAGAACGAACATAAAGAGTAAATTGTAAAGCATAGAAACAAAACTTTTGAATATAGAGAGAATTTAAAACATATACAGAGAGAAAACATTATAACATAAAGGGAAAACTTTAGAATATAGTGAAATACTTTAAACCGTAACTAATTACTTTACAAGATAGAGGATATATTTTAGAACATAAAGAGTACACATTAGAATATATAGTTTAGAACATAGAGAAAATTTTACTTTAGAACATAGAGAGAAGTTCTAGGGTAAACTTTAGAATATAAAGGCTTTATAATAAGCTAGGTGGCCAAAGTCCTAACTGCCTATGTTCTAAAGTTTTTCCGCTTATATTCTAAACTTTGTCGTGTGTTCTAAAGATTTTCCTGCTTATGTTCTAAAAATTTTCTACTCATGTTCTAAACTTTGTCCTATGTTCTAAATTTTTATCCTTATTTTTTAAAAAAATTCCTATCCACTATTTTTTTCCCTTGTGTTCTAAATTTTTTTTGTTCATGTTCTAAATTTTTTCCTATGTTCTAAAGTTTTTTCGTCTTATGTTCTAAATTTTTAAATTTTTTCCTATGTTTTAAAATTTGTTTTTTCTTACCTCTTTCTTATGTTCTAAAGTTTTTTCTGCTTATGTTCTAAATTTTTTCTTATGTTCTAAAGTTTTTATACTTATGTTCTAAATTTTTTCCTATGTTCTAAAGTTTTTTTATACTTATGTTCTAAAGTTTTTTATACTTATGTTCTAAATTTTTTTTTATGTTCTAAACTTTTTTTCCTATGTTCTAAATTTTGTTTCTTATGTTCTATACTTTTTTCTATTTATTAACTATTTTTTTTCTACTAATCTAATCATGGACTTCAAAACAAACAATCACGGGAGGTTTATATTACGAAGATTATAGAAAAATGGATAAATGAGGTGATGATATGGTATGGAGGTCTATGCAGTTAAGGTTCACTTGTGTTAATGGTTAACAATCCTAATAATGCTCTACATATACTAAGAATTACATAGTACATCAAATTATACCTCAACATTGAATGCACAACCCTTTGAGTTATAGAAGGGCAACCAAGTGCAAACATTATACTGACACATACCAATAAAAGGGATTTCAACCCATCCAAATTCCATCCGTTACAATTAAGTTGTACGCTAATGTATATAAACATATTCGAACTACAAAATGTACTACCAATATTCAATTGTTGCACATATTGTGAAACAGATATAGTACTAAAACGAAAGCAACAATAATAATCGAAATGTTAATCAGTTGCTATTAACCCAAAAGCTAACTATAACTGAACATATAATAATAACACAACAATGAGTTACTATTCAGCCAAAATAAAAAATAGCAAACATTAATAGTTCTAATAATTCCTAAGTATAAAGCAACTAATGTTCTATTACTTCAAATCAACTATACATCCAAATGCAAATCAGGCTAACGTTACACCAAGTTACTTATCTCGAATAAAACCTATATGGCTAAATATCCAAACATAATTGATCCAAATAGAAATTGAATCAAGCAACCAATTTCCTACCTCTAATAAGCAATAAGTGGGGTAATTTAGAAAATGCATTCAAGTTTAATTTTAATATCATGCACTTTATTCTCTGCCCAATTCTAAAATAGAATTTACGAGGTTCAATCAATAGATGTTGCTCTTCACAAGTCCTCACAAACAAAGGGATATAAAAAGTACGAGTAGATCATTAGCCTAAATTTAATAACTTAGAGTTACAACTTTCACCTTTCAAGAAGTAAGCTTGATTGTTCTGGCAAGAAGTAGATTACTAGCTTCTTACACTTTAATTGGTTAGCCTATTATATCAACTAACTTGAAGTTTAAAGTAAAAACTTAAATAAAACGTTTACATATAAGTATTCATTAAAAATGTAGACAGAAAGTGATTAAACTTTAGAACATAAATAATAAACTTTAGAACATAAAGATTAAATTTTAGAACATAGAGGGAAACTTTAGAGCATATAGAATAAACTTTGGAACATAGACTAGAAATTAACATATCCAAAGATCAAATTAAAACAAAAAATTTCAGATTGTTGCAGATTCAAATCATAAATGAGCTCCAATTCAAATTACGTCAAGTAGCATTTACATTGAAGATATCAAATTCAAATGCTTAACAGTAAAGGATGGTATAAACAAATTAGCAAATATGACTTAATTATCAAAATAAAAAATTATTTTACTACGATCCTCAGAAGCCGCATCAATCAAACACATAAGAATCAATGAAATCTCATCTAAATAGAACAATCAAATAAATTATTCCGCAAAAAAGTACACTATAATCTAAAATTGACCAAAATTATATGAAAAAAATAGTCATAAATTGGGAGATACACAAAATAAAAACATCAAATATCCAAAATTTAATGGAGGTGAAATCTCAGATTGATGCTTAGATACTGCTTCAGCATAGATGCCACTTCAATGGAGGATAAAAGCTTATATGCGTCTTTAATGGAGGTGGAAACTCAAATTAATAAACTTACCAGAGTATGAATTCATTGATGACGATTGGGTACTTTTGAGTTTTGAGGAGAGAGAAGATACTGAGGAGAGAGAAAACGTTGATGAGAGAGAAGGAATAGCCTTGAGTTTTAGGTTATTTTGTTAGATTGGTAAAAAAAAAATTATAAACAATTACAGAAAGGCCATTACTAAAGGATCATTTTAGATGGTTAGATCAAAGTAATAAAGAGCTGAGATTGATTCTTATATAGAGAAAGGTTCTTACATAAGCCTTCCTTTATATATATATATATATGTATATATATATATAATGAGAATAGGCAACATTTAAGATTACAACACTTACAGAAATATTACTCTTTATAATCTAACGCAACAATATTTATTCGTTACCTTGAACTAAAGTAATAGAAAAAAAAAAGTGTTGCTCTAGACTATATAAGGCAATAGTCGCTTAAAGTGTTACCTTTTTCTTGTTTAAGACAACAAACATAATAATTGTTGCATGAAAAGATAACAATAACAAAACTATTGTTTGAAAATGTAACATTAATATCTATGTTGCCATCTATGGCGACATTTATCTTAAAAAGGCAACATAATTTAAGATGTTGCTTTTATGGCGAGTATGTTATACATATATATATGTGTGTGTGTGTGTGTGTGTGTGTGTGTGTGTGTGTTTGTGTGTACATATATATATAAACAAGCAAGTTTGGTGGAGTTGGTGGGGAACTCACCTTGTGACTTTGAGGTCACAAGTTTGAGCCTTACCAACTACTAAATGCTTAGGAGTGGCAACATTTAGAAACATTTTTGAATTGTCTCCTTAGATTGCAACATATTTCATTTGTTGTCTTTGTAAAAGTGTTGCGTTATGTATCATTTTACCTTGGCTTTCAAAATTGTTGCCTTTAAATAAAAATGTGTTGTCTTATGAAAGACAACGAGGGCATATACTACGCCTCATATATGTTGCCTTAGCTACAAGGCAACACTTTTTTTTATATTAGGCAATGATTTTGCACTATTACCTTTGCTTTATTTTAAACCACTCTCAATTATTGCACATAATGTGACACGAATACAGTATAACATTAAGATATTATTACAATAATATTGTGACTTTGAGGTCACAAGTTCGAGCCTTACCAACTACTAAATGTTTGGGAGTGGCAACATTTAGAAATATTTTTGAATTGTCTCCTTAGATGGTAACATATTTCATTTGTTGTCTTTGTAAAAGTGTTGCGTTTTGTATCATTTTACCTTGGCTTTCAAAATTGTTGCCTTTGAATAAAAATATGTTACCTTATGAAAGACAGCGGGGGCATATACTACGCCTCATATATATTGCCTTAGCTACAAGGCAACACTTTTTTTATATTAGGCAATGATTTTGCGTTGTTACCTTTGCTTTATTTTAAACCACTCTCAATTATTGCACACAATGTGACACGAAGGCAGTATAACATTAAGATATTATTACAATAATATTTGTGGTATTTTTTAAATTATTTTGGATCAAATATTAGTGCAATATTTCTCTAATATAGTATGTTATTCGATCAATGAAATATAATAGTAAACAATACATGTAGCTAATTTCGCACAAAACCTCTTACAGGGTAGGCTTTTAGGTAGGTTTTGAGACCTGCTAGCTAGCTTATCTTAGGTATTATACTATTATGTGTGCAAGGAAGAAGTAGAAAATCTTTTACTTTGGTTATTTGATATGTTTTATACTTAGTGAACATCCCCTTTTACTCAAAATCTAATGTTGCTTACCTCTTTGATTGTTTCTTGTTAAACACAAGGGATATATACTTGCATATCCTTATAGTGTGTTTGGATAAAGAAAGAGGAAGAAAAAGAAGGGGAGGGAGGAGAAGGAGGGGAGGGAATTGAAGAATGGTGAGTTTTCCTTTCAAATCTCTCCATTATTGGAGGATCATTTTCTTATGATTTAATCCCTCCATTTCTCTCTCATCCAATTCTACTTTTTTCTTATTTGTTATCCAAATGAAAGATATCATATCTCTTCATTCTCTTCCCTTCCTTTCCATTTATTTCCTTCAATCCAAACACCGTTAATATATTTTTTTTTTTCTTTTTTAAATAACAAGTGCATACCCTTAATGGTAACGACATTTGCCTCTTCATTGGGTAGTGTATTTTAATAAAAATTAAATGAGATGATTGAAAGGACAAAAATTGGTTTATGGAGGAGAAAACTTATAAATTACACCTAACCTTAGACACATTTTGCCTTCCTATTGGCCAACACATAAAGTAGCAGTATATTTTTTTTAAAATTTTGGACCATTATCATTTAACTAGTATAAGCTAAGCTTTTAACCAGGTCACGAGCCAGCAACACTTGACGTTTGGATAGATTTAAATAGACTTCATAACATAAAAAAAATTAGTTGAGAATTCTATTTGGATAGAATTTTAGGATAAAATTGTTAGTTGAGAGTTTTATTTTCGATAAAATACCAATATTTCAGAGGTACAAATTGAATTATAATTTTATTCAAAAAAATTATTAGATTATAATTCTCAAAAATTATCATATAAATTTATTTTTACATCATTATATTTTTTGGAGCGAAGGAAGTAGTTCAAAGCGTAAGGCATTCATTTATAGTATATACTAGTAGGTTAAAACAATATACTTCACAATCTAATAGAATTTTATTACTATGTAGACCTGTCAATTAGGGCCGGGTCATGAGTCATCTCGAATTAGGTCACTTCAGGTTACAAGTCAAAAAATGTTCAACCCTTACCCAAAGTTTTGGGATCGGGTCAACCCAACAGGCTTTGAACAGTTCTTTTTATTTAATTTATTGTTTGCCAATTTTATATTTTTAATGTATTAAATCGAACATTTCCACCAACAATATTATAGTCATTACATGCCTTCTAGATAGCAAATCGTCGTCACAAAAGCACATTAATGCCTAACTAATTTTGTACCAATTATATATTTAAAATTTGACATATAGATTAAAAATTTATCTTAAAATTCAATAAACAATTCGGGCATCGCACGGGGCACAAAAGTATATCAATAATCAATCATCAATATCAATTAATAACTTAATCCTAAAACAGTCACCGGACTTGACACGTGTCACGTCTTGGTGCTGTTTTTTTCCTCCAAAACTCCCTCTTCTTTTTTAGACAATTTTTTTAGAATATATTTGTATAATACAACTATAATAATAATACTAGTATAGTACCCATGCAATTGCACGGTGTAATAAGTTTATATTAGATCTGGTTATTGGGTAGGATAGCTCAATGATAATAGGCTCAAGGCCAAGCTTAAAGGGCTTTTAATGGACATGACCTTTAACGGATAGAGCCCTTATTGGGTAGGATCAATATATGGCCAAAATGTTTTTCCAATTTAATTGACAAAAAAAAATAAATAATGTAAAAGTAATTACATAAATAAATTTGTATTAATATATATATATACATACTTCCCCCGTTCTTTTTTACTTGACCTGTTTCTTTTATCATGCTTGTCAATGTAAAATTTTAATGAATCATAACTTGAATTCCTCATGAGTAAAAATTATAAAAGTTATATATTATGATCGTACATAATGAGACGAATTTAAAAAGATCCCGTATAAATATGTTTTCCCTTATATATTATTTACAAAAGACGGTCAAATGAGAGGCGGTGAATAATGTAAAAGTCAAAACAAGTCAAGTAAAAAAGAACGGAGGAAGTACTTAATAATGGCTTTGTTTAATATTTATTTTAATTGATAATTTATTGGCCCATCCATTATCGATCCACTATTGACTTGCGACCTGCATTGACCCGACCTGCTATTGACCCAATAAAATGTGACCCTTTTTGACCCGACCCGCATTAAAGTATGTATCTACAACAATTTACAAATAACATAATGACATGTTGTTCTATAGGAAATTTATCAAACAAATTTTGTTAGGTTATCGGATAATAGGCAAGCGGGTAATGAATGTCCACATGGGTAGTGGATAGGGTGTGGGTGTTAAAATTTTATCCATCGCGGGTCCTAGGTATGTCATAGGGTATAAAATTTTTTGGCAGATGCGGATACAAGGGAGGGGGTACCTGCACCACCCAATTGTCATCCCTACTTTTGGGTAAATATTTTAGTAGTATTTGTTTTATACTACCTCTGTACTTTTTTTTTGTTATATTCACTCTTACGTTTGTGACGAGGTCTCCAACATCAATATTTCACCAAATGTTTTAAGCATATATACAAATTGTGGATTTTTTTTTTTTTTTGGTATTTATTTGAATTTATCTTCATTAGATAATAAACTTGTATTACCAACTTATCGTGTATTTGAGAGCAAGTTTAGCTCCAAGTCTTAAGACTTGGGGTGACATAATTATTTTGAGTCTTAAGACTTATGCTTAAGACTTTTCCCATTTTTCTTCAAAAACCTGAAGCAAGTCTCAAGTTGAGTCTTGAAATTCCAAGATTCAACTTAAGACTTGAGATTGTGACCCACTTCACTTTTATTTTTATTATCCTTTTTTTTTTTTTTTTTACACTTTTCTACAAATATTTAAGTCTAAGGGCTAA
The DNA here is from genome assembly GCF_948465745.1 of Chenopodium album. Taxonomy (NCBI): domain Eukaryota; kingdom Viridiplantae; phylum Streptophyta; class Magnoliopsida; order Caryophyllales; family Amaranthaceae; genus Chenopodium; species Chenopodium album. Next base: position 8,246,847 of record NC_137847.1, read on the forward strand.
AGTGATAAATTTGTGTAAGTCTTAGTGAGTCTTAACATGAATTTGATGACATCATTTTCAATGGGGACCACAAAAAATGATGTCACATTCAAGTCTTAAGACTTGGGGCTAAACTTGCTTTGAGATGGTATGATAATTGATTGTCTTTACAATTATACGAAGTACAAACTAAGTTGAATACTAATTTAACTATTACTCTAGTTCCAGTGTTCCACTGTGCATAGTAATAATTTTTCATAAAGTCATTATCTGTATATTTTTATTTATGCATATTATTATATACGAATGCACTAAGCCACTAACAAAAAATTATGATATATGAATTTATTTATAGAGAATATTTTATGTTAGGAAATATATAGATAGGTTGTCGTATATTAGACATGAAGTATACAAGTTTATATTATACTTCGTATTATCTTTTTCATAAATATCTAAGTTGGAAAAAATATAAATATATATATATATATATATATATATATATATATATATATATATATATATATATATATATATATATATATATATATATATATATATATAAACTCATGTAAGAACCCTCCTCTATATAAGAACCCAATCTTATATAAGAACCAATCTTAGCCGTTCATTTGTTTTGATCTTACCATCTAAATTGATCCTTTAGTAATGACATTTCTGTAATTCTTTACAATTTTTTTTCCCTTTCAAACAAAATAAAACTCAAGGCTATTCCTTCTCTCTCCTCAACATATTCTCTCATTCTCTCCCCTCGGCATCTTCTCTTTCCTCAAAACTCAAACCTAGCCAAACTTCATCATCTTCATCAACGAATTCATACTCTGGTAAGTTTATCAATTCTTAAAAAATTCTAATTTCATTTTAATCCTTGATTTTTTTCCAGATTTCTATTCAGATTTTCATGCGATTTTTAATTGCGATTTTTTGTTGCGATTTTTCTGTTTTGTTTTCGATTTTTCTTATTTTTGTTCGTACTTTCATCAATTTTAGAGTTAACATCTTTAGATTTCTTCGTTTTTATTTTCAATTTGTTCGTTTTAATTTTCGATTTTATTTTTTAATTTTTTTTTCAGATTTTTTTTTTATTTTGTGAATTTGCTTGAGATTTTTCTCTGAATGTATGTGTGATACTATGATGAGAAGAGAAAATTTATTTAGAACAAAACAATGGTGGATCTAATTCTTATGTTCTAAAGTTTCTTTATATGTTCTAAAGTTTTTCAATCTATGTTCTAAAGTTATCTTACTATGTTCTAAAGTTTACCTTATATGTTGAAGGTTTACTCTATATGTCCTTGTCTGCCATCAGTTCAACAAATAACAATGATTCCCCTTAGTTTTCATGTTTAGACAGAAAATTATATTCCTATGCATCACACTGATGTTATGTCTGATGTATAATAGTTCTAATTGTTGAATTATAGTCAGATTGTTCTAATAGGATGATATTTCAATACATGCTTTGTTTTGTGTTATTCATTATGAGTTTTATATATTTTTGACTTGTTTGCTGTTTTTGATCGAATTTTCGATGATATTTTGCTAAATATTCTGCATTATGTAGTGTTATTGAGTCTATAATGTTGTATGTTTTCGTTGAATTCTATTTTTTTAGCCAATTTCCATTTGAATTTCACTTTGATGAATCAAGTATTATAAATCTATAGTTTTAAATTTGTTGCCTAACTTTATAGTTAGATTGTTTCAATTTAACTTGCTGGGTTTTTTTAATGAAGAGAAAAAAATTATTTAGAACATATTAGTGGATTTAAAAGAGGCAATTAGAACATAAGGAGAAATACTTCCCATTAGTGGAGATGGTGGGGAAGGATTATATGATACTAACAGGTATAAAGTCTTTTAGAGCTCTTTTCTGCTAGATAAAATTGTGAGTTTCTTTATTTATGAGTTCAATTTGAGTAATTGAATTTACGTTTATCAATTTGTGTGCAATTATTTCAATTTCTTCATCTATTTTTCTGAATTTTTCTTTTTTGTTCAATTTTTTTTATCATACATTGTATTGCAGATTATTTCATCGGCAAGCTCACCTAAATTGTTAAAATTGTCTTCTTCCTTTTTTTTGAATAGTTCTTCCAGATTAGTTAACCTGCCCTTCACATAATCTTTTTGGTTTTACTGGTGTTTGTACATGATTTTACTCCCTCTTTGTAAGTTTGAATACTTTTGGTTTGAGGTTGATGAAAAACAATTAAATTGACTCCCTCTTTATATACTCTTCTCAAACAACCTCACATAGTATGCGCATCGATCATGAGTATACTTTCTGATTTAAGCACTACCCTTTAATTTATTGTTTGTCATATTTTTGTCAAAGCTTGCTTAGTTAGTACTAGTCTTAACATGGGATACTCCTTCCCCTCCCAAAATGTGCACTAAAGGACTACTAATAACAATATAAGCAAACTTAATGTCTATCTTTTTAGTAATTTTTTTGGTTTGAATGATTTATATACATTAGCCTACTAGCTCAACGGGTAGAGCATTGTGCAAATGCACAAAAGATGTGGGTTCGAATCCCACGTAGGTTCCTTTTCATAGTGTCAAGACAAGAGGTTGTATGTGAGTTAAGTTGTAACAAAGTTTCCATATTCGTTTATCATTTCAACCAATTTATTCTTGTACAAAATATAACTTAGTGCTTATTTAATTTTCTTTTTGAAATTATTTATAGAGTTAACCTATGTAGGAATCGAACCTACATCTTCTATGCATTTGCATAGTGCTCTGCCAATTGAGCTAATAGGTTTAGCATTTGTTCTAAAATATACTGAATTTGTTCTAAACCATGAACGAGAATATAAAAAAGATTTGCATAATCATACTACGTACTTTAGAACATAAACAAAATATTCTTTTTCTTTTTCTATGTTCTAATTTTTTTTTTCTTACTCCTATGTTCTAAATTTAGTCTACTTATGTTCTAAAGTTTTATTTTCCTATGTTCTAAATTTAGTCTACTTATGTTCTAAAGTTTTATTTTCCTATGTTCTAAATTTAGTCTACTTATGTTCTAAAGTTTTATTTTCCTATTTACCTATGTTCTAAATTCTTTTGTCTATGTTCTAATTTTTTTTCCCCTATGTTCTAAATTTCTTCCTATGTTCTAAACATGTGCTCTACATTTTCTTCTTATGTTCTAAATTATATTTTTGTCTATGTTCTAAATGTTTTCCTATGTTCTAAACATGTGCTTTAAATTTTTTTCCTATGTTCTAAACATGTGCCTTCAATTTTCTTCTATGTTTTAATTATTTAGCCTATGTTCTAAATTTACCTATGTTCTAAATTTTCTTCTACCTATGTTCTAAATTTTTTTTCCTATGTTTTAAATTTTCTTTTGCATGTGTTCTAAAATTTTTACTATGTTCTAAATTATTTTCCTATATTCTACATAATATTGTCTATGTTCTAAATATATTTCCTATGTTCAAAATTTTTCTCTATGTTCTAAATTTATTTTCAATGTTCTTAATTTTTTCTATATATGTTCTAAATTTTTTTTCCATGTGTTCTAAATTTAAACTATCTATGTTCTAAATTTTAACCTATGTTCTAATTAAATTTTTTCACCCTATGCTCTAAATTTTTTTGCCTATGTTCTAAATTACTTTCCTATGTTCTAAACTAGACACTGGTATGCTTGGTGAGATGGGTATGGGATTAGGAGTTATGCAGCTTGTGCTTAGGATTGGAGTGGGTAGCAATGTAGCATTATGGTGGGGGCTTAAATCGAATTTATAGAAACCCCGGAGTCGAATATTGCTCATATAAAGGCCATTATTTGGGGTATGGAGATAACAAACAACTCATACTACAAATTCTTAGTCATGTTATGTCATGAATATTTGAGTGCAAAAACTTATATTATATTTAGTTATGTCACCGGCCGTGACAGTTGGAGAAGAACAACAAGAGTGCCATCAATAAACGCTATAGCCACTTAAGGTGGCTTCTACTTGTGCTTTCCAAGAAATGTAGTATTAAAGTAGAAATTTCTAGTATTTATTTACATGGAAAAGATGATAATAATATGTTTGCCACTAAATTTGTTACAGGGATATAGATTTTGTAGGCTTTTGAATTGTACTCATATAGAAGTTTTGTTTTGTATTTACTTATTAGTGTTGTTGCCAGGTTTGTTTACTCTGTTAAATTCCTCAATTGAAAAATGAACCACCCTGGCCTATTCTTTTTGTGATGTGTCGATTATGTTTGTTACTTATAATGAATTTAATATACATTAGTCTACTAGCTCAATAGATAGAGCATTGTGCAAATGCACAAAAGATGTGGGTTCGAATCCCACGTAGGCTCATTTGTGTAATGTGGATGCAAGAGTTTGTATGAGTACGTAGAATTAAATTGTAACAAAGTTTCCATAGTCATTAATCATTTCAAGCTAATTTTTCTCTTGTATAACTTAGTGCTAATTTGTTTCCCTTTTTTTTCTTACTATTAAGTAGATCATATGTAAAGAAAATTTTAGAACATAGGTAGAAAAAATTTAGAGTATAAGAATCTGTCATTAAAAAAAAAAAAAAAAAAGGTATAAAAAAAATTTAGAGCTTAGAAAGAAAATTTAGAACATAGAAAATTTTTTAGAACATAAGTAGAAAAAATTTAGAACATAAACAGAAAAAAAAATTAGAACATTTCATAGCAAAATTTAGAACATAAGCTAACAAAAATTTAGAAAATAAGAAAAATAATTTAGAACATAAGTTGAAAAAATAATTCATAACTTAGGAAAAAATTTAGAATATAAGCTGAAAATATAATTTTACATTAGTTTGTAAAAAAACATAAGCCAATTTTTAGTTTGTAAAATATAGCAATAGTTAAATTTATATTTTACCTATCGAGTTATTATAGTTTATTTTTAAGATAATTTTGTTTCCTCTTATTTTTTGTTAGATAGATATTTTTAGAGATAACCTATGTAGGAATCGAACCTACATCTTCTATGCATTTTGCATAGTGCTCTACCTTTGAGCTAATAGGTTTTAACATACGGACTCAAGTAAACATATGCTCTAAAATCTTCTACTTATGTTCTAAATTTTGCCTTATGTTCTAAACCTATATGTTCTAAAATTTTCCCCTATTTTCTAAATTTTTTTTGCCTATGTTCTAAACCTATATGTTCTAAAATTTTCCCTTATGTTCTAAATTTTTTCTACCCATGTTCTAAACCTATACGTTCTAAATTTTTTCTACCTATGTTCTAAATTTTTTCTACCCATGTTCTAAACCTATACGTTCTAAATTTTTTCTACCTATGTTCTAAATTTTTTCTACCCATGTTCTATACCTACATGTTCTAAAAATTTTCTACCTATGTTCTAAACCTATATGTTCTAAATTTTATTCTATGTTCTAATTTTTTTTTTCTTAACTTTTACTTGTTCTTTTCCTTGTGGTTGATATAAATCAATGTATCATATCTTATTATTCAGTCAATTGTTTTATGTATGCAGCACAACTCCACAAATTAGGCAACTCAAATAGCCCCAACAACTAGCTACTTGTTTTGCACTTAACACACCCATTTAACACTCTACAACCCTCCTATATAGCATCTGCACTCGCTGCTCAAAGTGCAGCCACATCAGAGCAAACTTCTTACAGCCTCATACACATTCCAAAATAACCCAATTCGATCAATAGCCACAACATCTACACTATACGTATAGCTCATGAATACACTCGACCCTTACTTAACCAAACTCCCTTGCAAGCCCCTACATATACACAACACAACTATGACTCCTCAATCACACAACAATCCTTGCACAATCCAAATAGAACAACCTGAACCACCCACATGTACAACACATTTCCACCCTCATTATACCGACTGTGCTACAACAAAAACTTCACAAACAAATTTAGAACATAAGCATAATACACCTAAATTTAGAACATAAGTGTAAATGAATCTTTAAAACATAATACATATAAAGATAGAACATAAGCATAATACATACTACTCAAAGTAATGATTTAAAAGCCAATGGTCAAGATTATGTCATTACTAATAATTTAAATTCGTCAAAATTCTTAGCTTCCACATTAGCAGATTCTAATATGTACTCCACTTATACAAAATTATAGTAGTAGGTTTATTAGTTCTAGAAACTTCATCATTTTCTTCTTCACACCTTGAATTCGAAATACAAAAAAAAAAAAAAAAATTGTAAATAAATGCCCTAAAATAAGCAGAAATATATATGAAATTTGTCGAAATTAATAGATTATTACTTACCTTTGCATATGGGAACTTATTTTTGTAGGATTGTGTTGTTCTTCGCCAATTATCATTCGTAATTCACTTTGAATCATTTATTTCAAAATCTAGGGTTTTATTTTTGCGAAAAATCAACTAAAATTGTTCGATGCAGATTTGTTTATCCATTATCATGAATAATATTCATGAAATTGTGCGAAAAAGTGAATAAAGTCGCAGAAATCAAATGGCAAAAATCGCATAAATCAAATCACATACAAAAATTGCAAAAATACAATCGAAAAATCGCAAATTCTACTTGAACATCATGCGAATGTCATCAAATTTGAACAAAATTGAAAAAAAAAAATACCTGATTTGAAAATTCTTCAAAAATTCTATGGAGATTTTTGAGAGTTTGAGGAGAGAGAAATTCATGAACATGAAGAGAGAGAAAGTAAGGGTTGCTTTTTATTTTTTTATTTTTACTGTAGGAAGATAAATTTTGATTTTTAATTTGTTTTAATAGTGACCGCTAATCTCAATCTAATCCTACGATTGACATTGGTTCTTATATAAGGTTGGGTTCTTATATAGAGGTTGGTTCTTACCACATATATATATATATATATATATATATATATATATATATATATATATATATATATATATATATATATATATATATATATATATATATATATATATATATATATATATATATATGTGGTTGTTGATTGCTGTATTTTTCGTTATGGTAAAGTATGTAGAATTGATATTTTTTTTGACAAATTTGGTTTGTAGTATCCAACATTTATGCTGTCTAAATAAACCTATGAAACAAAATTCGAAAGAAGAGGAATGAGTTATTTTTTATAATTAAAACATTATTAGTTGTCGATTATTACAAGGCTGATGGTGCCCTACCATAATACCATTGCTAAAGTCCTAGCTCTGGCGCTGCTAGTTGTCTTGACTCGTGAATAGTAGATTGAGAAAATGAATATGAGGGACCGTATTTAAGAATAAGATCATTTATAGGGAGAAGATAAGAGATTTTCACCCCTAAGTATCACAATTGGGAGCATTTGACTTTGTGACCTTAAAGCTATAAGGTATGTTGTTATGATTGTACTTATAAAGTATTTTCTTCACCCATTGCACAAGTCTTGTTTGGTAATTAGTTTATCTATGTGACTTTGTCTAAAATTATACTATTTGTTGGACTTTATTTAACCTAATTTTGTGTAGATAACCTAAAATTGGTTGAAATAAACGTCTTATGTGTAAAATACGCATTAAATCTATACAAATATACAAAAGTAATCCCAAAATAATTCTTAGATTACACGTGTCAACACCATATTAAAAATTTTCCCCCCAAAACTTTTTTTTTGTCATTTTTTTCATAAGAAAATAAATAATAATTTTATCAAGATTAAAGATAAGATAGAAAATTTAAATTTTAACATACGTAATCCAGTTTTTAATTTGATTGAATAATAAAAAGAAAAAAGTCTATTACGCATTGATAATTCCAGTTACTGACGACTAAATAAATCATTTCATGTTATGCATAAATATTGTATAATCCAACCATGTATTAATTGAAAAACCTGAGCTGGGCATTAACTAGTTAGATCTATTTCTAACAAAAATTTTGCCATAAAAGGTTTTTCATTAAAAAAAGGAAAAATTGCCCGAAAAATTCCACCTTTGGAGCATCCACCCAAAATAATCCCACCTCTGAGTTATTTTTAAATAATCCGACCTTTATACCCAATTCGCTCAAAATGGTCTCAAGTGACTTGCAATCGGTTGAGTAGGTAATTTTTTTTTATTAAGTTTAATTTACACGTGTCACCACGTGATTGTTTAAAAAAATAAGTTTTAATTTTGTTTTTAGAAATGATAATTAGTAATTAACTATTTTTCATTTTTTTCTAAAAAAAAAAAAAAAAAAAACCTAAAATTCAAACCAAACCCTAGCCCCACCGCAACCCAACCATCTCCCCACCCCTACCACCGCTCAGACGAGGTCCAGAGTAGCCATCCCCACCGTGACCCCAACTCCTCGACGCCGTTCGCAGTCGATCTCTCCGGCGACTACCTCTCCTCGGAAAAGGTCCAAGATATTGGTGAGATTGTAAAATCCTCAATCCCTTGGTTAAAAAATCCATTTCCCCTGTAAAAAATGGAAGTGTCGGTCTCCACCCTAATGCGAGCCATCGCCGCCTAATCCCGCACCAAGGTTACGGGTATTACCATTAACGAATACCAGATTACACGAGCAGATGGAGCCGAAATTGAGGCGTGGGGAAGGGGAGGTAGCCGGAAAAAGGACCGCGGAAGGGGAGGGGGCTGGGATCGGGACGAAAAAGGGTGCGTGGGATGGTTTTGTGGCTCGACGGAGCTTCACCTGGTTTTCTAAAAGCTGCCTAGGTTTTCGTGAGGGAGGGGGTTGTTGGTTATGGGGAGGGGGAAGGATGTCCGACGTTGTTGCCGACGCTGTGATTGGGGCAGGGGGTTGTCCTCAGGCGGCAGCTGTTGGGTGGTTTTTTAATTTTTGTTTAAAAAAATCTAACTTTTGTAAAAAAAAATTATTTTATTTTATTTTTATTTTTGTTCCAATCACAGGCCGCCACTTGTCATGTAACTTGTTATAATAGGTTTCATGATCGGTTGGAACCATTTTAAACGGATTGGGTATAAAGGTCGGATTATTTAAAAATAACTCAAAGGTGAGATTATTTTGGGCAAATGCCCCAAAGATAAGATTATTCTGAGCAATTTTTCTAAAAGAAATTTCTTTTACTATAAATCGACATAGAAATTCCCACAGTAACCACATTAAAAATCAAAATTTTCTTCGTATTTATCAAATGACAAAAGAGTAAATAAAATAATAAACCTACAAATATGCCTAATGACATTTTCTTAAAACCGATTTTTGAGACATTCCTCACTCTTGAATATCCCGCATTCTACAATAACAATCTTCTCTCTACAATTCCATAAACTCATCATCTATCAGTACCAATTCCCCTTCGATTTTTGCGCCAATTTTCTCTCACTTAGGGTTTATCCCCAAATTCCCTCCCCAAATCATGGAAACCAGAGACGAAGTAGTGGAAATCGAGAGCTTGGAGAAGGGATTACTATCTTCAGAAGCTACTAAAAATGGCGATTTTACAGTAGAAGAAGACGATTCAACGGTGATTTACACGGCGTCGTTTGATGAAATGGAGGAGAATTTCGTTAAGTATCAAACAGCTCAATGGGTGTTGTATTCTCTGGTGTTGATATTAGCTTGGGGAATTGGGTTATTGATGTTGTTGTATGTTCCTGTTCGAAGATTTATTTTGCGCAAAGATATTCGGTCTCGGAAACTTTATGTCACCCCTGATGCTATTGTTTATAAAGTAAGTCGCTTAATTTGTTATCTTACTTGTGTTTTTCGGGAAATTGAGAGTCGCAAAGGTGTTGATGAAATTCGATTAATTTTACGAGTTAATTAAGATTTTATCCATGATGCTATTGTAACATTTTGTTGTAAGTAAGTCACTTCATTTGCCTTATTTCTTATTTTTTCGGGATGTTGAGAGTCCTCAAGGGTAGATTAGGTTTTACGAGTTAAGCTAGGTGGCATTGTCTTCTATTCAGGGGCGGATCTAGGGGGGGTTCAAGGGGGTTCATTGAACCCACAGATTTTTCGGAAAAAAATTATAAGTTTTAATTTTTTTTTTAAAAAAAAAAAAAGAAAAAAAGGGTTAAAACTAATTTATGTGAGATAAATAATCAAATGTTAAAGCCTGGCACATTGGTAAGGGAGTGATTGTTAGAGCATTGAATCTCCTCCTTAGGTCTTGGGTTCGATTCCTACTGCCCTCATTTTATGTTTTTATTTTTTTTTTGATATTTTTTTCCGAGTTCTTCTGTTCTTTATGAGTTTGTGAGACCTCTTATTCCTCTACTCCTCTTAATTCTTAAATCTTTATTTAATGGTTAATCTCATTTTATGTTTTTTATCTTTCTTTTTTGTAATTTTTTCCGAGTTTTTCCGTTCTTCGTGAGTTTGTGAGACCTCTTATTCCTCTACTCCTCTTAATTCTTAAATCTTTATTTAATGGTTGATTTTATTAAAATTAGTGATAATTAGTTAATTACATACTGATTTTTTTAATTGGTTTTGATATATTGTTGAATACTTGAATTGTTGACAAATTGAATTGTAGAAACTTAGAATTTAAAATTTTTACTTGGTCTTTTAATTGATAATTAGAAGAAGTTTACATTGTTAAATTTGTGTTTATTGGGGGCTTGAGATTTTTTATTTTAATTTTTATGTGTAATATTGATTTTTTGCAATAGAAATATAGATTTATAGAAGTAGTAATGTATTAGCACGCTTTAATTTCAAACTATGAAAACTCGAAAAATGCTTTTGTAGGTGTTTTTTTTTTTTTTTTTGTAAAATCCATCCATTTGTAATTAAAAAAAAATGAACTTATGTATTGAATATTTAGTTAATATATGATCATCATTTTTTAAAAAATTCCGAACCCACAGTTCGGAATTCCTGGATACGCCACTGCTTCTATTAACGCTAGTTTTGGTCCCGTGCAATGCGCGGATTTATAAAGTATAATTTATTATTAATAACAATCTAATATATATATATATATATATATATATATATATATATATATATATATATATATATATATATATATATATATATATATATATATATATATATATATATATATATATATATATATATATATATATATATATATATATATATATATATATATATATATATATAAATATAAAGGAGAGTTTTTCCCAGAGATTTTAGAGAGCCATATAGGATTTTGTTATTTAAAAAAAAAATGGAGCGCCACATATTTATGTGTGCCACGTAGGATGAAATAAAAACAATAAAATGAAAAATTAAAATTATCATACTAATCTAATGATTTATCTAAGTATTTCAAATAAAATATGTTAATCCTTTAAAAATTTATTACTTCTATCCTACCATTATCTTTTTACGGTTCAAAGAACTATACAAAAAAAAAAAATATAATTACAAAAAATCATAATATATGATTATTGTTATCCCAAATATCCAAAATCACGTAAAAAATGTAATATGTATAAAAACAAAAAATAAATAAAAAAAATTATTCATATAGATAATAACTAAAAAAAATGATAAAATTTTAAATTAACAAGATAAATTACCATGGCATATTCATGTGATTGGTGTCGTTAATAAAAACAACATTGATATGGATAACAATTAAAAAGGATTTTATAAAGAATGATAAGATTTATGTAGAGAAGATATGATGTATTGTATTTCCTTATAAATAGACCTTAATTTAATTCACAATACATAGAAAAATATTAATTGTTTCTTTTCATAGTCGGAGATCCCAAGATTCATGGCTACACAAAGTGAAATTTATAATACCTTCGAGGATACAATATTTATAATACCTTCAAGGATGCAATGGTAAATAAAGATACAACTAAGGTTGGAGATGGAAAAAAATTAATCTTGTCACCGTCATTGATCGGAGGCACAAGAAATATGTACCAGAATTACAAAGAAACGATATACTCTACACAGAGAATTCTATTTGAAGCACACATTGGTGTTTTTTTTTTTTTTGTTAATATAATAATAATAATAATAAAATAAATGTCAAAACAAATCTAAAATAATATTAAAAATAAAGCCGTGCAACGCATGGGCTTCACACCTAGTAGTCAATTGAAATAGAGTTAATTAACTTAAATAACTTATATAACATTTTTTTTAAATTTAAATTTATTAATGTCTATCCTTTAAATTCTTATCTGTTACAAAATATATATAAGTAAAATTTATTAAAAGAATGTTAATTTTTTTAATAGAATTTTTTTAAAAAATAAGCATTTTGGAGGGAAAATTTTCATAAAATTATGCCAAGTGTCCCCTTTGATGATTACTTTAGTATATAGTATAGATTTTACCCTGATGCTATTGTTTTTAAAGTATTTTACTTTATCGGGGCGTTTGGCAACCAGGAAAGGAATAACGAGGATAAGAAAGTAGGATAAGGATAGAGAATTAATAGGTGGGATAAAGATAAAAATTATGTTATCCATTGTTTTTTTAAAATTTGGGAATTAAATTGGGATAAGTAGTAAAATTACATAACTATCCTTACTAACATTTCTCCTCTCCCCTCTTCCTTTCCTTTCATTAAGGGTAAAACTGTCTTTTATATTTCAAAATTAATCCCTACACCTTATATCTGTCCCTAGGGCTATTCAATTTCAGATATCCGATCCGATCCGATCGGAGAAATTGCGATCCGAAATTTTCCGATATTCGAATTTTCGGATCGGATAGTCGGGTTTTCGGATCGGGTAGTTAAAATTGTCGGACAAAATCCGATCCGTATGCGATTCGAAAATCCGAAATTTTTTTCGGATATCCGATCCGAAATATCTAAAACCTTAAAAATCGGATCGGATATCTGAAATTTCGGATCGGATTATCGGATCGGATATTTTTGAACACCCCTACGTGCCCCCCTTGTTACAAAAATTGAGGGATAACTCTATTTTTTATCCCTATCCTTTTCATATGGGATAGAACAATTCCCATTAAACAAATAAGGGATTATAGGATACAAGAGATTATTAATCCCTACCCCACCTACAATCCTTACAAACAAACACCCTCTATTTGTTTTATAGCTTATGTTTTTCCGGATATTGGGAGTCGCATAGGGTAGTGATGTTACTGATGTAGATGAAATTCGATTAGATGTACGAGTTAAGCTAGTTGACACTACTTTTGATTTAGACTTCAAATAATTGTTTGAGAAACATTGTTAATGTGTAACAATGCTGTTTAATCACTTCATTTGTAGGATAGTGCATTGAGGTAAGAACTTGTACGCAATTTTGTTTGTTGGGAGAATTAGAGATTATTGCAAGTTCATGGATTCAATTATGTGATACTTAGATGCGGAACTGTACTTATCACTCATGCTATTTTGAAGAATTTGTTGCTTGGTGAGAGTTAAAACTTAAGCGGAGCCGCTAGAGTAGCTTAAGGGTTGGTTTGGTTTACTAGTTTTGGGGACTTAGAATGATTGTTGTGTGGGTGTAGGTGTGTTTCTTCCTCCAGTTTATATGTAAAATTGGTTAATCATAGAATGACAATTAAGACCGAGAAACTAGTATATTTGAGTTTTATAATTAGGATTTTTAGATTATTTTCTTTCTCGATATTATTTAGGCTATCAAAAATTCCTCTCTATATGATGTTGGAGTGAAGTTTATGGGTTCACATCAAGCACGTAGTATGTCTTTTTTAGAAGGCTTTTGGAAAGCCAAGTGGCTACTTATTGAGTTCATATACAGCCTTCCTTGGTCGAAAGGAATGAATTCAACGGAAGCTCGTTGTTCAATACAAGTACATCAAAATGATGTTGCTGAAAAAAAAAAAAACAGATTTTTTTTTTTTATTGAGATGGCAATTAAGATAGGCAGGGGTAAGGGCCTTCCAGGTATCTTGTGGTTGTAGGCTGATATCACCCTGCTATAAGATTAGTTTGCTAGAAGGCACTAATAGAGCATGTAGTAAGAAGAATTTGGTAATCTTCTTGAAGTATTTGGCAGTGTTGTAGATGTGTATTTGAACTAGAAGCAAGGAGAGATTTGATGAGATAGTAGAGAAATCTTAATTGCTGGTTACAATTAGGGCTGACAAAAGCTAACACAACCCGAACCCGACCCGAAAATAGCTGGTTTGGGTTGACCCTAAAACTTAAATGGGTCGACACGAACCCGACCTGAAAATTAAATGGGTTAGGTTAAGGTTGAAAATCTCAACCCGAAAATGACCCATATAACTCGAAAATATTTTCGTAAAAAAAAAAAAAAAAAAAAAATTAAAACGGATTGCATATTTACATTTACCGATTCACTCTTCACTCTTTAGCCCAAGCCCAAACCAAGCCACCTTCTGTTTTTCTCTCTCATATTTCTCATCTTTCTTTCTCATCATTCTGATTTCTGAAAAATTCAAACAATCAATAAATTTTTTTTTTTTTCCTTTTCTCCTTCAAGAGTCCACGTGGTCCTATCCTAAATTACTACTAAATTGTCCGGTCACATCAAATACTAAATTGTCTATACGAACCCAAAAAAGTCAGGTCACAACAAATACTAAATTGACTAATTTTGTTGTGACTTGACAATTTAGTAATAATTTAGGAGAGGACCATGTGGATTCTTGAAGGAGAAAAGGAAAAAAAAAAAAAAACCGTATTGATTGTTTGAATTTTTCAGAAATCAGAATGATGAGAAAGAAAGATGAGAAATATGAGAGAGAAGAACAGCGGCTTAGGGAAAAAGAAGAAATGAGGATTTTAGAGTTTTAGGCTTTAAAAGGTGGCTTGTTTTGTGCTTGGGCCGAAGAGTGAATCAGTAAATGTATATATGCAATCCGTCTTTAATTTTTATTTTTAACGAGAATATTTTCGAGTTACATGGGTCATTTTTGGGTTGAGATTTTCAACCTTAACTAACCTATTTAATTTTCAGGTCGGGTTCGTGTCCTCTTATTTAAGTTTTCGCGATAAAAATCTTAACCCAAACCCGCTATTTTCAAGTCGGGTTCGAGTCAGGTTTTCGGGTTGTGTCCTGCTGACTGTTGTGTGTTTGTAATGTGCTGTTTGGAAAAAATCAGGTTTTTCAAGTCTATTTCAGGTTAAAGAAACTTGATTTAAAAAAACCTGAAAATATCATATTTAGTTTAGGATTTTTAACTCGAAAAAGTTTAATGGATCACGTCGGGTTAGGACACGAATTTAGGTTACCTGAAAAAGATATTGCAATCAGAATTGCTGACCCGAATTTAGATGACCCGAACACGAAACCGACCTGTCCTGATGTGTTTGCCAGCCCTAGTTACAATTAGGACTTTTGGAGTCTTATATCATGCTCAAATTGCTAAATTTGTTGATGAAAAGAATATTGTGTCTTGGGCCGTCATTTGAATCACTATTGTGTGCGCGTGTGTATTTTTTCCTTCTATTTATACAAGTATAACACTCTCTTTGTCCTCAATTATTGTTCACTTAGGCTTTTGCATGCATATATATATATATATATATATATATAGATAGATAGATAGATAGATAGAGAGAGAGAGAGAGAGAGAGAGAGAGAGAGAGAGAGATTAAACGGATTGGTAAGGTAAAGATTCCATTTAAGGTAACGGGATTATTGGAAGGAGGGAGTATTTAACACTTATTGTATTTGTTGATGTCTATGAAATACCAATAATCTTGAAACCTGTATCTTCCTAAAAATTTATTTTTCAATTATTTACACTTAGTTTGGCACTACCTTCATGATTTTCTGGTTTCGGTGGGGTCTTGTATTCATGTTTATTATAGGTAGCTTTGTATTTTTTGTCTAATTGCAATATAATAATCTCTTATTGCTCCAACTTCTTTTTTTTTTTTTTTTTTTTTTTTTGTCATTCTATGTTTTGGCATGGCTTAAAGTAAACCGGGCATCTAGGCTTAAAGTTTGTGAGAAGTATGTTAGCAGTAGAGTGCTGAATTCAAAAATAAATGGAAAATTCTCTTTGGTGAACTCCAACTTTTTAATTTTCTAAGTGATAAATTTTTTAAAATTTTATTATCAATGGTAAACCTACATTTTTTATACTAAGTCAACTATAACATTAATGATAAAATTTAACTAGATATTTAACCATAGTTAGTTAGTTTTTTTTTTTTTTTTTTCTTTTTAAGGAAATTTTGACTTTTACCACAAAAAAAAAAAAAATCAAAATTTTTTTTTTGCACCAAAATTTCTAAAATTTTTATTTTACCACAAAAAAATTCAAAAAATTGTTTTTTACCACCTAACGTCGTGCGCAAAACATGTTCTTCATAGGTTTCGGGGGGCATTTTGGGCTTCGGGTCCAATTTGAGGTCAGAATTGACAAAAAAAATGATCGGGAATGCCTCATTTTGTGTGTTTCACGCAAATCGAGGTATTTTTTTGTCAATTTTGACTTCAAATTGGTTCCAAAGGCCCAAAATGCCCCTCAAAAACCCTGAAAGACCATGTGTTTGACATGAAAATCGAAGAATTTAAAAAATTCTGTTAGGTTATTGACGACTGGTGATAAAAAACAATTTTTAATTTTTTATTTGGTGGTAAAATAAAAGTTTTAGAAGTTTTGGTGGTAAAAAACAATTTTTTGATTTTTTTCTTGGTGGTAAAAGTCAAAAAATCCTTTATTTTAGAAATATTTTTTATAAAACCCAAAAAAAAAAAAAAAAAAAACCTAGCTACCAGCACCACTGCCGGCGGCCAACCCCCAGCCGGCAACATCTGCCTCTCCACTTCCAGCCGGTGATGCCTAACCTCCCTCACATGAGGTCGACGATGCCCCGCACCTCCTCTCTTTCCCATTTCCCCCACCTCCTCCCCGCCAAGCCGTAATCACACCCCAAACCATCACGAAAACCAGCACCCGTCCCCACGAACCCCCTCCTCTGTGAGCCAACCACGGAAACCCTAAAACCCGCCCAAAACCACTAGAAAACCAAAACCCGTTTGGGTTTGATTTCGAAACCTTAAACGGGTTTGGGTATTTCCTGGTGTTTTGCGGTGGTTTTAAGGGATTCCGGGTCGGCGAATTAGGGAAGAGGGTTGACGGGGAGGTTTGCTGGTTTTCGGGGTGGTTTGGAGTGGGGGTGTGGTCGGTAGTAGGCAGTGAGGGAAATGGGAGGTGGTGGGGGTTCGAAATTGGGAGAAAGAGAGGAAGTGGGGGATCGAAGGCCGGCGCACCGGCAAAGGTGGAGTTGGGTGCCGGCATTGGTGGGGGAGGGGTGGCTGGTGGCCGCCGGCAAGGGAGGGGCTGCTAGTGGCTAAGTTGGGTGGGGGAGGGTTTTTTTTTTTGAAAAATATTTTTATAATAATTTAATTATTAAAAAAATAAAAAACTAACTATAGTTAAGGATTTTTATTAAAATAACACTTATCAATGGTAATTAATAATTTAGGTTCACCATTGATAATAAAATTTTAAACATTTTACCACTTAGACAATTAAAAAGTTGGAGTTCATCAGAGAGAATTTTCCAAAACAAATCTCTCCTATTGTATTTGCAGTGAAGAGTCGGATTAGAAATTTATAATCAGTTTAACCATAGCTATCAGTTGGATATATTTCATTTTTAGTGCAGGTCACATTTCACTTTCTAAAGACCATGTTGATATATTTCATTCTTAGTGCAGGTCACAAGGCCAGTAGCGTTCCCTTGTTTTGGTGTTTTACAAAAGGAAAAATATGTGTTGTTGCCCTCAGTAGCAGATATTGTAATTGAGCAAGGTACAAGTAGTTCTAATATAGTTTGATCTTTGATTATATTGATGGCAGTCATGGCACTACTCACCCTCTCTATTAGATATGCAGTTGTCGTTTTTTCTTCTTTATGTGAAGATGAGGTGTTCTTAATTTGTGTTTTATATGACACATTTTAATTTCAGGCCGTTTCAAAATATTAGATTAAGAAAAGGGAGGTGTCTAAACTCTGAAGTGTATGCTGAATTTTTACTTGCAAGGATGACTCATTCTACTAAGCTTGAGAGATTGGACGAGAGGGGCAAGGGGCATTTATTGATTCAAGGCATACCTGCTCTGTATTATATGTATTGGGAAAAGGTTATTGAGATCATTTTGATGTACCAGTTTTTGGGTGAATTAGTGCCACTGTGCCAGTAAAATCCTACTCAAGTTGAATGAAGTATGAACAAGCTTTTTAATTAATTTGTGGTTGGCAGCATGATCCAAGATTTATTTCCTGTTGTCAACCAAGTTCCTCTTCTTCCATGGCCCCTGCATGTGCTATATGCTCCTGTAAGCCAATTTTGTTTATCCCTCTATCCGAGCCCTCTTTGGTCTCCCTTTTCTTATTCTAAGATTTCTATGAATCAATTTCTCTGCTTTCCTTATTGGCGCATCTTCTGGTTTTCACCTCATATGTCCAAATCAACGTTGTCAGTTCTCCCTTATTTTATCATCAATGTATGCAATTTCAACTTTCCCCATACCATCTTCTTTCCTAATTCTGTCCCTTAAGGTTTTCCCATACATCCGTCCATCCCAACATACACTGATACACGTCTCTGCTAATAATCCAATTCATATGATCCTTCATAGATGCCCACCATTCTAACCATTTAGCGTCGCTGGTCTAATAGTCATCCCATAGAAAGAAATTTCCCTTTATCCTCTAAGGTATACTATAGTCATACAGTAGCCATCCTTTAAAATAAGCTTGTATGACTAATATTTGGGTTAATTATTGTTAACCGTGGGTCAGCTTAAAAAAATCATATTGGTTTGCTCGATTAGTGTGACAGGCCCCTTTTCTTCTTCTTCTTCTTCCCTTTTTTGTTTTTTGTTTCTTTTTCTTTTTGTCTGTAATTCTGCATTTATAAAGTCTTGTCTCATCTAAAATTTTTCTTGTTGCTATCAGGGTATTTGCAGTCCTTTTTTGGTGTTCACTCTGTTCGAATTGAAAATGCTGGTGTGAGAAGACCGCCTAGCGATGATCTTCAGATTCAAGGTATAACAAATCCAAGTGCCTTCCGTAAGGTAAATATTTTTCCAATTAAGATTGCACTTGGTAACAAGAAGCTCGATGATTTGATTTCCCTGTAGTCTAATTAATATCTCTTTTCCAGGCTGTTCTTACGCACCTCTCAATTGTGAGGACTGAGGCTTCCTCTACACAAGTACCTGTAATTGAAGGTCCTCAAACTTGTATAGGTGGCCATCCACAAGTTGTTGGGGTATGCCAAATTATGTCTGAATTATGCTTGCTGGCTAAATGTCCGGTGTTCCATTGTTGTACCCAAAGATAGCATAATTATTATAATGAACTTTTAGGCCTGCTTTAGATGAAGTTATAATCTTTGAGTAAACTTGCCTCCTAAAATTTCCTAATGTAGGAGTGTCTTGTCAAGAAAATTAGTTATTAAGCTAATAGAATTACCATATTCAATTACTAAGTGCTGTTGTTTAGGTTGCTCTCACCATGGCCTGATTTAGCTTTGGCAAGGGTTGGCATGACCTCAAAGCTTTACATGTGGGAAAAGAGAGTTGAAGGGGAATGGTTGGGGGGTGAAGACTGAGGGAGAAGGCCAATTTCATACACTGCCCTATGCTATCCTCTTCCCAACTCAAAAAGTTTTCACGTTCTACCTCTTATTGAATTTGGTTTGAACAATTTAAGCCACCATTTCCAAAATTTAATTTCAAATCAATGAATTTATCCTAAGAAATACTTTACTAATTTGGCCTGTAATGCTTGCACTAAACATTTTGGCATGTTGTATTGACTGTATCCACACAACATCAGTTGATTACAAGACGGATCTATTCTAAACCACCTTTTGGCCACCTATTAACTAGCTGAAGGAAATACTTTCCAAGACGTAGTGTACCGTGACAAAATTCTATCTGACATTTGGATTGCCCATTCACGAGAAATTAGTCTGAGAATTTTGGATTTCTGGTCTTGCAGTTGTAAAAGGGGGCAGGTGTTGCTATCATGATAACCTCAAGACAAGCTTGCTACATAAAATGATAGAAACTTCTTCCGTATTTATTTTTAGTACTATTAATATTTGTGTTTTTATTTAAACTAGGGGAAGGTCAAATTAAGTGAAGCTTTTGTCTCTTATTGCTTAAGTTGGTACTTCAAGTGCTAGATTGTTCCAAACCCTAGCTTAATAATTGTCCATCTATCCAAAGTCTGTGGTGTAATGTTTCACTTTTCTAGTTTCTTTTGATTAGCTATGCCTATCCCTTGGGGATGAAGGGGTTCACCACTTCAGATTGAGGTTTGAAATAATATGTTCTTTTTTGTTTATTAGTTTTAGTGTTATGTGTCAATGTCTCTCTTCTAAACTCATTCATGAATGTGTCCTTGTATATTTAAGTTAATAATTTTCCTCACCAAATTTTTTGATCCATAATCGAGCTTGGTACCAAATCCAAGTTTAAGTATCACATAAGCACATAATCAAGCCCAACCATGGGATAACTGGCTCCACCAAAGGGGTTCTTTGTTTGTTTGCTAGAAAAGTTTTTGGTCTAGACTTCACCTTTGTTTACACAATTAGGTTATACAGCAATAGATAGATAAATAGGAGGTGGTTGATCTTCTAGCTATTTCTGTTTTCTTTCTTCCTTCAGGGGATTTTTTTTATCTTTTTTTTCTTTCTTATGCAAAGATCAGTATTTTTATCCCGTGGGAAAACAAATGAGTGGGAAATTAGAGAAGCTCTTCCCTTCATAATGTTCCCTGCCTAGCTACTTAATCTTCAAACCTTATCAACTCAGATAATTGTTAATTTTTATTTTAAATTTAGCTGCAAATGTTACCATCAAAATGGTTTTGAGCTGTTCAAGTGTTGAGCTGCTTCCCTCTTTTTATAGTCCCCCTAGTGTTCAAAATAAAAATTTCTGTATCTGGAACCTGGTTGCAGATGTCTCCTTCACAATCTAAACATGATGCCATTCCTCCTAATGAGCTGGGACTTCTACAAAAACTAGAGGAGGTTGGGACTTCTATCAAGGTAGGATATGCGAGGTCATTTTATGTTTCTGAGTTCTACCTGTTGGCATGGTTTTAATTGGGTTTTTCTGTTTGTTGTTTGGTCAAGAGAGTTCAAAATTTTATCGAGCTGCAGTATTCTCAAGCAGAAACTTCAGATTGAGGTAAGACGACTTAAATCGGAAACTAGATCTGAGTACTACTATGTTCTTGAACTGAAGTAAGTTTTTTCGTTTTCAGAGATCCTTGGCATGCTTGTCTTCCATATTAAATTTCAAGTTATCATTACTGGAAATTTACTACCTACTTGCTGAGGAATGGTTTCTGATTTCTTCTTCATAACTTGGGAGCAACTTGCGTACAGAATAGGGTGTAAATACAACCTTTCTCTCGATTCTACATTGATTCCTTTTCCACCTTTTTTTTTTTTTTTTTTTTTTTTTTTTTTTTTTTTATAATTTGGAAGGGGGGGTGTGAAGGGTAAAGGTGAAGAAAGGCAACAGTGTGATCACCCTGCTGATTATTTTATCTGTTTATTCTACTAATTGACTATACCTAATTCTCTAGAATATTCTAAAATGATATGAACATTCTTCTTGCAAGAAACAAAGAGAGATATTTTCAAGGTTCCTTTTTTGCTAACTTGGTAATACAGATTCTTCTTCACAAAAAAAAAAAAAAAAAAAAAAAAAAAAAAAAAAAAAAAACTATTGGTAAATATATTTAGTTTTAATTCTAGTGCTTATTTTTTCCAGTTATAGGAAGTTCGAAGATTATATGCTTTTGTAATAGCGTTTCTGAATATATATAGTTTTGATTTTAGTGCTTAATATAACCAGTTATAGGAAAGCTTGAAGATTATCTATACTTTTGTAAGGGCATTTCTGTAAACTAGGAAAAAAATACTTTGAAGAGAACCTGTGATGCTCGGACTCACCAGGTAACCTTATGGCTTATGATGACATAACAGGACCCATCTATGGACGTTGTATATGGTTCTGAATCGGGGGATAGAACTCATTGTCCGTCCCCTATTGAAGAATGAAATTATACTTCTTTCTTTGCAATAACAAAGCAGCCTCATCAGTCATCCATCTCTTTGCCACAGGCATCAGTACTGGCACAGTGCCCCAACCTTTTCAAATTTAATTAGAGTTTACATTTGAAAGTCCTAGTTTAATAAGTAAGAACAAATAAAAGCTTTACGGATTTTGATCCTTGCTAGTGGCTAAAGGAGGAAATCTATATTTCTTGCTGACAAATTAAAAGGACCTTGACAGATGAGAAGCAGATTGAAGATGTTAACACGAAAGAAATAGAACAGGGGCTATGTTGTGTATGTTGTAATTCGCCAAAGAAGCCAAGAGAGGAGAGGTTAAATAATCAAAGTATTACAGAGTGGTTCATCATTAGGATTTCGACCCTTGTTGCTATAATGTATTTGCTACTTCATTCTCTCCCAATCCGTGGTCTATCTTTACCTGCTCCAATCTGGTTCTTGATTCCCTGAAACTGGATTTAATTGTTAGCCGTGTCATTGTTTTTGGTAGAATTGCTTCCAAGAAAATTAGCCACTTTCAAACAATCAGTACAGCTCTGCTCTTTAGGCTGAGTTGGTAGTCTTGGTATTGATCTTCCTTTGAAAACTAAATGTTTAATTGTCAGAACTCTATCTCTGAAGCCACCTGAATACCTGTGATATAAGTAATGTGTGAAAGGCCTGATGCTCGGAGTCATCTGCAATACCTGAGTATGCTGAAGCCTCTAGGAAGCATGGTTGGTGCAGATCACGAGCAGAAGCCATCAGTGGAACATTATTACATTGTGTTGGCAACATACATCGTATGATTATTCCAGATCATTGGAGCAAACTAATTGTCAAGGGTGATAGGTTACGAAGCAAGGTAACAGGCCACTTCTCATATGAAGTACAGAGTGTGTTATATAATATGCATCAGAATTGCGTTGGATGCTTGTATAACATCACCTTTGTTTTGAATAACAAGTACCACTATGGCTACGTCTCTTACATTTTTCTAATGTGTAATGTTTACATGTTTATTTCTTTGTTTGGACATAGTTTGAAAGGAGTTGCATTGGAATCTTGCTTAAGCACTGTACATTAACATATGGAGCCTGTAACATGGGTATTCGAACATATAAAGGCATAAAGCTGCAAGGGGTCAGCCTAGGCCTTTGATCACATATGCTAGAAGGAAGCCCAAGAAGAATTCCCCAGCAACTTGATGCTGAGTTGGAAGAATTCTGTTATGAGTTTGTTATGGGGTTTAAGGTAATGTGGTAATTTTGGGAAATAAGTTTGTTATTCCTCAAGAAAACCTACCCTTAAAAACTTTTTTTCCCTCTAGGGTTCTCTCTTGGGAGGGTTTCTTCTAGCTTTTGCTAGTCTTTTTCTTCTTCTCGAAGTTTTTTTTGCTTTAGTTCCTCTCTCCTGTTTCTGTAGCCTTGATTCTGGTGGTGACAATGAGTTCGATCGATGATTTGAACATGCTTCGTGACCTAAACAAGGAGAAAGAAGAGATCGATTGGACGGAGGATGGGGGAGGAGACGAGGAAGCGCAAATCG
Organism: Chenopodium album; assembly: GCF_948465745.1. NCBI lineage: Eukaryota > Viridiplantae > Streptophyta > Magnoliopsida > Caryophyllales > Amaranthaceae > Chenopodium > Chenopodium album. The sequence continues at coordinate 8,270,347 of NC_137847.1, forward strand.
AATTGGCTATCGTGGGAAAAATCCATACACCCCGCAATGTCAATGCGAATGCGCTTATAAACACAATGAAGAGAGTATGGAACCCTAAGCATGGTTTCGAGGCGAACATTATCGGGGAAAAAACTTTCTTCTTCCAATTTCATCATTGGAAGGATAAACAATTTGTTATGGAGTCTCAACCATGGCATTTCGACCATCATGTATTAATTTTTGATGATGTGAAAGGTAATTCGAAACCCTCAGAAATCCCTCTGCATCTTGTGCCTTTTTGGATTCGTGTGTATGATCTTCCTTTTAAAGGACGAAATAATGAGGACAATGCTAGAAGAATAGGTGATAAAATTGGATCATTCTTGAGTATGGACAAAACTGATGCGATAGGAATTAACAAATCGCTGCATATTCGTGTTAATGTGGATGTTAATAAACCTCTTATGAAGATGGTTGAACTAAGAACTGGTAGCGGTGTGATTGAGGTTCCTATAAAATATGAGAAACTTCCTGTTTTCTGTTATGTATGTGGTCTTCTAGGCCAGGGTGAGAAAGACTGTGATGATAACGTAATTGCAAGGAGGTTTAATGAAAAACTTAAGAGTTTCTACTCCTTGGAAAGCTGCTAAGAGTGATGTTGAAAATGATGATGGTGACCTCAGCAATGCAGTGAGGAGACTTTTCATAACAAAAAAGACTTTTCAAGAAGGGGCAGAATGTGAGAAGCAGAAGTCAACTAATAATGCGTTCTTGAACATTGAGAATGTTCCAAGGGTGGAGAGTGGTGTGACAGACAAGGATGATAATGTGATCTATTTGACTGCCTTAGAGGATGACAGAGTAGTGAAGAAGGGGTTAGGGGATGAATTTGCAGTGAGTAAGACAAGCAGCCTGGGTTTAATGAAGATGGGAGTGATATTTTTAATGGAAAGGGGTGTCATGAGGATCAAATATCATGCGCACCTGATAATGCAAGAGGTAAAGGTGGTAAGAGACAATGGAAGAGAAAGTATAGGGAAGGAGGGGGAGAGAATTCAGGGGGAAAAGCCCTGAGTGAGAGTGGAAAGAGGGGAAGGGAGGAAGAGGGGGAGGAAGAGCAGGAGCAGCACATAAGTAAGAAAATAATTTATACAACTTTTGTGAGTGGTGTGGGGCCAATGGCGGAGGTTGGTACTGACCAACCCCGCCGTACCCAATGAATATATTAGCTTGGAACTGCCGGGGAATGGGCAATCCTCGGTCAGTTCGTGAACTCCGGAAGCGGAGTCGTAAGCATTGCCCGGGTTTAGTTTTTTTATCTGAGACAATGATGGCAGCTGGAGAGATGGAGAATCTGAAGGGTACTCTTGGATTCCACGGTGCGTTTGGTGTGTCTAGCAGGGGGAATTCTGGTGGTCTTTGTATTTATTGGCGGGAAGAGGTTGACTTTAGATTAATTTCTTTCTCTAACCACCATATCTGTGGTGATGTTTGGAGTGAGGGGAGAGCAAGCTGGCGCTTTGCAGGGGTCTATGGCTGGCCAAAAACCGAAGAAAAGCACCATACTTGGAGGCTAATCAAGCAGCTTTGTGACACGTCTTTACCGATTCTTTTTGGAGGAGACTTTAATGAGATTTTGTCTTATGATGAGAGGGAGGGAAGGGCGGAGGGAGTGAGAAGAGAAATAGAAAATTTTAGAGAAGTGATGGACGATTGTAGGCTGCGGGATTTAGGCTTCTCTGGTGACTGGTATACTTGGGAAAGAGGAAGAACTCCAGCAACCCGTGTGAGAGAACGCCTTGATAGGTTTCTTGGGTCTGCATTATGGTGCACTATCTTTCGAGAAGCGAGGGTGGAACATCAACTGAGGTTCAAGTCAGATCACTCTCCGATTCTCCTGTATTGCCACCCCGGCAAAAAAGAAAATTAAAAAGAAAAAGAAGGAGTATAAATTCGAAACTTGCTGGCTTCTTGAGCAGGGGTGTGAAGAGGAGGTGAGGGCTGCTTGGGATGGTGCGGAAAGGGGGAATTTGCTGGCAAAAATTGCTCTTGTTAGCAGGCATCTTGAGAAGTAGGGAGGTGATCGGTGTAATGATGTGAGAAAGCAGGTGGCGAATGCAGAGTTTGCTTTAAAAGAAGTTCAGAGCCGCCCAAGCACCATTGAGAATTGTGAAGAAAGTGCGAGACTTGAGAAGCTTCTTGATGAGTTGAATGATAAAAGTGAGGCTTACTGGCACTTAAGATCGAGGGTCGCTGAAGTTAGAGATGGTGACAGAAATACTTCGTACTTCCATCACAAAGCGTCGCAGCGGTAGAGGAAAAATACAATCAAGGGGATGCGTGATGATTATGGAGTTTGGCATGATGATGATGATGATTTCTTGGGCATTATAAGTGGGTATTTTAGTGGAATTTTCTCATCTAAAAACCCCACGCCTCATGACATTGATCCAGTGCTCAATGGTGTACACAAGGCTGTGACTGCCGACATGAATACTGCTTTGACACGCCCCTACACAAAGGATGAAGTCCATGTAGCTCTAAAGCATATGCATCCGAGCAAAGCTCCTGGGCCAGATGGAATGCATGCCGTCTTTTATCAACGATTCTGGCATATTGTTGGGGATGAGGTAGCTAGCTTTGTTTGTGGTGTTTTGAATGGTAATGCTCTCCCTTCCCATATTAACAGAACTAATATTGCCTTAATCCCAAAGATTAGAGATCTCCAAGTTCCGGCTGATTTTCGTCCCATTAGTTTGTGCAATGTGATCTATAAACTCATCTCTAAGTGCTTGGTGTTGAGATTGAAAGATGTTCTTTGTGATATCATTTCGGAAAATCAAAGTGCTTTCGTGCCGGGGAGACTTATTACTGATAATGCTTTGGTTGCTATGGAATTGTTTCACTCTATGAAGACCCGGAGTAAGGGGCGTAAGGGTTTCATGGCCATGAAACTTGATATGAGCAAAGCCTATGACAGAGTGGAGTGGGCTTCCTAAGGCAACTCTTGTTAAAAATGGGGTTCGATGGTCGTTGGGTGAATATGGTGATGTCTTTGGTGACCTCGGTGAACTATTCTTTTATTATTAATGGTGAGGTAGGGGGCTTCGTTGTCCCTTCCCGGGGCCTACGACAGGGTGATCCCCTTTCCCCGTACCTCTTCATTATTGTTGCTGACGCTTTCTCCCACATGATTCAGAATAAAGTGAGGGAGGGTAAGTTACATGGTGCGAAGGCTAGTAGGAACGGGCCGGGGGTGTCTCATCTTCTTTTTGCAGATGATAGTCTCCTTTTTACAAGGGAAAATCGAATGGAGTGCTCAATCATCGTTGATATACTCAACCAGTATGAAGCGGCTTCGGGGCAAAAAAATCAATTATGATAAATCGGAGGTGTCCTTTAGTGGAGGAGTTCGGGAAGAGCAAAGAGTAGAGATTTTGAGTATCCTTAATATGAGACATGTGGACCATCATGAAAAATATCTAGGGATTCCTAATATTTTGGGGAGATCGAAGAAAGTAGTGTTTGAAGCCCTTCTTGACAGGATTTGGAAGAAGCTGCAAGGTTGGAAAGAAAAGCTACTCTCTCAGGCCGGGAAGGAAATTTTGTTGAAAGCGGTTATTCAAGCCATACCAACATACTTGATGGGGGTTTACAAATTTCCGGCTGAAATTATTCATAAAATCCATTCGGCAATGGCTAAGTTTTGGTGGGGTAATAGTGAAGCGAAGAGAAGAATTCATTGGAAGAGTTGGGATTCTCTATGCACTCTTAAATGCCTTGGCGGGATGGGTTTTCGTGATTTATCGATTTTCAATGATGCACTTATTGGGAGACAAGCTTGGAGATTAGCTACGAACACAAATTGCTTGTTGAGCCGGGTAATGAAGGCAAAGTACTATTCTAATTGTGATTTCCTAGAGTCATATTTGGGGAGTGGGGGCAGTTTCTCATGGCGTAGTATATGGGGATCCAAAGCCCTTGTGAAGGAGGGGTTGTTGTGGAGGGTGGGGAATGGTGAGAGTATCAACATTTGGACAGATTCGTGGCTAGCTGATGATGACAGCAGATTTGCTACAAGCGTTCAATCTGATACTATTTCCAAGGTCAGTCATTTGATTAATTTTGAGACCATGGAATGGGATTTGGAAGTGGTGAGAGCTAACTTCAACGAACGAGATTTCAGATGCATTTTATCCATACCGTTGAAGGAGACAGAGTTAACAGACAAAATGTCCTGGGCTTTCTCGAAGAACGGGGATTATTCTGTAAAATCTGCTTATTTGATTGGCAAAGGCTGCAATTTTGATCAATTCCACAGTGCTTGGGTGGACATTTGGAAAATGAATGTGAGGCCAAAAGCTAGGAACTTCTTGTGGCGTTTTTGCATAGAAACACTTCCTGTAAGGAGCTTGCTGCACTATAGACATTTGACAGAAATTGTTACATGCCCCTGGTGTGAAAAGGAGACAGAAACCTGGAAGCATGCCTTCTTCGAGTGTGACAAAGTGCAAAGCCTATGGACTGATCTGAGCTGCGAAGAATTGAGGAATATGAACAGCATGGATTCAGCTTGCAATCTAATTGAGAGCTGGAGAGATGTTCAGACATAAAAGAAGATTTGTGGGGTTTACTTGATGTGGGGTATTTGGCAGGACCGTAATCTGAAGATTTTTCAATGAAAATCTACCCCCAATTCAGTTCTTATTGCTCGGGTTCAGAGGTGGGTGGAGGAGAATGAGAATTACAAAAATGCAATTTACACCTCCCCTGCTGCTGCTTCTTCGAATTTGAGCCCTAAGACATGGGTGCCCCCGCCAAAAGGATGGACTAAGATCAATGCTGATGCTTCCTTGTCCGAAGAAGGATGGGTGGGGATTGGAGTGGTGGCTCGTGATTTCAGAGGTAAAGTGTTATTCTCTGCGTGTAGAAGATGGAAAGCTTGGTGGCAGATTGAAGTGGCTGAAGCTAAGGCAATTGTGTGGGCATTGAAACTGGGGAAGCAATTTCATTGTGAGAAGATCATTGTGGAGTCTGACTGTCAAGTGGTCACTAATCGTCTGAGCAAAGGAGTTTCCCACCTAACTGATTTGGATGCTGTACTCTGTGATGCGATGAAGTTCAGCACTGCTTTCGAGAGGGTCTGCTGGTCTCATGTGCTGCGAGGAGGGAACGAGGTGGCGCACAATCTAGCTAGATTTATCCCTTACAATGTAGAGCAGATTTGGGAGTATAATGTTCCTTAAGTCTCCCCTTTTGTACTCATGGACTCTCTCATTAATGAATAATAGTTCTTTGCTCTTCAAAAAAAAAAAAAAAAGTTTGTTATTCCTCTTAGCTGTAGAAGATGCTAGCAACTGATTATATATAGGAGTTTTGTAATAGAAGAAAGGAGGCGGAATATTGATTAAGATTGAGTTTGTTGGAGAGATTCCTTCCTCTCAAAAGAAGGAGAGTTGTATTGCATAATTTCACTGATTATCAATACATCATATCAATTAGCTACTTACATTTTCTGTGCTTGTGTGTGTGTGTGCCCTGTTTTCTGATCTGAGTCCCAGCAACTTGGTATCAGAGCAACCTCGATCCTCATCGGAGTGTAGGATGGCTCGCCTTACCCATGCTCAGCGCCTGGACTTGCTGGAACAGGAGATTGCTGGTGTTCCGGGTCGAGTTGCTGAAGAGATCGCATCAGCTTTGGCTTCATTTAAGGCTGATCTCACGAGTCAGTTTGCTGCTAGTTCGGAGAAGAATCGATCGGAGATTCGTTCGGAGAATCGAGGACCTGGTGTGAATGGACCTCCTTATCAGTGGGATAATCCATTCGCCGGAGCGCCACCGCAGCTGGGGGTTGGAGCTGGTGGTGTTCAAGGTTGTCAGTCGAACTGGAAGTTGAGGAAGCTGGATCTACCGATTTTTGATGGAACTAACCCCGATAGCTGGATTCTCAGGGCTGAGCGATTCTTCCACTTTTATCGGCTCAGCGAGGAAGATCGCCTAGAGGCGGCGGTGGTGGCTTTGGACGGCGATGCCCTGCTTTGGTATCAATGGGAGCATCGTCGCCACCCGCTACTGACTTGGGATTCTCTGAAGAAATTGCTCCTCCGCCAATTTCGCACCACCGCAACGGGAACGCTGCATGAGCAGTGGTTGGCTCACCAGCAAACCGGCACGGTGGCGGACTATCGGAGACGATTCATCAAATTATTAGCTCCACTCGAAGGTGTTCCAGAAGATATTGCTAAGGGGAAATATATAAACGGGTTGGAGGAAAGGATCCGCGTGGAGGTCCGGATCCTGGATCCGGTTACTTTGGATCAAGCCATGGATCTGTCAATGCGGGTTGAAGAGAAGATCCGGGTCAACCCGAAACCCAGATATGGTGGGAATCTTCCCACGTGGAAAACACCCTCCCCTATCCAACGTTCTTATCCTAACTCCTCTACCCAAAACACGAACCCACACCTAAACACGAACCCGAGCCCAAACACAAGCCCTAACCTAAGTTCGTCCACCCAGACCCACTCTAACCGCCTCACCTACCACCACAATAACACCGGAGGAATAAGGAGGTTGTCGGAGAAGGAGGTGCAGCACAAACGCGAACAAGGACTTTGTTTCCGATGTGATGAGAAGTGGAATTTGAATCATCGGTGCCGTCGCCGGGAACTTAGCGTTCTCCTGACTGTTGAGGAAGACGAGGATGATGGTGGCGCGTCAGGTGAACTTGCTATGGTGGAATTCACAGCTCCCTCATTCCCTATTTCCCCTGTTTCCCCTACTAGTCCTGTTCTTCCCGCAACTCCGATCTACCCCGCAACCCCTGCTTCTTCTCTCTCTCTTGACCCGCAACCAGGGGTCTCTCTCTGTTCCGTTATGGGCATAACTAGCCCTAAGACGATGCGATTAGTGGGCACCATCAACGAGGGCAAGGTGGTTGTGATGGTTGACCCAGGAGCTACGCACAACTTCATATCAACCACGGCAGCAACTCACTTGAAAATACCCATCTCCGATTCAAAGCAATTTGGGGTGACTTTGGGAACCGGAGAAACAGTTCAGGGAGAAGGAATAAGTAGAGGGGTATTATTGCAGTTACAGGGAATTTCCATTGTTGAGGATTTTCTCATCCTACCTCTTAGCAACTCGGATGTGATTTTAGGCATCCAATGGCTTGAGAAATTGGGCACAATTGCCTCAAATTGGAAGCACCAGACTCTTAAATTTCAAGTTGGGGGAGAAATGGTGACCCTCAAGGGAGAACCACATTTGTCTAGGACTTGCATTTCCCTAAAGGCCATGGTTAAGACCTTGCAAAGGGAAGGACATGGCATTTTGGTAGAGTTCAATCAGATGGATGGGCAGCAGGAGAGTGACACTTATGTTCCTGCCCCTCTCCGACCTCTCACTGACCAATTCCAGCAGGTGTTTCACATGCCTGAAGGGCTGCCTCCCACCAGAGACATTGAGCATGCCATAATCTTAAAGAATGGGACTGACCCCATTAGTGTTCGGCCGTATAGATATCCTCAGTACCAGAAGGATGAGATTGAGAAGTTGGTACAGGACATGCTCAAAGCTGGAATTATTCAACCTTCCTCTAGTGCCTACTCTAGCCCGGTTCTTCTCGTTAAAAAGAAAGACGGCTCGTGGAGGTTCTGTGTCGATTATAGAGCCTTAAATAAAGAGACAGTTCCCGATAAATTTCCCATCCCGGTGATCGATGAATTACTTGATGAACTCAATGGTGCTCGTGTGTTCACGAAGTTGGATCTCAAATCGGGATATCACCAAATTCGAGTTAAAACGGAGGATGTGCCCAAGACTGCCTTTCGCACTCATGAGGGACATTACGAATTTCTCGTAATGCCCTTTGGCCTCACCAATGCCCCTGCCACCTTTCAGTCTCTTATGAACGAGGTGTTAGACCTTTTCTCCGGAAGTTCGTGTTGGTTTTCTTTGACGATATACTCGTCTATAGTCAGTCCATGGATGAGCATTATCATCATTTGCAGCAGGTTCTGCAAACTTTGGCCTCACATCATCTCTATGCAAGTATGAAGAAATGTGAGATTGGGAAAGAAAAGGTGGTGTATCTTGGCCATGTCATTTCAGCAGGGGGTGTGGAGGTTGATGCCTCGAAAATTCATGCTATGGTGAATTGGCCTGTACCCTTGAATCTTAAAGACTTGCGTGGGTTCTTAGGCCTTACAGGCTATTACAGAAAGTTTATCCAGGGGTATGCTGAAATTGCCAGGCCCTTAACTGACCAGTTGCGCAAAGATTGTTGGGGGTGGACTGCTGAAGCTTCTCATGCATTTGAAGCTCTGAAATTAGCTATGACCAGAGCTCCTATTCTGGCCATGCCTAATTTTTCTTTGCTCTTTGTTATTGAAACTGATGCCTCAGGCTTCGGGTTGGGGGCAGTTTTGTTGCAAGGAATTCATCCAATAGCATATTACAGCAAGGTCTTGGGAGTTCATGCTAGAGCAAAGCCTATTTATGAAAAAGAGCTCATGGCAATTGTGTTTGCTATAGAGAAGTGGAGACATTAGTTGTTAGGAAGGCAATTCATAGTGCGCACTGACCAAAAGAGTTTGAGGTTCTTATTGGAACAAAGAGAAGTGGGGCATGCTTATCAAAAGTGGGTGAGCAAGCTTCTTGGTTATACTTTTGATATTCACTACAAGCCGGGCCCTACCAATCGGGTAGCCGATGCTCTATCAAGGCAACACCAACCAGAGGTGGAGTGTACCAACCTGGTGGCAGCTTGTGGGGTGAGTTGGGAGTATGTTAAGTCCTTCATTGACAAGGATTTGAGGCTGCTAAAACTGACTACTCAGTTACAAAAGGGAGGTTCTGCTCCAAAATGGTTTTCTGTTGAAAATGGGGTGCTTAGATACAAGGGAAGGATAGTAATTCCTGCCAATTCTGAGCTTTCAGCAAGGTTACTCAGAGAGTACCATGATTCACCAGTTGGAGGGCATGCTGGTGACTTGAAAACTTATCAGCGTTTGGCAGCCGAGTGGTATTGGTCAGGCATGAGGAGAGATGTTGCAAGTTATGTCAAACAATGCCATGTTTGTCAGCAAAGCAAGACCACGACTCTCTCTCCCTTAGGATTGCTTCAACCCTTGCCTATTCCGGACAAGGTGTGGGAAGACATATCCATGGACTTTGTGGAAGGTTTACCTAAGTCGGGAGGTTGGGATTCAATCTTAGTGGTGGTTGATCGCCTCACAAAATACGGCCACTTCATTCCATTAAAGCACCCTTTCACAGCTCAAGGAGTGGCTCATTGCTTCGTGAAGGAGGTTGTTAGACTCCATAGTGTCCCTTCTTCCATTGTCTCAGATCAAGACAAGGTGTTCTTGAGTGTTTTCTGGTCGGAGCTGTTCAAACTTCAGGGTACTCAGTTGCGTAGAAGCACTTCCTACCACCCCGAGACAGATGGGCAGACTGAGGTTCTTAACAAGGGAGTTGAGTCTTACCTACGTTGCTTTGTTAATGGTAAGCCTAAGTGCTGGGCATCTTGGCTGCCTTGGGCAAAATATTGGTATAATACAGCTTATCATACAGCCACACATTGCACTCCATTCAAGGCACTATATGGGAGGGACCCACCTCAGCTAGTGCGCTTCACCCCAGGGAGTACTTCTGTTTCTTCTGTTGAAGACCAGCTGCTGGAGAGAGATGCAATACTGGATGAACTGCAGTTTCACTTGGTTCAAGCTCAGTGCTACATGAAGCAGTATGAAGACAAGAGTAGAAGAGAGGGAGAATTTCAGGTGGGAGATATGGTGTATTTGAAATTACAGCCATATAGACAGCAATCTTTGGCAAAGAGGAGGAATGAGAAGCTATCTCCTAGGTTCTATGGGCCATTTACAGTGCTACAAAGGGTAGGGAAGGTGGCTTACAGGTTGCAGCTGCCTGACTCTGCCAGAATTCACCCCGTTTTTCACATTTCCCAGCTGAAAAGAGCTATTGGAACTGGATACTTCCCTTCACAGCTCCCATCTCAGCTTACTTCAGATTTGGTTCTTGATGTAGAACCTGAGGCAGTGCTGGGTGTGAGGACTTCTCAGCAAGCTACAGAAGTTTTAATCAAGTAGAAGGGATTGCAGGAGTTTGAGTCCACTTGGAAGCACTTTTCTGAGATTGATGCAAGGTTCCCCTCTTTCCACCTTGAGGACAAGGTGCAAGTTTGGGAAGGGGGTATTGCAAGGGGTCAGCCTAGGCCTTTGATCACATATGCTAGAAGGAAGCCCAAGAAGAATTCCCCAGCAACTTGATGCTGAGTTGGAAGAATTCTGTTATGAGTTTGTTATGAGGTTTAGGGTAATGTGGTAATTTTGGGAAATAAGTTTGTTATTCCTCTTAGCTGTAGAAGATGCTAGCAACTGATTATATATAGAAGTTTTGTAAGAGAAGAAAGGAGGCGGAATATTGATTAAGATTGAGTTTGTTGGAGAGATTCCTTCCTCTCAAAAGAAGGAGAGTTGTATTGCATAATTTCACTGATTATCAATACATCATATCAATTAGCTACTTACATTTTCTGTGCTTGTGTGTGTGTGTGCCCTGTTTTCTGATCTGAGTCCCAGCAAAAGCCAATATGGATGTTTAGCGAGCTTGCCTTGTTCTAGTGGTTAGAAATTGCCCCTTGTGATCTTGAGGTCATGACCCGTAAAATTAAGCTGCTGGGTGGGATACTCTTACCCTCCCCCAATCCTAACAGGCTGAAGACACATTTGATGATAGGGTCTGTCCCTGGCCTAGGCCTGATTTCACTACCAAGCAAAAAGTTAGTCACCTCTCTGCTTTGCAAGATTCCAATGCAAAATTCCCCCTCAGCTCCCTCTGTTGTTGTTGTAGGAGTTTATAGGTACTACGCAGCGGAAATAACATATATGAATCATATTCAATAGAGTACCTAATCCAAGGATCGCATGCATAACACACAAGACACATAATCATACCTTTGAAGCGTGAATTCCACGAAGCTATTCGACAGGCAAATCAGGGAGAGAATAGAGCCCCAAGTGTTGCTCCTCTACTTAGTCCACGAGATTCGAACGAGCCGTCCACCAATACTAGATTGGTCGAGTGATTGAGGAAAACCGCGATCACCACCTTTTCGGACAACCGACCACCGCACGAACCACCACCACCACGAGACACCACCGCGCCTAGGAGGAGGAGAAAGCCGTGAGAGAGGGAGTATGAGAGGGGGTTGGTTTCGTGTTTGCTAATTAGGGTTTGATCTAAATGATCAGTTAATTCCTTACTTGCAAACCTAGGCACCTAGTCTATTTATAATCTCATTATAATCAGACTAGGGCACGAAGCCCAATAGCCTCTCAAAGCCCCATATGGCCGGCCACCTAGAGTGATGAGGCCCATGATGGGCCTCGTCCTCTAATGCTCGATCTAGCCCCTTTGTGTGACCTTATAGGATCCGTCCAATTGGGCTTTGGCCTATTTTACTAGTTCAAAGATCGTTAGTACCTCTAGCTATGGCAAAACGACGACCCAAATGTCCGGACTTAATTATCTCCATAATTTGATCCAATTATATATCTAGTAATTGCACACGACGAAGACATAACTCCTTCAATCTCCCACTTGTCTAAGACAAGGGTGCAATATTCAAATTCCTTAAGTCAATGTATATGTCGATTTGATAATATGATTGCATCACATGTCGAGATCATATTAATCTACAAATCGTTTCTTGAAATCTGAGTTAGAATTACAAAACCAAATGATTACTGAGTAATGCATTTGAACGCGGCCACGTATTTTCTGAATTCTCCCTCTTCAAGCGGCCATGACACATTTCCTAATTTAATAGGTAGACTCTATCCAATCTTGTGGCAACCAAAGCTCCCACTCAACTCATGAAGTAACCGGGAAACATCCTTTATAATCTCCAGTTACGGCCAGACGTTTGAATGCACAATTAAAACATTCATTGAATGAGATCAATGTTCCACTCATGTCAAAGGAATCCACTAATATATACGGAAGCTCTATACTTGAACTTCAAAGTAGGTCAATAGTTCGATCATGCATCATTCATGCATATCCAAGTGATTAACCGAGCATCACTATGCCCCTATAGCCCATGAAACTGCGTTATCCAATCAATCTTACATGCTAGTCCATTTATTGAAATCATTTATGTCCATTTTAATGATTTCGAACTAGGAACTTAAATAATATATAAATTTTGTTCACCTGTGGGGTTTCATTCAAAAGGTCATCAACCTAGTGAGCCCATCAATTCATAATTATTTTGGACATTTTATTTAATTTCAAACCATAACTAAATAAGAGAAATAACAATTTCTATTTTAAACATAATTCTGCAAATTGATGTATTTTCTTATGTAATATGTTTTCACAAACATACACAACTTAAATTTACATAATTTGCTTCAATCCAAGACTTTAATATGACTTTCATACCTTTGTCTATGGAAGGGGTTTGGTGATTTCTCACTCATGATAAAACTTTGCAGAACGTGACCTTCCGCTGGTCAATGATCTCATAACTGAGGCGATATCTCATATCCATTTGTTTGGATTTGTGATGTGACACTGGCTCCTTTGTTCTTGCGCAAAGGTGACCCTTTAGTCATATGACTATCCGACTATAGCTTAATACACATATTCTGACATTGAGCATGCAATAGTGCTCTGCTTTGAACTCTTCAAGCTCACTGTACTTCTCCATATTGACAAAATTGTGCGTCTAGATCAAAATCTAGAGTCATCTTGCCTGTTTGGAAAGAACTTGCATTCGTAAAACTTTTGACAACTTGTTTATTTTTAACACCATAAACTAGAAAAATTCCTTTAGTGCTTCTCAAGTACTCAAGGATTTGTTCTTGGTAACTCTCCGTATGCTTATTCTGTATTTGCTTGAAACTTGCTACACATGCACAAGTCATATGTAACAACTTGTTTTGTACATTTCATGGCACATGTAATGGACCTTTTGCAAAAGCATAAGGTATATTACCTTTACAACTCAACTCTACTAGCCTTTAAAGGCATAGAGTTTCACTGAGTGTAAAACCATGAAGCATGGAGAAAATCCTCTCTTAGAGTCTTGCATCTTGAACTTGTCAAGAGTCTTATCAACATAAGTCTCTTGATTAGGTCCAGTCATCCTTCAAGATTCACTTGGTGGATTTTGATTCCAATATGTACTCAACATCTCCTAAGTCTCCCATATAGAAACAATCTTTCTAACCATTGCTTGACTTATTCAAGCATTGATATATCATTTCATATGAACTGTATGTCAACTACATACTAGACTAAGAAGACCAATTGCTCCCACTAAACTTCTTGTCTCTACAAGATTCCTTTTCATTCTTCCAAGGTAATCAAACTGTTTGATTTCCTAATGAATATTCCAACTCCTTAATGCTTACTTCAATCCATAAATGAATTTCTGAAGTTTGCAAAACTTTCTAGGAATTTCTGGAATTCAAAATCTTAAGTTGTATCATATACATCCCATCCATCAAGAACATTTCATGAAGGTGATTTTGATTTCCATAACTAGAAATAATCCGAATAGGCTTACATGACTAATAGGTTTGACCCTATTTGTAAGACTATCATGGACTAGCACATCTTTTCAGACATGAAGTCCATTCTGGATTTCTTGGCTTTAAGCCATTTCCTGAGTTGGCACTTGTCCAAAGCTTGCTTATAGGTATGGATTCCAACCATTCCAATAGAAAAATTTTAGAATCCACCTTATAATAGAATTGCAACAAACTGTTTGTTTCGATCCTAAGTAACCTACAATAGGTATGAGCGACAATAGAATTATTCTCTTCAACTCTTTGAAGCCTTTCATTCTAGTAGGACGATAGAAGTCTCGCTACTTGAATTAGCTTGCTTCGACACATGTTTTATCAAATTAGCTGATTTCATGCGCATTCGTCTCTAATGTAGTGTTATCTACATCCCTTTGTTGCTCGTCTCGAATCTCATCGAGATCTAACTTTACTCCCACTTGGCTTTGTAGGAAGACATTTCTTTCTATATAAAGACACTATCGCGAGCAACAAACATTTTGTTTTTACGCGATTGTAGGAATAATACCTCTGATTTAGGGTTTATTATGTCATCTTTGTAAACATTTTACATAAATTTCATATTCCCTCAATCCTGTTTAGAAAAGATTACTTTGGAACATTTCCATCCTTTCTACTGCTTTGGTGAAGTTTTTGTTTAGTATATTTGCAATGCATACCCTCAATCCTCAAGTTGTTGTTCCAATGCATATCCTCAAACGATATTTGTAAATCATCAAATCTTGGATCGAACCATGGCAAGCAAAGTTTGATTCCTGCTTTATACATACATGTTAATTTAATGTTCCTGGATTGTGAACTAATTCAACAATTCCTTTAGATGATCATTTGTTTCGAGTTAAATATTTGTTACAACAATCATATTGTGGTGCTAAATTGTTTATCTCAAACTTGATTTTACATTTCATTTTGGAATTTTGAACATTTCAATGATTCCAACTTTTATTTCATTAAGTAATTATCGACATATTTACTTAAATCGTTAATAAAAGCAATGAAATAGTTAAATCTCTTGCTAATTTTGAATTTATGGTACACTCACATCATATGTTTGTGTTCCAAAAGGTCATTTTAGCTCTTTTACCCTTGGTCATTTTATCAAGCATGACTTCTAATTCTCAAGTGATTCATAATCATATAAGAGTAAGAGTCCATCCATAACTTTGGATGTGCAAATGGTTTATGTGACCTAACCTTACTTATTATAAGTAAGTTTACTTTGAATCATCTAATTTTACTTTTGTGATCTACTTATATCAATGTCATAAAACCAAAATTAACTCATATCTAGCAAAATGAAAACAATTTATTACCTTGGTCATGGATCAACATTTGTCCAAGCCAAGTAAAAACAAATCAGTATTCAAAACAAGAAACTGAAATATTGTCTCATCAAAACTGGAAATAGTTCTAAATGTCATGATAAACTAATCAGAAAATAAAACTATGAAGCTATCTCTGGCCACTTAAATACTCCTAGTGCACCTTCAAGCTCCATCTCCATGCTAGATTCACTTGTTTGCAGTTCCTGCGCAACATCATAATGTTAAGCTCTGCAACTTGGTATCACATACCTTAGTGAAAGTTAAAATGTTTATAACATGATACCTGAGGTTGATGCTCCATTCTTCTTCTTGAGGAAATCAAGGTATTTCTGGCAATTGCGTTTCCAATGCCCCTTCTTCTTGCAGTAAAAGCATTCACTCTCACTTGCAACTTTGGGTTTTGGATTCGCCTTAGGCTTTTCAGGAGCCTTGGCAACTTGCTTGCCTTTGCTCTTGGCACTAGCCTTTTGCCCCTTCTTCTTGAACCCCTTTCCCTTTTGAATCATAAGAACTTCTTTCTTAGGTTCCTTAGGGATTTGTTTCTCAGCACTAACCAGCATTGCATGCAATTGATTCATAATCTTTGCATTCGCAGTCATGTTAAAGTTCATGATAAACTGGTTGAAACTTTCTGGAAGTGAGTGGAGAATGATGTCTGTTGCCAAATCATCACTAATTGGGTACCCCAGTTTCTCCATACTTTGAATTAGGCCGATCATTTTGAAAACATGATCATGAACTGTGGCACCCTTCTCCATCCTACAATCCAGAATCTCACGATGAAGCTCATACCTTTCAACTCTAGCTTGTTTCTTAAACAAAGCTTTGAGCTCTTCCATGATTGAGTAGGCATCCTGGTCCTCAAAACGCTTTTGAAGACTAGGTTCCATGGTAGCAATCATTAAGCAAGTGATAGGCATAGCTTTGTCATGAGCTTCCTTGTGCCTCTTAACATCTGCCGCAGTTGGATTTTCTGGCAGAGGTCCTGGTAATGGGGTATCAATGACATCCTCCTTACCTTCAGATTTCAGAACAAGCCTTAGCATTCTTTCCCAGTTGGAAAAGTTTTCCCCTGTCAACCTATCCTTCTCAAGGAATGGTCGTAAATTGTAAACGTTGTTGTCATTGTTATTACGGCTACCCATCAAGGCAAAGTTTAAAATTATGTTTAATAAAATTAAAGTACCATAAAACATTCATTTGGTAACTTTAAAACACTTTATTCAATAATTAAATGATCCCAATTGAATTTTAAGTGATTCCAAGATCCTTTATTTGTGCAATAATTGACCGGACTGAGGCCCTGCCATCAACCATTACATTTTCAAGGTGAGTAAACTCTTTACTGATTACAACTCTTGTAATTCTTGGTTGAATAATTAACCATCACATGTTTAATTATTACCCTTAGCTTCAAGGTTCTAAACTGATCTTTAGGTAACCTTGTTGAATATAACCAATTAAAAGTGTAGAACGTGATCTACCCCCACTTCCCCAAGATATATTATGACGCTCTGCTGAGGCCGACCCATCACAAACGATCAAGGTTTTCGTCGGGTTTTTAATTGAAAAAGCTGCATCAATATTACTGGGATCTAGATTTATTATGTTGTGATTATTTAGTGAACTCTAGCGCATCATCAATCAACATAAATAAACCTAAACATGCATAATCTACTAATGCAATAAAATATGACATAGTATGGCCCCTTAGTCCTAAGAAAACTAGAAATGAACAATACTCCCACTTGAATCATCATGGATCTTCATCCACCTTGCTCCTTTGGGCCTTCACTTCATGGGCTTCTTTTGGGCTAACACCATTTAAATAACTATTCTATTTACATTAAATAAAAGTTATGAAAATACTCAACGGTACGCAGACCGTATTTAGACTACAAAAATACATCACGATACGCAGATCGTATTTAAGAATCTATGGGCCATACTAGTCTATATATATAGCAATATAATATCATATATTAGAAAAGTGCCATATAATAATTCACTCAACATGCTTGTCTAAACTACAACATCGAATGTTCATAATAAAGTCAACGCATTTCCTAAAATATCTTATATTTTAATCATAATTAGATAATATCATATATTATTCATGACGGTTCATAAAATATCATATATTTAATTTAGTCATGAGATAGAATCAAATCATATTTTAATCTAGAAAGATAAATCATATTTAATCTTCCATGATTATCCTAACTAATTTAGGAGATTCTATCCTAATTACTAGCCAATCAAATAATTTTAAAATCAATTACATCCTAATCTAATTATGGGATAATCACATTATTTAAATCAATTATTATCCTTTTGGAATATGCTCAGAATATCCTAGTCAATTTTATCCTTAATTAACCACTTTAATTTAGGATAATTATCAAAATAACAAACTAAATATGGATAATATCAAATATAACAACTTTTGAATATTTGATTTTATCCTAAAATAAAAGATTTTATCAAATAAAACCAACTTTATCTTTTAAAATAAAAGATCATATTTTGAAAATATTTGAACTTATCCAAAATAAAACCAATTTTATCCCAAAATAATTCGTAATTATCCTGAAATAAATTTTTAAAACAGAATTATTTTTTTTTTTTGAAAAACCGCAACCACCAACGCCGGCCACCGTGGTTGGCTAGCCGAAGCTAGCCACGGTGGCTGGCTGCCGTGACAGCAGCCACTGCCGCAAGGGCAGCAGCGTGGCAGCTGCTACTGCTGGGGTGCAGGCCACCGTGCGTGGCCAGCCAAGGCTAGCCACGGTGGCTGGCTGCCTTGCAGCAGCCACTGCCGCGCAAGGCAGCAGCACCCCAAGCTGGCAGCCGTGCAACGGTTGCACGCTGCTGCCCACAGCCACCCTAGACCGCCGCCCTCCCTTCCCCTCCCTCTTGGACGCCACCTGGTCGGCAGCCGCCGTGGCTGCGCCACCCAGCCGCGGTTGGCGGCCAAAATAAAATAATTTTTTTTTATTTTCAATTTAATTAAAATAACATTTATCCTAATTGAATTAAATTAGTCCATAAGATTTAAAATTAAATCATATTCAATTTTAAAATTAGGGTTCATCATAAAATTAATCCCAATTTAATTCTAACTTTTAAAATTAAATCTATGATCATACATAAAACATTTTTATGCATGAATCAAACCAATTAAAATTATGAAACATAAAACAATTCGAATTAAAACAAAATCAAGCACAAAAATCATATTTTAGAGCTATAAATTTCGAAATTATTCGAAAATTAGGGTTAGGGTGTTCGAAAAATTCGAACATGTTAGGGCATAAATCGGTCCTCTTCATGGCTATTTGAGCATAATTAAATCGCATTTAATCTATTCCAAAAGTTTAATCACATTAATTATAATAATCGAACCATAATTAAATTAATTTCTCCCTCTTAATTGATTATAAAATTAACGTGGACATCAAATAATCGTATTATTATGATCTAGCGCGTTAATGCAAGAGGCTAACTGATACCACTGTAGGAGTTTATAGGTACTACGCAGCGGAAATAACATATATGAATCATATTCAATAGAGTACCTAATCCAAGGATCGCATGCATAACACACAAGACACATAATCATACCTTTGAAGCGTGAATTCCACGAAGCTATTCGACAGGCAAATCAGGGAGAGAATAGAGCCCCAAGTGTTGCTCCTCTACTTAGTCCACGAGATTCGAACGAGCCGTCCACCAATACTAGATTGGTCGAGTGATTGAGGAAAACCGCGATCACCACCTTTTCGGACAACCGACCACCGCACGAACCACCATCACCACGAGACACCACCGCGCCTAGGAGGAGGAGAGAGCCGTGAGAGAGGGAGTATGAGAGGGGGTTGGTTTCGTGTTTGCTAATTAGGGTTTGATCTAAATGATCAGTTAATTCCTTACTTGCAAACCTAGGCACCTAGTCTATTTATAATCTCATTATAATCAGACTAGGGCACGAAGCCCAATAGCCTCTCAAAGCCCCATATGGCCGGCCACCTAGAGTGATGAGGCCCATGATGGGGGCCTCGTCCTCTAATGCTCGATCTAGCCCCTTTGTGTGACCTTATAGGATCCGTCCAATTGGGCTTTGGCCTATTTTACTAGTCCAAAGATCGTTAGTACCTCTAGCTATGGCAAAACGATGACCCAAATGTCCGGACTTAATTATCTCCATAATTTGATCCAACTATATATCTAGTAATTGCACACGACGAAGACATAACTCCTTCAGTTGTTGCTATGGTGCTGCCACTTTCTCCTGCCGCCACTGCTCATGGCTCATCATTGCCACCACCCTTCCTCCATTTCATCTACCTTCCGAACCCTCCCTATCACCACCCCTTTTGCAGTGTCGCTGTCTTAGATATGAAATAATTGTTAAATAACATGTTCAAAGTATTAAACCTTTGCTAAGTAAGAGGAAGCATGCATTAAATATTTCTGTTTTGCGTCATTTTTTTATTTTAGTGTACGTAACTTTGAGGATTGCTACATCCATAAAGTTAACATTGATGGACATACACATGTACAGTGCATGTCTTAGATCACCTCTTATACAAATATACACTAGTACGGAGTATTCATTTTTAACGGCCAAACTTTTTCATGATAAATGATTACTGTCACAATGTGGCTTGTGAGAGCTTTTAGAAAAAGTTTGTGCAAATCTAGCCTTGAATATCCTAGGATGTAATAATAAAAATTTGTACATATTAATGAGGGTATATATGTAAATACAATTTTTAAAGGGTAAATTTGACATCACATTATTCATAAGAGTAATCTTATACAGTACTTTTTATAAAGTAGGGATACCAACTTCTTCCATTTCTAAATACATGTAATAATTTGTTTCGCAAATGAAATACTCATTCTATCCTTAAAATAAAAGTGTTATTTATCTTTTGCACACGCTTTTAGGATGGTGAATAAAAAAAAGATTACGGAGTTTCTTAGACTTTTCTTTGAGTTTTTTTTCAAGTATATTTTAATTTACCAGCAGTTGTGGATTAATTGACTTAAGTCCAAACAAACCCTCAAATCATTTTGGGACCAAGTCTTTGTTGTTGTTGTTTACTAGGGGTGAAATTAGTAAATTTTAAAATCGAACAGAACCACAAATCAAACCAATTATGGGTTCGTTTGGCATCGCTGTGGTTTTCAGTTTTTTGGTTTTTTGTTTTTCAAAATAATGTCATATATGTCATATAATGAATAAAAAATTAGTTAAACTTGTTAAAGTCGTGATAATTTTGAAAACTGACAACAAAAAAGTGAAAACTCCTTTTTTTTGTTTCCTGTTTTTGGTTTTTGTTTTCAAAAAAACAAAAAATAATGTCAAACACGCTCTTAATAATGCGGTTTGGTTTTTTAGTTGATATGATCTGGTGTGGTTGAGAAATAAAAAAAATTGGTTTCGGTTTTAGGATTTGAAAACTAAAAGCTTAACCAAAATATAGGCCCATATCTAAACTATAACCCTATCTAATTTTCAACTCTACTATATAAGGCCAAAAACAAGTTATGTTGAGTCATGCTCCAAAAAAGTTACAAATTAAAGCTAAAAAAAAAAAAAATTTACGGTATTGTTTGGTTTTTGTTTTGAAAACTGAATAAAAAACGGTGTGGTTTGGTTTGGACAGAATAATAATATAGTTCGGCGTGGTTTGAAAAATTTCAAACCGAATTAATATGATTTGGTTTGAATTTGGACTATAAACTATACCGCAAACCAAACTTATAAGTGAAGCCCAAAATCAGGGTGTATTGAACATTTTTTAACATTGATGGACCATTCACACCTTAACTAAATTAATTACTTTCTTCAAACAAACAAACAAAACAAAAAAAAAATTAATTGAGCCTGTCAATGTGATTATGATAAATTTACAAGTCACCTTAATTGATAACAGCAACAGTATGGTATGGATTCTGTTAGGCTAGACAGGTGCGTGAGATGTTACATAAATCAAACGACTCAAGAGGAGAATGGCTATATGATTGTTTTGCGTGATATTGGAGAAAATAATACAAGTATGGATTTTGTGAAAGTAGTCTTTTGACAAAAATCCACATCTAAATGGACATAAATTCATAATCAATATGTGACTATGACCTTATAATAAAATCAACACAAGTGACTTTTAATTAATTAAGTTCTCCTTCATTTAAAAACATCACACATCCTCTTAATTAATACAAGTACTTTTTGACAATAACATATCATTAGTGCGTTCATGACTCGATGAATCTTAATATGCCTCTTATTCATCCTTACCTTTTTGTTTATATGCACTTTGAAGCTCAAATTAGTAACCTATCTTTATCAAAAACTCCGTACTTCATTTAAATGACTACTAGTAACTTAATTCACACAATATTAAAGACATTCATAATTATCAACTAAGTTATGATCGCTATATGTATATTTTAACTGTGTTCTTTATATACGAGTACATATTAGATGATCTACATAATAAATTTAGTCAAAATTAGTGAAAAAAAAAACTAAATTCCTGATGTCAACCACATTTATGAGCAGCCCTAAATAACAATCTTGTATACAAAAAAGGTGGAGAGACTCAACTACAATCAGCTTCATGCATGCTAACTCAGCAACAAAACAACAAACTTACAACCACCTTCCATTTACCAAGGCTTCATTCACAACCACATGTTTTTATGTAAGTGTACGAATATTACAATTAAACACATAGCTAATCAAACTCTAAGACTAAGGGCATGTTCTCATTGATTGAAATGGACTGAACTGAACTGAACTGAACTTATTAGAGCTGAACTGAACTGAACTGAAGTGAACTGAATATTTTATGAGAAAAGGAAATTATGAGCTGAACTGAATTTATTAAAGCTGAACTGAACTGAATATAATCTAATGAGAACAGGACCTAAAATGATGCAAATACATAACGAAAAGAATTATACTCTGTCTCAAATTATTTGCATCATTCTTATAATATACTGTCTCAAATCACATAGCTTGTAATCTTTCCTTTATATAAAGGTCATAAATCCTCAATTTTTCATTATCTTCTTGCTCAATGTGAGATCAA
The DNA here is from genome assembly GCF_948465745.1 of Chenopodium album. Taxonomy (NCBI): domain Eukaryota; kingdom Viridiplantae; phylum Streptophyta; class Magnoliopsida; order Caryophyllales; family Amaranthaceae; genus Chenopodium; species Chenopodium album. The sequence goes on from NC_137847.1 coordinate 8,292,370, forward strand.
TTTACTACTTTCACTAAACTATGAGCGTGTTTCCTGGTACCTTTTAATGGCTTGATTTATTTAAACCAGTACTTAGTAAAAAAAATAAAAAATAAAAAAAAATAAAAAAAAGTGGGGTTACTTCATTAATTTAAAAAAAAAAAAACAATTAAAGTGTCTAAAATCATTTGCTAGTTAAAATGTTGCGGTAAAGTTGAGATCAAAGGGAGTTGACTTTAGTAAACTAGATCAATTAATAATAAGAGAATTAAAGTTATACTGCAATTGTTTTTACTCTGTAATTCACAAAATACTCTTTATTACTTCTTTGTTTTAGGTGCTAAACAGGTGCTAAACTTTCCCTAATACATAATTTTAGAAAGTTAGTTTGAAATAGTAGAGTTATCTATTACTATAGCAATTCACAATTTTAATAAGTTACGTTATCATAACCAAGCAAAGTTTAAGTTATTTGGTAAGATTCTTAACTTAAATCGGCTTAAAGGTGTAGGAGTTTCAAATTTTACCAAGTCAAGATACTTGAAGTTGGGGATCCCCTTATATCCCCCCCTACTTTCAAATATCTGGCCCCAAATACTTGATCAAATGGATTACGAGGTATGATCAAAATCATTCTCTTTTTAGTTAAAAAAAATGTTACTAGAATTATTGCTACTCCTAAGTCAATTTTTTCTTTTAATCAACTTTTCCTCCATACACCCTAGTTCAAGAACCACCTTAATTGAAAAATATGTTCCAAACAAAGGAAAACCTTATCCAATAGCTGTTACAGTAAGAATTAGGTCAAAAAGGTTAAGGAATCAATGATTCAATGACATAACACATACTAACAACGTAGAAAATTTGAGACCTTAACATATAATTAACCTAGCATGTCCTGTTTCGGCAACAGATCGTCACTCCAGATGATGTTTTGCTTCTTGCTTCTCAGTGGGATGTGCGGGGACGGCAAGCTCAGGATTTTCGCATTCGCTCTTTTGCTTTGGGTCTTGATCCTAACCCGGCTGGTTCGGGTTTCGTTGCCACTCTTTGTGGGGGTCCTACTTCTACTTTTGATGTTTGTATGATTTGTGATGGGTCTTGGCCTTCTTCGGATAACTCAGCCGGCGCAGGTTGGATTTTTCGCGATTGTGATTCTCCTTCAGTCCGTGGGGGCGGAGCCCGTGCTTCTCTCTCATCTTCAGCTTTACATTCTGAGTTACAGACTTGTTTCTAGGGATTGCGCAATGCCTATTCTAGAGGTTTTCGGCGGATCCTTATTTACTCTGACTGTGAGTTTCTGTGTCTTATTTTGGCCCAAAAACAATGGGACGAGATTTCTTTATGCTGGTTACTTCAAGAAATCTGGGCTCTTCTGCCTACTATCGAGGCTTGCAAAATTTGAAAGGTTCCAAGGAAATGGGTGTCCCTTGCGCATTGGTTGGCTAGAAAGGCTCGTGCTCAAGAGTGTCTTTTTTGGTCTTTTTAAGTTGTTTTTTTTTTTTCTTTCTTTTTTTGTTCTCACTGTCAAAAAAAAAAAAAAAAAATAGCATGTCCTCAATTTTATGGCTGTGCATAATCTTGATAAAATTACAACACCACCCTTCCTGTGCAAACCTTCAATTAAATGTTATGCTTCAAGAAATAAGAGGCCTTTAAATACTACGGAGTAATAACCAATTATATATATTTAACTTATTGTCATTTATTTTAAGATTTTTTGACAATTATCACCTACAATTGTTATTGTTTTAGGAATTACCACCTACAATTTTTATTTTTTTTTAAAAAAAACTTACCACCAACATTTTTCCAAAAAAAACTAAAATTTCCCACCATTTTGACCTACCACTCAAAGATGACGTCATCCTTGTTATTTCCTTCCGTTTTCTTTCTTCTTCACTCAATTCTCACTTCCCTCTTCTCCCACTTCCATCTAAATTGAGGCATAGCTTGGAATCGAAATGCTAGGAACCCTAATTTTTGAAATTCAAAGCAAAAACAATGAATTTTAAAACCCTATATTTTTATTTTAGCAACTTGATTTTAGTATTTGTGCAAAATTAAAAAGGAGATGAAGAAAAAAGACTGAGTATCGAAAGAGGAAGGAAGGAAAATGAGGGGAAGATCGTTTGTGGGCCCCACCATGACTTCATCTTTCAAAATGGTGGAAAGTTTTATCATTTTCATAAAATGTAGGTGGTAAGTTCAATTTTTTTTTTTTTTTAAAAAAAAAAAAATTGTAGATGGTAATTCCTAAAATAGCAACAATCGTAGGTGGTAATTGTCAAAAAATCCTTTATTTTATGAAAAATAAATTCAATTAAGTTCATACTACTGATGGGCGTTAGAACGGTCGTACACTCCACACTCAATCAAACACATTTATAAACAAACATCCTACAAACCAAGCACAATGATAAGTAAGAGTTCAGTCCACAAGGAACGGGATATGGTTGCTAAGGATCTTAACACTTAAGTTAATTCGAAGTCTTTAGTAATATGGAATTCGTCAAGTAGACAAACAAACTATATTTCTAATTCAATTGATTAAAGACACTAAGGAGTGGGATTCACTCAACCATGGCAATTAGGCAAATAGGGAGTAAAATAGACAAGAGATAGCAAAGACTATATGTAAGATCAACCTCATGCAATTAGGAAACAACTCACACTACTAAACTTAGATTCCTCTTAGTTTAGCAAAAGAAGATACATAATCAAATTGCAATGAGTAATGACATACTCAATTCACATTCTCATGTCAAACTAGGCATGTCATGCTATCAAGCTCCTAAATCAAGGGTAGCTAATCCTATCAAGAAAAACTAACAAGCAATCTCATACAATCAATTTAATTGCAATTCAAACATCAATACTCCTTCGAAATTTACATAACTAACCAAAAGGTTGAGCTTCACCCAACCCCTAGCAAAGAAGACTACTCACAACTCATCTTAGGTGACATGCAAACAAGGGTTAGGGTTCTAACTACTTCAATAATTGGGAAGAAGTAATTTACTAATGAATAAACTATCATCCAACAACAAATTATCAAGAACTAAAGAGATTCAAGTGACATGCAAATACAAAATAAAATCAAAAATTAAATAGATGAAGGTGGAAGAAATTACTAATTGAAGCTTCAAATGTTTATCTTGAGAATAATCCTTGAAACTCACTACTACAATGATTGAATTGATGAAAACTAAACTAGATTACCAAAGTTAAATGTTTCAAACTAAGAGGAACTACTAAAACCTATGCTACTGTTGTCTCTCTCTCAAATGAACTAAAGGGGAAGTATTTATACTCCCCGAATTACATAGGTTAATCCGTCAAAATAAGACGGATTTCCAACGAGGAGCGCCCGCTCCTGAGCCAGGAGCGCTCGCTTCGAAAAGCTGCGCGCCTGCTCCGGCTTGCCTTAGAAAAAGTCAAAATTCAAATAATCGGGGAGGAGCGCCCGCTCCAAAGGCTCGGCACACCCTCTCCAAAGGCTCGGCACGCCCGCTCCCCTATTCTTCAGCATATGGCAGATTCTTCTTGCTAGAAGAGGAGCGCCCGCTCCTCCCTGCTGCAGAGTTGTGGCTGAAAGTACTGGAGTAGCTAGGAGCACCTGCTCTAGCTAGGGAGCACGCCCGCTCCTCACAGGATGGGTTGTTGGGCAGAATGTCATGATTTTGGTGGAGCGCACGCTCCAAGAGAGGTGCACGCCCGCGGGCTCTCCTTTCTTTGATTTCAAGCCTTGAACATCATTCCACGCTTTGAATGCTTATCAAATTGAGTCATAACACCTGCAAAACATGGACAAACATAAACAAAGAGGGGGCAAGGCCGAGACACAACTTTTATATACAAAACGGGTTAGAAAGAGGGAAAAGGATAGCAAACCGAGTTAAAATCACCACAATAAGTGGTCAAATAAACCACTTATCAACTACATACTTCATATATAATAAGCTTAGATTACTCAATTTCATTTAACAACTAAATAGGTTCACATCTCTTCTCCTCCCTCTTCTTTTCTCTCTCAGAGTCTAGTCTCCATCAGTGAATTTTAGTCTTCTAGATATTTTGTCAAAAGAATAAATATACTTTGTATGCGATAATTGCATACAACTAAATTAGAGATAATTGCACCTAAAATTGATCTAAACCAAAACAAAGTAGTGCATCTTTCATAAAGGCTAATACGTTCAGATGAAACAAGTTTAGGGCTAATTAGGTAAGATAAGTGAAATACAAGTGTAAAGAACACAATATTGTATGTTTACTACTCCGTATTGTTTAGAGGGAACTAAATGGAAATCTATCCCATTTATAGAATTATTATACTTGTCAAATAAATATAAACGGCCTTATAAGAGAAATATTTTGATAAAAGAGAGATGTACACAAGTACACATCACTCATCAAAAAAAAAAAAAAAAAAAAAAAATTAGAAACGATTTCCACTTGTGTGATCTTCAATTTGAATAAATGAATGTTCCAACAATCTCCTAAATGCATTGAAGAATTTCTCACTCACAAAAAAAACCCCAAAGTGTTGCACTCAATGATTGTTAAGCAAGATCATACATTATATACATAGCTAGTACAAGTAGGCAAATACTAAACAAGATTTAAGTCGAAATTATTGTTGGAAAAAGTTGACGACCAACATAAGAACACAACAAATCTATGAAAAGATGACTCATATGAGTAAATGGTCAAGATTAGGTTAATTCTAACCTATTGATTTAATGTATAGTGGATCAAAAAGGAATAATCGAATTTATCATATGCTTCCTAGTTCCTACTAAAGTGCCTTTGAGTTAGTTCTCCGCACGTTTAATGTTTGCACACATTAGGGTGTGTTTATTTCATATTATTTTATTTAAATTTTAATTTATATTGGAAAAAATAAGTTTGAATAAAATAAAATAAATTCTAAAAAAAATAAAAATAAAATAAGTATAGAAATTTTATAAATAAAGTATAATTAATTTGAATCAAATAAAATAATTTCTAATAAATAAAACAAGTTTTGATAAGTTCAAAAAAAAAAAAAGTTTAAAAAATTAAAATTTGAAACAAAATCAGATGAATCAAATAAAGTCTAAGTAAAACGTACTCCCTCCGTGTTTTAATAAGTGTTATAGTTTGACCAAACATGCATGTCGAGACACGACTTTGACCATTAATTTATCTAATTATATGTTAGTAAAATCATAGGAAATTAAAATTGATATTATGAAAGTATACGTTATAACAAAACCAATACAATAACATTTGTTTTTTTTATATATATTAGTAAATTAATCAAGTCAAAACCATTATGTGAATAGTGAAAAAACTCGAATTGTACCACTTATTAAAACACGGAGGGAGTAGAGAGGATATAATTGGGATATATGTGGACCTATAAAGGAAAGTGACAGTAAATAAATAGAGTATTTCCAATTTATAGCAATTGAAAGATAGACATAGACAAATAGAGTATTTACAATTTACTATGTATATATGCATGTTTGTAGTTGTTGGGTTTGGGGGATGGGTTTTTACTTCAATCCTTTTCATTTTGAAGATGATGTGATGCTTTGGCTTGCTTCATTTTCATTGTCGTTTTGAAACCCTTTGTCTTCATCGAGTTATCGATGTTGTTCTTGTAACTTCGTTTCCTTGGTGGTCTCGGTTGATTCCGCTAGTGGAGGTGTACTCTTATTGTTTCTAAGGGGGTGTTTGGTATACTATTTTTATAGGGCTAGAAACGGAATCGTGTTACCGTTTCCATTAGAACATGTTTGGTTAATGAGTTAAGTAACAGAAACCGTTTCTTTCCTCTAACCCATTCCACCACTTTATTTCCAGTATAAAACATGGGGAAACAAATCCCGTTTCTCTCCTCTAACTCAAATAGACAACTTTACCTCTTCTCTCTCCTCTCTCCTCTCAGGCTCTCATACGACAGATCTACAAAAAAAAAATCCCAACTTTGATCGATCGAAGCTACAGATTTCGCTCAAGTTGAGTTTTTGATCTATTTGTTGATTGCTATTTTCCATCGATGGTGTTAATTTCTAGGGTTTTCTGTCCTGATTTTTCTGTTTTATTTGAGTTTTACTTTTCTCAATTGAATCTCCTATTTTTTGCTCCATGACATTATTGCTAATATGATGCTTGAATCTTGATGCTTCCAACGTTTATCCAATGTCCGGGTATTCTCTTTTAATAATGAACAAAATTCTGTAATCAGTCTTGTAACATTATAGTATATAGTTTAATGATATTGTTTTATATGATTGTAACTGAAAAGCAAATCGCTTACAGTATACTAATCTCTACATGTTTGATCTTTCCTAGATTTAGAATTCATTTTTGGGTGCTCATAACCTGTTTGATAAAAAAACCTAGCTGAAATGTTAACTACATGATCAGAACCAGAAATGCTTGATTCTATCCACTTATCGAATTCGACTAATTTTTTTTACTCCCTTATACTCTCTAATTAATGAAGGGATAGCATAAGACGAAGGGAAGATACAGAACCTAGCAAGAAGAAACAATTTTATATCCTATCTTTAAGTTGATCAAGAAGATTTGGCTAAAATGATCCAGAAGATCAATAAGTAGAAAACTGTTGTTGCTCATATACTACGCTCATTGTTGCTTTTTTTTTCCAAGTTATCTATGTCAAATAAGAGGAAACGGATTGGTTGTAATTGTTTACGTTTCCTTAAGAATACCAAACAATTAGTAAAGGTAACACAATATATTACCCTTTCCTCCCCTAATTTGTTTCCAATCCGTTGCCTTCACTAATTTGATACCAAACGCCCCCTAAGAGTGTCAAAGCTTTCTTAAAAGGAGAAATTGACCACAGTAACACCACTTATAGATGGAGTGCATAGAATGACACCACCTTTTCGTTAGATACCCTATATCACCACCTATTGTCTTAGGTGCGTACAATGACATTATTGACACTGGAGGCCGTAGATTATTCCACCGGAAAGTAAAATTTTGCTTATTTTATTATTATTTTTTATATTTCTCTCTTTTTATTATTTAAATTCATTTTTAAAAAAATTTATACCCACGTAACTTTGGTCATTCCTAATCAATCAATATATATATTAAAACTCATGGCAAGGATTGTAATCTTGCCATGTGTTGCCAATCTTGCCACGTGTAGCCATGTCACCTATATTAATTACTAATATTTTTCACAAAAATTTATTATTTGTTAGCATCAATATTTGAACTTACAAGCCATAACCTTTATATTCATTAAAATTGAACTTTGATCACCACTCTAATGACACATCTTATATGATAATAAAGTTGTATTAAAAAGAGTTATTTATGTTCATAAATTCTAGAATTATAATTGTGAACTTATATGTGGATATTTTAACAATAATATGATTACAAATTTATTTTCGTTTCTTTTAGTTACTCAACCATAACTTATATAGGAGTTAATTAAAATATGTAATCCAAAAATGCAAAACAATTTTACAGGTTTTTTCTTTTTACCACAAAATATATTTACTCAAATGAATTTATTATGAAACCTGATTAATAAAAAAAAAACCCTTTAACAAATGATATTAAATAATGAATTTTGATGTTCAATAAAACAAACTGATACAATTTAACATTTAGGGCCTGTTCATATTTACTTAATTTTAGTTCAGTTCAGTTCAGTTCAGTTCAGCTCCAATCAGTTCAGTTCAGTTCAGCTTCAATCAGTTCAGTTCAGTTCAGTTAAGCTCTTAATTTCCCTCTCTCATAAAATATTCATTTCAGCTCAATTCAGTTCAGTTCAGCTCCAATCAGTTCAGTTCAGTTCAGCTTAGTTCAGTAAATGTGAACAGACCCTTAGACTACTACGTATTAAATAATGAATTTTGATGTTCAATTATAATTACAAAATTAAACAAATGATATTATTTTTATAAAAGCACCAATATATTTCACTTTATTTTGTTATAACTTTTAATATACAAACAATGACCCGGGGCATCGCCCGGGCCAAAAACTAGTTTATTTCATTATACCCCACCTAACCTCAAACTCCCGATTTAACTTTTTCACCTCCACTATTTGGGGTGAAGTCTGTATATTTTGTGTATTTGACTAGTGAAGTTATTATTTTGTCTTAAATTTTTATATTTTGAGTGCTAAGCTCACTATTAGAGTTTTAGCTACTTTTGGTATCAAGTTTATGTGTTTATATTAACTTGGATATTTTTGACAATAGTGGATTATTGAGTGATTGTACTTGCTTTTGAAGTTGGTTCTAAGTCTAACTCTTCCCGTTGCAACAACTGCAAGTGTAGAAAAGAGTGTTTACTGGAATGGTACAAGTGAAATATAAATTGCGTAATAGTATGAGAGATCAAATGTTGAATGATTGCTTGGTTACTTTTTATAAATGTTGACATGAATAATATAATAGATCGATATCAAAACATGAAAACTCGTAGGGAGCAATTGTAATTTGTTTTATTTGGTTGTAATATGGATATTTAATACTTTTGGAATGTATTTTTTTTAAAAAAAAATTATTAGCTTTTTGAATATTCATGCATTAATTATTAATTGGTATACGATCAATGGTTGACGGTGACCCAACAATCCTAAAATCCTGGATCCGCAACTGCCGTTGTTAACGTAGATCAAAGCAAGAACTTCGCCCAAATTTCCATGCTATAAAGGTGGGGTATGAATATAAAGTATATTGACATAAAGTATAATTTTCATTTTAACATCCTTTGTTGCATTTTTATACTTTATTGTCATTTTGGCCAATTTTTCCTTCTTAAAAAGCTTTGTTTCTATTAATGGCTTCCTCGAGAAGCCTTGTATTCTCTTATGCATTTTCTTTTTTATTTTTTGTACTTTTCTTTTTATTTAATACATAATTCCGGTTATTAGTCTTTTTGTCTTTTTGTCTTTTTTTTATGTCACTTGTCATATTCTTATTTGTCCATAATTTTTAGAAACCTTTATGTTTCAAAATTTCTTTCTTTTTTATGAGGGGGTATGATAATTTTCTATCATCTATCTATAATCTATCTATCTATAACTAATACTAAAGTAGCAACCGCTTACATCATCCTTTCCTAAAATTAGACACATGTCAGATTGTCATTAAAAAATTTTCCTCCAAAACAATAAATGATGTCATCATGATTTTTTTATTTGATTTAATTAAAATTCTGATAAGCTATTTTATTATTAGTATAAGTTTTCGAAAATAATCTATCCATCTAATAATAATAATTTAATTTTTCTTCCCCGCGTAGCCCTTTTATTATTCTATTTTTATATGAACTCTAAATTTTATTTTTAATATCTGATGCATTATTTATTTCGGGAATTTTTTTTTTGTTTTTAATTTTGGTATGAAAACTTAAACAAATTTTTTAAAAATTTATTTGTTCTAATCGCGCATCGCACGAGACTAATCTAGTTTTTATTATTTGTTCGTTCTATCATTTAATTTATAAATTATTTGTTTTGTTTTCTCATTTAATTTTTTCATGAAGGGTTGCATTAGTTTTTTATTTTATCAAACTCCCATTTTCATTAACTATTCAAATCATAACACATTTTTACTTTAATTTATAATATTAAATCAATTTTCTTTGAAACAATAAATATATAATTTATTAGTTTAACTTATTAATAAAATAAAAAAGAATATCTTAAATTTCAATATGTATTTTAGCAAATCTAATATATCATATAACTAATATCTATAATCTATAAATAATATTAAAGTAATTACCACTGATATCACCATTGTACATGTGTCACCTTCTTATAAAATTTTTTCCCTCCTAAACTATTTGTGACATCATTCTCTTTTTTTTTTCTTTTTTTTTTCCTTTTCAAAATAAAGCTAATATTTGAAAATTATTGATTAATTATACATTTTTCTAAAAGCTTTTATGACCAAAATAACTAATTACACAATTAATTAGTGATAGTATAGTTTGGATTATTTTCCCCTCTTTGTTAATTCTTCAAATTTTCTATAATGAATCAAAAACGAATGCTAACATTTTAAAATTTTTATTATAACTATGAAGTTAATTTGAAAATATTTTTTAGCTTAATTAATCTAACTAAAGGGATCGATCACAATTTATTTTATTTTGCTTAAAATATTTATATTACACTCATACAAGTAAGTTTTTAATCATTTAAACCATGCATCGCACGGAATTAACCTAGTATAAAGCTAAATTTAATGGAAAATAGAATAATCAACTAATTTTTTTATGCTTCAAAGTCTATCTAAATATATCCAACATGACACGACACTTGGCGAAAAGTTGGAACGCCAAGTGTCACTGTCTCGTAGCCTGGCTAAATGTTTAGCTTTATACTAGGTTAATCCCATGCGATGCATGGTTTAAATAATTAAAAGCTTACTTGTATGTGTATAATATAAATATTATAAGCAAAATAAAATAAATCATGATCGATCCCTTTAGTTAGACTAATTAAGCTAAAAAATATTCTAATTAACTTCATAGTTATAATAAAAATTTTAAAATGTTGGCATTCATTTTTGATTCATTATAGAAAATTTGAAGAATTAATAAAGAGGGAAAAATAATCCAAACTATACTATCACTAATTAATTGTGTAATTAGCTATTTTAGTCATAAAAGCTTTTAGAAAAATGTATAATTAATCAATAATTTTCAAATATTAGCTTTATTTTGAAAAGGAAAAAAAAAATAAAAAAAAAAAAAAGAGAATGATGTCACAAATAGTTTAGGAGGGAAAAAATTTTATAAGAAGGTGACACATGTACAATGGTGATATCAGCGATAAAAACTTTAGTTCAATCAAATTTGGATAAAATTGTTAGTTTAAAGTTTTATTTTCGATAAAATAAAAATATTTCACAAGTACAAATTGAATTATGATTTTATTCAAAAAAATATTAGATTATAACTCTCAAAAATTATTATATATATTTATTTTTTTATATCATAATATTGTTTGGAGATTTTTTATATCACAATATTATTTGGAGCAAAGGAAGTAATTCAAAACGTACAACATCTATTTATAATATTTCTTATGGATTAATATAATATACTTCACAATATATTACTTTGTATGATTTTATAACTGTATGTAGACCGGTCAATCGATTACGGGTCAAGAAGTGTTCAACCCCAGCCCAAAGTTTTGGGTTCGAGTCAACACAACGGACTTGATAAAATTTTTTTACTTAATTTATTTTTTTGCTTATTTTTTATAAATTTCTAATATTTCATGCTTACTTTGCTTTTTTTTATTTTTTATTTTTTTTTATTTTATGTATTTCATCAACCATTTTCACCAATATTATTATTAGTCATTTACATATGCTTACTACATAGTTTAAATCGTCACAAAAATACATCAATTCCTAACTAACTTTGTATAAGTGATATATTTTAAAATTTGACATATATTTTAAAATTTATCTTAAAATTCAATAAACAACACGAATATCGCACACGGCACAAAACTAGTATATATATAATGGGGAATTTTTTCTCAAGTTCTTAAAGAGCCACGTAGGATTTAATTTTTTTAGCGCGCCAAGTAGGATTATAAATTTTAGTGGTAGCCAATTAAATACGAGATTATTAATTTCTTTTATAATTAAATAATTCAAATTCCACGTAAGCAAAATTGACGAATGGGGTTTTAAAGTTTAAATTAATTAAATATAAAATATTATCTTTAAAAATTAGAGATTTTATCTAAATATATAACAAATTTTAGCACATAAATTAAAAAAAATTGTTTTTAAATATAAAATCAAACAAACAGTGTATCGCACGGGCTTTCATCTGGTATTATATATATAAATATTACTCATATGATTTGATATAAAGTTCAAAATGTACATTGAATGGGATTGGGTAAATACTAGTTCCTTATGATAAGAAAACCATTGTACCTTTCTTCTTGTAATAAAAAAAATAATAATAATGTAAACAAGCAATTTCGTGTAGGTAGGAAAAGGGTAAAAATGTAAAAGCTCATTACTACGGTAAAGAGAAGCTACCCCAGCATAGAAGAATAGTTGAAAATTGAAGCATAACCAACTCAAGGAATGAGTGGGTACTGTAAAGGAATTTTAAAGATTGATAAACACTATTAGACCCTGTTCACTTTCACTTATTTTTACTGAACTGCAATTAAGTTTGCTAAATTGAAATAGTTTGTGCTGAATTTAAATTATTTTAACTAAATTGAAATTAATTAAACTGAACTGAAATTATTTCTGCTGAATATAAATTATTTTTACTGATCATTTATTATATTTCTTCTTTTAAGTTATTGTTTTTTAATAAATAGAAATTATTTTTACTAAAATGAACTTATTTTTACTGAATAGAAATTATTCTTACTGAATACTATTTTTATATGAGGAAGTGAAGTGGGCCTTACACCGATTTACGTGTGATTTTGTTATTTTCTAAAATTATTTCATTTTAGAAAGTTTATTAATACTTATGTATGTAGCTCTTCATCATTGCTTTTTTTTTTAAAAAAAAACAAAACAAAATAAGTGCAATATATAGCCTATTACGCTTGTCAATGGATAACTTTGAATAGTAGTATTTTACAATTCACATTAGTATGGAGTGAAAAGTATAACTATAATATTTTGAAAGTATATACCAAGACAATTTTAACAAGTCTCCACATGACTATATTTTCCTTACTTAAAACCCACAAATGATGGTCAAAGGGTGTTAAAGTATATAGGGAATCCTGAGTTTACTCTAATCATTTGTCCTTATAGCTCTATATAAAAAAAAAGGTTTAAGTTTTTTTTTTTTTTTGCTTTTTTTTTTTTTTTGAAACAAGGTTTAAGTTTAAATTGCACTTTAAAAAAAATATCGAGGAAGACTTTTATTGTACAAATTAAAAAAAAAAAGGGCTTTAAATAATCTTAACTATTGTCCATGTGTGCAAAATAATACTTCGTACGACATAAGGAATATGCTTATGGCATCACCATTTATTCAATTATTTGTGTAAAATAGCAAGTTGGGGCCAAAATATGAATCTTAGGGTATATTCCGTTCAAATTTTTTATTTTAATAATTTACATTAAAAAAATGATGCGGTAGTTTGTGTGCGTCATTATATTTTTTTTAGCGGCAAAAATTGTTCGATTACGGTTTTTGAGGTTGAAATTGGGAAGAAAAAAACCAAAAACCCTCTGGTTTGCGTGCAAGGAATTGTCTTAGCTTGAATGTTTCGTGTTGGAATCGCAAAAATCGCTCGTTTAAGGTTTTGGGGCTTGTCTCATACGTTACAAACTTGCGGTTGAAATTGGCAAAAAAAATTGAAGCGCCTTGGTTTGTGTGCATACAAACACAGGCGTTTTTGGTCGTTTTAACTACTTTCGACCGCAAATTAAATTTATTTTTTTAGGGCTTCAATGACCCCCAAAACCATAATCGAGCAATTTTTGCAGTTCGAAAATGAAGCACGACCAAAGCATTTCTTTGCATGCAAACTGAGAGGTGTACATTTTTTTTTTGGGTGTTAATTTCGACTTTAAACTTAATCCTTAAATGCTAAAATGACTCCTAAAACCTAAACTGAACAATTTTCAAGGTTTTAAAATGAAGCACGCAAACCAAAGTGTTTCTTTGTGCGCAAATTGAGGCGTTTTATTTGGCCATTTTCTTGCCAGTTCTGACCTTATATTTTACTCTTAAGCATCAAAATAACAACCAAAACTTTAACCGATCAATTTTAGATGCTTGGAAACGAAGCACGTAAATCGAAGCATTTTCTAGCATGCAAAAAGAAACTTTTTTAATGTAATTTGTACAGAAAAAATAGATTTAAATTGAAATTTACTTTACGATTTCCTTTCCAATACCAACGTACTATTTTGGACAAATACTTGAATATGTGGTGAGGCTGAGAGCAAATACCTTAGGTCGTATTATTTTGCACAAATACTTGGATATGTGGTGAGACTCAAAGCAAATACCTTAGGTTGTGAAATTGATATTAATATGTAATGCGTATATTGTAATATCATTTTTTTTTTACTTCTTACTATTGTATATTTTCATACATCAATGGTCAAACTCGTGTATTGATACATATGTGCGCTTGATCAAAATTTGTCAATTATTCTGCAACGAATGGAACATATGATAATTTGAAGTGGCTGAATAAGTTTATTCAGATAAGCTCATTAAATCAAACAAGTCATGATAAGAGTTTTTTTTTTATCTAACTCTTCATTTTTTAATATAGGGTTACAATTAGACTTTTGATCTAATATAACCTTACACATTTCTTCTTGACATGAACCTAAATCAATACAGCCTCTTGTTTTACAATTTGTTGTACTAGAAATTAGAGGTGTCAAAACTTGACTTGACTAACCTGATTCGAAACCGACACAAAAAAAATTCTATTTTCGATTCACAGGACATTGTAAATTTGTAACTTAACATGACTCAAGTTTGAAGTTAGACCCGACTTGATAACCCAACCTCACTTAACCTGACCCGGACATTTGAATTGACACATCTACTAGAATTATCATGCAAGGTAAATTACGATTAGTGCTTTTTTTTACGAAATATCTTTGAGTTATCACTTAATTCACTACATACCATCAAAAATTTAAAATTCATCATATATACATTAGTTTCACGAATATGTCACCTAATGTCCTTAATGACTAAGGGCCTGTTCAGTTCAGTTTAATTTCAGTTCAGTTCAGTTTATTTCATTTCCTAATTTCCTTCTCTCATAAAATATTTAATTCATTTCAACTCTAGTCAGTTCAGTTCAGTAAAAGTGAACATGCCCTAACTTCGTTAATTTTGTTTGTCATTAAGGCATAGCATGTCAACCTCTAATTGGTTCTTATTCAAATTGATTTTAGCTAATCTATCTATAACTAATACTAAAGAAGCAACCGCTGACATCATTCATTTATCCATATTGTACACGTGTCAGCTTCTCCTTTAATTTTTTCCCACCAAAACTTTTTTTTTTCTCTTTTACATTTTTTTATGGAAAAAACTAAATATTGACTACAAAATAATTTAATACATTATACTATACAAATAACTCTTCACAATTTTTTGTTTGAACAGTTTCACAATTTTTTTTAATAAACCTTTTGACAACCATTTATCCAATGGAATATTAATTTATGTTTTATTTAATAGAATATTGTTTTATATAGCTCTTTTTTTCACTATATCTGTACATCGCACGGGAGCTAATCTAATTTAAATATATTTTACTCCAAATTTCCTTGGAAAATAGTCAATTATGAGTACATACACTTAAGTAAAACTATTAATCCGTAAAAAATTTCATTGGTCAATTTATCGAAATAATAATTAAAAAAATGAAAAAAAAACCGAGGATTGCCATTTGGCATTTGCCAAGAATCAGAAACTAAGTGAGAGAGCATTGTTAATATCGTAATATAAAATCATCATATCATAATCTATCAAAATTTCTGGTACACAGATCCTTTTGCTATATTATAATTTTATTTTTATATTATAAAGTTTGTAATAATATAACAACAAAAATAATATAAACAATAAAATTGTCAGATATTTAGGGTTCTCACAAATCACAGGACACTTGGCTCCTCTTGTTCTTTTCTGGGTTTCTTCATTTTCTTCTCTCTCCAATTGCTCTCTCCAGAAAAACATAACCATTTTAATTCCACCCAAAAAAAAAAAAACATTTATTTTAATATCGATCAAATTCAAATACCCTCAAAAATTAAAATAAAAGGGTAAAAAAATAAATAAATTTTTTAGAGTGTGATTTTTTCAACTTCCATTATCTTCCGCAGATTGAATCTAGTCACAACCACCCTTTTTCTCTCTCTTCAATGCTCTCATTTATTTCTCAAAAACCCCACAATTTTTAGCTTTCTGGGTATTTCTTTAATTTCGATAATCACAATTTTTATTTCTCAAAAAAAATTAATTTCCACTACTAAGTAAGAGAGAGAAAAAAAAAGAAAAAAAAGTTTCATTTTTAGTTTTTATGGCGGCGTACACGGTGGGGACACCACTGTGCACGTGGCTGGTGGCGGCGTGCATGTCCGTTGGTTGCGGCGGTGGTGGTGGAAGAGATGTTGGCGCATCTTCTCTCTCCTCAAGAAGTCGCAAGAAAAGAGCAATGGAGTTTAAATGCAATGCTAAGATGTTAAAGGCATTTGAACCTTGTGATGAATATTATAATAATGGTAGTTTTTATAATCTTGGTAATAATAATGGTGATTTTCGTGGGTTTTCTTCGATTTTTGGATCCAATTTTGGGTGTATGAATAGAAGGCAAAGGCGGAGTAATCGAGCTCTACATTCAGGTATATCAATGGAGTTTATTGGGAATTTTTTTGATTATTTTTTGAAGTAATTTTAATGGGTTTTATTGGATTTGAGTTTATATTGATATTTCCAATGTGGGTATTTTTATTTTTGATTTTTTTATTTGAATGATTTTGATCATATTTGATAATTTATGATTTTGTTGATGATCTTATTTGTTGTGACTTGTTTATGCAATCATAGGGTTTTTCATTAGATTCTTGAATAATTGAAGATCAAGTATCTGTGTTTGTTGAGTGTGTAGGGGCGTGTTATACGAGGCAATATTATAATTGACATCAAGGATGACATGTTTTTGTCCCTTGTAAAAATTAGTGAAGTGTGACTATGTCAAACCTGTTCATGCAATTTGTGTGAGGGAGTTTTGTACTTTTGGATGATGTTGCTGTTATCTGTTAGTATGGAGTGAGAATCTTATTGTGCATGAGATGGGATAAATGTATCTACTCTGCTTCCTTTTTGCCTGGCATTTTGCCGTCTTTTGACGAATTTGAGGATGGTTGGTAGGAGCAACTGATGTTTGCTAGGTTTCGGAGAGACGATTTCGATTAATTTACAGTATCTGTTTAGCAAGTGTGAAGGCTCATTCAAGTCATTCATCTTTGGTTTTAGTTTCTCAGACGTGACAACTACCTAGGGAGGATTGTTGCTTCTATGAAAGTTGCATAGTTTTTGACGTACGTTTCTAGAATTGGTAAGCTGGCCTAGTTGCTTGGCCTTGGATTTAATTTATTCTTCTTTTATGAGTGTTTATCCTTAGAGGATGTCATTTGATGTGGGTGTATTTAATTGATTTTATGAGGATTTTTTTCTTGAATTCTTTAGCAAGAATTGGCTTTGGATCATGATATTGATGAGCATTTATCTATTATGGGATATTTTAATTTCAGAATAGAACTATAGAAGTATTTATCTGTCTAAATGCACAGCCTCTATAGTGAATTGCATCTAGCTGATCCTCACTACATCTCAGCATCCTCCCTACCCCTCAAATATCTACCCGTCCACCCACACCCAATAGTAAGAGCCTTGTCGAGTGAGTTCATTTATAATTTAAATATATGACTTTCACTTGAGCTTGGTTGTTTTATACCATTGAAAATCAAGCTGAATTGAGTAGCTTCTTTGAAGCTTGAGAAGAGGGGTAAAACTGAAATGTGAGTGATTGAAAGTATGACCAATAAATTGCCCCTTGCAATACTCCTGATTAACAGAATGATATTGTATAAGTCTGTTGCATGTGTTTGACTTATAGGGTTTTACTTCCCACATTTCTAAATATATGATGTGTTCACTCTTTGATGTCCAGCTTTGAACGTGAATATCTTGAAAAATGACGGAAACATATAAATAAATAATGTATGTATGCTTTCACATGTGGAAATAGATGCATTGCATATAATGATTACCATATAATTTTAGAGTATTTTTTAGTCGAAGTTCAATTTTAAAATGCAAGAAGATTTTATTTTTTAGAAATAGAAAGAACAGCTGTCATCCTAAGTCTCAGTACCCTGAGTAGTCAGAGCTGATTGCAAATGAACTTGAGCTGAGTGCAAGTGAACTTGAGCTGTGGCTTAGAGAGGCCTGCAATTCAAATAAATGCTAGCTCAAGCCCTTGGTGGGTCTTGGAGATACTTATAGTACTACCTTTGTCCCAAAATGGTGTGCTTGTTTTCTTAATCTGGCGTCCCAAAATGAGTGTCTGTTTGATCATTACTTACTTTTTACCTTTCCTATACAAATACACGTATATCTAAAAAATCATTACTTTTTTATCTTTGCCATACAATATTCTTTATTTTTTTTTAAAAAAAAAAATTTAATTTAATTTATCAATCATTCCTATACTGTATTCTTTACATTTTATCTTTTCCATTTCTATTCTGGGCTTTTAACCCAACCCAAGCCGAAGAAACTTATTCCATACTCCTTTCATTCTCCTTAATTACCGTGAAATTTTAGAAATGGGCACATCATTTAGGGATGGAGTTGGTATTATTTAGTCACAATAGTATCTATGCTATGATGAAGGAGCACGCAGAAATAAATTTAAAATACTAAAAAGACCTTTCTTTACCAGGAGATGCATTTCTATATTGAGCGGTGTGATTGGGCTCATGGGCCTTGTTTTTTGAAATCTACTGTATAGGATGTGAATTGGTTGTTTATCATTTTTAGGTTTTAAAGGCTTCCCAATATACAATATAACAGTAGTTATATATTCTGTGATGTTATCTGATTGAATAATCGTGTAACTTTGCTAAGTTTCTCTAGCTGTTTGATCTTCCTGGTACTTGGCTCAATATTATGAAAAAGGAGCAAAATTCTTATTACTTGTCTATTAATAGTCTTTTTTCTGTGTTTCAGGAAGAGCCATGGCTGTGGCAGTTGAGCCTTCAATGGAAGTTACAACTAATAAGAAGCCTGTTACAAAACAGAGGCGAGTAGTTGTGACAGGGATGGGAGTGGTTTCCCCGTTAGGACATGAAATAGATATCTTCTACAATAACTTGCTCGAGGGTGTCAGCGGCATAAGTGAGATAGAGACTTTTGATTGTGCCAGTTTTCCTACAGTATGTCTACCACCTTCCTTCACATTGCATGTTTGAATTCTTCCACTAAAAACTTGTACCGACAATTTATTTTATATTATTATATTTATTTATTTATTTTATTTTGTAGAGAATTGCTGGAGAAATCAAGTCTTTTTCTACTGAAGGTTGGGTTGCACCTAAGCTTTCGAAGAGAATGGACAAGTTCATGCTCTATATGCTTACTGCTGGAAAGAAAGCCTTGGTGGATGCTGGACTTACAGAGGAAATCATGAATGATATAAACAAAACAAAATGTGGTGTTCTGATTGGTTCTGCAATGGGTGGCATGAAGGTACAATATTTTTTTAAGCATGTAATCATTCACCATGAGAGTGATTAATATTGGGCTCAGGGCCCCCCAGAAACTTACTTGTTCTAAACCTACAATGTCTTGAGCCTCTGTTGAGGGCTTGAGGCGAGTGGTTAACCTCTAAGCCTGTCACTGCTCCTTAACGAGGTTAATGCTGCTGTCTAAAGCTGGAAGCTAGTTTTCCTTGAATGTTCATTAGGGAATGGAAGAAAACATTCAGTTGAGCTTGTGTCACCATGTTATTTACACGAGGGCTATATTCACATTACCTACCTAATGTTCTAATGCGATAGAGATTGTTTCTAATGCTGTCATGCCACTGTTGCTTAATACTTCCTTGACATTGTGCTGTGTTTGAACTTGAGCAGGTTTTTAATGATGCAATAGAAGCTCTCCGTATTTCATACAAGAAGATGAATCCGTTTTGTGTGCCATTTGCAACAACAAATATGGGATCTGCCATGTTGGCAATGGACTTGGTCAGTTGCTCTTTACAGCTATTGAAAAAAACATGTTCTGACTCTGTAATGTTCTCTTGATAATTGTTGATTGTTATCTTAAACCACAGGGGTGGATGGGCCCAAATTATTCAATCTCTACTGCTTGTGCAACTAGCAACTTTTGTATACTTAGTGCAGCAAACCATATTATTAGAGGGGAAGCTGTAAGTATTCCTGTATACTGACTTTTTGGAATCTAGTTTCTGTTTATTTTCATACATTCATATTGAACTTTTCCTGATAATTAATTGAGAGAATGTAGGATTTGATGCTCTGTGGTGGCTCAGATGCAGCAATAATACCAATTGGTATGTGTGTGTTGACTTTTATGATCTTTCATTAGTTTTGTCTGATTCATTTTGTATACTTCCCTATCTATATAATTTTAAATTTTCCAATAGGCTTGGGAGGATTTGTAGCTTGCAAAGCACTTTCACAGAGGAACAGTGATCCTACCAAAGCATCGCGCCCTTGGGATATGGTATGTTCTTTTTCTTTTGTCCTTGGCTGATCGTGTGTAATTGGATCAGATTGTTCTTGCTGAATAAACTTGCAACCTTGGAATTTGTGGCCTACACTGTAATTTTTTTTTTTTTTTCTTTCTTTCTTCATGTGTGCAAGACCCAGTCTAAAAGATAAATGCTGGTATATTAGTGCATACAGAAGGATGTTTAACTTTACCTTAATTGGATTTTGTGTCTTCAGAATCGTGATGGGTTTGTTATGGGGGAAGGCGCTGGTGTTTTGCTTCTGGAAGAATTAGAACATGCTCTGGTATAGTAGCTCTTGACAATTGCTTGATGAATTTTAATCACTCGGGATAAATTGTTTTTGCATGCTGACAGGATTGCATTCTTATTTTGCAGGCAAGAGGTGCTGAAATCTATGCAGAATTTTTGGGTGGTAGTTTCACTTGTGATGCCTATCATGTGACTGAGCCTCACCCAGAAGGTAACTTATGCAAGGGTTTAGGTTGTGGTTTTCTTTGATTTACAATGGACAGAAACTACCAATCAAGCACACTATGTTCTGTTTTCATCTGTAATTGTCTGCTTTTATCATCACTCTTCAGTACTTGGATTTCTTGGGTGCTTGACTATTCCACCTCATCCACTTTTGCCTGTGGCTGATTTCATTTGGAAAGTGGAAAGCAGAGGCTTCTTTTAAGAGGAGAGGTTTCATGTGAATGCTAACTTTTTGTAGTAAGACTACATTATAAATTGCATCAGTATTTGGTTGCTTTTTCACGCCAATGATTATCACGATCATACACCTTCCTTCATTGTTAGGCGGGTTAACATTTTAAGATGACAATTTCCAGGTTTTTTGGGTTTGCCCCTTTCCACTGCAGAGTTTTTGCTTGTGTGATTTATGGGGGTTTGTGTGAGCCAATTAGCCATTTTGGTATAAATAAATATTCTTCTTGCCAGTTTGACGACAAAAAAGGTGTCATTTTGGTATTAAAAAATAATGAAAAAATTGCTGATGTTTTGGCCTTTTTCTCGCTGGGCTGTATTTTATTGAGAGAGGTCAATTTATTTTAATCTTGTTTTTGCGACTATTTTTATTTTATCTCACAACTACAGTTGAGTAATTTATTTATTACTCCCCCCGTTCCCAAATGATGGTTACGTGTGGTGATTTTACGTGGTTATTAAAAAAAAGAAGATAATGTAAAGCAATAATTAGATGTCACATATATCAAGTATTAAGGCATTAAATTAACGTTGGATAAAGGGTATATTTGCTTTGGGAGTAGGTAAGTAAGAATAGTTACTTTGGGAGTAGGTAAATATTTTGGTGAATTGGAATAGTTGCTTTGGAAGTATGTATATATATGAGGGAAAATGTGTAAAAGAATCTATATTGGAAATAGAAAGAGTTGGAATGTATCTAACAAAGGGGAACACCAGATGGCAAATGTATTTAGAAGTGGAAGGAGTAGTTAGCTATTGGTTGGTGGTTAAGTTTTGTCTCATCTTCCACTCTGGTATACTGAGGTATAGATAGTCTTAGAATCTAAGTCCAAATTGGAGGAAACATACCTTGTTTTATTTTTTTTCAGTGGGTTGATTTCCTGTTGAAGCTTTTAAAGAAGTAACATAAAAGTTAATTGCTTGAAATGGGTTATTTTAAACATAAAAGCTTTCAAAGATCTTTAATAGGAAATCAACCCCCCCGCTAAACACACACACACACACACACTGACACACACACACACACACACACTGACACACACACACACACAAAAGTTAATGTAAAATTGTTTGAAATGGAGGTAAGAGGTAAGAATGTTTAATAGAAATTAAGAAAAGTTGCAGAAATAATGTAAAAAAATAAGTGTACATCACTTGACCGAAAAAAGTGGTAATAATTTTTTTTTTTTTTTTTTTTTTTTTTTTTATAATAAAAAAAGGCAAAAAAAATCTTATCTAGCTTTTTATGGGCTACAGTGCTTGGAGGTTTTACAGTTTTAGGTGCTACTTTATTTTGGAGATTCAAAGGGACTGGGTTTCTTTGTAAATTTTGTTACTTTGACCTTCAAGGACATCAAGTCCTTTTTTTACTCCTCTTAAACTTCATGTCCTGTTTATACTCTCTTTCCTATCAAACCAAAAATAAATAAATAAATAACTATAAATAAGTGTAATTGGAGGCTCCACAATTTGTATGAGGGACTTGATATCCTTAATGATGTTGCATTATGGTTTCCGCAAACATCCTCATTTGAAAAAGTAGTTATTTAAAAAGCTGATATTTCTTACCTTCTCACTTGCTCTATTAGTTATGACACAAACTTTGTATGACTTCTGCCTGTTCATGGTGCTTTATGTTGCTTTTGATGGCCCCCTACTTTCTCCTGCATTTTCAATGTATTTTTTTAGCTGGAGATTGAGAGTTGATGTGCTTATTTTACCCTTTTTTTTTATTATATATATATTTTTTATTTCTGTACAAAGGGGTTGGAGTTACGCTTTGCATTGAGAAAGCCTTAGCTGAAGCTGGTCTTGCCAAGGAAGATATCAATTATATAAATGCACATGCTACATCAACTCCAAATGGTGATCTTAAGGAATACCAAGCCTTGGTTCGCTGTTTTGGTGATAATCCTGAGGTACATTAATTTTTTATTTCCTCTTTTGCAGTGATTAATTATTTATTAAGCTTTAATAAGCTTTTTTTCCCATACACAGGTGAGAATAAACTCTTCAAAGTCCATGACTGGCCACCTACTTGGAGCAGCTGGTGGTATTGAAGCTGTTGCAACTGTACAGGTATTGTTGGACTTATCCTAGGAAGTCCCACTTCCCACAAAATGGAGGAAGTTGCTTTCCTAAATCCTCCTAGATAAGTGGAACTGAGAAGTTCTACTTCTCTTGTGGCGGCCATGTTTATGCAAACAACATTTTTCACTTCCTAGGAAAACCTTCTTCCTTGGAAATTTTACCTCTTACATTCAACCAGACGGCCATTTGATAGAAAGGAATAATGTTGTTTGGTTGAATATGGGAAATAGATTTTCCCATAGAAAGTTTGACTTCAATTTTTGTGGGAAGTGGAACTACATAAGTTTGACTTCCCATGTTTATCAACCAAACAAGCACCCTTCCTAAGATGTTTTATCTCTTATGATTTTTATATCAACCAAACAAGCACCCCTTTTTCTTTTTTATATTTTTTTTTTATGGGGTATTAGCATCATCTGTATTTTGCCTGGTCTTCTAACAGAAAATAGTTTACCAGTATCCACGTTATAGTTTCTCAAAGTAGAAAAATATATTTTAGATTTGGTTTCCTTGGTTGTATTGATGAAGAGTGTCACTGTTTTTCTAGAGGTGCTTTGTAGTGATTACAAACAAATGATTTTCGAAACTCAATTGCTTGGTCATATTAACTCATACCTTCATGTTCCTCTTTTACAATCATTTAACACATATCTCCTTATCTTTTGGTCACCCAACCAAGTGATTGGAAAAAAGTCTTCCATTTGAACCTATCTGGCTAAGTGCTTTTTAACTAATGCATATGTGTGCTGTAACAGGCAATACGGACAGGATGGCTACATCCAAATGTCAACCTTGAAAATCCAGATGAAGGCGTGGTATTTTTTTATTATTTTTTTAATCGCTGCTATATCTTTGAAATTCAGTGACTTGTATTTTGTCTTATAAGCTGTTGCCTGCATTTTTCTTTAAATTCTGCATTTTTTTAATCACCAAGCTAAAAAACGAGTTGTGCTAGAATGTGATGGCTGTGATGTATGAATAATGATTTGTCTGTAATAAATACTTATTTATCTTCATTGTTGCTTTAATGATCTCTTGTGCCAATTCAACTGCACTTGACTACTTGAGCATACCCAGACTGAATTTATCTGTTCTGCCATTAATGTTGTTTTTTAGACTTGATGAGTATTGGTTGGTATGAGGTGTAAATTTGTTACTATGCTTTGTACCATTGTATCATTTAACTTGAAGGTGCTCGAACCAGGACCCTAAGTTGCTCGTTGGCCCAGAGAAAGAAAGAATGGACGTCAAAGCAGCTTTGTCCAATTCGTTTGGGTTTGGTGGACAGAATTCTTCAATCGTATTTGCTCCTTACAAGTAGATCATTTTTGCTACCGTAGCCACACTTAATAATGGTGCTGATTATATCAGGTTTGCTGCTTCTCTAAGTGCATTATAACTGTATATAGAACCGTAGGTTTTTTTGGGTTAGAAACTTCTGTCTAAAAATGTGGAGAGATAGACATGTGAATCTAGTTTGGTTTGCAACTGAAAGCTTTGGAAACATGTGAATTGGATGGCATTAGTTCTTCTAAATTAATCGCTGTTTATAGGATGTACATGAAAACTTTATGTTATTCCACATACTGTCATAAAATCGATGTGCAATCTTAATTAACTTAATGCAGTTAAAGAAATCATGTTGATATATTCCCAAGTGTATTTGATGAGTGATGTGTGCATTTTTACGAATATTGCATTCATGCTGGAAAATATTTATTTCATTCTATCGGAAATGCACTTAGTTTACAATCCTGAAGAGATTCAAGAGGTTTCCAATTTGTACGTGAAGACGTTTAATATCTGAAAAATATGTTCATGCTTCTCTACAGGGGTGCGAATTGATGGTTTGCTACACCTTGATAAAAAAAATGCAGATTGCTAATATCTAACCTTGCATTCCTAGAAGGCATATAGATGGCAGAAGTGCGTAATGTGATGCTTTTACATAAAGGCATGCTCAATATGAGGGAAAGTTAATGCAGCCTGCTGGCGACAAGAGAACTTGCTTCTGGAGCAGATTTGTTGTCACTCTTACTATATTTGGCACTTCATACCGCTCCACAAGATATGAATATCCGCTACTTAAAACTGCTGTTGGTTTGTTGGTGTACAAGTGTAATAGAATGGGTTTTGATATTCATAGCGAGTTTTAGAATAGAATTTACATTCCAGTTAGTTACTGATGAATGTTGAGACTTTTCTGTCATTGATGCTCAACACTCATGTGCGCTCTCTCAATCTTTACTTGACGGGAAGGTGTTGGAGAGGTGCTGCACTTATTTGATGCATCTGCTGTTGGGTAGATTTAGATTCAATAGTGGTGTCAAATAGTGTATTTTTTTTTTTTTTTTTTATCTTCTGAATTGATAACTGAAACAAAGGTGTAGGCCATTTATTGATGCTATATCTACAACTTCTACAAGCAAGTTAAACATTGATACACTATTTGTTGATACTTGTAATTTGAGTTGTTAAGCCACATTGAACACTCCTGCTACCATGAACTACAAAGTGAGGTTTTAATCATTCCTTTCACCTGATTTTCTGTATCAAAAGTTTTAAAAGCGAATTCTAGCTGTTCGTATGTATAATAGCAGTGATCAGGAACATCTAATCTTCGTTTGCAAATAATAAAATAGAAAAAATATTTTTTAAAAAATAATAATAACACCTTAACCTACAAAAAAATAAAGTTCAAATTTTTTTTGCTCATCTGATTTCTAAATCCAGATCAAAGGTGATAACTTCAATGTTAATATACTTTAAATGGAGTTGTTTTGATGGGTTCAAGGGTAGAACCGATGGCTGGTTAACTATAGGATCATTATTTCTTATTGGTAGCTTAGTCTTTCGGGTTGGGAGTTTAGGCTGCATTTAAAGTTTGAAGTTTATTGTACGATTTGAATCCGTCTATATCTAAAGTTAGGATTTTATTGTGCTCTTTTGTCTTATTAATTCCTGATTAGGCATGATTGAGATGGTATGCACCTTGCCTTTTCTAATTTGTCTGAAAAAACAAAAAGTCAAATTGCTTAGCATGTACGTTTGAAGTATATAGCAGTGCAGAAATTTAACTTAATGAAGAAATCGAAAGTTTCATACTCCCTCCGTCCTTTTATTATATGCCTACATTCCTTTATTGGGTTATCAAAATTAAGTATTTTTTTTTTTTTGTACTTTGACATCAATTCCCAATACTTTCTCTCTCCTAATTCTCAACCACTTTTTTCTTTCTCTCTATCTCTCTCTAACCCCACATGCATATTTGTCCTCTCAATTATTAATTTTAAGGAATCTTTAACTTTCTTAATTCCCATATAATATGGGAAATAGGCATATAATAAAAGGATGGAGGGAGTATTGTATTTTTACAAGGCATTTTAAAAAGGTAATGACGTAATGTCACTTAACGGATTGCATGCTTTACAGCTGAATTAGTAGTAACTTGGATCACAAAATACAGTAGCACAATCAGTGCAGTGCATTTGTGCTCCCATGAAAACATTAAACTTTGCCCACGATTTCAATAATTAATTAATTATACTGCAAAAACTATAAAAATAAACTAAAATTAAGGAATAAATTCATTCATTAATCAATTTATGATGCATCATTACAAAAACAAATTATGAATTTACATGACGTCAAAATTAGACGCACTTCATTGAAGACTCGTAACATATGTGTAAAGGGAGAAAAATAAAATAAAATTAGTTCTTTTCAATATTCCTATTTTTTCTATATATAACACGAAAAATTATCAAAATTCACTTACAGAACATTGAGCATTCTACGCTATCTTTCATTTCTTATGAGCCTTTTTTACCTTGCTCTTCATGGAAAGTGCACTTGCAACACTCCTCCCTTCGAGCTTTTTCGTCAACTTAACAACACTACGCATACCCCTTCTAGCAGCAGCCCGGTGCTCAGGTCTACGGCTGAGCATCTTAAGGTCCAGTGGCCAGTATGCATACGGCTCAAATTTGCCCTTCTTTTTCACATCTCCACGAGCCTTCTTACTAGCATACTCATTTCCAGTATAGGCCCATCCTGACTCAGATGTTTTTCTGCGCTTCTGGTCAGCCTTCTTTGATTTAGAAGAAACATAACTTCGAACATCAGTTTTATCTTCATAATTATCATCATAAGATTTCTCACTCTTGGGTTT
Organism: Chenopodium album; assembly: GCF_948465745.1. Taxonomy (NCBI): domain Eukaryota; kingdom Viridiplantae; phylum Streptophyta; class Magnoliopsida; order Caryophyllales; family Amaranthaceae; genus Chenopodium; species Chenopodium album. The sequence goes on from NC_137847.1 coordinate 8,319,629, forward strand.
TCCTTCCTCATGAATTATTAGTCGTCCATCCTCATCAAACTCGGGCTCATCTTCTGAATCGAGCTTCCTTTTCAGATTTCTACCAGAACGAAGAGCTAGCCTTGTTTTACGCTGGTCCAAAAGATCAAGTGGTTCATCTTCTAGGTCATGCGAGTCTTCTAATAAGCTCCTTCCAGACCTCGTTTTCCTTGACCTAAGGAGAAATTTATTAAACTAAGGTACAATAGTTCATAAAAAGAATCTCTCTTAAGTTACAAATTATTTAAATACTTTACAGATCCTTCCATTTTATTGGACCTGAAAAAATCAAGAGAAACCCCAGTCCTCCATCCTCAGAGGTGGCAAACAGGTTGCAGTCATGTGCTCATGTCTGGCTATATTCGAGTCTATTGAATATTAGGTATTATAGAATAAATCAATTTTGGCTGGGTCTTTCCAAGTCTGGTATATTCGAGTCTATTGAATACTTCTATTAGGTATTATAGAACAAATCAATTATTTGGCTGGGTTTTTCTAAGTCAGGTAATTAGAGTATTGTTGTTTGTCAGGTCAGTGGACCCAAATGAAAGAGAAACCAATTCAGTGCAGGCCAATAGAAAAAGTAATAAACAGTGCATACTTCAGTACCTCAAACATAAAAGATGAATAGACTAATAAAATGCAAAATACCTTGATGAAGGCGCTTTTGATTTTAACTTGGAAGATAATCTGCTCCGTCGACCAACAGATGTCCCAGCATCCATATCATCCCCATCACTGAATTCTTCATCAAAGTCAGAAAATATCTTTGTGTGACCCCATCCACTTTGCCTGCAAAGTGCAGTCACACTCGTTAATCACAAGACAAGTTGGTATAGACCAACAGCGTCTAATAAAAAGTTGAGCAATCATTACAATTCATATTAAAGGAAAGAATGGTTAAGTTGTCAACTATAACCATCATGCAATAACATCTACTCTATATACTCGTATCACTCTAGCTAGTATCATGTTAGACATGGATATGTCTCAGTATCAAATTCAGCCATATATAATTTCCATACTTTTGGCCCAAAATGAAGTGTGAATTACTGAATTGTCCATACACAATAACATCTGCTATTATTTGTTATTCAAGTAAGATCTCGTGTTACAGTGTTAGACATGAGTATCTGTCAAAGTAAAATATTCAGCCATTTTCAAATTTCCATGTTTTTGGTGAAAGTGTTTGGGATGTGACATAGGTGCCTATGTTGCACAGAAATGGATACGGGGACAAAAACGGGTACGGGGATAGGATACGGCAAAATCAAAATCTCAAAAAACGGGTATGGCATAGATACGGCAATTTTTTTTAGCAAAATGTAGATAAATCCATAAAATGTTTCAAAAAAAAAAAAAAAAATCTATACAACACAAAGTAAAAGAAAAACAAAACAAAACACAAAGTCACCAACAACCTACAGCCTGCTACAGGTGTAAATTTAAAACTAAAAAAAAGAGGAAAAAAAAAAAAAAAAACAAAACAAAACTGATTAACAAAATTAATCACATAACCACTAAAAGAAAAAATTAAACTAAAAACAAAAAGAAAAGGGTTTTACAGCTCAAGAATCGGAAAGTGAGAAGTAAAAAATAAAAACGCAAGAACAGTAGAAGTACAAGTAGTAGGTAGAACTTATAGCTAAATGGGAAGCTTCGCCGGTCTCCGGTGTCAGAGTGGGTCGCAGGTGGTCTCTGGTCACTGGTGTCGGCTGAATCTGCTTCCTTCTACCCTCCTCCAATTTTAGGGTTCAGTTTAATCGTGAATCAGGTAAGTTTAAAGGGTTTTTTTTTTAATGGGCTGGGCTTGATTTGGGTTGGGGACGTCAAAATCTTGACCAAACGTCCCCAAAACTACCATCAGCCGTATCCAAAAAGCCATGCCATGCCCAAAACTAAGGGGACACCTTTGGGGACGTATTTGAGCTGTACCCCTACTGTACCCGTCCCCGATACGTCCCCGGTACAGGAAACAGCCAAAGACTGCCCGTGCATCCTTGAATACTTGAGGTGAAATGAAGCATTTTCCACATAACTTCTAATAATTTGCTTCGTGCTAGAGTTATGTTTACACGTGCATTTTCCAGAGAAGGATAAAAATATAGCAATTGAAAATTCCCAAATGTTGACAAGACATGTCAGAGTAAATTTCAACCCGTAAGCATGCAAACAATATGAAGAAAACAAAGGTGGAAATACTTAAACCTGGAAGTAGTTGCTTTTGACAGGTAGGAACTTGTCTCAGAATTGGCTGTCAACTTCCTTTCTTTCCGCTCTTTTATCTGGAGAGAACCAACAAGTAAGCAATCACAAACAAAAGAACTAACGTCAGATAATACAAAGCAACTAAAAGAAAAGATTAAAAATTATATTCAACTTCGCACCTTGCGGATATTAGTAAGAAGTTTCATATGATCTTCTGGCATTACAGCCTTAATAGCATCAAGGCCACATTTCTTGACAAGCATCTCCAACAAGTGTTTAACCTAGCAATAGACGTGAAACCAAACTTATGAAGAGATGTTGATATAAGCTACTACAGTAATTCCTTTGATTTTGCAAGATCAATGTCAATACAATTCTCATCTGAAATATAAATGCTTTAGAAATAAGAAATTCCATTGAAACAGAAAAAAATGAAGAAATACAGTACATAGACTGAAAGCCCAGCTAGATCTTCACTCCTCAAGGGACCCAAGGGTACAGTTCTTAGATACACAATTTCAGCGAGGGTGAAGGGGAGGGCAGGTGGCATATTTTGGTAGCTTACGTGTACATATGAAGATGAAACTAGAGGAAAAGAGCTGGAAAGGATACTAACAGCCCTATCTATCATAAATTCGAATGTACAGATCCAATATTTGACCCAATTACACTACCAATTTAACACAGCCAGGGTTAAGAGAAAGAAGGATAAGTTCAGTGTCTTTTCTGGTCAAACCCAAGGACATATACCAAAAATGAATGCAAAAGGAAAAAGAAAACAGAGTAATAGTGCCAAGAACACGAGTACATGACCCACATGCGCTAAAAAAGGGTAAAAGGAAATAAAAATCTCATAACAACAGTAGGCCACAAACCTTAGCTTTGAAATGCTTCATGGAGTCATCCTGACGTACTAAAATACCATCAACCATGCCTTTCAAGAAAATTTGCAGGATCTCAGATGGTGATTTTGCAACCAAAACCTTAAGTAGACCCAAATTAGCCTGAAGCAACACAATCATTCAACATAAATATCCCTACGAATAATTTTTATTTTATTTTATTTTGTTATTTTTTTAAAAAAAAATATAAAAAAAATAAATAAAAAAACACCAATGGTCAAACAGTTTAAATGGTCAATTAAGCAGGACATACTTTAATGATCTCTTTGTCCTCCCTCTCAAGAAGTATAAGTGAGGAGGAAAACAGATTGCATGCACTAGAAAGACAATCGGAAAATTCATAAGCCAAGCGAGCCAACCCTTTCACAGTCGCACTGATCATATGCGAACAGTCGCTGGCAAGGCCTACAGCTACCTGTTCAAATGAAAGAGCCCTAAAATCATTTCCAAGTTAAATAGGAAAACAAGTCTATTTTTTAGTCAGATATATGTCAAAGCCTAACCTCTTTTTTTATGAAAAAATGTAACTTTCCTTTACCACAACTCTCCCTTTTTCACGATATAGGGAGTATGAGATACTAACTACTTGACTTTCCCTAGAAACTTCTGCCCCACATGTTTTTTAAAAAAATTATTTTGATATACCTTCCAAAAATATCAAAATATTACCCACGAAAATTACACACACAGTATTCACACATTAAACCCTTCTCTATTTGATAGTACAATATTATACTCTTATTGATAATTTCATCAAAGATAAGCGAAGAGAAGTCAGGCTGAAATCCATGGTGTTTTCTTTGTTGTTGTCATTGAGATCTATGCAAAAGCACTGCAGGTGGAGAGCGTGTTTAGGGTTGAAGGATTTGAAGAAAGTAGAATATTTTGAAGAGGATAAATAAAATGGCAGTGGTAGATATTGAAGGGGGAAAGGGGGGTTTTACTGAGAGTTAAGGATTGATTAGATCAATTGAGACTTTTTTTCTACTTTTGCTGCATTGTTATTATCTTGATTTCATTTATTTATTTATTTTTGTTATTTGTTTTAAAGTTAAATCACGATTTTTTTTGTTTTAAAAAATAAAAATAATAATTAAAAAAAAAAGAATCAAGCCAAGCCCCATCGGTTCCGCGACCGGTTCAATATATTTAACCAGATTAGACCGTTTCCGAGACTGGTTCAAAATTTTTGGACCCGATCCTGACCGGTTACCCCAAGTAAATACTTCCATAGAGGGGATCATAAGATGAAACTAGCCATATTATGAGTATAAAACAAAACAAACAGAATGAGGTACTCCAAAAAATGATAAAAGTAGCAATGAAACTACATACGCTCTCAAAGACTTGGAGTAAGTTCTTCTTTTTCCCTCCCTTCTCCTCATCACAAGCATGACCAATTTGGACTAGAATATCATAAGCCCGATTTCTGGTTTTCTTATTAACCTGCAAATAATTTAAAATTGGCATTCAACCTATGAATTCTACTGAAGAAAATTACTGAACAAAAGTGAAAAGATACTAGGAAGAAATGCCATCAGGAAAAAGTAAAAATTATACTCCCTCTGTATTTTTTTAAGTGGAGTGTTTCTCATGTGCACGCATGCCAATGAAAAAATTTAATCAAAAATATCTATAATGATCAATAACTAAATAATAATAATAAGGAAAATTTGTCTAGAAGGGACATATATGTTCATTATTTTGTCTGGAAGGACCTTATATATTTAAAGTGGTCTAAAAGGACCTCATAAGTTGATTTTGTTGTTTGGGGGGACCTTCAGGTCGGAATCCGGGAATAATTTACTTTTTTCTCCGATGTTGACCTCTTATGTGACCTTAAAAAATGACCCCTTTTCTTAGTTTCCATGATTTCCCTCGGATTCCCTTATTTTGATTTGTGCTATTTGGGGATTAGAAGAGAGAGAAAAGGAATTGGAGGGAAATCGTGGAAAAAAAGAAACGGAGTCATTTTTTAAGGTCACGTGAGAGGTCAACGTCGAAGAAAAAAGTCAATTATTGCTGGATTCCGACCTCAAAGTCCCCCTAAACAACAAAATAAATTTATAAGATCCTTTTAAACCACTTTAAACATATAAGGTTCTTCTAGACAAAATAGTGAACAAATATGTCCCTTCCAAACAAACTTTCCTATTAATAATCTATTCATTGAGATGATTCCAACCACAAGACTATTTTTTCTTATGTATAAATGACTAACATTAGTCAAAGTAGATTAGGTGAACCATGCAAAAAGTCAAAATGTTTCACTTAAAAAATACGTTGGAAGTATATATGCAGTCCACCAAAGCCAATAATCAATGCAATTAAAATTGGCATTCAACCTATGAATTCTATTCAGAAATTGACAGAACAAGTGCAAAGATACTAGGAAGATATGCCATCAGGAAAAAGAAAAAAACAACTAATCCGTATATTAAAAAAAAAAAATGAGAAAGGTTTTGTGGGACGGATGGAAATTATTATAGTACATATAAAAAAATAAAAAATCAGAAAGGAGTAAAGACCATGAAAAAAAAAATTGTAATTCCAAAAATGCAATTTCAAAAAAAAATACCTCTTTCAGCGCTAGTACAATTTCAACAATGAAAGGACTGATTTTATCCCATCCTGCTTCATCCTATTGAATAAAAAAATAAAAAAAGATAAATTATTTGATTAATATAATTACCCCATCCATCTCCAAAGTTTCTTCACATGTGGGTTCAGCATGGAAAATAACTGGTAAAATTTAAGTACCAGAAGTGATTAGAAAGGGGAAAAATATGTAAAGTGAAAGTAGTGATAAGGAAAGAGAAAAAGGATTTATGTGATGGGGAGAATACATATTAAGTATTATGGGATTGTCATCTTCAACCCAAATTATAGTATTATAGAATTTGGACAGCTGATCAAGGAAAATGTGAAGTAAATCGAGGATGGAGGGAATACATATAGCTAGCATGTAGAGTTTAAGGAAAACAAATCAAACCTTGATCACATGGACAATAACAGAATACAAACAGTCAAGCCTATGATGTTTGGCTGAGAAATGGCATTTAGACCGCACTTCACTCATCAACTTGAGAATTTCTTCAATCTTCCTTGAAATAAACCCATCCGAATTCTACCAGCAAACCTAAGTCAAATGAACAGTTAAAAAACTGACAAGAAAAAGATCTTTATATCGCGCAAAAGAATTTAACTTTCATTCTAAACCATTACAAACTCTGCTTACTTCAACCGTAACAATAGTAAATAGAAGTAGAAATAAATTATATCCCTATTAATCAAAAACAAATGCTAAAAAGCATCATCTACCTCCTAGCCAATGATAAACCCACTTCAAAACGCTTATTATTGGGCATTTCTCATTTTTTAAAGCATAAATCCTCAATGTTGCTGTGGCGCATTAAATAAATTAAAATCTGTAAAGAGGTTAAATTCACCTTGAAAATCACTGAAAGAACCTTGTACGCCTTCTTTTGGATCAAGCCATCAACATCCTGCAGCTCATTATATCAAAGATGCATCAGACATACCTCACAACCAAAGCTCAAAGAAAACTACAGTGAATATAATGAGATAATCATATATATTGGTGAATCACAAACCTCCAGTGATGGAATTATGGCAGAATACATGATATCAGTATCCTGAGGACCCAAACCAGGCAAAAGTGAAACAGCCAGATCAAAATGCTGAGCTCTGCCAATATAAAAAGAAGAAATGAGGAATTATCCTTATAAACATAGAACAAACCGTGAAGATAACACATTGGTAGGAGCAAACATGGGAATTCACCTTTTGGCTTCAACACAAAAGACATATGACTAACAGAAAAGACAAGTAACACACCTCTTGCAAGAAAATGAATTATCACCAGATGAAAAGTCAATCTCCATTGAATCTCTTTTATTATCATCATCAGTGACCTTCAAAAGTTGTTTCATTACTTTCCTAAGTAATTTTGACACAGTATCTTCACCCGCTATTGATGCAAATTCACCTATTGTAGACTAGAATCAAACCAGAGCTGATGTAAGTTTTGAGAAGCATAAAAAAAATTATAAGCAAACAAATTAAAGAGCAACGCATCTTGCATAAATCATTTGGTATACCAAGACTGGACTATAGTTTGTACCACAAATTAACTATTACTGGTCTAAGAAAGAAATTCTAACTTCAAGAAGAGGATTCTAGGTTCCAATTACTTCAAAAGAAGGCATCACTATCCTTAGAAAACATATGAACCCATGAGGAGAATAACAGCAGTATAAACCAGATTAATATGTTTTTCTTTACAAGTTAAAAATATAATAAGTGAACTATCACTCATCAGTTTAGCCAACGGACGAGTCAAGTGAAGCAGCCAGCAACCCATAGGGTCATAGCAGACAGTTAATTTGACAAGGAAAGTCAGAAAAAATTAATCCAATACCCCATAATTTCCCACAATCCAACATTTATACCAACTTTTATTAGATTTATCCCCATACTGATGCAAACATCTAGAATCTGTATTCTAAGTTTGCTTACAACATTAAAGTTATCACTGTTTTAACAAAACACTGAAATGCAAGTCAGTATACCTCAATATTAAAAATGTGTTCGCCCTGTTCGGGACACAATTTAATGGGAAAATAGAAAAGTAAACCTATGGAAATCTGTGCAATTACAACCAGAAGGAATACATGGAAATCCTCAATGTTAACTTGTTTGGTTTGTTATTATGGAAAACTGTGGAAAATAAAGTATCCTTCAGCTATGGTATTGATTTGCTTAGTTTTCTATAGTTATTCCAACACTTTTGAACGAAAAACCATTCAAATGGGCAACTAAAAGATTTTCCCACATTGGCTTAGATTTACACCTCCATACCTTCCCACAACCAAACAATGTGTAACTAAGAAATTCTCAGAAACATACACATTCACTCAGATTTCCTCCTTAAAGCTTGATCCCCTAAAACACTGGCATGGAGTCAGTCATTGAGGCATAATGAATTTTTCAAGCAGGGAAGGGGAATGGAGAGGAGAGAGACAAATAAACCCTAAGGGAGACAGAAAATGTCTTCAAGTATCTCAAATCCACAAAAAAAAGGGATCAAATGAAATTCTAGTAGATGCTTTACATACATAAAGGTTCAACAACTCTTTTACTGAACATCACAGAAGCACATTCACTAGTAAGTGAGGCAGGACACCCTCTTAATACAGTTCCAAAGCATAACAATTTTCGCTACATTATTTAGCAGACAATATATAAAAAGGCATGCCTACGCGCTAGGGGTCAAACACCTTTTTTCTCTAGGCGAAGTCAATGAAGCTCACCTAGGCACACCACCTTTTTTTTGCCACCGAATATTTTATTTCTATCAAGTGCGCTTCAACTCAATGGGATACAAAAAGGCACAACATGATCCCTATCGTCTCAGTGCACATTTGAGTTATTTTTATAGATTGTTAAGGTAATCCAGGGCATTGACTAGGGGTAGTGGAATCTGAAATAAGAGGTGGTGATTGTAGGTGGAGGAAGTGATGGGAAATTACACTCATTTTGGGAAAGATACAAAGGTATTAAGCCTGGGGCTCACTGTGCTCACAAAGCCCATCATACCTAATCATGGCTGAGCATTGAATTATAATTGAAACAAAAACAGTCAATCTATTGAAACAAAATCAATCAATCTATGTAGACCAACAACTTGACAGTACAGAACTTTTTTTGTCTAGATATCCTGACAATGCAAAAATAAAAAAATAAATAAACTGGAGCAACAAAAAATAAATCATAAACATATACCTGCAACATTCAACAGGGTTGATATTGAATAAAAAAAATAACAATCGACATGAGTAATGACAAACAAAAATGAAGTCACTCTACCTGAATATGCAAGCAGACACGGCTAACACTATATAACAGATAGAAACTTAAAACTGTAGCATAAAAAAGAACATAGAAATGTACCAGCAAGCTTCCACCAGGATCATTTGTGGAGTTTAGGAAAGCATTGAATAAAACTAACAAGAAATTACGAGCAGAAGATCTTAGCACTCCCAAATTAGCAGAAGCCACCTCTTGATTGTAAAAACCAATAGCTCTCTCAGTGGGAGCATTTAGTTTATCGCTGGGCACATAATTGTTTCCTTCTAGAATACACTTATTCTGTTGAATGAGGATTTGCAAACTGGAGCAAATAATTCCTTGAAGATCAGGCTCTTTATACAAAGCATTGCATAAAACTTCCTCGAGAAGTTTGAAGCTTTCAGCAATGTCCAAAGGGTAATTACAAAATGAGGGCAATAAGGTCCACACTTGGTATACAATCCTGTCTGCATATCTTGATGCCTGGACTTGCCCCTCTAACTTAAGCTGGTAAAGTACTTTCGTTTATCAATGATACTAGAAAAAACGTATACAATATTATGAAAATTATGTAGAGTATTTATGAAGGCCAAGTAGCAAGACTAAAAGTACCTTTTTGGATTTATGCTTGAGGTTTTCAACCGTACCCAGCAATGACTCGACATAGAACCTCAAACGTGCACCAACTGTATACTGTTTTAGAATTGGAAAAAGCCAACCATTGATATCAGACAGAGTGTCAGCTTCCAAATTCAGAGGCAAAATGCGTAAAAAGACTTCAGGTCCCACTGCCCCAAGTGCTGATCCAATGCAATCTTGCAGCTGTACATGAGAACAAGCATCACAAGTCAAAGAGGTAGATTGAAGGTAAGAAAACATTAAATAGAAGGGGAATGGGAAAGGAAAGAGGAAAGTATTTCTATGACACAGTTTCCATAAAGCATTAGTTGCATGTGTCATATATCAATCATTAGAATCTGAAAAAGGATATATAGTTTGAGTAATTGTGCACACTACAGCACAAACTATCAAACCGTATACTACAATTTGTTGGGAAAACCAGGCATTCTTGGGAGAGATGGCAGAGGTAAACCCAGGCATTTTTGGGGTCAAAGAATTTCTTACCCAGTTGAATTTCAGTTCGAACCACATCCAAGACAAGACTGGTAACAATCAAATCATGAAAGTTCAAAAAAGCTCTTCTTTGCATGAGGAACTTTTCTTGATAAGAGGGGAACCGCTCACATAGAAAGAAAAAAAAAAAAAGCAATCACTTTCTAAGTATGTGGTGAAGTCAGCAGGCCTTACTAGGACACTTAGCAGATAAAACTGGATTTTAATAATAAGAATATAAGATATGATAGCAAATGCTTTGGGTGAGAACCATTGATAGCTTGCAAACTAGTGAAGTATGTAACAACATTTGCCTGAGATTTCATGACGATACAAAAATTTTCTCAGCTTTCTATTCTGATCAATGAGGATATTGTGAACAACGATGATCCTGACTGTAAATATATGACATCCCTCTTTATACCTTGTTTAAAGGAAAGCTTCAGCAGAACAGAATACAATATGAAAGTGACTAAAATGGAATCACCAACTTTCATGGCGATTGAGCTATAAGTGAAAAGGCAACCTGTTTCCTCTCCGGGAAATCCTCCTCGCTTTCCTTTTCAATGCTTGCCAAGCTCTCCAGGCTGCCTCTTAAGAGGACAGAAGAGAAAGTACCTAAAAACAGTAACCCAAAAATAAATACACCCTACATGAGATAGAATGTAGGTAAAGAAAGCAGCTTCTGAAAGTCTGAAATAAGCACATCTTTATGATTACCTAGTTTGTCAAACATCAAAGAGACAATCTGGAAGGCCATGTCCCACTCGCTACGATATCTGTTGTCGAGCAAACTTCCAATAGTAGCACAAATTTTCTCATAGTAGACGGTGAAGACTTTCTGTTGTTGAAGTCTAAATTACTGTTTGCTCGGTCAACACCTTTCTTTATTAGGTCTTCATCAACACAAGCTTGTATCAGATTCTTTAATGACTCAGTCGCAGCAAATTTAGCTTCCTCGAACCCAGATCCAAAAATATCTGCCAAGTAGGCCAGTAGAATGCCAAGAAACAGAATGGTAAAATATCACTGAAATAATTTTGCTTGTCATTCAGAAATATGGAAAAGGGAGAAAAAACAACCTTGCAAAGCATTTAGTACAAGTGGAAGCTTATCAACGCAGATCTGCCTGTTGAGATTGTAAACTTTCCTCATTCCGACATCCAACAGACGAGCAGTAAAATTCATGCCATCAGCTGACGTTTCATCCACTGGAACTGAAGTAGCCAAAGTGCTTAGAAGGTCCACCAAATCTTCGGGTTTAACCTCCACACTAGGGTCAAGGCAAAGGACATTCAAACTATCTGTTATACGCCTTGTGACAAGGGGCTTACGCACTCCCAATAGGGTTTTGTAGTACTTCAGGATGGATGTTTTGTATTTCATTGAAATATAAGGCAGACTATCTTTAAGAGCCTCAAGGACATGCAAAATCTCCTGGGCTATCTCAGCAGGGGCACCTTTTGACGCTCCAGCAAGAAGCACCAATTTCTGAAACATGCTAGTGACTCCTTCACTTGCAGGTGCCAACAGTGGACATCTGTGGAAGCTTTGTAATACATCTCGAATACAAATATGCGATTGCTTCCTCACCTTTACAGTACAAAGAAATAATTTTATCAAAAAGAAAAGAAAAAAAAGAGCGTGCATCTACATATTCTACGGACTGACATGAATACACCAATAGTAGCCGAGCATGGTCATGACATAGGATGATTCTCTCTACCTGACACTAAAGAGAAAAATTATGCTGATCTAAACCCCAGGCCATGTGCCACTAGGCCAAGGCCAAAGTAAGAGTGTAAGATTATGTGTCACGTGTAAGAAAATTTACTGATTGTACAAGATATTTGGCCGTTAAAAAGAAAGTCATATACTCATATTATGATTTATGACACACACTGACACACATACTACCTTTAAGATTTAATTTTCAAGCTTCCTAAAAGAAAAAGGCTATTTGGTTACACTATACTAAATCCTATGCAAATTTTAAGCTCCTCAACATCAAGACATTGGCAGCGATTGCAGCAATCCAGTTATTAAAACCTTCACCTCACCCCCAAACTAATTTTCGGATACGACAAAGACACTGCTGCACTGCACAGAGATTGCAGCAATCCAGTCTAACTTTCTCCTCCATACAATGGTAATTTATTTACATATTTTTTTTGTTCCGAGACAGTAAACAGTAATGAGCAATCAAACGAACGACCAGCTCAATAAATTTAGCAATGCCGGAAATTTAACATCAGTACAAGCACATGATTAATAAGCTCATCAAGCAAACCACACGCACTAACTAAACATAATTGAGAGCTTAAACATTATAAAAGCGGTATCTTTCAACACCATTTGATGTCAAAATTCCTCATTCAACAGAACATATAAAAACTAATTAATTGATCAAAATTAACAACACATAAATTCGCAAATTTGGTACCTTACTATCCGAATGAGTGACGAAACCAAGAAGAAATCCATAATACTGACTAACATCAGACCAATTTAAGAAATCCCTAATAACCAGCAACCCAGAAACACAGCTCAACCCAGCCACAACACCATCAGTCGACAAACAAGTACCGCCTCGTAAAACCCTAATCAACAAATCCAACAACACCACCTTCCTCTTCCTAAGACTCCCAACAGGAATCCTCGGCATAATCAAACTCATCAAAGTAACAAGTGCCTCAACATTGTGGTCGGGTGACGTGGAGGAAGAATGAGAGGAGACACAAAGTCGATCAAGGGAAGAAACAATGGAGCCAAAGTAAGCAGCAGGTAAGAGAGGAACGTTGGTGTCTTTGAGACCTTGCGACATTGTTCCGATAACATTGCAGAGATTGAGGTGTTGTTCGTTGGTGGATTTACCGAATTGAGAGATGATTGAGGTGCAGAAATCTTCATTTTGTTCTTCAATTGGGTCGAATTCTTCAAGGTCTAAACCTTCAATTTCCATATCCATGGCGGATGAACTTGGGGAAGAAGACGGTGTTAAACCCTGGAATTGATGGGAGATTATGAAATGCTAAGGTTTTGGTAGAGGCGATCATTTGTGGGCTTCGCCGGGGAGTGGCCCAGGTTTACGCTTATTTTTTGTCCAACGGCCTATATGTAGCATTTTTGAACCCTTTCATGCGGGCTTGATACTTTGTTCACGCAAATTTTTGGCTGAAGTTGCGCTCATAGCGATGGCTGAGGCGCGCCCAGGAATAAACATTTAGATAAAAATGAATATTTACTAGAAAAAAATGAACATTTATTTCTGAACATTGCATTATATAAAATGAACATTTATAATATAAGAGTAAAAAAATGAGAAATTGTACATTTAATATTATATAAGTAAACATTTCTTTTTAACCAAAGAACCTAAACATTATATTACATCATGGAAGAAACCATAGGAGTTTAAGTAGTGACCCGAAAAAGTCTGTCATGTTGCTAGTGAATTAAAATTAGCAAACATGAAGACCACCTGAAGGAACTAAACTAGAGCAAACAAGCTACAGAGGAATTAAGCTAATAGTAAACAAAGGAAAGTATTGGAAATAAATAAATTAGTGCTTAAAGGTGGGCCTAGGTGAGACCCATGAAGAGTAGCATCATCATCATCAGTTTGCAGCAGCGTTGCAGCAAGGGTGTGAGTTAATTCTTGAGTGTAAACATGAGTTAGATCTGGAGGAGAGAAGAAGTAAAGTAAAAGGCAGATTCAACATCTTCTTGCATTCAACCAATTTTGGCAAGGGCGTGAGCGAACTGAATATTTCAATTGTAGATAAAAATGAACAAAATGCTAATGTCTAACACTATTAATGCTAATGATCATTGAACATCCTTTTATTATAAAAATGAACATTTTATACAATTGGACAAACATAAAAATTTGTATTAATTAATACAATTGATCAAACATAAAAATTTGTATTAGTTAAAACATAAAATAAACATTTATTTTTTATAAGAATGAATATCATAAGGCATGAAAATGAACATTTATTTTATACAAATGAACATCATACTGCATGAAAATGAACATTTGATTATTCAGAAATACAAAATCATTGTAAAATATGTTCAGTATGAAAATGTTCATTTTTATTACACTAAATGTTAAATTTTGGCGTCGACCTCATCTAGTGCTGGCTGAGGTCGACCTTAGCCATTAACTACTACTTTGTCCATGTCCACTAATTAAACAGGTGAGGCTTGTCCGTGGGCTAACGGGTCTTAAATTTTTGTTTTATTTTTTATAACACTAATTAATCTTTTAATTATTTACCGGTGCTAAATTTATTTTGGTAGAGTTGTCTTAAAAAATTTTGTTCACAAATGATAATAGAAATTAAAAAAAAAGAAGGTTGAAATTATGACATATGTTATAAATATATGAAAGAAAAAACTTATTTAATAAGTGTTAATGATAAAATATAAAATTAAAATAAATAAGTGTAACTAATAAAAGCTTATAGTTCAATATAATCTCTTTGTATTTATTTTTTTAAAATACACAAAGTATGTCATAATTAACTAACTAAATAAATTATTATTATAATTATTATTTTAATAAACGGGTCTGGCGGGGCTAGCCCATGATACATATTTTCTTGTCCATACCCGTCCACTTATATTAACGGGTCGGGCCTAGCCCACTTAATATCCAATATTTTTCAAAAAGGTTGTCCAAGCCCGCCCTTTTTGCGGGTTAGGTTGGGCGGGCTTAACGGGCCATCCCGCCCATGAACAACTCTAGGTTTTAGGTGGCTGTGGTAGGGGCGTATCTAGGGGTAGTGGGGTACACATATACAGTTGTCCCCATTTCCAAAAAAAAATTAAATAAATAAACTGTTAAAAAAAGAGACCGGTTGTCATAGATTATCGACTCTTAGAGCTCTCCAATGGTTCAATTGTAAGGAGTTGCTTGCAATATAAATAAAGTTTCTAGCTACATGCTTACCATTGGAGAACAAAAAATTGAGCAACATTCAAGCTATTGTAGCACAAACAAGCTACATGCTTGATTAAAAAAGAGATAAATAAACTCCACTCATATTATAACATGTGTACAATTATTTATTTATTTATTTAAATTTTTTTTTTTTCAAACTACAACATGTTGTAGCTTATCATTGGAAAACTTTGTTGCTAAAAAGTGTTGTAGCTTAAAAATTGATGTGGAAAAGCAAGTTACAATGGCATTGTAGCTTGCCATTGGAGATGCTCTTAGGTTATTCCTTAATACTCCTCCTTGTGTTATTTGGTACTCCCTCTGTCTCTATTTTTTTGCCTATTTGACTATGCACAGCCTTTAATACGTGTTTTAAAATGTTTATATCTTTATTTTCATACACGTAAAAATTTTAAAAACGTAATATTAATAAAGTATACAGTACAATGAGACGATTCTAACAAGACCACTCAACACTATATAATCTTTTATAAATTAATGGTAATTTATGGTCAAAGTTTTCAAAGTTTGACCTAAGAAATGGCAATAGGGCTAAAATAAAGGGACGAAGAGAGTAACAAAGGAGCATGATGTACATAAACCTGTTGCTATAATGAAAGTGTCTCTTAGGTGCTTCCATGGTAACTGACCTAGCTGAGTTGGATGCTTATACAATTGAATTTAAAGAGACCAGTTTCTATAGATAATCGGTATCTTAGAGTTTTTTTTATTTTATTTTATTTTTAAAATAAGTTTCTTTTTCTTGGATTTTTTCATTGGAAACTAGTAAGTAACCCGGGCATTACCCTGAGTTGCTACTGTTGTACACGTGTAATCGATAAATTTTTGTGAAATCTTTTCAAAATTGTAGTTGTCATGGTCAAACCAAAATTGAGTTATTTTTTGAATATTTTTTTTAATTGAACCTTGTGGTTTGCACTTATATAGATTTTTTTTTTTTTTTATTTTAATTCTCTCTTTATGTTTTAATAAGTGTTACACTTTGACCAGCACATAGTTTTAGACAACTTAATTGACTTAAATAAAATAAGAGGTAAGTGGGGAAGTTGGAGTATTAAAAAACTGTAAAAGAAAGATAATGGGTTTAATAATTTATTGAAAAGTAATGAATTTAAAGGGAGAGAAATAATTAAAAAAAAAAAAAGTAGTAGTGGATTTAGGTGGGAACCATGAGATGAAAGAGATATAATATTTAAATTTAATTTTTTGCTATAAAAGGAAATTTAACACTTATTAAAACACGATGTAACACTTATTAAAACACAAAAGGAGTAACAAAGTTGATGATTGGGTTAAATAGTCATCTTTCTTATAAGAGTTTGAGGGTTCGAACCTCATTATCCTTATGGCGTCATAAAATGTTGAAAAGATCGTGGCGCAACAAAAAAAAGGGATTACGTGACAATCAACGTTCTTAGGAACGCGTTTTAATATATTAAAAATATAGATGCCAAACTTCTTAGTGTTTCATCCTCATAATTCGTCTCCAATACTCTCTCTAATTCGTCTTGGTCTAACTCCCACCACGGCACCACTTAATGAATGCCTCATTTGTGCTTTTCGAGTGAATTTAAAAATATGGTAATTCACTAAAATTGCAAGTCAATTCCCCCTAATGTAAGACTTTTTTGATTCCTCTCACCGTTGAGGAAATCCTTTTTTTTCTCAAAATCATTTAATGTACACTTGACAATCAACCATGCATCCTTTCTAACTACCGTTGGTAGAAAACAATACATAGGTAATCAGAAAGAGTATACTCATCATATATATGATGCTTTTACAACCAATCAAAGCATACATTATATTGATACACAAACTCCTGTATTGATACACAAACTCTTTTTACTCTTACTTTAATGCCTCTTTTCGCCCGTTTTTAAATATTTGACACTCTACTAAAATAAAACCAGACCATCAATATATGGAGTATTTTTTTTTCTTCAACTTATATGACCCACTTATTTACCTTTTTAAATATACAAAGTAAAATTTAACTTACCCCACTTCTCATCCTTACTATGCCCCTCTATTTAATTTACAACTTACACAGTCCACTTCCTTTTAACATCATTCAATATAATCAGCTCATTATACATTCATACCTTTTCTTAAACTTTATAACATGACATCGAAAGCTTCTCAGGTGTTGCAATACATAAAGAGGGAGTAACTAATTTTAACCATGGAGTACGAGTACATGCAAAAGAACATTAAGGTTAATTCTTTCTAGAGATTTAGGAGTTAAAGTGGAGCAATTAGAAAAGTAATGAAGTTAATAATCTAAAAATGTAAAATAAAATAGAGAGGAGGTAAATAACCAATAATAGTTAGAAGCAATTGAATGAAGAGTACATAACTGAAAGAATGGGAAAAAAAATGGAACAAATTTAGGAGTAATACAACTCCATTGTCATTAGGAATTCTTACAACTCAACAAGACAACATTCAAGTGAAATTAAACCAAAACAAAATGTGTAAATTAAATCATTGATTAATATATATGTACAATTACAAATGCTAGAGTAATAATTAAAAAAAGTACTAATAGCATTACTCCCTCCGTCCCTAAATTACATTCCTCTTTCTCTCTATTATGTGAGGAATAAATGCTAGAAACAAGAATGTAATTTAGGGACGGAGGGAGTACTTTAGTAGGAAGAATTATTTGAATTGGTTAAAAGTTAATCAATGATTAACCTACCAACATTATAATCCTTCAACTTCACGTTAGCACCAATGTCGTAACTCGAACCATAGGACGACTCTACGAGAGATCGATAGCCTAAACTACCCACCTCTAATACACGTTAAAAAAATATTTAACAGTTTCGGGCTAGTAAAAGCCCGGCAGCTTATTAAAAACTATTAGAGGTGGATAATTTACACGATGATGAATAGACTCGTTTTCGACAACTCCTAGGAGAAGCACAACCAATTTCCCCCTCCTCACCCCACAATCTTACCACACTACCATCAATTACTTTCCTATTTTGGTAACTATACCACCCTAAATCACCTCCTCTCATCTCGACCGTCAATTCGGATGACGAACCCCATCGTTTAATCATCACCCATTTATTCTTCCCCTCATCAACTTCATCATCATCGTCGTTATAATCTCCACCGTCGTCATTTTTACCCTCATCATTTTCTCTCTCCTCGTAAAAAACAGTAAAAAACTTTTTACTGTTTCCCCTCGTCAACACCTCCTCTTCTTCTTCTTCTTCTTCTTCTTCAGTTTCTCTCTCCTTTTCCTCGACACCGCCTTTTCTTACAAACGGCGTCGTTTTGGGAACCGTAGGAGCTGGTTCTAAAATGTGGGACGACGTCGTTTTGATGGATGAGTTGCGAAGGCGCCAGAAGCTAACAGCGGCGGTGACAACGGCGAGCCATGCCCAGATATTGTTAACTATGGCGGATAATAGAGGGCCAAGATTTACTGGGATGAAGGCTAATGACTCTAACGGTGAATCAAGGCCGTTCATTTTTTGTTTTAATTTAATTTGTTGTCGTGAAAAAATAAATTGATTAGATGGACAATGTGGTGGTTATGGTAGGAAGGAAGAGTGTGTTGAGGGAGGAGAGAGAGAGAGAAAGGGTGTATTTAAAGGGAGGGGAAAAATTGGAGAGAGAAAATAATATGCTGAGAATCGAAGGATCAAAGATGCCAAAATGCCGTTTATTTTTTATTTTTTTTGGATGAAATTATTGAAATATTCATTTTTGTACCAAGGGAAAGGGATATTATTTCACCACTCGTGCGAAAGTAGTGGCCTATAACACAACGGCTTATATGCGGGATAGATTCTGTTATAAATTCGGGTGTATCTCATTTTAATGCTAGTAATATTTGTAATTTGTATTTTTACAATCTTGATTAAAAAATATAGTAGGTAGATATACTCTGTACTCCTTCTATCCTAAAATTAAGTGTTTATTACGGAGTATTATTTTATTTTTTTTACACGTTAACAGAATTTATAAATAAGTTGATACTATAAAACTAAACAATGGGTTGTGCTACGATATTTTGGATTATTATGGATTATTTTATTGATATAATAATGAGAATTTATGGTCAAAGTTTTTAAAATTTGACCATAAAATATAAGTACATGTAATTTTGGGACTAATGTAATTGTTTTTAGCTATCAATAAGTGAATATTACTAGTGAAGATAGGTAATTAAATTATGCAAGTTTTACAATAGCAGTTAATTGATGGTTATATGTGAATATATATTTGGTTTAAACTAAAGATGTAAAGAATAATGTATCAACTACTACGTTTATCTATCACAACTTAACAAGAATAATAGTACTATTTTAACTTTTACTAACAAAAACTACTTGCACCATTAATCACTATCAACCACTACCTTGTTAAACACTATTTTTTTTACAATTAAGTTGTGTCTTGATCTGGTTAAACCACTAAAAATTAATTAAAAGTTATTGCCAAACACGATCTTCATATACTTGAATTTTCAACTATCGATGCATTTCAATTGAAAAATTTTAATTGGTAGTCTCAGAATGGCACTCGGATGCACAATAGAAATCACAGTAGGGTCCGATTATTTAATCTATTGGCTGATTTTTTAAGGATATCTAGCATTAGTTGGATCACTTGGATGTATGATGTTTGTATTTTTGTCTGAATAGGGCTAAAATTGGCTGGCCAATAGAATTAAGAGTCAAAGAAATTTTGGGATTATGTTATTTGTTGAGACTGATACTTGTAACTGACCAATCAGAAAGGAAGGATGGGCGGAATTTGTGGCTCATGAGATCACCTGGAAATGAGGCTGCTACTCTTTTTAGTGAGAATTAGGAGAGGATATTCCCCTTTGCTACTTATATTTGTACCTTTTTCTACTGTCTTCAATTAACAACTTGCATACAACTGGCCCAAAATAATTAAATATATATATATGTATATGTATCAAATGGTTTAAATTATAGCGATCTCTATATGTATAGAATCGTAAAGATAATGATGTAAGCGGGAATAAATTAGATTTTTTTTTCAATTTTCATTTTTAGTAGAAGAATCGCAATATAAGAGGTTATAAATAAATAAAGAATGAGTTAGACTTTTGTATGGTATATATAAAGAGCCTCAAATGTATATAATGATGTGGGCAAAATGAGTTAGATATTTGACATATATGCTTGGAGTTTTGTGTGTTATAGTTCAAACTAAAGAATATCACAAACTTAGTATATTTTTAAGGTTAGCCTTTTACCTTATTAAGAAGTAGGTATGCAAACAATAACTATCTTTTTTTTTTGGACGGGCAACAATAGCTATCTAACAAGACGTATACGGATAAACTTATAACTTTCTCTTCAATTTATGTGAAAAATGAATTGTATTGATTAAAAAGAATAGAGTATACCAATTTTTGTAAAATAGGAATAATCGGTTCAATCACACTAATTATGATTTGTTGCAATAAGTGTCGCATACAATTTTAAATTGGTGCATTCCACATCACAAATTACAATGTTAGGTGCAAAACAAGACATAAATGATGTTGAAGTAGGGCCTGTTCTCTTCCGTTGAAATTCAGTTCAGTTCAGTTCAGTTCAGCTCAGCTCAGTTCAGTTCAGTTCAGTTCAACTCTTATGTCTAATGATATTGCTAATGCTCTTATGTCTAATGATATTGCTAATGATATAAAGCCAAATTTCATTCTTTTAAGCTCTTATTACAACGACGCAACAAATAATAATAATAATAATAATTATTATTATTATTATTATTATTATTATCAATAAATAATAATAATAATCATGAATAAATAATAATAATAATAATAATAATAATAATAATAACAATAATACTAATAATAATAATCAATAATTAATAATAATAATAATAATAATAACAATAATTAATATTAATAATAATAATAATAATATCGATACAATTCATTGTTCAAATGGTTCTATTTTTTTGATACACATTTCTATTGTTAATCTTATTGAGAAAATTAGAGTACTACACAACTTAAACTAATTTTCATAGTCAGTTAGTTCTTCGTCTTCTTCTTGTCCACCAAGCTCCTCCATTACCTCGGCATTCCTCTGAACTGACTCCCATATCTGATCAGTTATTTCTTGTCGGACAATATCCATAGCTGCTTTTCTGCTACATGTAAGTGTTTTGTGTTCTTTTGTCATAATACTATTTTATTTTAAAATTAAATAGTATATGTGTTTAAAATATTTAGAGGTTTCAAGTTTTTAATATATTTTCCATAAATTTATAACTATATTATAAATTTTATAATTATGTCATATGAAATAGTACATTTGTATATACACATAGGTATAGTAATATATAATCAAAGACCACTAATCCGTAGTTAAAAATCACTAATTAATAAGTTCAGTTCAGTTCAGTTCAGTTCAGTTCAGCTCAGTTCAGTTCAGTTCAGTTCAGTTCAGTTGATTTCAGTCAATCAGAACAGGCCCGTACTCTAATTACTCCATATTAATTTGTGTTGTCAAGTGTACCCACTGAAAATTATGCTACAGTTTGTACCAAACCCATAATTAGTGTCATTAAGGCCAATAACAACAATTCTCATGGATTTATGTCCTATTATACGGAGTATGAACCTTTTCTTCTATACTTTCTCCATTATTTTTATAATTGCAACAGTTTGACTTTTACACTATTTAAATACTCTACTTTGACACGTTTATAATCTTTATATATTCACAATTATAAATATTAATGATTGAAATAATATATTAGTAAGCATGAAAAAAGAAGTGTTGCAAGTATAAAAAAACAGAGTATATAACATAGCGACCTTATCAAAAAACACTATTTTGAAATTAGTTTACTACTACTCCGTGTTATATTGTACGAGTATTATTAATATGTGTTTAGGTTTATTGACTATGATGGAGGTGTTTAATGAATGAAGGCAATTCCTTTAGTTTGCGCCTCTAAATTAGTTGTCAATCAAAGGCTTCAATAGTTCAATTCATTGTCACATACACTAATATAATGTCCACTTATTATTCTGATCGTATATAGAATAAAGTTATATGTTCGGATATTGTACGTTTGTATTTCCACCTTTTTAGTACAGTAGTAAGTTTGCGACAATTCCAACCAACACACCAACACTATTACAGTACTAGCTTGATTTCGTGCCAATTGCTAACCTGTTTTAGTAGCTAGTAGAGTAGTAGGTGTTAAATGGCAGGCTAGGTCGATCGCGAGCATTACCAGATCAATAATCATCTGACATAATGGAGTTTCTAAGCTCGTGTGATCAATTATTTATATAATCTTTTATCAATGTAAGACACTCACATGATATGTGTTGTTTAAGGAGAAACTCACATATTTCCTTTTATATGTCAGGATATTTTTTTTATTTTTTATTTTAGTTTTTTAATGACTGACATTAGTTACATGAATTGTAAATGGTTTCGAAACTTCTCCTCACATTTGTTGTTTGGAGTTGTATCACAATTATTGTGGCTTGTATGTGATATTTCACAGGGAGTAGTTCTTAAGGATTTTATCTAAGTAAGGTTATCTTCTCAAGTATGAAAATACTTTGAATTAAAAAATAAATAAATAAATAAAAATAAAAATGGTGTAAACATACTAATGTTGCCCAGCTCTTAGCAAGTTGACAATTGCGAAACTCACTCCTATTGTTCTATAAGGTGTCCATGAGGCCGATGAGGGAGTGGCCAAGAATCATCCTCCATTCCTTACCGCTAAAGATGGGCACGGGCCGTGCCGGTACGATTTCGACATGGCACGGCGGCCCACCTGTGGGCCGTGCCATGAACAAAAATTTAGGAATCGGCACGGGCACAGCATGAGGCACGGTGGCCGGCCCGGCACGTGGCATGTGGCACGTGGAAAGGCCGAGCACGGCCCGGCACGACACTTGTAATTTTTTTTTTATTATATGTATTGTTGTTTTTTTTGCTAAATTAATAGAATTATTTATATAAACTTAAACATAATTAGATAAATAATTTATATAACTTTAATTAAAATAAAGTTGTTCAAAATAAAATATATTAACATTAACATAAATTAATAACATTATTTATATAAAATTAAGTTGTACTAATATATATATATCGTTTTTTATTTACATTTATTAAATATTAAAAAAAAAAAAGTGGCACAGTCTGCCCTGCGGCCCGGCACGGCACGGCCCGCCAGGCACGTGGGTCGTGCCGTGCCATGGGCTGGGGTGTGCCAAATTTAGGCACGGCACGGCACAGCCCGCCGCGGAGCCGGCACGGCATGCCCACCACCGCGGCACGACACGACCCGTTGCCCATCTTTACTACCGCGGTTCATATCTCGATCTTGACTCAATTAAAATGTAACTTTAGATAAATAAGCCACATATTCAACTACGCAATCCAAAGAGTATTTTTCTTCTGGTTTCAGGAGATCTTAGGATCGATTCTCATCCCGCCCTTATGGCTCTTTAAACAAAAAAAAAAAAAAAAAAAAAAAAAAAAAAAAAAAAATTCAGTAACATACTTCATCCGTTTTTTTAATTGATATCATTTGACCTTTACATTATTCACACACTTTACTTTGACTATTCTATTACATTATATTTTATGTGGCAACCTTGTATCAACATTATGAAAATAAAGGATTGCGACATCCCATAACTATATGGTCGAAGAAGGCAAACCCAAACATCAATCAAAATTAAACTTTATGACCCATGCCCTTAATCCAAATGGACTCTATTACGTGCATCCCTTGGACACCCTTATATCAGTTATATGTGGTATGTTAAAACTCTTAAATCGTATTCACCAATTATTCAATTAAGTACCTAAAATATACGGACATCCACGTAATATTTCATCGAAAAGCCGCCCACCCCCTTTGAAAAACCAAATTAACGCACTCCATACATGACAATATGCGGACAAATAATCGGATCAAAATCAAATAATAGGTTGGTATTGAATATTGATTGATCTTGAGAGATGGTGACTTCAACAGAAATAGTGAAAAAGCTCAATTTACAAGCTCATGTTGAAGGTGGATTCTTCCATGAAAATTTCAGAGATCATTCTGTTTCTCTCTCCAAATCCCAACTACCCCCACAGTGTAATTTCTTTCTCTATTTTTTCCCTTCAATAATCTGTTATTTGATGATCTTGTTCTATTATATTGAAGATTATCTTCTGGGTATTTGATTATTACTTTTGTATTTGATTTATATATTGTTTGATTGATAAAATAGTGGAGCAACAATTAATCAATTCATAAAACAATCAAATGATCATTTTTGAATCTTTTTACAGCTCAAAGATCTATTGGGAGTTAGTTTTGATTTTGGGCAGATAAGGAAATTAACCTCTAGTATGATCAAAGAGTGAGAGTTGGGATTGATTTTCCCTTGATTAACGCTGAAAAAGCATAAGTTAAAACCCGATATGATTAATCGCACACACATGAATTGTATGTACAAACAAGGCTACATGTTTTTGAAACTATAGGGAGATTTTAAAAAACTAATAAAAAAACACCCTGCATCAGCTTACTTAATTTGGTGATCTTAGAATTTTTCGCCAAATCGATTTTAGGCTGTAATTTTACTAGACAAATGATGGGTTTGATGTTATAAGTGGAACCAGTGTTTTATGAAATATGCACTGATACTTTTGAAATGCTGGTTTACTGCAGACAAGGTTGATCGCCCTGTAAGTACAGCAATCTATTTCTTGCTTCCTTCCGGTAGTGTGTCGAAACTCCACCGGATTCCATGTGCAGAAACCTGGCACTTCTATTTGGGAGAGCCTTTAACGGTAAAAGCTCATTATCTGTAGATTATGTGATTATTAATTAATTCACTGTGTGCTTTCTGTAATCTCTACTGATTTCATGACTTCTTTCTTCCAGTTGTTTGGTTTTGAATAATACTTCGGAAAAGTAGGGTGGGGGTTAAGTTGCAAGAATTATATGTTCGACATTGAATGTCATAGCTCATAAGGCTGTGGCAAATCTAACATTTCTTCACCCTGTGGGCTCGTAGTCGTACATGCTAACTGTAAACCCATTTTAACCTGAACATTTGACATTGCAGATACTGGAGCTTAATGAGAACGATGGAAGTATCAAGTTAACTTGTCTTGGTCCAGATTTGATGGATAATCAGCAACCCCAGTACACTGTGCCCCCTAATGTCTGGTTTGGTTCCTTCCCAACAAAGGATATCAGTGTTTCTCCAGATGGTGTGGCAACCAAAGCTGCCCCCAGGGACAATGAGAACCACTACTCCCTTGTCGGATGTACTTGTGCACCTGCTTTCCAGTTCCAGGACTTCGAGTTGGCAAAGCGAAGTGAGCTCATTTCATATTTTCCGAAATATGAGTCGCTTATTTCTCTCCTTACTTCTGCTGACTGAATTTTCTCATTACTTGTTAGTGATCGGTTTTATAAGCTACTCCTAAGAAGTTGTCCCCCGCCCTATATACTATCTTTAGGTTTTGTATGCTGTCTTGTGTTGGAATTGGTTAATAAACCCTCTATCAGACATTTAGAGCTTGGTAGATTCATCAAGAATTCTCTTTGTGAGGAAAGTTTCCTAATGTTTTCTTTTTTCTGACCTTTATTAATAAAGCTTGGTTAACTTTTGCAAAAACTTGTATCTTCAGCATTCAAAGCATTAAAATTCATAAAAGGCTTTGCTTAATTGAGTCACTGAAAATATGATTGAAACAGGAACATAAACTGATGAAAAGACAACTGCAAATTAAAAGCACAATCTACAGTATCTTTGTTGTTACAATAAACAGGTTAGTAGCGGAGCCATAACAAAAAACATGGCTATACATCAATAACCAAAAATTGTAACAGCATTGAGTTGTAATTGAGGTACAGGAAATAAAGCCGCACAATCACAATTCAGACAGTAATCAGTTATGGATCGAGCGACAAATCATTGTACTAACCATGTCCAGGTGCAACTGAGCACATAGTATCTGTAAACTGATCAATGTGATCATTCTTTTCTGATGAGTCCAAAATAACCTCAACGAAAAGAAAAAAAGAAGGGGTACAGGTCTAGAGGCCAAAGAAAGCTAAGAAGAAAAGAGAAAGGAGAGACAGGTTATGGGGTCGAAGTGAGCATCCCATTTAATTAATCTACCTTTAAAGGATGTCCGCTTTAATATTTGCGGAGGAAGGGGAACTTGAGTTAAGAATGGTAGATAACGAAGTCTATAGGAGGCATGGAGCTCAGCGTTCAATCAAAATCTAAAAACTCCATCTGCTTTCTTATCATTCCTTTCAGATCACTAGCTTCTTTTTCTGCCTTTCGAGCCTACAAAACCAAACATAGATCAGCATCCACATTACACTACCAGTATTTTGAAAAAGGAAAGCATTTTGGAGTACTAGACAACTTCTCAACCAAAGGAGGGAAAAAGTGTAACAATTTTTTTTTTTTCCCTACCTGTTTAATTTCTGCTTCTGAGACACATGTCATATGTGGCGGAAGCTCTTCCTCACCTACAGCCTAACCATCAACAGAAAAATATTAAGCCAACTCCATAATCTCCTTAATATGTCTATGACAGGATTAAAATCTTGGGCAGTGAGACAACCCCATTCCTAAATGGCCTTGTCCACAACTTGTTATCCTACTGGCCTGGTCTTGAACACTGATCAAATTCTATATAGCCGCAAAAGAATTTATTTGAAGATGGATATAAAAATTACCAGTTCTCCAATCAATACTACATTCTCTCCCCTGACAATATACAAACCCAACGGGATGTCACAGTAAAGATCACCAACAATCACTCTATCACAGGCACTTTCAAGAACTACATTTGCTGCAGGAAGAAAGGGGGATGGTTAAGCAGAGAGGAGCAATGAAGTAAGGACAACAAATAAACAATACTATAGAAGTAGTACCAAACTGATCAAAGGACCTTAATATCCCTAGGAGCTTTCTACCATCCCTCAACAAGACAAGAAGTTTTCCTGCACAAGATATACATGTTTAGCAAGTTGAAAAATTAAAACAAGGAATAATCTTAGTTAAATTCAGGTCAGGTTGTGTTTCAAAACCAGAAGAGAAGTAAACTTATCAGATATACAGATTACAAAGTACTTAAAACATTATGGTCAGCCCAGGGAAGTGGGGAGAGGGGGGGGGGGGGGGGGGGGCGAATGTTTGAATAGGTAAAAAAAAAAAAAAAGAAAAAAAGCAGCAAAGGCCTTTTGGAGAGAGTTCAATAATAAGATATCTACTTCACATAACATTGCATTACGTGCATATAGGCAAATGCCGTACACTGGATAAAATACTCACTACTCTAGCCTCAAGAGTCAAGACAGAGGCCTATATATGCAGAAAGACAAGAAATTCAAACAAGAACAAAAAGTTCATACTAGTACAGCAACAATGGGATGAAAGAATCCAGTATAGTTGCAAAATTGAATCACAGACTGCTATATTAACTAAAAGGAAGTATCATATATATTACATGCATACAGACAAATGCCGTACACTGGATAGAAAACTCTTCACTACCTCTAGCCTCAAAGAGGCAAGACAGAGGCTTATTCATGCAGAAAAACAAGTAGTTCAAACAAGAACAAAAGTTCAACTAGTACAACAGCAATGGGATGGATGATAGGTATACATTGCTAAAAATCCAAGATAGCTGCAAGATTCATTCACAGAATGCTATATTTACAATGTGTTTGGATAGAGAAAGGAGAAGAAAAAAGAGGGGGGTCGAGGGGAAAGGGTGGGAAGGGAAGAATGATGAGTTTTCCTTCCAAATCTCTCCATTGTCAAAGAGATCAATTTCTTACAATTTATTCCCTTCATTTCTTTCCCCTCAAATTCCCTTCCTCCCTCATTTGTTATCCAAATGAAAGATTAACCATTCCTCCATTTGCTTTCCCTTCCATTTTCTTAAATCCAAACAAAGTATTAGAGTACAATCACATGCTCGCTTTCATATACATATTAACATGCTTGAGATCTAACATGCAAACAAAGCCAAAAACAGCAACTCAGTTAGTTGACAGTCTTGACACAAAGTACCAGCGAAATGCTAAGAATCACACTTGACATAAATTCTAGGATCACAAGTCCACAGCAATATAGGTAGAGTATTTAGTACTGTATCAGACACTACAACAGTCTTTTGTTCAAATTGAATGCAGCATACAAGAATAGTGATCTTCACAATTACAGCGAATTCATGATCGCAAAATCAAAAATTTCCATTTTCAATGAAAAATCCATAAAAATATAGAATTCAATAGTAATCTAAATCAACACTACATCATAAATTCAAAAAAACCCCAGAAATTCCCTTAAACTTGTTATCAATAAAACAGTAAAATTAGCACAATTGAGCCTCAAATTAATCACAATTAACGCATCCCATCAAGCGAAACGATGTCAAAAGAGTATAAATCAGGAAAGAAATTAAAAAAACACAGAATTCATAGTACAAGAAACAGAATCAAACAGAGAGAAAGAAAGAGGATCATTACTATCAAGATAAGTAGCAAGTGAAGTAGAAAGAAAAAGATCTTCAGGACCAGCCCAAGACATTGAATTGAATTTCAATTCTTCAATCTCTTGAAAATTCTAATAGAATTTCACAAATTTACACCAAGAAATTCTTAATTCAACCCAATTTTTCAATTGCACTGGGAAAAGGAATCCCCTTTTACTATCTCCAGTCAATTGAATTAATCTCCCAAACACCCAAAATTAAAAAACTAGGGTTAGGGTTTATCTGATGATTTTGGAAATTGGGTATTTTACAAATTGGGGTCTAACAACAATCGACTAAAATCTAGATTGGTTGTTAATGCAGAACCCCTTTCGTGATGAGGAGTGTTTGACCCTTTAAGTATTATTGACTCTTTGTAAAGAGCATTCACTAATGTTTGACCTTGAGTGTAGAAGTCAACAATTCAACATTAATCCTATTTTCGTTTTAGAAAATTTGACACGGTAAAATTTGACATTTTTTTCGTTGTACTAGTTTGACCATTAATATTTAAGGAGAATGAATTAATTTCTTTTGATTTTTTTACTTGACTTATGATTTTTACGTTTATTATGCATTAGTGATTAATTTGTGCACCCGGGGTGTACCATGCGCATGGTGCACCCGGTAAAAATAAAAAAGGTAGAAAGAACATACAAGTGTTTGAAAAATAACATACCTGTATTTGACAAAAGAATATGTTTGTATTTGACAAAGAACATGTCATTACAATGAACCTAAAGCCTTTACAAAAGAACACGATAAAATTTCATCAAATTAGCCATTGAAAAAGAAACCCTTTTGTAGTTTTGTTCATTCATTCTCGCCATATTTACTTAGGTGGTTGAGGCCAATTCTTCAACCCCACCTCCTCCTCCTCCTCCTCCTCCTCCTTCTTCTTCTTCTTAATCTTCTCTTGATCATGTTCAGAAAGCTCAGACTTTGATTTGTGCTTTTAATCTTCTTTCGATCTTCCTTCCGACCTTCACCTCAGCTACGATGGTAATGTTGATGAGGTTGTTTCGCCTTCCGGTGATGCTTAATTGGGTGATTCTTCCCCTAAATCGAATTAAGTGAGGATTTTTTTATTTATTGTTTTGGATTTTTAATGGGTTTTGTTTGAATTTTAATTTGTGGTGAATTTGGGTGTTTGTTGGGATTTTTTTTTTCTTGCTAATTTGATTGTTTAAGTGATTGTTCTTTTGATTCTTTTGTTTTTCTTTGATGGGTTTTGTTCAATTTGTGATTTTGAGTTGAATTTAACATTTTTTTATGTACATACATTAAAGAACATACGGTATAATGTAAAGAACATTTTGATCAAACTCAAAGAATATATTATGCTCGTGTTCTTTATAAAAGTCTATACTGTTCTTTTTCTGCCCATGTTCTTTAAAATATGCATAATGTTCTTTTCGGGTGCACCATAAAAATTTCAATCATGCATAACACTATTAATCGATAATATCTTTAATTATGCATTTATTAAAATTATGTTTTTCTCTAAGTATGGGCGTGTCCGATAAAATGTAGCTATATGTGTAGTTCTTAACTGTCAATTAGTTGTTAAATGAGAAAATAAATAATTAAGTATGAGTATTTGTTAAAGTAGTTGTTAACTGTCAACTAGCCGAACATGGCCCATATAAATAGTGTAAATTGTCAAAATGTGACAATTATTCGCAAACAAATTGAATTAAAGGAAGCAATATGTAGTACAATTTTCCTAATATATATATATATATATATATATATATATATATATATATAACAACAAAATTGCACATATATATATAGGCTTATAATAAAACTAACAAAATTGAAATTTAGCCACTAAGGCCTTGTTTTTTTCACCTTAAAAAAAAAATAATATTCAGTAAAAGTATTTTTTTTTTAAATAAAAATCATTTCAATTCATTAAAAATAATTTTTTTTATTAGAAAAAATCAGTAATTGTAAGAAGAAATATAATAGAGAATCAGTAAAAAAAATAATTTTAGTTATGTAAAATAAATTTGAGAAGCTATTGCGTGTGGATGCCCGCATGCAAATTTCCATGCGTCTGGCTTGGCTAATATGTTTTACTTGTTGGCTTATATATTTCATGTGTTGGCTTATATGTTTTATTTGTTGGCTGATATAATTTTTGTTCTGGCTAATATATTCTTTTCGTTGGCTGATATATTTTTTAAAAATTTTTTATAGGTTCCTTTTGTTGGTTGATATCAGACATCATTTGACTTAGTGTTTTTTTAGTTGGCTGATATATTTATTTTGTTGGCTAATATGTATATTTTAATTGTTGGCTTATATGTTTATTTTGTTGGCTTACTTATTGCTTTTGTTTGCTGATTTCATCCTTTTGCTTGCTGATACTCTTCATTTGTTGGCTGATATGTCCTTTCTGTTGGTTGATAAGTACCTTTTATTGGCTTATATACTCCTCTTATTAGCTTATACATATCTCTTGTTGGCTGATAAATACATTTTGTTGGATGATACATTTTATTAGTATCTGAAATTTCCTAATGTTGACCTGATATTATACATCAATTGATTGATACGTTTCTTGTATTAGCTGATGTACAAAGTATATACAAGGACAAGTATATACAATTGGCTGATATGTGTTTCTTTCACTCTCTCCTCTTTCCCTTCTTCATCTTCCTCTCATCCTCTGTTTCTTTCTCACTCTTGTTAGCAGCTTCTCAAACAAGATTCACGCCATCCCTCACTTTCTCTCCTTCTCCTTGGTTCCTTATTTCCCTTTTCTCCTCAAATCATTCAAGCCACTGACCCTTGCCACCGATTTTGCCGCCGTTGTTCACCGAAACCACGCCACCGCACCCACGAACCACCAAACCCACCAGCCACAATTCACCACCGAACCCACCAACCACCACATCACCAGCCGCAAATCATCAAAGCCTCCATTTGTAATTTGCTTCAAATCTAGGGTTTTAATCGTCATCGTCATCCCCTGCCGTCATCGTCGTCGTCATCCCCTCCCATCATCGTCATCGTCATATTCGTCTTCATTGTCGTCTTCAGGGTCTTCGGACGCACAGATACTTGGCTGTGGGTGCCCGCACCCAATAGTTTGTGAATAAATTTTAATTTAGCAAAATTAATTTAAGTTCAGTAAATATAATTTTTGTTAAGCAAATTTTTTTAATTTATGTGGTGTTTGGGTGTAGAAATTAAAGGAGGGAGAAGTTATGATTTGGTGGGGTTGTGTAGGTATTATGGCGTGGGTGGTGTGGTGATGGATAGAACGAAGGTGTTGGTCTTGGTGGTTATGGTAGGATGCATACTGAAGTGGTGGTGGGTGAATGGTTGCTAGGTATGAAAATATTATATAAAAATATCCATTAAATTGATCCATTCGCTTTAAAACCCCTACTAAAACTAAGAAATAATGGCCTGCCTGCTAAAGGGGCGGAAACTTGATTTAAATGGTTGAGAACAATCGACAGAACAAATTGAACATGGACCGGATGGAATGGTGCATGGGTGGATAGATGTGAGTGAAGCTTCACCCAATCCGAACCTAATCCATTAATGACATCAATTGCTACTGGTGACGACTATGGTGGGGTTTCTGACCGTGGTAGCCTAGCTGGTACGATGTTGCATTGTCAATGGCAGGGTTTCTAACCATGGTGGTATGGTGGTTTCAATGGCAGGGAATCTGACCATAGTGGTACATGCAGTGGTGGTGGGGTGAGGTGAGAAAAATAAAAAAGGAGATGGAAGGGAAGGTACAAATGATATTATCATTAGCAATCTTACATAAAATGACGGTTTGTGTTACTATGTAGAGAATTAATCATAGCTCTCCACAATTTATTTTTAACATTAAATTTTAATTCCATACGTATTATACTCAAGTCTATACGAGTAATATGAGACATTTTTATTGACAAAAATATGATATCCTTTTCAACTTGCATGATCCATAAGCCAATGAATGGAGAAGGTTAGCTTACTCATAACTTTAAAGTGAATTTAGTCTTCATCAACGTAGCTGAATAAGTTCAACCTCAATTAATGTGAAAAAATTAAGATCAATTGATATAACCTCAGTTAGTGTGAATGATTGAATGTTGTGCCAGTCTTTAGGACTTTTTGTTCAAATTTGACTATGGTCAATTTTGTGTTACACAGTAATTATTATTTTTTAATCAAAATGATTCAACCTAACTATTTAGAATTAGTCACTACTCAATCATTACACTACGTACTAGTTATTATTACCTTGAGAGGTTCAACTCATTCAAGTTTAGAAATACAATTGTTTGCATTATTTTGCAATACTCAATTTCTCATGTAATATTTGATAAGAATAGATCGAGTTTAATAATAATTCATATACACGAATACTCCTTATTTGCTCTTGAACAACCCCGTCCTCCAAAAAAACGAAAAGAAAAAGAACCTTCTTGTACATATATATATATCAATCCCATGGTCAAAATAGTGATGCTTCATAATCCAAGATAAAATGACCAAATTTCATCTCTGCATATGAATGAAAGAACCAAAAGATGTTGCATTTTCTTTTGGTATAAGGTCTCTTCGAATAGAATCAATTGATTAGAGTGATTCGTTGAAAACGTAAGAATGCCTTTCATAATATGAATCGGTTAAATTTCTAGAACAATAACTGCAACAAAGAGAAAAATCCAGTCATGGTCACATACTGTAATCATTTGCTTTTGTTCATCATAAATATAAGGTAAATTAAAGCAAGGAAGTATAAAGTAAAATACCTATTTTGTCCATATATATTCAAATAAACAGAAAATTTATAAATTGAATTTCAATTTGTGCATTTAAAATTATTGTGACTATATATGAGTGGTGTATCATTCATCTTTTGCAAAAAGTTTGAAGCATTTAAAGTTGTAATGTACTGGTCAAGTAACCCTTTAATCGATATAAAGGTGATATTAATTGGCTAAAACACCCCTGTTAACTTGTGATAAGGATTTTAAAAAGCCAAAAATATACAGAGTAATAAAATATAGGAAAATTTGATTCTAATAATCCAACCTTTTACCGGTCTTATTCTATTAATCCAACCTTTCAATTATAGCTGATTAATCCCACCTTTACACCCCATTCTATTTTATCAGGCCCAACAAGTCATCCACCTTCTATAATAGGTTGCCAGTCCACATGTCGTGCTATGATTGGTCTAAAATAATTTTAAAATTTTTTTTTTTTATCACATTCATTTCCTCTTTCCTGTTTTCTCTCTCATTCCTTTCCCTCAACCTTACCCTCTTCCCTGCCCCTCAACTCCATGAAAGCCAACATACTCTCAACCACCCAAACCACCACTACAGCCCGTCCAAACCACAGCAGCCACTTTGCTACCTTTCGGATTTTAAGGGTTTCGG
The DNA here is from genome assembly GCF_948465745.1 of Chenopodium album. NCBI lineage: Eukaryota > Viridiplantae > Streptophyta > Magnoliopsida > Caryophyllales > Amaranthaceae > Chenopodium > Chenopodium album. The sequence goes on from NC_137847.1 coordinate 8,353,674, forward strand.
TGGGTGGGGTTTCGGGTTTCAAGGGAAGGAGCTATGGAATTTTATTTCTAGTGCTGCTAGACAGAGCAACACTCCTAGCGCTCTTGTCCAGAGCGAAGAGAAGGCGAAAAAGCGTTTCCATCGAGAATTGAATGGAGTTTTCCCGTATTTCCACCAGAGAATCTAAGATTTCAATCGGTGGGATTTCGGGTTTCAGTGGGTCTTGAGTGTTGGCCGGAAAGAAAAGGGAAGGGGGACTAGTAGGCCGGAAAAGGGAGGTTAGGGGGAAGGGGAGAGAGTGGCCGGAATATTTGTTGGGTTTTCGAAGGAAGGGTTGGCCGGAACAGCAGATCAAGAGGGGAATTTGGCCAGAAAAGGAAGTTAAGGGGGCGGGAAAGGAACTGGCCGGAATTGGTTGGGTTGCTGGGTAATTTAGGCTGCCGGAATCCATGGGCGACTTGAGGGAAGGTGGGTCATTGGTGGTTGCTGAATTTTATTTTTAATTTTTTAAAATTCTTTTTGTTTTGTTAAAAATTGAAAAAAAAAAAAAATATTACCTAAAGAACAGGTAACTGGTCAGGTTGGCCTAATAGAATAAGATGACCCCTAAAGGTGGGATTAATCAAGAATAATCAAAAGGTGGGATTAATAGAATAAGACCGGTGAAAGGTTGGATTATTAGAATCAAATTTTCCTAAAATATATTTCAGAGCTTTATATATTTAATGCATTTTCTAAATTAGCATTAATTTGAAAATATGACAAAGTTCCTCATAAATTAATGTAGCTAATATTCAATTTAACTTAATTATATTTCAATTTTTAGGATTCTTACGGCCTGCATATGTCGTTTTTCTAATTTCTGTATTAGGACTTAGGCCTTATTCACTTCATCTTATTTTTGGTGAACTGAAATTCTTTTTACTGAACTGAAATTATTTTTGCTGGATTATAATTATTTTATGGCAAAAGCTAATGAGCGCCCCCGGGGCGTTAGATAAGAGAATTAAAGTGCAAATATTAGAGTAAAATTAACATTAATTACACCGAACGATGCGTGATTTTGTCATGCATTCCTAACTTAATACCATTTCAACCAATATAATTACTCCTTATCTAACGCCCCGGGGTGCCCGTTAGCAAGTTACTGATTTTTACTGAACTGAAATTATTTTTGTTGAAAGAAACTTATTTTTACTGAACTAAAATTATTTTTTATTGAAATAAAATTATTTTTACGAAACATTATTTATTTAAGGTGAAGTGAACAAGGCCTTACATCATTGAGAGAAAAAAAGATAGTAGAAGCCTTTTTTATTATCTTAATCATATGTAAAATCTTACTAGATACATAAATGTAATTATACGGAGTATTTAGCAACACTTACATTCTGTATCACTTTTGTCCCACTTGATTCTGTTCTCTCTTTCGATGTCAAGTTCATCTTCTTCATCGTCATCATAGTTGCTACTTTCTGTTTGTAAATTCCCCAAATACCTCTTTTTTGACATATTTGGACAAGAGCTTTGAGGATATATCTTCTTTCGAAGCATTGCTCTCAAGATCTACAAGATTCAACGAACAATCATTATTCATAAATCCCTAGTCACATAAATGTATTTTACTTTTATAAAATAGTTTAAACTGACAAGTAATAATACATTGATATTTTTTAACTGACAGATTATAGAACAAATAATAAAAGTGTTGGTACGTTAGTTAAGTAGCCAAATAACATAGAAAGAAGGGATCAGAATACGTTGAATGTATGATTACCTTACTAATTCTCGACTTAGGGACCGTAAGAGTTGGATCCTTTAGACTACGTGTTGGACCCATCCCTCCAACACCACAAATGAACGCCTTCTTAAGGAGGAATGTCAATGACTTTTTACCAATAAGTTTACTACCATTGTTATCCAAGTACACATCTTTGGCTTTATTGTTGTTAGACACGACCATTGTATCATCATGTTCATAGTCCGGTTTGTCTTCGTCCTCATCATCATCCTCTTCTCCGTCGTCCTCTTTTCTATTAGCATCTAAACTCGATAAACAATTGAGATCATTTGAGGACATTAACGCGTTCAACTCCTTTTGAAGCTCTTTAACCTCTTCCAATGTGAAGTCAAGTATAGGGTTTTGAGATGGAGGAGAATTCTCTTTAACATTATCATCTTTTGATGATTTATTAAAAAGTGTACCAATTGATAGAAATCCTTGAGGCCAATCACTAAACTCCTCTTTTTGAGCTCCTAATTGTGGAGTTTGATCTATAGGAAATGGAACAATATAATTGGTTAGTGAAGTATTTTTTTTCCCAAAAACATGGCAAAAGATCTAACTATATACTACTGAAAAGTACATGTAATTAAACAAGGATTAGGACATGTAATTAAATCTAGGACCACCTTAACTATCTACATTGTCCAACACTACTGTACCCTGGGAAAAAAATAGGAAAAAAAAAAAAATAAAATAATAAAGTGGATATGTTTGTACAAAAATCTTGTAAATTTCTTATATCAAATATACATGTCAGCGATACAACTCTCTCAGAATCCCTGAAATATGATGGGGTTTAATAGATTAAATTATAAGACAAGCTTTGATCAAAAGCTAAAAATTGATTACTCGTAACTTGATCCACATAAGATACATATATATATATATATATATATATATATATATATATATATATATAACAGTTACACTAGATATATCCAGGGGTGGAGGAACTCACTTTTGTTAGATGCATGAACCTTTGTATTACTAGTATTGTTGCTTTGTGATCTTCCATTGAACTTGCCATGCATCCAGCCGAAAAGCTACATAAACAAGTAAAACAACACAAACAAAAATACTGATTTATAAGAATAAAATCTAAACACAAAGTAGAAAATTAATCTAAGATTCCAAAATTTGGTACATGCATTTAAATTTATAAATATTTTAACAACATACCTTCATTATTATTAGGACAAATGAGATTCTTGAATTGAAGCAAAAAGAAATAGAGTTGAAAGTGGACTTACAAAAAAAAGTGTTTGAAAATAAATATAGAGTTTTGTTAAGCCAATGTGAGCTAAATAAGTAGGACAACATTATATAGAAGTGAGCTTTCATGGGAAAATTCCATAGCCAAATCACTAGTTGCTAATTTGGTTCAAGTTCCCATGTCATGCATTTTGTCGCTTTCCAGCTTTCTCTAAACTCTTTCTTCAATTAATTATCTTAATATCATAATATTTTTATTTTTTTTAAAGAAATATCTTAAATTAATTTAGAGTAATGTTATATGTAGCACTAAGGGTTATATATAAGCATTAAATATTCTCTTGGAAATTGTATAAAATTATGAATTCATGACAAAAACACGATAAATCAGTGTAATTAGTGTGTAAATTTTTTTGATTTCTTAACTTTTTACGATAATAAAGTGTAAATTTAATACTTATGTAGCCCTAAAGGTTATATATAACATTTTCCATTAATTTAACTATTTCCATCTCAATTGTCTAAAAATACAAGAAAATTACAAGTATTTGATCACCTCAATCAGTCAATCGTCTACATGATCATTATGGTATTTCATTTGCCAATTATTATAAGTTTTTAATTACCACCATTTTTACAACATTGGATTGGTTGTATTGTGATAAGTCCGGCCCCTTGTATTCTATAACCACTTATAAACTTGTCAACATATAACATAATATATTATTCTATCTGTATCTAAAAGTTCATCTTAATTTTTAATTGTCAATCAAATCACCACTAAACTAATATACGTAACTTGAGATATAATTAAGGAGTAAAAGTTAGTAAAGTTTGGGATATGATCCCTTAGCTTAACATTTACCATCTTCTTTGATTTTATTTCTAGCTCTATTCTCCTATACCCAAAAACCCTAATTCCTATTATTACTAATATTCTCAGTCATAATTAATTGATAATCATAATTTTGGATCTTGAAATAGGATGCTAGCATCTTAAAATGAACGAGTGGCAAAATTATTAAATATATGTCATATCCTTAATTAGTTAATTATGAGGGATTGAGTCAATGTTCATTAGCAAGTTTATTTCAAACCCTTTGTCACATGTATACATTTAAGCATTAATAGTTTAATCTCTCCCATTTTACATTATATTTTGGCTATATATTAAGGGTATGTTTAATTTACCTAATTTTCACTTATCTTATCTTGTCTAATTTGAACTTACCTAAACTTATATGAACTTATTAAAACTTAATTTAGTTGTAATTTGAACTTGATAGCCCTTATCAAAACTTATTTTATTTTTCCTCAACTAGACTTATATGAACTTAGTTGAGCTTATTAGACCCGAAATACTGAAACAAGCTAAGTGAAAATAATATAAGGTGAACAAAACATGCCCTTCATATTCTATTAACTAGTCCTTGCTCTATAACTGCCAAAGCTAATGCATGCAATCCTTACCATGAGGAAAAATCAATCTTACATTTCCAATAAAGAAAAATCTTTGACAATAAATTAAATATAGAACTAAATTATTAAATTACCTTACTATTTGAACCCATGCATTCACAATCCACTTTGCATAGACAATAAACATAAACTAGCTACTAAGCATTTACTTCCACAGAGTTTCTTGCTTTTTCCGATCCAAAACTTCAACTTTTTGTTCAAAAAACAATATCTTGCTCATAGTATGAAGACAAACAGAAAGAGTTTGCAAGCTAAGGAGAATATTTTTGAGGGAATTTGATTTATTTTGATGAACAAGATGAGGTAACCCTAATGTTTATGGTATGGACAGAAATAAAGGAAGTGGGGGTGTGTACTATTTCACAGCTCATGGGACTTCTAATTTGGGGGGTGCATGCCCCATGCTCAATTATCATGAAAACAACCCTAAGTTGTCCACCAAAAATGTCCCACATTACCAAACAATAATTGTGTGCTACGCCTTGCTTTCTATGCATTTTCCTACTCCATCATTTATATGATCTTGTCTATGATGAAGACAAGAATATAATGTTCATACATATAATAATATACTACTGTGATCAATTATATCCAAGGGTCCAGGAAACTTTAATTATATAAATTTGTGAATAGCTAGTAGAGTGAGATGTCAATTCATCTTACGTGTGTTATTATCGACTTTATTTTACTGATGATAGCCTTGTTTGATAAATGATTTTTAAAAGTGTAATTGGATGAGGACACTTTAATGTGATCAAATAACGAAAATTTATGTTTGATTACGATTCTCAACTGGGTGGTGATTTGTGTGTGATAGTTATGGATTAGAAGGTCGTTTGTTTTTTTTTTTTATTTGTGTAGAACATAGACAACAAACTACATAGATGATAACTAAAATTATTTTTTTTGGGCTGCCCATAACCTTGGAAAAGAAGTCGAGTTGAGCGTGGAATATAGTCCCAAAAAAGCTATCTAAACCGTCCTTTTACGGGCCGGACCGGACTAGATTTGATCAGGTCTAGTTTTAATTAGATGATAAAAAATGAATAAAGGTGAACATGACTTAAAAAATAAGATGAAAACGAACCATGAGTAAAATTCACAAAAAAACGAAGGAATTATTTGTTACTCCGTACATTAATTATAACTAGGTTAGATCCCGTGCCATGCACGCTAATCTACAATTATATGTAGTTATATATTATTGATTGATAAGTATTATAATCATATATTAGTCGAGCAATAATAAAAGTATGTGATAGGTTGATTTGTATTTGCATGAGCTTCTAATACACAACTAAAACAAAAGTAGGCAAAAAAATCCAAGCAATCCTTTTTCTTGTTGAAAAACAGGTTATAAATTATTTTAAGAATATATTTTTGGGTTTGTAGTTGCCAAAACTTTTTTAAAAAGATTTGTGAAATCTTTTTTATATTAGTTATAATAGATACTACATTAATATGGAATATGTATACAAAAATAAATTATTTTTATAAATGATTTGTTTCCTTAATAAGTATTTTTTTAATATAAAAAAAAAAGAAAAATAACTAAGAACACACCGGAAGATGACACGTGTCATTGCTGGTGTGTATTTTAGTATATTGTACTAGCTTAAAGCTTGTGCCATGCACGGTAAGTCTAATTTTTGTAAGAAAATTAATTATATCCAACAAATAAAATTTGATAAAATATACAAATCAAATACATATAAATTATAATGTCATAATCTATATTAATAGGCAAAGTGAAAAATTATTTAAAAATGGATTTTTTAGGCTGCCCAAACCCGAGAATTTTTCAGGCGAGAAATTGGTTTGATCATATCTAGTGGTCATATTAGTAAATACTTAGTAATAAATGCATTTTTAATAAACATCAATCAAACAACAAACTAAAATCTTCTTTTTCAAAAAAAGAAAAAAAAAATCTTCACTAAAACTATTAGCAAAAGTGCAAATATTCACAAAATTACAAATAATATATCCCCTTTTTATATCTAAAAAATCATTTGTCAAACACAACTTTTATAGCTATGCACCTATACTATACTTTATAAATCCTTAATTTGTGATAATATGTACGTATAGTAGTAAAATTTCAAAAACAAAATAGTAATTAACTTAAATATGTAGTTATATTAAATTGAAGTTGAAATTGAAATAAAATATTAGGTAGCTAAAGTATTTTAAAAAAAAATAAGTGATGTTTTAAAGTAATTTCTATAACATATTATATGAATCAATTTATTATTACTTTTTTGACAAAATCTAATAATACTCCATTTAAAAGATAATTAAAAAGGAGTTGAAATAATTATTTAGGTAAATGTATATAGAATAATTATGAACCCCAAATAAAAAATAATATATATTTGTCATAAAGATAATATAAAAGATTTGAAATGATATTATCATAGAAACAAATATTAATTAACAAAAAAAAAAAAAGGTTAAAAAAGGAAGGGGAGTTTTGGAGGGAAAAAACAGCACCAGGATGTGACATGTGTCACTCCTGGTGTCTGTTTTAGTATTAAGTTATTGATTATTGATAAATATAGATTATTGATTGAGAAGTATTATAATCATAAATTAGTCGAGGAATAATAAAATAAAGTATGTGATACGTTGATTTTTGCAATTATTAATTGTAGCTTCTAATACACAACTAAAACAAAATTAGGCAAAATTAATATTTTTTCTTATTGTAAAACTGGTCACAAATTATTTTGAGAATATGAATTTTAATTTATAGCTGTCTAATTTTTTTTTTTTTCATAAAGAACTGTGAACTCTTTTTATTTTAAATATAATAATTAATACGTGTCAATATGTAATAAAAAATAATATTATTTTTGTAAATGATTTGTTTCCTTAATTAATAGTTTTTTTTTCTTGTCAGAAAAAGAAAATATAACTGATGACACACCAGGAATGACACGTGTCATTACTGGTGTGTCTTTTAGTATATACTATTATTACTATTATGGATGATTATTGATTATTGATTTTCTCTTTATCCCTATTTCTCTTTGACAACTTCATGGATCGGATTTTCCCATCAATTGATCTAGCTTGTGATTGCTACATTAGAAGTACTTTATTTCTTCTCTATTATTTAATTAACTTTTAATTAAATTCTTACACAAAAATCTCCTAAGAGGGCATATGGTTCACGTAATGGTATGAGTTTGGAATCACAAATGACACTAAGTTGGTATAGCGCGTGGAACTTGGTTTTTAATACCTACCCAGTGTTTGGTTATTGTTCGAGAATGAATTTTTTTTCTTTTATTTGGAACCTAGAGGTTTGGTATGAGTAGGGATGTCAATGGATCGGAGATGGATCGGCAATGCTTTATCCGCCTCCATCCACCAAAGATCCATCCATCACCCAATCCATCTATCACCTAATTTACCTTTATCCACATGCGATCCATCCATCATGGATAAATCGGGTGATACTTAGGGTGAAATAATATATATTATACAATTTTGCACTTTCATGATAAAAATAAAGATTTTTTATTTTTTTAAAAAAGTGATTTTTTATATTAAATACCCTTAAGTACCTTTCAAAGTTGGTTCCCACCAAAAAAACTAAAATTTAAAGCTAAGGGCTTGTTTGACATGTTTTCTATTTTCAGTTTTCTACTATTTTAAAAAAATAAAAAAAGAAAAAGGTGTTTTTACTTTTTTATTGTCAATTTTTATAATTATCATAATTTTTTTAAAATAAGTTTGACTATTTTTTTTATTCATTTTATGACATATATCATATGAATATATGATTTTGAAAACAGAAAACCACAATTATGTCATATAGGTCTATGTATTGTACACCTGATTTTACATTCCATCTACTTCTCTTAATTTCAATGCAAAATACTGTAAGAAACAGACACATGATTTTGAGACGAATATAATAGTATTCCATCCGTCTCTAAATTACATTCTTACTTCTACTATTTATTACTCACATAATAGAGAGAAGTAGGAATGTAACTTAGGGACAGAAGGAGTAAATTTTTAATATTTTTGTAATATAAAATTAAAATTTAAATTTAAAATGGAAATAATAATTTCCTTAATAAGTGAAAATAATTAGAGGAATTGGTGTAAAATCACATGGTGTTCAACTGTTCATACTGTAGTCTAGACAAAGAAGGCCAAGAAACAGTCTAACCATACGATTGGAGGATTAAAAAATTAATAAATGACATCATCAAATCCAGGTGTCAAACGACAGTACTGTTGATGGATTCTTAATATGATATCAAATCAACACGTGTGTCCAAGATTTATCTTGCCGTACAATATGTTAGGTTGTCCGTCTATTCAATACAAATTTAGAAACAACTAGCCTACTTTCTTCCCTAATTTTCTTCATTTTATTTTCTATTTTTAACATTTTTCATTTTTTAAATTTTTTTTACTGTACAGTATACAGTGTTATTCAGGTTTTTTACCACATTGATTCATGGGATTAGGGTGTGTCTTTACGCAAATGTTTCACTTTATGCTGATACAATTGGTCAATTGACTAATAACATTAGTTTCACAATTCCAAAATCCAAAAGAATTTTTAAAAAAAATTAAATGATTAATAGCATTGATCCACTTAAAAATATGTTTCAATTGTACTTTTGAAATTATACTTAACAATTTTTTTTACTGTTGCTAATGATTCCACTAAGATTTGACTAATGTTTAAACTATGATATGCACATGATTTTAAGGATCTTTTTAACAAAATATGCATGACTATGAATAATAAGTTGTTAGGTAATTGTGACCCAAATTCTATAACTCTAAGGACCTGTTTATATTTACTGAACTGATCTAAACTGAACTGAATTGAACTGAACTGATTGGAGTTGAACTGAACTGAACCGAACTAAACTGGACTGAATAGAGTTGAAATGAATATTTTATGAGAGAAGAAAATTAGGAGTTGAACTGAACTGAGCTGAGCTGAACTAAACTGAATTGAAATTAAGATGAAGTGAATAGGCCCTAACTAATTACATCTCAAGCTTGCTAGAAAACGCTACCATGTTGAGAACTGGCAGAAATTTGTGGAAGAATCTAGACTGTTAATGAGATTCTAGATTTATGTGACAATTTAAAGAGCAAATATGTAGAAGTTTCGATACACTGCATTCACCTATGTACATCATCTATAAATATAAATGTTGGACATTTAAAGAAACTATCTCTAATATTTATTTATATAGGGTAACTTTTATTTATTATGGGGTAACTTTTAATTATATTTAAGAACAACTTTATAATGGATGTACAATTTTTATTGTCTCCCTAATTTTTTAAATGTTTGTACTGTACGTGATAGTTGAGTGATTTGATCTTGTAAGTATGTTGTCATTTGAACGGCTACTCTGTCTATAGAATACAATTCCATATTAAAACTAAGTTAAACCCTAGGGTTATGATGCTTGGTGCCATTGATAAGCTTAGACTTGGACTTGGGAGTCACAAATTTACAATCCAATTAATCCCATTATATTACCATTATATTCTTTTATTATTATTATTTTAAAAAGGATCTATTAATTTTATTTGACAAACAAATAATTGCAAAGTTAATATTTTCAATTTTGATTAAACATTATCCAAGGAGGCTCATGATCAAATGTTACATATATTGACCAACTTAACCAAAAATTTAAACTAATGGTTGAAGCCCAAAGTTTTGTTTTATATAATTTGTTACGATATCTCATTATCGATCGAGATCCATTGACATTGAATATTAGTGCTGTCTCAAACATTTTTGGAGTCCGGAGCAAAAATTTAAATAGGGGCCCCGACCCTAAATTACAAAGTGTAATTTATACTTAATTCAGCAACAAAATATTTTGCCCCTTATTATTATATTGGATTAATAATTTGAATTATTTTTTTCACCACCGTGTATTAACTAAAACTTTGACGGGCATCACAAAATTTGAAACGAGAGAGAAGAGGGTAATAATATACTTCTTCTATTTCATAATAATCGCAACAATAACACATATGTCAATGCACAAATTTGACTATTAATATTATTAAGAGAGTTAAGCATAAGAGAAACACTTCACTTTTTGATTTTTTCATCTTTAAGGACCTCCCACTTTTTATTTCACCTTTGAGGACTTGTGGTTAACTTTCCGATAATTTAACTCAACTTTAACTCACCGGAGTAAATAAAATAAATAAAAAAAAACTTAGGTCCTTACTTAATTTATGTCAACATTATTTTATCAATTCTTTTTTTTTGTTTTTTTTTTAATGGATTTTATCAATTCTTTATACATCATGAAGTGCAAACATATATCATAATTAATTCATTATCATGCATAAATGTTAGTTCATCAATCAGAAGTATTTCTTTCTCATTCTCTTGGGCAGTTGCTCCACCGACGGATAATTGAATTTTTTTTTCCCTAATTTTTTGGTTGATCGGTTTTTTATGGTGTATTATTTGATAAGGTTGATGATAGTTTTGTTTTTTATGGGTTGGATTTGATTGTTTTTGGGCTTATGTGGTTTCGGATTTAATGAAAGTTTTATTTTACTAGTTCTGTTTCTTATTATTTGTAATAAAGGGTTATTATGTTTGAGATATGTATAATAATTCATTTTTTGTAAATAATAAGAAAGTGAAGTAATATTTTTTTTCATTTTTTTTTTCTCATTTTATTTTTGGACAAAGAGACTTGATGGAAGTTTGGTAATTTGTGACATCTAATTCGGGTTAGTACTGGATTTTGATTTGATGAATCTAGTTCAAAGTTGATTAATTAAATGATATGTTGTATTATTAAATTAGTAAATTAATAGAAATGGTTTCAATGGAGGAAGAGGAATTGTTCACACTTAAACTACTTAATTAAAAGTGAAAAAAAAAATATAAAAAAAATGAGAGGTCCTTAAAGGTGAAAAAAAATGGAATGTTAGGTCCTAGAGTTTTGTTAACTTATTAGTGATGTCAGAACTTTATGCTTAACTCACCTTGAGTTAACTTAACTCCATTTTGGCCGAAAATCAAAACTTAGGTCCTCAAAGGTGAAAACAAAAGTGGGAGGTCCTTAAAGGTGAAAAAATCGAAAAGCAAAGTCCTTCCATTATATTTAACTCATTATTAAGAAGTATAAAATGTTAATATATATATATACTTCCTCCGTTTCTTTTTAGTTGACACGTTTAATTAGTCATGTTTAATTGCCAATGATCAAATTCAACCGTTAATATCTTTAATTACTAATTTCCAAAAATTATAAAAGTTTATATTTTGAAAATACATATCGTAACGTATCTAACAAGACTCCACATGACTATATTTTTCATTACGTATAAATCACGAAATATGGTCTAAGGGAAGTGTGTGAATAGTGCTAAAGTCAAAACATGTCAACTAAAAAAACAGAGGTAGTATAAGTTGATCCAAAAATATTTTACATGGCAACATATGTTTTTTATATATTGGTAAAAAGCATTAGCATGGTTATAAGCATATATATTAGTATTTAAAAAATTCATTTTATTTTGTAAAAAAAAAATAAAATTACGATGACGGGCCGACGAATAAGGTGGTTCTTGAGCTGTCGCTCAAGGTGCTCCCCTAATAGACGGCCCTGTTGAATATAATGAAGTGTGGATAAAGCATGAGCATGTCATACCATATGACCAAGTTAACCTAAAGTTAAAGTTATTGGTTGGAGCTCAGGATTAATTTATATACTCTATCAAAAGATATGATGGGATCACCATATAAGTTTGTTGGGACTAATTTGATAGGTCAATAGCTCTCTCTTAATGAAGAATTGAAGAAAGAAAAATGAGGATAATTATATATTGATATTGTACAGATTTGGACTAATCTCTTGTGTATTATAGATTTTAGTGTGGGATTAAGGAGTATTTATTAATCAAGGTCATGTTGCATTGCCCTGACCTTTGGTTAATTTGGGCTAAAAGCCAAAACAATATCCTACTATTAGAAACCAATATGGAGTAGTTAAATAAGCAAAATGAAATACTTTTTTTTTTTTGATTGAAAAATGAAATACTTTTTGACTTACAAGTAACCAATATAAAATTTGAGATCTTATTAGACATCCAAATAATGATAGCCTGTTTAACCTCGTGTACATAAAAAAAGCAAAAATTAAAATTCTCCTATATATCATCATAGTTATCAATACTAGTATTTGTTTTCCTTTTTCTCACTAATTTTAGCAATCTCAAGATCAACCAAAACTTTGGTAAATCTTGATCAATTTTCTATAAAAATAACACCTCTTTAGTTTGCCCATCAAGAAAGCAATGAAAGACTCAAAATATCTCGATAGGTACGTTAAATTAGCTTAGCTTGCATCATTCATGCCTTATTTAGAATCATAGGAAGAATAGAAAACTAAACAATTTGATACTTTCCAAAGTTAGAAGGTTTATCCCTCGGAAATTACCAAGTATAGAAAGTTGGTAACGTCAAAACAACTCACGCCAAATTTAGATTAATAATTTGAAAATCCTACCGCCCATTTCATTATATTATGGGCATGCATCTCAAAAAAGGAAAGACTTTTCCAATACTATATGCTCCGTACACATAATACGTAAACCTCTTTCTTAGAAAGCGTGAACCCATTATTTTGCTTGGAAATTCAACTAATGCAAATGATAGGTTGAACTTAAAAGTATAATGTTATGGCTCGACTTTCTTTGAAAGAAAAAAAATTAATTGAATTTGCAAACATTCTGATAGAGGTATATGCTGAATTTTTAGATTTAGGATATACATATGTCACAAAAAATGTGACTAAGACATTCTTTTGCAAAATTATATCATAAACCTATGATTACTTAGAAAATATAATCAATTATCATTATCAACACTTGCACTAATGTTGACAAATAGCTTTAAGTGTGCGGTATGTTCCAGTAATTAAATTACTTAATTCGTGACACTTAACTTACAAGAGTTGTTTTAAAATTAAAAAAAAAAAAAAAAAAGCCCACGACGGTCACGTGACCACGTGTCATGCCAACAAGCCCTCATAATTTTCATTTCATGTAATTAGCAAATTGGTCAAAAATAAGCCGATTAGCTTATATTATTAGAGTCGTCAACTGTTGAAAATGTTGCTCATGCACAGCCTATGGCCCACTGAAAACTGAGCCGGGCTTGTGGAAGGCCCGTGCCCATCCAGTCATTGGACCCATGTCCAGCTCTACCTTTTTTTTAAATGAAAAGGTAAACAAGAAGTTTATAATTACGTTTTTTTCTCAAGACTATACCCTAACTTATCAAGAATAAAAATATATATTTAGTATAACGGATCGATATCTTAGTGAGGTTGCATATAGTAACTTAAATAAGCAACATAATCAGCTGCTCTATTACCCTCTCTGTACCTAGCTTTACTTGTGTTGTTCATGGATAGAACATAGAAGATGTGAAATGTAATATATGGGGCTTAATTAATTACATAATACTAAAAGCGAATAAAAAAAGACACTTGTCAATATTGCATTAAAAATTTTCCCTTCAAAAGTACCTTCTTAAAATAAAAAAAATAAATCAAAAATCAATCAATCAATTACATAATACTAAAAGCGAATAAAAAAAAACACTTGTCAATATTGCATTAAAAATTTTCCCTCCAAAAGTACCTTCTTAAAATAAAAAAATAAATCAAAAATTGTATCTAAATTATGATATTTGTTTTATATAAAATATAATTCCTTTCCAAAAATATTAAACTATCCATTATAAATGTTACATGTAATTTAAATATTTTCTCTTGCAGATTTTTATTAATAATATACACCTTTTAATATATGAGTCATTCTATTTATATAATTTTTATAATATTATTTTTAAAAGTGTTTAACAACCGTGCATTGCACGGGATTTAAGCTAATTTGTCATATATTGGTAAATTGGTGCAAACTGCAAAGTAACGTGTGAGAACATAAAGGGAACCTTAAAGGGGTATATTGAAACGTGTCATGCAAAGGCAGTAACATATATATTTACGCTTCATAGTTTCTAAACTAAACAAATTCTGCCTGTTTTTCATGCTTTTGATTCTAAATTATCAGTCAGTGATCGATTACGGTTTCAGAGTTGTTTCTCAGAAGGTTATCCCAGGTTAGGAATCCTCTCTCATCATGTATTTTAGTTAATTCTTCGATTCTTTAACTCACGTACGTGTCTATTATACATCTGGGTGTATCTTGTGAAGTTTAGAGGCTATGGGAATGAGGATGTAAAATTGTGTCATGTTACATTCAAACACGGGCGGAGGATAATTTGTAGAGCACGTGGGAATAAGAATATGAAAGGATGTAAAATTATGTTGGTGTATATATGTGCAATGGAAAATTGTATTAGAGTAGATTTTTGTAATGTGGATAGATTTGGGATAAAACCAGTTTTATCTTTGATTGATTCAATGATTTTTAAATTAATTTGCTGGTAAACTTTTCTTGGAAAGATTTTCCATGGGAATTTGGTCAAAAATTGGGTGCTGCTTCTTACCAATTTTCGAGGAAAGTTTAACATGATAATTTTTTTTTTTTTATTCGACTGGTAATTTGTTGATTGCTTGTTAATTTGTTATGGTTTTAGTGATAATTTTATTTTCCATGAGAATATGTGAAAGAAATGCGTTCAATGAGGAAATATTGAAGTATTGAAGAACTAGTTATGCCCCTTATTACCTTGTAGATCTAAGTACCCTTGGTTAAACCTAATTTGTTATTTTTTATTATACAACAGGTTGTACCTGTTTTTTTTTTATCTTGTGTAATTTGCTCATTTTGGGAGCTCTAAATAAGCTAGCGCACACTCAGTTGTATCATGTGCATGGTACACGTCTTGGTGATACTATAGTATACGAAAGTACAAAATGAAAACTTGCTAAGGGAGATTGTCTTGGTGTTTAATTTGTTGAATTGGGTTATTAAGAAGCATCCCAATAGGCAATGGCAATACTTGTTCGATTTATCTCTTCCAATTTGGATACCATAAGACGGGCTTGAATTTTTTTTTTTAGTAATGCAGTTAGAACGAACTCAAATACGCTACATAACATATATATTGATAATTACTTCCTTTATCAATGAGCTTTATGTTCATTAGTTAGATACTATGCTAGATTTTCAGCTTTTGTTTAGACAAGTTAATTACTTTTAAGGTTTTGTAGTGGTGAAAAGTTGGATGTGGGAGATGTTCAGCCAAGATATCCACCATTTTCTTGGTGTGCCTGTCAGTCTTGCCAGCGTAATCGAACATGAAATGACAGAATACAAGGAAATCCGCAGACCAGCCATTATCACTGCAGGATTCTTTGCGTTGCTGGCTTCAATTCTCTCCATCGTTCTGATATTTCAACATCTAAGAGCTTATAATAATCCTGCGGTACACTCTTTACCTGTGACATTATGTTTTGATGCAATCATTTGTGTCATATTTGGATTGCTGGTATGATTGTTGATTTTATCTTAAATGCCTTAGAATAGATAAGTGATACTCAAAATTTGATTGATATGATTTATCATAGCAGCATAACTACAAATATGCGAAAAGATTACAACTAATGATGTAAGCAATCAAAATTTCTAGTTTTCAATCTTCTAGGCTAGTTTATTTCATTTCATTCACATCTAACCGATGAAGGGTTAAGTGTATAAATATGATGTACATTAAATCATGGAACAAGTAGGATAGGCTGAACATTGTGAGGAATCTAATACAAATATGTAGGCTGGTAAGTGATAACATATGGTGTGCAATAAAGAAGCTTCAGCGCAGGCAATTTCACTTATTATAGGAATTTACGTGTTTACTAGAAGTTCGTATCATTGCAGTGTGTTTACTTCAGCTTGATATGCTTCACAGCCTTCATTGATGGCTGCTTTCATGTCTCCTTTTCTTTGTCAAATGAAAATGTTATGTAATGACTACTTTGATATGAAAAATTCTATCCAGGAGCAAAAATGGATCGTAGCTGTGCTTCTCATAGTTCCTATCTATGCCACTGAGTCAGTAAGTATCCTTCTTAGGTTCTGATTTCTGTTTGCTGAAAAATTATAGACGTATAGAGGCAGTAACGGAGGAGGGCAGCAGCCTAGAAGGAGGCTCTGAGACTCTGGTCTTATGGTCTATTTTATTTCCTCTTTCTGTTGTTTTTTATTTCTTTGTTAAATTTCAATTATTCTTCAATTCTCCTATTCCACCAAATAAGGTGAAAGGTGACTCTTGAAATAAAATTTGTAAGTGTATTATAAGAGACTGTTACAGATAATCTGATTAATTTTCTCTCTCGTAGATTATATCCTTGTCCAATCCTAAGACCTCTCTAGCTTGTGATATTTTGAGAAATTGCTATGAAGCGTATGCATTGTACGCTTTTGGGAGCTATCTAATTTCCTGCCTCGGTAAGTTTCAAGTTTCATCAGATTGGTAGACTGTGAAAGAACCAGTTCTTTATATTTCTGTTAGTTGTTATGTTGAGCCTTAGAGTTTCTCAGGTGAAGGTTCAATTGCAGAAATTGCTTCTTTCTCTGTATTATTAAGTCCTTTACCATCTTGTGCAATTCACTTGTAATTGTATTTGTAGAGGTAATCTGCCGCTGGAATTTTGTTTTCATATTTTGAAATACTTGTTGTGGTTCCTTTATGAGTATTCTGGCTTTAGCATACAATAAACCTTTGGTTTCTCTAGCTGATTGCAAGAACTTTCGATATATATATTTTTTTCTAATGACATTTGTGCTGCATTGAAGTATTAAATTTCATCTCATGGCAGGTGGAGAAGAAAGAGTACTAGAACTATTGAGGGATGAATCAAGAAATGTACTTAACAAGCCACTGCTTGAAGAAGGAGACACAGAACCAGAATTGTCACATCCATCCTCATTTCGTAACTTCTTTCTAAGGCCAACCGAACTTGGAGAACAATTGTTTTCTATAATCAAATTTGGTCTGGTACAATATGTAAGCATCTCTGCAGTTTCTGAAAATTGTGCTAAAGTTATTGTCAAACTAACATCTGCATAGTAACCAGATGATTTTGAAGACAGTTTGTGCGTTCCTAACTTTTGTTCTGGAGGTATGCGGTGTATATGGTGACGGTCAGTTCAAGTTGTATTATGGGTAAGCTAACTATATACAGAAATGTTGACAGTATGCTTATGATACTACTCTAGTTCAGTTTTTTTTGAAAGGCTACTCTAGTTCAGTTTGATCCAACTTTAAGTACAATTGTTGTCAATGGAATAGGTATAGTTGTATACCATATTAGTGGGCAGCATTTATGGTTTGTGATAAATTGCTATTGTGTTCGACTCTGATATTAGTCATCAGTGCCTTTTCAGGTATCCATATATTACAATTGTACTGAACTTTAGCCAAATGTGGGCATTATATTGTTTGGTCCAGTTTTATAATGTGACTCATGTGAAACTCAAACCAATAAAACCGCTTGCAAAGTTCATTAGCTTCAAGGCTATTGTGTTTGCTACCTGGTGGCAAGGCGTTGGAATTGTACTCCTGTGTACACTTGGAGTTCTGCCTAAAGACGGGATAGTTCAAACTGGTTTGCAAGATTTTTTGATCTGCATAGAGGTAAGCATCCAGTATCCTGCTGTTTTTTTTGTTTTTTTTTCTCCAATTTAAGGATTTTAAGCGAAACGAACCTACATCTTTCATCTTTTTTTAAGAGAACCGGCAGCAAGTTTTGGTTACATGTCTTATAAAGATGCTAGTCTTGTTTCATATATCATTATTATAGAAGTTGACTTGTTCACAGGCTACATGCACATAGTTATGGTTTGTTATCTGCACAGATGGCAATAGCTGCTATAGCCCATGTCTATGTCTTTTCTGCAAAGGCCTATCATTTCATCCCAATTTCTGAGTATGGAAAAATTAGCACCCGAACTGAGAAAACAGTCGTTGACATAGAGACAGGAAAGGACAAAGGACCAACTATGATTGAAAAGACAGAAACTGAGGTCAAAGCTCCTGGAACAAGCATCAGTGAGAGTGTGCAAGACATTGTCCGTGAGGGTGGTCAGCAGGTATAAACATATACTGGACTACTAGTTATTGAACGGTTTTCGACACCCAGAAATGGGCATTTTATAGTTAAAATGTACTGCTTCAATATTTTCACTACTGAATGAGTACATGGCAGGTGGTTGAGGATGTAAAGCTGACAATAAACCAGGCAATAGAGCCTGTCGAGAAGGGTGTAACGAAAATCCAGGAAAGCTTTCACCAGATAACAGTTGGTTCTGAGGACAAGAAAGAGTCTGATGTGGAGATCGAGGAACGTGTTGAGGATGATCAACAAGGAGTTCACAAGTCTCAAGTAACATCCGAAAAGATGAAGGTCACCAAAACTGTAAATGGAACTTCTTGATACACACTTATTTCTATTTTTTCGTCCTCCTTTTTAGGTATGGTTCACTAGGGAGCTGTAGCAGATTTTTTTTTTTTAATGTTACAGATTTTATTTGGTGCGTAAATGTAATACTTAGTACATTATGTAGGTGATTTTGTGCTAGAAATTTTTTTTTATGAACATGAGCCAATGTGCCAATATATTAGTGATTTTAATCAAATCATGATGCAAACTTGCACACATCAGAGAGTGTATTTAATATTACAATCAATGGAGTAATGGTTTTTGTTGTAAAGGACAGTGACACAATTTGAAATGATTTGATCTTACGTATGGAGTATAAAACACCCAAGAATTTACGAAGTTATCTCATCCAATTAGCTAGTGCACAATTGAGAAAAGCATCACAAGTTATATTACAGTTCATTCAAGGACAAATTACAATTGATATAGGTCTCATCCAATTTAGTGCATAATCGAGAAAACCATCACAAGTTTAATTACAGTTCATTCAAGATAAATCACAAATTGATATAAGATGGTTACGTACGTTTAGCAAGGTTTATTTTAAAAATTGAGAGGGGGAAAAACAAAAACAAAATAAAATACAGTTCTGCTGTAAACAAGGATTAAATACGGAATCAGAGGAAAATTATCAAAATTTGAATTTGGAACATTTCTATTGATCATCAACAATAGATAGCACTTCTGCTGTATACAATGTTTTTGCTGATGAAAGTTGCATAAATTGAATAAGTCAGCTATTCTCATATAAGTGATACTTATTTACTCACAAAATCTCAAGTAACTAAAAATAAAAAGGTAATTTACAGTAAGAATCTAACATATAACACAAGTCCCTAAAAAGTATAGACATAATTGAAGTGAGAATACCATGTACTGTACGGTCTGTAATATTTAGTTATTGTATCCTGAGCAGCATATTTCTGTACAGCATGCAATGCAGCCGAAACAAGCGAGGGATGTGAAAAGCTGAGTGAAAACAATAGCACATTGGTTATTGACCTTCGAACATGCCTGTACACAGCACATACAACAGCAGTATCCACACATTGTTGTGCAGCAATCTGAGGCTGCCCTTGCGAACACTTCAGCTGGTTCTGGCATTTTTGGTTCTTTAAAACCTGGAGGGATATTTTCAGCGGTTGCCTTCTTATTTCCGAACCCAATGCCAATATTTCTCAACACTTTTAGTCTCTTGGGCTCAGGGTCTGTCTTTTCTGCTTCACCTTTGCTCGGTGTTTTCTTCTGCTCACAAACAAACACACTACTATAAGTATAAGCTACAAACCTACAACATAAATGCTAGCCCACACCCTCAACATTTAAACATTGAAAAACACCTGAAATATGCTCATGAATATATTAAGATCCCAATCTATTTCAAAATCCCTGAACTGATATGTAATTTCAAGTATTATGAGGAATGCCTGAGTCCCTGAGATGTGAGATCAAAAGTCATTGGACAAACAATATGTAGATCTCGCAATTTTCCTTCTTGGTCACGGGGTTTTAACCAAAAAAAAAGGTTGTGCCACATACCCCAACTCTCTGATGTTACAAGAGGTAAGGGTATTGGGTCTACAGACTAATGCAGCATTCAAAATGGTTTTCTCCTTCCTGCTAACTGCCTCAGCACTACCAGGTGCTCAGTTAAGATTCCAACAATACTTTGGAGGGTGGACATGGAGCAGGAATTCAAGGTTCTTGAGAGTTGAGACAATGCCATAATACCCAACAAGTGTATAAGTGATTCATAATATAGTAAGTGACTAAGTGATGTCTCAACAATACCTGCTTTGCAATTACTTCTGCCTCTTTATTCAGGGTCTCAGTCATGAATATGGCCATGGATGTATATTCTGAGACAATGCCATTTTGAATGCTCAGTTTTACAACCTGCCAATCAAAGAATAATTGCAGACAATAATTAGTGTAAATTACAAACTGCTATAAAGTATGAGTAATTGAAGCATTGTAGTACTGAACTGCTGTACAGATGCTACCAAAGAACTAATATGATCTTCCAAGGCCTTATATATAAAAGATCCAGTTCATACAGCAGCAAAGAGTTCACACTCTTCACAGCATCATTGTTTGAATATCTCATCACCATGGTTTATGCAAAACTCTCTTTGCATGTGTGTTTAATTACTTATTTTAGATCAGATTTTTTTAAAAAAATAATTGATCAGACCTTATCATATAATTTTCAATTTTTTATTGTCAAATATCTTTAAATTTGTAATTAATAAAATTATGAAAAATACGTACTTGGAAAATACAAATTTATACAGATCTAATAAAACCTCATTTAATATTTTTTTTCCTTAAGGATTAGCGTACATAAAAAGGTCAAAGTTAGTGAAATTAAGCAATCATATCAAAGCAGGAAAAAATAAGTCTCAGATGAGATAAGCAACAATAAAGTGAACTAAACATAGCAATGTAATACTAACAGTACACGGCCAAATTAAAAGTTCATGTTTACAACATATTAGGTCTACTCTTTTGCATTAAGATATCACGTGAAGTTAATTTTTTTTTGAATTCAAACCCAAATCAAGTTCTTTTATCCTCCCCAAAACTTCTTTGCATTTATCTCTCTAGAGTAGCAAACCATATTTTCCCTCTGCTTTCTTGAATTCCATCAATTACTTTCCCAGATATCTTATTACCCTCTTTGCAACTTTGCAACTCTTTCCTAGCCTTCCTCTCAAAGCTTCACCCTTTACTTCTGCAAACTCACCATTTAGTCAACCTTGAGCAGTTTACATAGGATTAGCTGGTTTAAATATCTCCAGTGAATGTTTATAGAATTGTAACGACTCTGGTTTTTGATGATAGATCTGTTCTGATGGATAATTAAGAATTTCAACTTTTATTGTTCATAAATTACATGTAAAATTTTCATATTTGTCTTTTTTGAGTTTGAAATTTATGTTAACGGAGCAATATTTGTTACAATAATTACAAAGCATTATTTTCCTGTTTTTGAAATTATAATCTACATACTTCTCTCTCTAAAAATACAAGTCTATGCATAGCCAATATTTGTAAAAAAAATAAAGATCCAAAGTGATAAAACCCAGAGCAGACCGAAAATTAATCATACAAAACCAGCCTGGAAGAACTGCCATTTTTCAGTGGACAACGAACCAGAATAATTTCAGACCGGTTCCAAACCAGAATTTCAGGGCCCGTTCCATGATTTTACATTTCTAAAATAAATAATATTCGCAATTTCTTTTCCACAAGATTGTTAGTAGCATTTCATATGTCCTAATCACAATACACAAGTACATTATTTTCACTAATAAAAAGAATAAGTCATACGAATAAGATTTCAACATAGACCTTCACTCAAAAAATATTTTTAAGGGATACCAAGTCCCTGTTCTAGACTGGATTTTTCCAGGTATAGAAAACCGGAATCAAGGATTTTCAAGTACCAGAGACTGGGCCATTGTGTCAGGCCGTTGAACCATGCTCATACACACACTAGTACAATATTGTCCGCTTTGGGCCAAGCCCGCACGGTTTTGTTTTTGGGCTCCTTCCCAAAAGGCCTTTTTCTAGTGTATTGAGCATCACTTTATAAATAGCCCCTTCCATTGCTATTTCTTCCATGTGGGATTTGGGATGAAATTCCGAACAATCCTTCCTTCAGACCAAGGACCACATCACCACTCATGGCCTTCCCTTGAACAATAAACCCGATTTGTTACTCGCCCCCATTTTTTCGGTACCGCCGATACACCATCGGCTACCATGGTTCGCAAACCACCGGACCATGCCCACTCGCTCCAACCACGAGTTACAGGGCAACCCCACCGGTTACAGGCTCACCGCAAACCATCAGACCATGTCCACTCGCTCCAACCACGAGTTACAGGGAAACCCCACCGGTTACAGGACATCCCCTGGTCCTACCAGCTTGAACACCATCAAGAGGACTTTCGACACAAAGGGCACAAATCACCAAACTTCGAGGACACACGAGGAACACCCCCACATACTCCATGGCAGCCACCTGCCCCGGACTGAACCAACCCGGCTCTGATACCATTTGTCAGGCCGCCGAGGGCTTTTCATACATACTTGATAAAGTTTTGATCAAACCCGTCGTTGTCTTCTCATCCTTTACATTGTAGGCAACATTCTTAGACAATGACAATCTCACTACTCCAAGTGCCTTGCGATCCAAGACCTTCCAATCCTCCTCCAACATACCGGAGGGTTTCGTTTCCTCAAGAGGTTGATAAAGATCTCTTTGGTGCAAATAAACCTCTATTTGCATTTTCCAAAACCCAAAATCTTTTCCATCAAACTTCTCAATCCTTACTTTCTCGTCTTCCATTGTTAATCAATCCCAGAATTCAAGATTTCAAATTCCAAAAACAAACAATTGAAATTCCAACAAACAACTCAAATTTTGAACACCCACAACACCAAAAATTGAAACTTTAACACCAAAGAATCAAATTTTGGATTTTCAATCACAAACAACAAGCAAATTCCATACAAACTAATCCAAAATACCACCAAATTAACCTTGGCTCTGATAACAATTGAAAGGATTACGTATGTCTTAGCAAGTTTATGATTAACGACAATTAACAATAATCGAAGAACGAAACCAAGTAAAACAAAGAACAAGAACGAATTTACCGTGGGAACCCGAGTGCCGCGAGAAAACCCACCAATCCACTATGGAGTAACTTGATTATGATGATTACAAGCTCTCAATACACCATGAAAGCTCACATCTCTCTTAATTCACTCTCTTAAACCCTAAGAAGATGAACTAATCTCAAGAGGCCTTTCCTCTCTCTTAAATCTAACATCATAACCTAATTAATGACACACTTGAGTATATATAGTCCAAATACAAGGCAAATAATCCAAGGGTTAAGAATACAAGTTACTAACAAAGAAGAAATCAAGACCGTAAAACCGAGGCTCAAGATAAAACAGAGCCCCGAGAAACCCAGTGGAGCAGCCGCTCCGAATTCCTACACTGGACAGCTTCTCGTAAAACAGCCATATATTCCTCGTTTCTTGGCCAAATGAGCTTATGACCAGTCGTTGGAAAGCTCTTGAGATAAGCTATCACCTCCAACTTGAATCATCTTAAAATCCTTCCTAGATTGAGAGATATGCTCATTTGAAGTCAGCCCTTGCCTTTCATTGTTGCTTTGTACCAAGAAATCAACCCATAGCTTAACTACCAAAGCTATGTTCTCCCTTGCCTTCTTGAACCCATAACTTTACTTGATGCGCCGATTGTTTGATTTGAAGATGAGTGATGGTAGCTTGACAGCGGAACACATGAATGAGTTCAATTCGATATTGAGCCAATTGTCTTCGGTGGAGATTAAGTTCGATGACGAGGTGAAGGCATTGATTTTGTTGTCCTCTTTACCTACGTCGTGGAAAACGGTGGTGGCCGCTATTAGCAACTCTTCGGGGAAGACGAAGCTAAAGACTGATGATGTGAGGGATTTGATTTTGAGTGAGAGCACTCGAAGAAGAGAATCCGAGGAGGCATCTGGTGAGGCATATGCGTTTGAGAGTAGGGGAAGGGGAAGACAATAAGGTGGGAGTGCTAGTCATCATGGGAGGTCGAAGAGTAAAGGGCCGAGAAGATCGAATGCCAATGTGTGTGTTGGGGATGTGGCGGTGAGGGGCATGTGAAGAGAAGTTGCCCCAAGATTAAGAAGAAGGGGAAAGGCAAGAACCAAGGGAGTGATGAGGATGAGGATGCATCCACAAACTGGTGACGGAGTATGATTCAAATGCTTATGTGTAAGCACGGAGTGCTCCGTGGATGCTTGGGTTTTTGATTCCGGATCTTCGGTTCATTCCACTCCATGTAAGGAGTTGTTTCGGAGGTTCAAGTTCGAAAAGCTTGAGGATATTCACCTTGCAATGGTGAATGTGTCGAAGTTATGGGGAGTGGAGATGTGAGTGTGAAGCTCATGAATGGTGGCTTGTTGGAGTTGAAGGATGTCATGTACATCCCAAATTTGAAGAAAAGTTTGATTTCCGTAAGCAAACTGCCAAACTCGACAAAGCCAGCTACAAGAGTGTGTTTGAGGGGGGATCATGGAGGATTGTCAAGGGAGCTCTTGTTGAAGCTCAAGGGACATTGACCGGCTCCTTGTACACCTCGGAGAACACATGTGTAGGTGTTGAAGGGGGATGTGATTCTTTGAAGATGGTGTCGTTCATTAAAACGAGCCAAGAGTTGCGAAATCACATGGAAGTTGTGAGTGATGTGAAGAAGTCACACAAGGATGTTGTGTGAGTGAAGAATGAGCACAAGGGTGTTGTGCGTGAAAAGCGGGCTAAGGGTGTTGTGTTTGGGTGGGAGCATGGTCGGAATGTTCCACAAACAAAGGGAAAGGCCAAAAGCTCGTGTGTTGTCATGGATGGTGTCAAGTTCGGGTGGGAGCATGGTAGGAGTGCTCGGATAACAAAGAAATTTTCCATTGTTTGTGATGTTGATTCGGGGTTGGAGGAGACCTCAGTTTTGCTTCCTTGGTAGAAAGGAAGTGTGGGTTGTTGCTTCCTCGATTGAGAGGAAGTGATGGTGCTCTCTTGGTTGGAAGAGAGTGTGTTTGATTGCTTTCTTGGTGAGGAGAAAGTGCTTATATTAAGGTTGGTGTAGACCTTGGTGTTTTGTCCTTGGTGTAAGGATGTGCCTAGCTTCCTTAGTGTTTAGGAGGTGGATGGTGTGCTTTGGAGATTGATGATTATGTTGTGTTCAGTTGGTTGTGTGTGATCTCTTGGAGGTAACCGTATTTCCGGGTTGGGAAATTGAAGGGTTATGGAGAGATTTTGCTCATCAATGAATGTGTTTTGAGTATAAATGAGGTGCTCACTTGAACCGACCTCTAGGTGGGGATTGTTAGGTTTTGTAGTGTGTGGAGAGTGGTTCAAGAAGGCAAGGGAGAACATAGCTTTGGTAGTTAAGCTATGGGTTGATTGCTTGGTACAAAGCAACAATGAAAGGCAAGGGCTGAATTCAAATGAGCATATCTCTCAATATAGGAAGGATTTTGAGATGATTCAAGTTGGAGGTGATAGCTTATCTCAAGAGCTTTCCAACGACTGATCATAAGCTCAATTTGGCCAAGAAACAAGGAATATATGGCTGTTTTACGAGAAGCTGTCCAGCGCAGGAATTCGGAGCGACCGCTCCTCGCCCACTCTTCTCTGTAGGAGCGGACGCTCCTTCGAGGCTCGTTTTGGCTATTTTCTTCCAGTTTGTTAGAGCGCCCACTCCTGTCCTTTGGAGCGGCAGCTCCACTGGGTTTCTCGGGGCTCTGTTTTATCGCGCTTGAGCCTCAGTTTTACGGTCTTGATTTCTTCTTTTGTTAGTAACTTGTATTCTTAGCCCTTGGATTATTTGCCTTGTATTTGGACTATATATACTCAAGTGTGTCATTAATTAGGTTATGATGTTAGATTTAAGAGAGAGAAAAGGCCTCTTGAGATTAGTTCATCTTCTTAGGGTTTAAGAGAGTGAATTAAGAGAGGTGTGAGCTTTCATGGTGTATAGAGAGCTTGTAATCATCATCATCAAGTTACTCCATAGTGGATTGGCGGGTTTTCTCCCAGCACTCGGGTTCCCACAATAAATTCGTTCTTATTCTTTGTTTTACTTGGTTTCGTTCTTCGATTATTGTTAATTGTCGTTAATCATAAACTTGCTAGCACATACGTAATCCTTTCAATTGGTATCAGAGCCAAGGTTAATTTGGTGGAATTTTAGATTATTTTGTGTGGAATTACTTATTGTTTGAGATTGAAAATCCAAAATTTGATTCTTTGGCGTTAAAAGTTTCAATTTTTGGTGTTGTGGGTGTTCAAAATTTGAGTTGTTTGTTGGAATTTCAATTGTTTGTTTTTGGAATTTGAAATCTTGAATTCTGGGATTGATTAACAATGGAAGACTGGAAAGTAAGGATTGAGAAGTTTGATGAAAAGGATTTTGGGTTTTGGAAAATGCAAATAGAGGATTATTTGCACCAAAGCGATCTTTATCAACCTTTTGAGGAAACGAAACCCTTCGGTATTGGAGGAGGATTGGAAGGTCTTGGATCGCAAGGCACTTGGAGTAGTGAGATTGTTATTGTCTAGGAATGTTGCCTACAATGTCAAGGATGAGAAGACAACGGCGGGTTTGATTAAAACTTTATCAAGTATGTATGAAAAGCCCTCGGCGGCCTGACACCTTGGTCTTGTCCGTGTCAAGGGTCCAATCCATTCCAGTCCTGACCAAACGATGCATACCCCTACTGGCAGTGCACGCTTTGTATATGCTCTATACAAGTCCTTTTTCATTATAACCAATAGCTTCGTTGTTCTTTAGCTCTGAATGTTATTGGACCCAGTTTAAAGAGCACGTTAATTTTCTGTCTTTTTATATTACAAATTACTCCCTCTGTTTGCGTTCTTGCATTTTCACAACACATGCACATTACATGACAGAGGAGGAAGTATGCATATTTATACATACATGTATTTAGATATAAAAGTATTTATATATACGAGTGTGCGAGATAGACAAAAATGCACTTGCAAAAACATAATATATACTTCGTAGAATATACAAAGTGTCCAGGAGACATACTTCAAAAAGCACCAAAGATAAAGTAAGGTACCTTTGTCTCAAGTTGCTTATCCTCCAAAAACCATGCTTCAGATGTGCACATGGTAATTTGCTGCAAGGCCAATATCTGTTTCATAGAACAATCAGCCAAAAAAAAAAAAAAAACATTAAAAATGTATGCAATGCTAGTTCATTTTGTCAGAAGTATAAACTATAGAGACACAAAACGTGCGTGCACTTATTCTACATATTGACAATGGCTACTATACTAGTATACTGTTTTTTTCATGAAATGGTTTGGTGCCTCAGAACAAAGGTGTCTTATAGTATAACTTAAATGCTTCTTACTTATCATCTGAGGAATGTCATTTAATACCAAACTAGATAAGTTGTTCTTTAAGTAATTATTCTAAATTAAACATAATAGATTAATGATAAAATTGTGTTGCTTTATTTTCAAATTTAGAATAGAAATGCTATCAGCATGGAGATGAGCAGATCTCACAATGGTGGACTAACAATGATGTCAAGACTCAAGATGAAAAGGTGGAGCAATATTTGTTTTAAGTTTTAAAGGCAGTATTTGATGAAACATCAAAGTACCAAACAGATATAGGTGCATTAATGGTTAGCAGTATTCAATGAAATATTTAATATCAAACAGATATATCATTTAAGGTGCATTAATGGTTAGCCAGGTTCCAACAATCCCACGATGCTAATTGACACATATGACATGTACAAAAAATGGCAACGCAAAACCTCCAACAGACTCAAAAGCCAGAGAAATAAAAACAGGGATGACATCTTACTTTATCAAGAGGGATTGCCTTTGACTTATAAACCTTCAGATCCAACTCATAGCATGTCATGTCAGCAATAATGCCTCTTGCTTTGAAAACTTCAGGAAACTTCCCACTATATCTTCCTGATATTGTCAATGGGCTTTGTGATGAAAGATCTGGAACATTGATTGGGTGCACCTGATATTTTGATTGCAAACAAATGCAATGGCATTCAGTAGACTAATAAGCATGTTATCAACTAGGACATAAAAAAAAATCTTTACAGCTAGTCCAACAAACTCATTTAGTGTAAATGTTAGCAGAAGAGATTAAATAAAAGAGCTTTTACCCTGATATTACAGCACCTGACCTATCAAATACAATAGTTTCAAAGACATGCATAACTGGACCTTTGGGAGATATAAACAAGTCTAACACCAAATTAGTCAAACTCAGGTACATAAAGCAATGTTACAGCTATAATGCTTATAATTTTAGAAATGAGTGTCAAACTCGGACTGGACTCGAGACTGTGACACAAAGTTTAATTTCATTGATCCACCAAATGCATACTTTCCTTTGCTATACTACTCCATAGTTGAGCATGAATGAATCTGTTTATTGCCAAACTTATCAGTTTAATTATCCCTTTTATCTCTATATATCAATTAAAGGAACAGAACTCCATGTTCTAGTATACTGAATGTCTGAGATATAAAGTGATAGAGACGTTATTTGAGACCAAATATAACCCTTTGGCCTTTCCACAACTTGATATCAAAGCTATGCATATATAGATGTTATAAGCAGGAATAAGGTAGCACATAACTAAAGAATAGAAAAAGATATGAACTCATTTTTTTAAGTCTCGAAGCATACCATAAAAAACAGTCTATAGTGGGGAGCCTATATAATTAGATATGAGCAATATGATGCAAACAGGTTCTGAAGTCCACAAATAAGAAGATGAGACTAACCTCGGCATTATCAAGTTCATCTAATGTGTCGAAAGTTATGTTTGTGAGCACGGTAGATGAGGCTGTAGTAATTAATTTCTGCAAACGAGACTCTATCGAATCTGAATAAACCAAAAACAATAAAATAAGAATCAGAGTTAGAGTTGAAAGGCTCTTACTGCATGAACAACAATAATAAAATATTAATAAATAAAACATATTTCCTTTTCTCTTTCCTGCAAGATATATTTTCACATTAACATGAGCCTGGCCACTACATAAGTAACATGTTATATATACTTGTGACTTTGCTTTATGTGCCCAATCTCTAACTACAAATGTTACCCCAGAAAAGAAAACAGAATGATTAACATGAAAATAAAAATATATCTATTAAATGATATTCCACGAAATTATAAATTGAAAAATATTAATGGCCAAAGTTCATCCTCAAAAAGCAAGATCAATGCTATAATATGGAGAGAGTAAAAGCTCAAGAAACAAAAAAAGGTATCTTAATTCAAAAAAAGATGTGATTTGGGAGAAATAAAATGGAAATTTATTTTTTAATCAATTCCTTATCTAACAATTGTGAAACGAATCTGCTTCATTCAGTTCCAAACCAATACACTAAGGAATGCTATTATTCATTCTGATTTTTCTCCAAGTTAACCAGTAACCACAGGGACTCCAATATGTTCCAATATCCAGATGTTTAAATGTAACTCTTAGTTAGGCCCTTTATTTTTTTGAAATCAATATATGATAATATCTCACATTATACTCTAGATGATTACAGAACCCAAAGGACACTTATCATAGAATAGTCAATTGGAAATTTATTTCAGTTATTTTTAGATATGGTTT
The DNA here is from genome assembly GCF_948465745.1 of Chenopodium album. Classification (NCBI taxonomy): domain Eukaryota; kingdom Viridiplantae; phylum Streptophyta; class Magnoliopsida; order Caryophyllales; family Amaranthaceae; genus Chenopodium; species Chenopodium album. The sequence goes on from NC_137847.1 coordinate 8,383,799, forward strand.
AGGTATGGTTTGGGATTACCAAATTCTATTGAATATTATTGTACATTAATTCACTTGTCAATTTCTATTGTCTTCAAATACACACCCCAAAAATTAACAGAAGAGAGGATTTCAAGGGGAGATAATAAAAAAAGGGTTACACAACATAAATTTGATGATTTGGACCAGCAAAAGATGGACACATAGGCTATTTTTTTGTATCATCTGACTGCAAGCAGACTCCATAACTTGGAGAAGTTTCAAATCAAAAACTATGAGAGTATGAGACTAACCTGCGTTATAGGCAGCTTCATAATGACCTTGCCCAATCATTGCCAACATTCTTAAAAAGTAATGATTACAATATATACCTGCATTCAGTACCATATATGAGTTTCAGATTCACCCATTTAAGATAAAGGGCTCTTACACCAATAGGCAACAACCTTTCCCAGAATTTGTTCACTACCCACTAAAGTTATTTATAATTTTGTGTTTCAATCAACAACAGCGAGTTGATGCTGATGCAGAGTAAAAAGAGGGGGCCAAGATTTCTTTGCAGTTTGCACCAACAAAAAACAACACTAACACGTAGCATAACTGTGCAAGTCACATAAAATGCAACAAAGTGATGGAACATTTTCAATTACATCATGTATAGCACCATAGTCTAGCATTGGAAATCCCAATCATAATAAAGATGGGTTCCCTTGTGAAAATCACAGAAATAATCAAAGAGACCCAAGATATTGTAGTGAAATGCAACTTCACACAATGGGTATTACTAAGCAAGATATCATCATATGCATCAATGCAAGGAGTAAACAAGATGGTACAGCCAATCAAGTTTTCCCACCCCCTGCCATAGTTGATCCAATTGGAGAATTTAATATCTAATCTTTGATATATTCTTGAATCTAAAAGCAAGGAATATCAAATAGAAATGACATAGAGAATGCAATATACATTTACAACATTTATGGAACGATGCAGTTTATTTTGTACGTAAAATGTTTTATCAACACACAATATCATTACCAAGAGCACCATCAATGCCACAAGGCAAGAAAGAACAGTATTTAGACTATTTACCAATTCCAAAGGTGTGTATGCGTGGAGATATGGCTTTTGTACTAGAGAGACGACTCTTTACAACCTTGCATATACGTCTCTCATCTTCAACAGCCCCATCAGTAATCAGAAAAATCAAAGGTAAGGATTTGTGCGTATCTGATAACATCTCCATCGCCTGAAAACAAAAGGGGGGATATTAATCTAAGTTCCTCAGCGAAAAGTATAAAAGGAACATGATGGATCTGGCAGCATATCTGGCAGCATATCAATCTCTTTTTAGTATATATGAAAATTATTTAATTAAAGCAGCAAGAGATGCCCTCACAAAGAAATGCAAAACAATTAAACAAATTTACAAATTAGTCCAGTGTCTATTGATCTCCCCGATTGAAATTTTATTCAAAGCACCAGATGCCTTATTCCGTAAAGATGCTAGTAATGTTAATGCATCCCACAATAAATCACGCAGAATAGAAACTACAAAGTCCATTTCAATCAAATGCCCCACAAGATGCCACCGTAACATTTTTTCTGTAGCAAATTAGTCTCCTTCCCGTCTCCAACCCTACAAAGTGACCCTGTGAGGCTGTGACCACTTCTATATTTAAGAACAAACCCAAGCCTCTTTGACTAACACCAAGAGTCTTTTCCAAAGATACCATGCCATTTCACAGTAAAGAATAACATGTGAGCAAAGATTCACTAATGGTTAGGCATAGCAAGCATATGTCGGGTGTGATAGCCATTCCCAGCTGGTGTGCCTTCTCAAAGCTAAACATGTGTGCCTTCTCAAAGGTAAACATGTAAGATAAAGGGGTGAACTCAACCGGAGTATTGGTAATTTTAATGCCAATGTCCACAATCACAAGTTCACAACAATCTTGGCAATCTTAACGTCATCTATCCACAATCACATTTATGATCTGGTTTCCACTACTGCCTCAATTGACACATAGTTAAAAACACAACTAAACCTTGACAAGCAGGAATATGAAACTGAATGAGAGTCAAGTATACAACACCAGAGTCCAAATTTAATGACAAGATGCATAAGCAAACCCAGAGGTTTCAGTCTGTCGACAATAAATCCCTTCCAGAATTTTGCATTAATATAGTCATCTGAGAGAGAAACTCATTCATGAAAGAGAAAAGAACAACCTTGTCAAGAGCAAGAGAAATCTCGGTGCCATCCCCGACCAGTAGAGTGTCATCCATCCACTGTATGGCTCTTTCAATGGTCTCCTGGTTAGCATGCTTCATAGATGATGAAAACGGAAAGGTCGTCGCATTAAAAGCTATTATGTTGAACATATCTTCAGGAGTAAGCTCAGAGAGTGCTGCACCCAATGATTTTTTGGTAGCCTCAAGTGGCCTCCCTTGCATGCTACTACTTATATCAACAACATAAATGATATTTCTGGCAAAAACCTGGCAAAAAGGAAACATCATATTAGACTATATACATCCTAGAGAAAAGGTGCAAATTTCAGTGCATATTTTCTCAAGATTAATTTAGACAGATGGAAGCCAACATGATGCAAAGAAATTAACTGATCTTTTTTCTCTCCTCATTAGGCTTAAATGTTGTAAATTACATATACATAGCAAATCAAACCTTTTTTCCTTGCAGGGTTCCTGGAAGAAGATGCACACAAAACATCTCTCTTTGATCTGTATCTTCAATTGATGGTGACTGCAAAAGCACACTTCCAGATATACGGCTTGTAGGAACCTAGAAAGAGAGAAAGTAGAAAGGATATTAGAATATACATCTTATACTAATCACAAGTTTGCATCAAAAGATGTTTGTGCTAAGTACATCCATTTCTCGTAACTTCAATATATACTTCTGCTATCTATGGAAGCACCCAGGCAGTACTATTATATAGGATAATAGGCACAAATTGACAATGATATATAACTCACGCTGTATGAGAAGCTAAAATCTGTATTTGACCATGAGAGAACATCTGACTCATACTTGAATGACAGAGAGTCCACTTGTCGTTTTCGTTCCTGAATGATACTAAAAATATTTCAGAAATACAATCTCATATATCATCAAACTCTATATAATATATAAAAAGATTACCTTTAAAGGGTGACTAATAGTCTTACACAAGACTTCACTTCCATCACCTGGATGGACATTTAGTTGCATCTTCTCTTTTCTGGGTATCTTTTTGCTTGCAGGATTCACATACTCGGGAAAGCAGAATGGTATGCTCAGAGAGAATTCACCATCATGATACAACAACTTTTGCGACCAGCTTATTGTGATATTAAGGTTGGATCCACCATCAACCTAAAGGTTAGAACGCACATGAGATCCAATTCTTCATAAACAAAAATAACTGATTACAAACATACTAGGAGATGACAACTCACCTCGGGAATTGTTAAGAAAAATATGTCAGGCCTCAAAAATCCTCCATCATCCACACCTGATGCCTTTTCATCCTTTGCGTCTTCCCTGGAAACTAGTTGAGTATGATAAGACTTTTTAGGAGCATTAATCTCAACACCTAGAATTGAACCCTGTTAGAATGACAGATTGTTTGAGAACACATGGATGGAGAAATCACAGCAATAATAAGCAATAGAGATCACAGCTATTATATGATGTTAACTTGTTAAGGGGAAAGAGGGGGAGATTATTCACAATTTAATAGACTATGCAAGTGTATGAAAGGAGACGCAAACCACAAGGCATGAGGCAGACGCACAATCACAGGCTGTCACAAGAAGACAAGCAAGAGAATTTCCCACTGAATGATGAGGCAAAAGGGCTGCAATCACCTTGTGCAGAACAGGACGAAACTCTTAATCACCTCAGCAGACTATGCAAGTGTATGAAAGGAGACGCAAACCACAAGGCATGAGGCAGACGCACAATCACAGGCTGTCACAAGAAGACAAACAAGAGAATTTCCCACTGAATGACGAGGCAAAAGGGCTGCAATCACCTTGTGCAGAACAGGACAAAACTCTTAATGATTAGGTTTCTTGGGTAGGGTAGAGCTTGGTATAAAAGAAAGAGGAATGTAAGAGTGAGGGTTATGTTGAGGGAATTAATAGAAAGTAGCAGTAGAATAGTAGAGTAGCCTCCAAGGTAGAACCTTTCTCCATTGTAGCCGTTAGTTTTGAATATTAATCAAAGATCCAAGCTTTACCTCTATTTTCTCTGTTTTCTGTTTCTTATCTATCTGTTGAATACCGTAGTCCATAGCATAGACCAACTACATTAACTTGTTAAGGACCAGGTTGGGACAGTGATGAGATATTTAAGGTTCAAAAACAACCTATGGCTAAAATGATAAATGATAAAAAATTATTTTAAAATGTTAAAAAGTAATATTGTTGAATCTCAGAGGTAAGGCTATACATAAGAGTTAGTCTTCTTCGATGCTCAAAGTGAGCACCGAATACAGATTCGAAATGGAAATTGACAAATAATCCAACTAAATTAAGTCTAAGATCAACTACATGAATAATAGTCAATGAGAAAAGTCTAGCTATTGAGCGTGTAGCCGCGTAGTACCCCCACTATTCATTTATGCATAAAAAGATTGATCACACTGATCAGAAAGGATTAACAAAATCAAAAGAGAGGGGGGGGGGGGTAAAAACCTTGTACATAGAGAAAAGAAAATTATTACTATTAACATAGGGATACTAGTGAAGAGATCTCATGATCCTAAAACAAGGAAGAAAATGCTCACTTGGTTTATGACAGACATGCATCAAACACATTCACACCTTCACATACTAAAATCGTACAAAACCATTGTAAGCAATTGAGATTTAATCAGTTCAGCATTGACAAACTAGCATATACTCCTGTGTATTTTTCCTAAAGAACATTAAAACTAAATTAGTTTGAGAGGAGATGCAGATGACATTTTAATTTTTAGCATTTGATGAAAATCAGAAAAATAGTGAAGTATATTCTAGCTGTCTGCACAGTCATCTTATGTCAGAGATTTACACCAATCATCTTAGAAAGAAAACTCACTAATGGTTTATACAAGTATAACTTAGTAATAACAGTCATTTAACTAATTCAGGAGTCAGTAGTTAGTCACAATAAGAGACCATGAATACAACTGGAAAAAAAAAATCATAAACTCATAAGTGCTCTATCTCAGCAGTGATGGATCTAGATAATAAATACTTGTATTCATTGTCAGTTATTTGTCACCCTCAATTATAAACACAAACTTTTGGAAGAAAATTGGCTAATAGGTGGCCTAGAACACCAATCAGTATAATTTCTCCCTGCCAAAAAATAATTCTCCACTGGTTAACTATGGAGATTATAGGAAGTGGGCCCCTTTCTCGACTCTTTGGATAGGAAAGAAAAAATTGTTTAGACATTTATATCATTATCCCTACCTTATTAAAAAGTGGAAGAATACTCTTATGAATAGTGTTCTTCCAATTACATCCTTCAAAATGTATATTTACATGTTCACCCTCTTTTATAGTTCATACTTAAATCTAATCTTTTCCAATTTCTTTCTCTTAAACTAACACCCTTTTCTCTGTCATCCTCTACCTTTCTCCTCAATTAAAGCGGCCTATGAGTTCTCCATTGAATTGCAAACTGAGCTTTCTTTCCTCTATTGATTCAGGTTAAAAGGTTAGGTGACTTTTATAAAAAAAAAAAAAAAAAAAATTGAATAGCAATTTCTCAATCTAGGTAGACTGTTAAATTTATGAAGGATCTCAAAATTAAATTCGTCAAGGGTTGTTTGCCATTTAAGTACAAGCAATGGGTTCTGGTAAAAACAAGAAATCGGCAAAATTATCAGTTAATGTTAATCCAAATTCACAAAAAACATGTCTCAAATGTTGGTTTTTTTCTATATAATTAAAAAGTTGGGGTTTTCATTTTTTGGGGGGTTTTTAATTATTTTTGGTTGATGGGTTGATTAATGCTTGTTGTGAACTTGTGCGGCAAAATGTTGTTGTTGGAAGCAAATTAGCTGAAATTTTGAGCATAAATATATGCTCAAGGAAGCTGGAGAATGCGACAGTTTAGGAACTTAGAACTGCATTAAGGTGATTTCTTGTTGAGTATACAACATGTTTTTGTGAATCCTAGCTTAAACGAAAATTTGGTAACTTTATGTTTGAGGTTGGTTGTACTCCCTCCACCTTGAATTAATAGTTGTGTTGGGACAGATACCCTTCTTACTGCTTGCCATATAATTGAAGAATGTATGTTAGTTACAATGAGATAAATGTTAGTTTTCATCTTTTAGTCCAAACTTGCAATTGGGCTGAAGGAGTATATGAGTCATAGTATGAGGAAGAATATAATCAATTTTGTTGGCTTTGGATAACATGTGCGAAGTTATATTATTTGTGCATAGACTTCATTTGCTACCGAAGTTTCTTATAGAATGATAGTTCAAGTGAATATATGTGCTAGAACAATCTAATTGACCTGATCACATTTAAAGTAAGCTCTACTTCTCTAAACCTATCATGATATTTCCCTAAATCAATTCAATTAGCACAATATTGCATTTACAAGAACTTTAGGTTTTTTCAAGATATCAAGTTTGTTATTTCTCTGCTTTCAAGGTGTAAAGATGAGTATACTAAAAATTGAATATTGTCTGGTTCATATTGTGTTGGCTTTATTTGGATTGTTGCTGAATGTTTTTGAATGAAGTTAGTTTCTTGAATTGCAGAAATTAATAAATATTTTTAAAATTAAACACATTTTCTAAGTTTTATAAGGCCTCTAATTTGGTCATCAAGCGTTTGCTTATAGAATTATGGGTTGTTCTAAATATGCCCTTGGCTTGTACTTAGACCATCTCCAATAGTGAGACTCGACTTTTAGTATTGAAATACAAAATGAGTTGTTTTTTTACCTCCAATGGTGATACCATACCCACTTCTCAATTTAGCAACTCATGTGAAGTCTAATTTCTTAATGGTGAGACTCTCTTAAAATATACAAATGTCACTTTCAATTTATGGCCCACCAAATCCATTTCTTTTTTACTACCAAATATTATAAGATTAAAAAAAAACAACAAAAAAAGGTAAAACTTAAATAAATTGCAAAATATATTAGAATATTGACAAGGGCCCACACTTTTTGTCAAATGAGACTCAAAGTTGAGTATCTAAACTTAGCAACTTTCTTTTGGAGTTGCTAAGTTTAGATACCAACTTATTGGTATACATTACAAAAAATACTCTATCTCTCCTAAAAATACTCACTTGAGTCTCACCATTGGATAGGGTCTTATATTGGCAATACAATTTTTTTAAAAAAAGTGAACGAAATGTATAGTTTTTGTAATCTAATTGTTTATGTTGTAAAAACATAAGAATAGGTGAATATACTATATGCAATGCTATTTGGAGACACCCAAATACAGTTATAGTTTGAAAGAGAGCATGAGATTAGTGGAGTTGTCAGATGAATATAATATTGGAAATATGCTTGAGTGATTCGAGTGGTGTTTGAAGATGACCAACAAGACTGAGATGGAGCTTGCAGTGACTATTATTGTGTGGTTGATATAAAAGAGCAGGAATAATGTGTGTGGGGCCTCCTCTTCATCCAGCTGAAGTTGAACTTGTAGAATGCAGCGTTTTGGGAAGTGAAGGAAGCAAAAAAGGGCACTTATTCGGCACCATCACTTTCGTCTATATATCTCTTGTTCTCCTTGTTAATATATGCACAATCTACCCTTAATTTGTAGTCAAACTAGGATCAAATGAATCATGTTCTGGTTTACTAGGAACAAAAACAGAGGTCTATTTTATCTCACGTGTATTTAACTTGTGTTAGTGGCTTATGTACTATGCTGCTTACAGTCTCTCATCTTAAGCTTATACTTCCATTTTTTTTTTCTTCTTAAAACCAGCTTATGCTTCCTTAATAGAAATATTTCGAGAGAAACCTTATGTGAACAAGATAAGATCCTTGTTCATAACAATTTTAGTATGACTATAATTGAATTGAGCTTCTTCCTAATGCAATAGCAACTAAAAGTTTGTAAACTTAGAGGTTCAAATAAATAACTTCCAACGATGTATGGCTCACTATATCGCGTGCATCGCGCGCGTGGGCTCCCCTAGTATAGTATAATATGGACGATGTGGTAGAGTAAGGAATAAGAAGGGATAAAAGTAATACAGCAAAAGTAGGAAATAAAAAAGGAAAGTAGGAAGAAAAAAACAGAGGGAGGGAGTAACACCCTTTAATAGATACTTGAATTTTCTCCTTCTAATTTTCAAACAAATTTGGCAAATGGCCAGTGTAACATTATGCTCTGGATTTCGAGCGTACGAGTAACAGCTTCTCATACGTAGTATTAGATTTGTATAATACATCTAGAACACTCCTATAGTTTTCCTCTTATGCACTTGCCTCAACTCCATGCATCATATGAGCTCTATAAATGTCTTATTTGATAGGCATGTTCCCTAGTGTACATTATTGTTTCAATCATTCCAAAATAAAGCAATCCATTTCTCTTGATTGTCAATACCTATAAAAAATTACATCATTATCCCCAAAATAAATTCACTGTTACTGTTCCAAAAAAACAAAAAAAAAATAAAAAAGCTTACTTTCTTCCTACTTATAGCAGTTTTTGATATAGTAACAACTTAGTTGCAGCTACTTTTTCTTCATAAGACTCTAACAAAATTCATGTCTAAGAAATTTCGCCTTCAAACATAACATAACATTTTTCTTGGTACGAAAACTCTTAAACGTGAACGGAGTAGAGTTGTCAAAAACTGACCCGACCTAAGATTATTCAACACAACCGGATATCATTGTATACGTCTAAAATAACTCATACTAACACGACCTGACTTAATATAACCCGAATACTCGAATTGACAGCTCTAAATTTATATTCTCTGACAGGCAGACAAATTCATACCACTCCAAATTTTTTGTTTTTTTTCAGAATCAAATAACATCAATCAATCAAAATACAATCAATCTAAAAAATCCGAAGAGAGAATAAAATAAAATCGAAGATCACCTGCTCACCCATAGGAACAGCAAGACGGCAATCACAGACCTTACTTCCCATAACACAATGAACTCGCCATTGACCAGAAACCCTAACAAAAACGGTATCCAAATAACAATCAACCTCCAATGAAACACTATTCATCTGAAGCGGAATCAACGCCGGAGGATCACATCTACCATAGACATACGGCTGATAGCTCGGAATATCAGGATTATCGACGATTCCAGGGTCGGTGATTACAGCGTACACCATTGGAGCTGTCGGAAGGTAAAAGCTCGGATTCTTCGACATCGATGGCGGAGGTTTTGGCGGTGCTACTGACCTATCTTTGCCGAAGTACAATCTCTTTGAGAGCTTCAATCCTTCTTCTACCGCCTCCATGAAAGCTTCTTCGGCTGCTGCCATTGATGAGAGTAGTGGATTTCTAGGGTTTGGTGTCGAAGAGAGAGGAGAGAGAAAATGAGAGGAGAGAGAAAGAGAGTTGTTATGGAGCTGAGAATAAGTTCTGGAAAGAGAGAGGAATGGAAGGTGTGTTAGATTGGAGAAAAAGGTAACAGAGAAATACAGTTAGGCATTCATGATTAAATGAATGGACTGTTTTTTTTTTTTTTTTTTTTTTTTGACAAATGAATGGACTGTTGTAGTATAAGATAAAGTAATTTTTTTTCTAATAATGTGATAATTAATACCTTATACTATGTATTTAAAGAGGTAGTACTTAATTAATTTGATAAATAAAATTTGTTTATCAAATGGTAAAATGGTAAATAAAACAACATTTATGTCTAGTCATGTCATTTTTGTAAATATATCAACAGTGGGATCCATATTTAATCAAAATTGTTGATTTATTTACAAATTTGTTTATCAAATTGATTAACTGATACGGAGTATTTTTAAAACGGATAGATCTTTTTGAAACATCCAAAATAGTAGTATTTAAAGTAAGATCGAGTTAGATTCATCTCTCGTCCAAAAAAAAAAAAAAAAAAAAAAAGTTAGATTCATCTCTCTACTTTTCAAATATCAATATATATCAATTTTTTTTATCATTTTATAATAATTCATAATTAAAGATATTAGTCCTTTTTTTATGGGGATATTAGTCCTTAATATAATACAGTACTTTTTTTTTTTGAATGGAAAGTTAATATAATACATTGATAAACATGAATCACGGTATAATTTTAAAAATGGAGAAAGTAATTAAAATCATAATCATTTATTTGGGGGTTATTTTACATTTATTTATTGATTCTGAGGGTTACTTTGTTGAGTTGGTCTACCATATTGGGCTAATAAGCTTCAGTTTTTAGGTTAGATACAATAATATTGTACTTGATGTTAGTTAGAATGTGTGTTAATGGTTTTGATGATGATTATAATAATTAATGATGTGTTAATCTGGGTAAAAAGGAGAGAGAGAATAGGTGTGATAAAGATAATGATAATGACAATATACACTATTTAAGAATAATAATATTCTAACCTTTTCTTCTATCTTTATTTGTGATTGAATTGATTGCTATTAAAAAAACTCTTAATTGGAATTAAGCTAATTGAATTATTAGAGATTATGTATGGAGTACTTGCTATTAATCGTTCGTCCATGACAATAATTAAATAGATTGATTGATATTATTAGTATTAATATATGAGTAAATATATGACACTTAATTTATATTAATATGTCAGTTATTTATTTTTATTTTTTAAAAGGACATTCAGTTTAATGTTGTTTTTTATGACTGATATAATAATAAATTTTTAGTTTTTCCTTCTTTATGGCATGAAATTTTTACTAAGCAAAATAAGGTTTTGTTCATTTTACTTTATTTTTGTTGAACTAAAATTATTTTTAGTGAACCGAAATTATTTTTACTGATTTTCTATTATAATTTTGTCAAAATAAAAAAAATTACATGAAATTAATTAATAAAAATATTATTGGTCAAAGTTAGGAATAATAACAAATCTAAAAATCAAAATAGTTTGACGGTAGAGTAGAAGTATTGTGTAATCATTTACCCCAAAGCAAAATCAAGTATCTTCCAATCTTAGAAAGGCCACTAATCTTAATTTAATTGCAGGTCCAATTTCCAAAATGAACACATATACTTTGTCAAATGAAGATAGAAAAGCAAAGAATTAGCAAAACAAAGAGGTGACCGTTGGAATAGAGTAACGTTATGGTCACGTGAGAGGAGGTGAGGTATCTTTTTCAAAATGACGTTAACGCATAACGGTAACTTGATCAATGGAACAGTCATGTGAAAACGCGGGGATTGTGAATACCGGTAAATTTATTAAACTAATGGCGCGCTGCCACATGTGGATGTTATCATTGATTAACACGTCGCCAAATTATATTTGTATATATACTCATGTCCAATGCCCATTTAGGTTGGAATTTACTCCATATTATATACACCCGGTGTACCATAAATCCGAAGCTATTTGCTCATTTAATCAACAAATAAGCAAATATGGAGTAATATTTTTACTTATTTATTGATTGACTGAGCAAATGACCCCAATGTATATAATAAGCTCTCCATTTAGGTAGCTTAACCAAACTTTATCAGTTTCTAATAATACTCATGTCCAATAATAGTACTCTCTCCGTCCCCTTTTGATAGTCACTTACGCCATTTTTGATGACCCAAAATGTTAGTCATATTTGCTTTTTTCAAATACCATTAATATTATTTTTTTAACCAAAATTCTCTCCCATTTGCAAAAATTTTTGTACAAATTTAACTTTTCCATGTACTTTAATTACTTTCTCTCTCTACTTTTTTGCAAACCCAATGTAAAATTACTTTTTCAATGTATTTTTGCTACTTCTTATTTATGTTTATTAATTCCCGTGATTTTCTACCAAAAGTGACTATCAAAATGGGACGGAGGGGAGTACAACATTATATTACGGAGTACTTCCACTTCATATTATTTGCCGCTTTTGTCAAATAATAAATGTTACACATTATTAGCAACAAATATTTTTTTTTCTTTTAAGTTTTTCATTTCTTTCTATATCTCTCGTCACATGCATCAATATTTTTCTCTCTATTTATACTCACAAACAAATTTTGTCAAAGAGTATGTGTGCCTTTTGAAGTTGTAAATAATATGTAACGAAGTAGTCTTTGTTCCGATTATATATGTTTACAATACGTACCTTTTATCATCAATATTTTTAATTTCACAATAATTAAAAGGGTAACCATATTTTATTCAATTGATTTTTCACTTATTTGAAATTATCTTATCATAACTTACTTGAACTTTTTAGACCCTATTAAAACTTATTTTAGTTATAATTTGTATTTGGTTAACTTATCATAACCTTTTTTTTTTCTTTTAATTAAACTTAATTGAACTTATTATATTTGAAATGAAAATAAAGTGTATAGAACAGAAATAAGCGTTGATGTCTTTTCTTATTTGATATTAATATAGGTTTTAATGATAAAATCACGCTTCATCAATATACTTAATGTTATATTTTATTTGTTTTTCCAATTTTAACTTCTAATTCGGAATATTGTTATCATTTTTCTAATTAAAATTATGGAAAATCGGTATAGTGAAACAAATACATTGAGATGACTCTAACAATATATCTCACTTAATTTTTGCACTTACATTAATGAAAAATTTTGGGTTAAACTTTATAAAATTTGACCATAAAATAAAAATGAACATGTATTATATTACTACCTCCAATTGTATTTAGTTAACACCTTTCTATTGTCACGCTTGCTAACACACTATTTTAACGATTAATATCTCTAATTCTCGACATTGTAAAATTATAAAAAGTATATATTAATAAAATATACATTAAGACAATTCAAAAAAGATCTCACTTGAATATGTTTCATCGTAACTATTGATCACAAAAGCTAGTCAAGGTGTAATTTGTAAATAACGTAAAACTCAAATAATGTCGACTAAAAAAACGGAGGAAGTACATACTAGAGAGTATTTTACTATACTTTCGTTGGATCAGTAATGAATTAAAGACTTAAAGTTGATGCATAATGTAATATGATTAAGTTTTTATTTATTTATATATGACTACTCACCATTTTGTTTGAGGCAATGCTGTTTTTGTCGTTAATTGAAATTTTAGTGGGCATTAACTTTTTTGTTTTAGAATAAGATATTTTTTCATTAATTTGGATGTTGATTGAACTTAATTGGCCTACTATAGGATGATTTGGTTGTCCTCACTCCAATTGTATAGTGGAAGTTGGTGGTGTTTGAACATCATGGGCCAATGACACAGATCATACAGTCCATTGTCAATTTGTCTCTACTCACTCTGTATATTAATAATTGTCTCATGTTGTTCATATGTTACTTTGTATATCAAAAAATTTTATTTTATTTAATTGATAAGGAGGACTTTTTTTTTTTTTTTTTTTTTTTTTTTTTAACAAGGTAAGGAGGACTTTAACCATACCTTAATCCTCACGATTTTTTTTTTTTTTTTTTTTTTTTTTTTTTTTTTTTTTTTTTTTTTTTTTACAGTATTTACAGGTCAGGCACTTGAGAGTAGAGGAAAGGGTGTATATTAAAGAATTGTATTGAATGGATATGTAACTTTTTTTTCTTTTATGCTCCGTATATACTTGGATGTAGAGGGGAGGGAGTATATTAAAGAATTGTATTGAATGGATATGTAACTTTTTTTCTTTTATGCTCTGTGTATACGTAAGGTTAGAAATGAAATTGAAAGAGTAAAATATCCAGTATTTTTATGTATTTTCTAATTAATTAATTAGGAATTATTTTATAAAAAGGGTATTTTAGTAAATTTATTATTTGGAGCCAAAATGATATTTGAATTTTGGCGCCAAAAGTATTTTGAAATCTAATTATTATTTTGGATAAGATTTATCATCCATTTATCTTATTTTAAAAACCGGTTATTTATATATTTTGGATATTTTAATCAAAGCAAAATTATATTTTATTAATTATATTAGATGGCCGAAAATTCCCCTTTATTTAGCTAGGGATTTTGGATTTTCTAGGTTAAGAAAATCTGATTTTCTTAGTTAATTATTGGTGAATAATTGGTATTTAATTAATTAATTATTTAATTAATTATTCTATATTATTTTTATTCCTTAAACCGAGCAAAAATCTTCCTAAATACTACTAAAGGAATCCGAAAATCTGAGCTATGGAAAGCTCAAGATTTTCGGTCCTCTTGTATTATTTTGGGGGAAATTATTTTGGTAAATTGTATTTTTAATTATCTCCCAAAAATCTATTATTTTCCTTAATTCTATATTTCCATCTTCTTAATATTTGATCATCATATTTTCCTACCTTTTATTCCTCTTAATTATTCCCCAAGTAATCTTCCTTGCTATATTATTTTTCACGACAAACATACCTTCCATATTTAATTATACACAATCACCTTAATATCAAAACTTTCCATATTTCTTTCATTCACTTCTCCAAGTAATTTCATAAACCCTACTTATCATAATTCTTCCTACATTTTCCTACCATAATTCATGTTCATTCTATCCTATAAATACCCTTTCAATTCATGATCAAACACTCACCCTAATTCTCATAATTCTCTCCCAAATTCTTTTCTTGTTTCTTTTTCTTTTCTTGTGCACCACCTCCACCGTACACCACCTCTCCATCGCCACCTGCCGCCGCCAACCACCTCCGCCACCACCTGTTGCCGCCAGCTGCCGCCGGCAGCCACCCCCTTGCCGCCACCTCCTCTTTCCCTTCTTCTTGGTTTCTTATCTTTTCTTCTTCTTTTCTCTTATTCAATTAATTATTATTATTATGGGGGATTTATAAAAATTATTATGAGTAGTTTTAATTATATAAAATCAGATTTTTAATGATGTTTATGAGAAATTAATTTAAAAGGTTCATGTACATATAGTTGGGGGGTTTTTAATTTAATTATTGTAATTATTTGTTAACCTTATATTGAGTAAGGTTATATTTATTTGTAGGGTGTGTTCGATCAAGATTCTTGAGGTTCCTTTTGTGTGATTTTGCTAAGCAAGGATCAAGGTACGTTATGTGGCTAGATACCTTGAAAGTGATTGGTTTGAATAAGCATGTTTGAATGATTTTATGATGATTGAATTAAATTGAATTGAATTATGATTTATGAAATAAAAGTATGTTTAAATAATTGGTTTTAATAATTAAATTTGAGTATTGATTTTATATCATGTTTTGAATGATTAAAATTATTATTCATGTTTAAAGGTTTGATTTTGAAAGCATGTGAAATTAAATAAAAAGGAGTTTTGAATTATTATTAAAAGTTGGAATTATTGGATTTAAAGAGGATTTATTGAATTATTATTATTATTAAAGCTTTATAAGCATGTTAGTAATCCCACTATGCGGATTTGGTTTATTTGATAAGACTTTGGACTTTGTATGACCGAGTCTTTCCTCAAGAATAGTCTTGTAACATAAGGAAACTAGCTTGGGGGGTGTGCACACTTGTGTGAGGAATTGGTTTTAAAGGAATTGAATTTTAAAGAGAAATTGGTTTATTGAATTGAATATTGATATTGATTATTAAAATTAGTTATGAAATTTTGAGTTGGGATTATTGGTTAAATTATTGGAGAGGATGGAATTGATTTCAAAAGTATGTTTGCTAATAAATTGAGTTTAATTATCTTGCACTTATCGTACTTAGCATATTTTGCTAATCCGTATTTCTTATTTTGTTTTGGTTCAACCTGTTTACCTTAATGGTAAACAGTGTTACTAATTTCAGGTGGAGTCAATAATTGAGCACATGGAGTTCCGGGAATGGTTTCACCTAGATTAGGAAATGTTGGTCTTGTGTTTATTTTTGAGTACTCATGACAATGGTTACTATTTATAGTCTATTATTAATAAAAGAAGAGTATTGAAGTTTTCCGCTGCAAAGTATTGGTTTTGTTTGGTAAGTTGGAGTAGCCTTTCGTAATCACGCGGCGGTAATACGCCTAAGTCTATCTCTACGGTATAATTATACGTATTATACTAGTATTTCCGTAGAGGAAGATTTGGGGGTGTTACAAAGAGTTGGTAGGAATCAATTATTGGGAAAGTTGTTTTTATTGTTCCAATTCCTTTTAGCAGATTTCATTTAATTCATTTTAATTGCAATAATTGCCTTTTAAGAGTCAAGTTTCACAATTTTTGCAAAATATTTTACATACACCGGGCGTGTGGTGCACCCAACTAATCTAAAGTTAGTTTTTGCTATTCATTTGAACATGGGTGTACCGTGCAGGCGTTCACCTTAGTGTATATAATAATCTCTCCAACTTTTGACCTTAAATTTGAATCAATAAAATATTATCATC
This sequence comes from Chenopodium album, assembly GCF_948465745.1. Lineage (NCBI taxonomy): Eukaryota > Viridiplantae > Streptophyta > Magnoliopsida > Caryophyllales > Amaranthaceae > Chenopodium > Chenopodium album. The sequence continues at coordinate 8,400,246 of NC_137847.1, forward strand.
ATGATATCTTGTTATATTATTCCATATAATATTTCTTATGAATCTGGCAATTACATTTTTACGCTATCTAATTTGATCCTGGCTTAAATGTTTAATCCGTGTATATCTACAAAACTATTCTATCAGAGAGTGAAGGATAATTCAAATGGTTAAAACTTCGCTTTCGGTTTCAAGTGATTCCGAAATCAATTCTCTGCCCTTGTGGCTCTTTAAAAAAAAATAATAATAAAAAAAAAATTCTATCATGGTCTAAATTTGAAAATAATCATAATGTCCTTATTTTCTTTAAAAAAAAAAAAAAAAAAAAAAAAAAAAAAAAAAAAAAAAAAAATTCCGCACCCTTAAGACCCTCTCCAATGGTGAGACTCAAGTGAGTATTTTTAGGAGAGAGAGAGAGAGTATTTTTTACAATGTATACCAATAAGTTGGTATCTAAATTTAGCAACTCTAAAAGAAAGTTGCTAAGTTTAGATACTCAGCTTTGAGTCTCATTTGACAAAAAGTGTGGGCCCTTTTTCAATATTCTAATATATTTTGTAATTTATTTAAGTTTTACTTTTTTTTTTAATTTTTTAATCTTATAATATTTTATATTAAAAAAAAAATGGATTTGTTAAAAAAAAAAAAAAAGATTTATTGAGCCATAAATTGAAAGTGACATTTGTATATTTTAGAGAGTCTCACCATTGGGAAATTAGATTTCACATGAGTTGCTAAATTGAAAAGTGGGTATGGTATCACCATTGAAGGTAAAAAACAACTCATTTTGTATTTCAATACTCAAAGTTAAATCTCACTATTGAAGATGGTTTAATAGATTATTCAAAAAGCCAAGTGTAGAGTTAAAATTCCACGTGATTACTTTCTTTCCTAAAAGTGGGATCAACCCCCTCCAAAAAACACTCCCTTCTCTAGTTCTCTATAAATAAAACAGTGGTTGCGTGAACTGATCAGCTAGAAAAACTTCACTACTCCGTGCTAATAAATAAATTTAAAATATACGAAGAATGTAAGATAAAGGCGGGATAAATGTTATCACCGCGAATTTTTACAATTAACAAATCAAGATCAATGTGTTAGTATACAAGTCAAAACAGAAATGAGGGGAAGAGCTGAAGCAAAAGATGCCACTTAAAAAGAATCTGGAAAATCACATTTATCCAGTACACTAGCAATATCAAGTTACCGCAGCATCTTCCACCATATTGCCGTAACTTCGTTCCCAGTCACCCAGATACTGCCTTATCCGAACATTTAAAGTGCAAACAGGAGCTGCTCTTCTCCACATAATGCTTCATCCTCGGGCACCCACAGACCCACCAAACGATCAATTGAAGATGAGAGTGACCCAGAAGTACAAAGAGCCACAGAGGAAACCACTTTGGCTGTGTGGACTGTGGACGTATACTCATGCATGCCTTATGTTAAACCCAGAAGCTGTCATAAAGCTGAATGACGTATTTTCCAGTACTGACCTCTGTTAGGGTAGTAATGTCGGATAGAATTATGTGTCAGAATGTCACTCAACTATCTTGTAAAAAAGTTCCATGTATTTGGTTCAAAATGAAGTGTGAATTGCTCGTACCCATATTGGCCATATTAGAGTGTTGAGGGTTCAACACGAGTATTTGAGGTGAATTGAAGGATCTGTGTAACCCATCATACTCTAAAATCTGCCTAATGCTGAAAGCTGGCCAAAAAGGATTTCATTCCATGCATCAGGAATCCCAGGCAAACACCAATGCAAGCAATCTTGACCAGATGCCTGCCTAGGTTTGATAGTATACCTAGATATATGACCTTCGTCTCTCAGCTCGGAAAGAGCTGTAATGTCTAAATATTTCACATTTGTCCCCTTCACTGCTGAAGCAGCTACTGGATCACCACTCTCCTCTTTTAGAACCTCTTTACCCTTAGAAAGCGGATTAATATTATCACAAGTCCCACCCGAATTCCAATCTCCATTGAAGAAATGTCGTGGAGACAGAGAACGATAAAAAACCCTCAATTTTGGATGCTGCGGGAGCTGAGAGTCCACCCACTTGACTATACTGTGGACTGTGAAATTTTTCGCCTCTGCCACATTCTTGTTTGGGTTGGGTACACCTCCCACATGCATGACCCAGTGATTTCCATCAAACTTGCCCTTATTCCAGTGGTGTCCAGTATTAAGAACTATAACATTGAATTTATCAAGGTAGCGGCTAAGAAAAGATGGAGGGCGATCAAGGTGCATGGCAACTTCAGAATTTTTGTCAGATGGGTTCACAGGCTGCAAGTCACAAAGACATGCTGACCAGTAAAAAAGGATGGTTGTATTCGTGCGTGTGAAACGATGAGCCCATCCATCAGGCCGTATGGCACCCCGGGCTTTCACTAGACCATATTCCTTACCCACGTCAATGACATCATGCCTTAACCTCCCACCTGATACCATGCACATTAAAGACTGATATTGCTGTCGGCCAAGCGAATCCCCAATAAAAGCCAAGGTTTTATTCCGCATCCTGGAGTACAGAATGAAACAGGTTCAAGATAAGATGGTAAAACCATAGTATTCTAGTAATATCAATTGGGCATTTAGTCCACAGTCAAAGGAACAGACCATGAGAAAGAACAAACAAGGAACGCACTGAGATGACTTTAAAATATGGACATGATGCTATTTAAAGAAATGACTAAAACCAATTCCTGGGATTGGGAATGATGCTATTGGGGGTATTCAGGAAAAGGAAATGGAATCAACAAGGACGATTACCTTAGTTGATGTTTGTTAGGTCAATATGATCATTCCCATTCCCCACTCAATCACCCCAAAGTCATCTACTCTCATTCCCCTGCCCCATGGTATTTGAATTCCCTTTCCCTAAGTCACCAACACCTAACGCCCCACCAGCCCGAAACCACCATCACCTATCCCAAAACCACAAAATCCGCACCCCGCCCTGCCGAAACCACCCTACCAACACCTAAACCACCATCTCTCACCCCAAAACCACCATCATCTAGCCCAAAACTACCCCCACCCACCCAAAAATAGCCTTACCACCTTGAAAACCAACCCTCACCTACTCAACAACCACCACTGACCATCCAAAAGCACAACCCTAAATATTTGGGGGAAAGACCAAGAGAAAAAAGACCTCATTTTATCATCAATTTTATGGCTTTATTATCAAATTCGACCATGAAAGCTTCAGACCGGGAGCTATTATATTCGAATTTGACCTTTAATACCTTAAAAATTACCATCAGTGGTGGTTAATATATAAAAGGAGAGAATGTGATGACAAAGACATGAAAGAGGGTGCTGGTGGTGGAGGTATAGCAAGAAACATCAAGGGCGGGGAACTGATGATGAAGTGGTGGAGCATGGATGAGAAGAGGAAGAAAATGATAATGTCATCCAAACAACATGTTATATTAAAGGGCGTTGCTTTCTTTTCCCACTCTATCCCTTTCTTGATTCCATTCCCTTTACCTTATGTGAACCAAACGCTAAATGTCTAAATGCTGGATTACATTTTGTCATTTTAAACTTCATCAAAACACTTGTTGAGAAAGAATATCCATATTTTTTATGTACTTCCTCCGTTACGTATTACTTGCAACAAAGGGGTATTATTTGTGAGACATAAAATATTCCTTTGTTGCGAGTAATATGTAACGGAGGGAGTATTATTATAAACTTACGAGAAGACATTGAGGAGAAAAATCCTACCCCATAATTTACAAGTATTATCACACATCATCAAAAAACTTCGGTTACCTATTTTTTCACAATACAACAATAAATATTAAGTAACTTTCACGTTCAGAGGGCAAAGTCATTCTATGGTGATTGAAACCGCATTAAATACCACCTTTTACCCAAAATTAAACGAAAAATTACACAAGTACCTTAGTATTTACATACTAGTCGTTCAAAAAGTAGTAAAAGTAACATAAAATAATTTGGTCTCAAAACGTTTCATACTAGAGAGAAGAGACATGTGAATGGAGAAAGCTTCCAATTGATGACAAATAAAGAATTACAAATCAGACTATTTAACTTTTTATTTAGGGAGTATTGCATTACAGGAAAAATATGAAGAGGATGATACCTTCTCAAAAACTTTTTTCCATTAAATTCTTCCATTTCACAATCTTTTGGTTGCCAGCGGAACTTTTCAAATGAAAAATCTGTTCGATCTGTCAGCCTACATGCCCACATCTCTGACAGCCATTGCAGACAACGACCTCCAGAATAGAAAGGGCGATTATCATCTGCAATCCAATTCCCTTTGGAAAAATCGCAGGCTGAAATTTGAACACAGAAACATTCAAGAAATAATTGATTTGGAGATACTACTGGAAGCAAATGATAATATCAGAGGACACAAAAGCAAATTTTCCTAATCATTTTCTTCCTGAAAGCTTCTTTTATTTAATGTATAGTTCTCTTACAGTTGTTCGCAAGAGAAGGAAAATCAGAAAGCCGAAGGGTAACCTATCTGGACATTCCAGATCAGAACACTTTTTCTTATAAAAAAACAAAATAATTAATTTAAAAAATAAAAATGAAAATTTGAAACTTCTTCTTGCCCAAAAGAGTATAGCAGCTAGCCTTGTGGGTCAAATCATAAACAAGTCCAACAAGCAAATGAGCATTTCACGAAGTCAATTTCAAAATTGACCGGTTAAACTTAATAGACTGGACTGTTGAAATTACAAACATTGTAGCTTTAAACTAGGTGACATCCCAATAAGCTTTACATACACATGGTATGAATGAAATATCTCAAAAATCAAATATCAAATGCTATCTTTAGCAGTCTAAAATCTAAACTGGGTATACAACACCAAGTCACCAACTAAGAAAAAAATTTGGATACCTTTTTGCTTTTTCCAATGTTAATTAGATAAACTATTCAAGTCTAGTGAGAACTTGCACAAATATAAAAGGAAATAAATGATATGACTAAAAGATTTGCAACAAAAAAAAAAAAAAAGATTACTTTGGTTTTTAACTTTATATGATACGTTGCCTTTCTTCTTGCCGGTAACCACAGAGCTGGTATTCACAGAGTCCACTGGCACTGATGCGTCCCTGAGTTTTTCTTTAAAATTTTCTCCATCCTCTGTACAAGTGTATACAATTATAAAGATTAATTCCTTTGAAATATTAGCTAAATAAAGAGAAACATCCAATGAGTCAGTCCAAAAAACAAATACGAAGTATAAAACACCAACAAAAAGAGCTCATGTACATCCAAAAGAAAAATATACTACCATTTTTTTTTATTTGTTCTAATTACCTCCTATTTTTTTCTACTCACTGTAATTCATTCCGTGTTGGCGTAACCCCTTTACCATCTTACCCCTCTCACCCCGCAATATTTAAACCTTTACCCACAACCTTTCTTTATTCACCTTTGCCTTACACTCACTGATCTTTTTATTTACACTCTCAGATCTTTTTACACTCTCAGATCTTTTTACATTCTCTATATTACTTTACAGTCTTCATCCTTTAATATGGAAGGTGCACATCAATGTAAACATATAAGATAAAAGTAGAAAAATAATCAATTTTAAGCTTTACTAACAAAACCAAAAGAAGATGTATTCTTACCACATTAATTTCTCAACAGAAATCCTAAACAAAGTGTTCTACCAACTATAAATATGTGATATCTAAGCAACTCCTTGATTACATTACCTCTTCTGCTTCTTTTGTCATATTCTTCATGCTTATCTAATGTCTCATTTTTTGCAGGAAAGGGCAAATTATCGACATCCTTCTTCTTTGGCTCTGAAGAAATGTTTTTCATAGGGGAACCAATTAATATATCTGCGACAAGGGCCAAAAAGAAATAATAAGTCAACCAAAGACAATAAAAAGAAGATGAACCAGTCTAAATCAAGCGATAGGTCTAAACTAAGGAAGTAGAAATGTATTGTAACATTAATATAAATAAGATTAGCAGACAGGAGTTAATCATACCAAAATTAGTAAGTGGACATATTTTAAAACTAATATTGAGGAGTTGTAGTAGAGAATTAAAAATATCATTATGAGAATTACATAAAATATTGCAATATGACTTATAAAATAAATAAAAACATAAGCAATTACGCAGAAAAAAAAAAAGAAAAGAAAAGAAAGTATTAACAATAACATATAAATGATATGCAAGAGTTAAAGTATGAAAAAAGATTATTGCAAGTTTATAGGTAGAATGGCGCAGGAAGGAAAAGGCCAATAACCAAGCTAATGGTTAAGCTTTGAAATAAGAAAGATAGAAAAAAAATTGAGGAAAGAAAGAAAAAAATGTAACACTCATGACTCATTCCACAAAGTTCCATTAATCACTAACATATACTTGTATCAATCTCACTTGTGTAAAATTTCAATCAAATAATATGTAAAATATGACCTTATAGGACATCTAATGTTAGAAAAGTTCACTACCTTTTGGGAAGCAAGGAGTATATGGAACCTTTTTCATAAGAACGGTATCACAGTAAACTAGAAAAGAAATGACTAATCCCATTTTTCATAGTCCTTCCAATTTTTACAAATGTAACAACCTCTTCTAATCCCATTTTTAGTTGATTTAAATTCAGCAAATTACGGAATAATCAAATTTGGTTCATGTTAGCCGACCCCACTTTTGGGATTAAGGCTTTGATTGATTGATTGACTTGTTTCATTCCATACTCTCTGCAATTACATTTATCTTAACTATAAATGACGAAAAAATATCACGTTTGGCTCATTAACAGTAATGCAGTGTTGCCGCCTAAACAATCAATCTCATACACCGTACAGATCCACCAATCCCAGTGGAGTTACCCCTGTTTTAAAAGGAAGACTGTTGGAAGGTGGCTTACGAACAAGAGAGAGAAAAGGACGAGGCAATCAGCTGATTCAGCTCCATGCTGCAGCTGGGTGTTGCTGCAGCAGTGCAACATACAAGCCAACAGCTGATGCCTCATCTGGGAAGTCACAGTTAATATGTTACATATGATAGATAAACATATTTTGAGGGGGATAAGGAGACAGGTACTGCTCCTATACAAGAAGCACCTAGTGGCTAAAGCAATCTGTATACTGAATATGTATTTGTCATTGAAGCATTTGAATAGTAGCTCTAAATGGCTCGCATACCCTGAGATTGCTAAGCACATAGCCACATACTAACCAAATAAGGTGTTCATACAGCAAGACAATTAGGTCCCAGATTTTATAGGCCTACAGATATAGCCCTACAATTTCTCCTTAATCTTATAGTTGCAACTACATGTTAACACCAGCATGACATGCTGATGAGATATATAATATCAATGTTTGCAGATGTTCAACAAAATACAGAGTAATTTTGTAATTTTCATGTAGTTTTGAACCTATATGCCATGTAAGTTGAGCTTTATTGTCCTTATCCCATGAAACCGACAAGCTAGTGCACATGAAGTCGATAATAATATTGCTATATGAGATTTTGCAAGAGAAACCCAAATACATAGCATAAAAATAGCAATAAACAAATGAAGTTAAGTAATTTTAAAATGCATTAAGAGAATCTTAACAGTCCATTCAAGCAGTCAAAGATAGCTTGCATTCCACAACTTTCATAGTGATATACTGATATAAACAGAGTGAGAACATAAAAAAGAAAGAATGTGTCACAAAGAAACGCCAGTTAATATAAAAGTAGCAGAATCAAACCTGGAGAGAGTTTGAGGCTTTGGCTCTTGGGAAGTAATGAAACAAGGAAAGGGGTTTTGTCCCATCCCCATAAAAGAAACGTTGTGCAAACTACAGTAATGAGGATGAGAGAGAGTTTTGTAGCCCTCAGCCTCAAAATACTCCCCTTCATCCTCGTGTCACTTAACCTTTTTTGCCAAGATCAAAATCGACCCATCAACTAGCTAGGATCACCCAGATGAGTACTGAAACAACAAATGTATCCCTAATCATTATTATTGTTATCATACACAATGACACCATTACTATTCAACCTGACCATTTTGACACATTCAATTGGAAAAGAAATTTGAAAACACACAACACATCTAAGTGAATAAACCTTACAAAATTAAAATCCCAAGCCATTAGTTAGGAAATTTTCATTATCGTTGTGAGAGTTCAGTACTTATCTTGAAAACAAATTCATGGTTTCTAGTTTCTGTCGCCGTATTCAAGAATAAGATTAACATAATTGGTATGAATAGTATGACAAATTTTAACTTCATAATACACCTTACATCATAATATAATCTAAGCAAGTAAGCAACTTCTAAAATCTCAAAACTTGAAAACTCGCAGAAATACCGAACAAACCCTAAACATCGAATTCTTGTTACAACATTTTACTGATTCTGTAATTCAAGTAATGTATGCTTGCATGAATTGCATCATATAGCATATAATACTTTCAAGTGTACAACAACAAATTTAAAAGTATATGAACAACTAATTATAATGATAAACCAACATTTGCATAGTAAACACCAAATTAATCTTCACTCAATTTTTTCTAACTTAGCACCTTGATTAGTGAACTAATCAAAAACCACCTTAACTTCCATGATTCAAAAAACGAAAAAAAAAAAAAAACAAGGGTCTATTAAAAAAACCCCAAATCACCAGAAATTTAACAAAGAAGTTAAAAAAAAAAACATACTAATCAAAGAAAAATTAAAACTAATGAAGTAAATCAATTTAGGATCTACTGATTCAAAAAGAAATCAAATTAAACTGAAAAAATCAAATACAAATCGTTACAATTAGCATATAATACTACATTCATCATCTAGATATAATCGGCAAAATCAAAGTAAAAGCAACGAATTAACCAAAAATAAAAGAGTGAAATACCTAAAAGCGAGGAATTCTTGGATATCGAGGATGAAGAAGTAAGGAGCAAAGAGAATTGAAGGAGGAGAGAGAAAATGCGGGATGTCAGAAATTGAAAGTTTCCTTTGAGTTTCGACCAAAGAAGGTGAGGTAACTAGGTAAGCAACAGAAAGATTCAAATAAAGATCATTTTTCTTCTCATTTTTATTGTTCTTTATTTATCTTTGTCATCGTACTACTTAATTAGGATTAAAATCTATTTAATTATTCAGATTGTGGTTGGTAATCTTGGTGTATTAGGTAATTAGGTACAGTACTAATGTACAATTTTGGATTTTGTGATTGTGAAATACTTGGGAGTTTGGAACCACACTTTGTACTCCTATTTTTTTTTTATGAAGATAGCCTAAGAGCAATGGCGGTTCCAGAAATTGCTCGTTATGGGTTCGAACTAGGGATGTCAGTCAGGCAGGGATGGGTCTTAGTTTGGCGAGTGGTGGGGCGGGGATGGAGATAAAAATTATACCCGCCATGGGTGATGGGGACAGGGGTGGATTTTATGTTATACTCGCCCCATCCCCGCCCACCCTACCCGCTCCACTTTGTACCCGCCTCATCCCCACCTCTCACCACATTTTTATATTTTTAAAAACAAAGTTATATACTTTTATACTATTAAAAAAAATTATGTAAAATAAAATAGTAGATATAATAATTTGTAATACACTATTATTATAACTAAAAAAGTGTGTAATATTAACAGTATTTTTTTTTTTAATTTGTAATCTATATTAATTATGTTGGATTTTGTATTAGGAGGTGGGGATTAGGCGGGTCTTAGGTGGGGATTAAATGGGGATGGATATCCAAGTGGGGGATGGAGCGGGGATGGTTTTGGAATTGTACCCGCTGAGGCGGGAATGGGGATAAATTTTGGACCCGTCGCGCAGATGGGGATGGGGATGAAAATTTTAGATGGGGACGGGAATGGGAAGACCAACATCCGCCCCGACCTGCCCCATTGACATCCCTAGTTCGAACTCTCCAAACAATACATGGATATCAAATATCATAATTCAAAATAAAATTTGCATTTGCTAATCCGGGTGTGCACAGTATATGTCAATTATAACAATAAATAAATAAATAATTATAAGCTTTTCATCTCCAAATTGTAAAATACAATGCAAAAATATATACTATGTACATATTAACATTCTACAATCTACATTACATTCACTTAATCAATGAGATGAGGAGAGAGGAGAGAGGAAGAAGTTAAGGTTTGAGTGTAATTGGAAATTTCGATTTTTGTTTCTCTATAATTGGGAGTTGGGGGGATAAGTTAAGAAAATAATAATAATAATAAAATAAAAAGAGGTTAAGTTTCGAACCCCTAAACTTTGTTCTAAAATTTAAGGCTTTCACCACTACAACGAGTGTTGTATAGTCAAATAATGTGTTGAATTTAATATTTATCCCCATCTGTTTTCTTTAAAAAAAAACATATTTGTTTTTTCTCGAATCCAGTATGGGTTCAATTGAACTCATGGAACCCATACTGGAATTGTCACTGCCTAAGAGGATCAACTTAATTTTGTTTTATAAATGGTGTTGGAAAATTTCAGATTGCTAAACACTTAGTCTTGAATCATGTGAGAAGGATAGCCGGTTTTCTTCATGATTAGCTCTAACTAGTGGCCAAATTACGTTCACTAAAAGATAAGTAAGAAAAACAAAGATTCATTTATCTAGTCTTAAAAATAACTGTTAATATTATTTTGAACTATCCAAGGGTTTTTCCATTCATTCTGATAGATTGTCACTAATGAGTTAGCTTAGGTAATACAAGCATTAAAATTTCTTATATATAAGGCCCTGTTTTTTACAGCTGTTTTGCTGAGTCCTACCCTGCTGATTCCTGCCTTGCTCTGCTCTGCTTCAATTTACTATGCTCTGCTTAAAAATAATACTTAATATTGAATTATTATAATAATACTTAATAATAATAATTAATATTGAATTATTATAATAATAATTAATATTTAATAATAATAATAAATAAATAATATTTAATAATTATAATAATAATTAATATTGAATCAAAATAATAATAATAAAAATTTAATAATAATAATAATAAATAATTAATATTTAATAATTATAATAATAATAATTAATATTGAATCAAAATAATAATAATAATAATAATAAAAATAATTTAATAATAATAATAATTTAATAATAATAATAATAAATAATTAATATTTAATAATTATAATAATAATTAATATTTAATAACAATAATAATCATAGTAATAATAATAATGATAATAATAGTAATAACAATTATTATTATTATTAATAATTGATTTTTTATAATAAAAATTAATATTTACAGATAATAAATAATATTTAAAGATAATAATATTGAATGATTATAATAATACTAGTGATAATAGTAGTAGTAGTAATAATATAATAATAAAAAGAATAATAATAATAGTAAATATAATAATAATAATAATGAAATCTGCTCAACTCGGCTAGGCTCTGTTCTGCTCTGCCCAGAAGCTCAAAAGAACAGGGCCTTAGAACTATCCTACTGAATCATGTGATAAGTTTTTAGTTTAAAGTTTTTTTGAATTTTATTTTTTTGAAATCAAGTGATAAGTTTTCCTTTTTTTATTTTAGTTTTTTATTTGCCTTATTCAGGTTAAGCACATTATTAACGTTTAATATAAAAAAAATTATGAGAATTTGAATTGGTGGCACATAATGTATTTACACCGAGAGTATAATTGTGGTCCTTATGACACAGATGATATGGGACAAACTTAAAAGAGTTAAATTAAAGGAAATTGGGGCAAATAACATTTGATGGATGGAGTGTTGGACTAACGAAGTATGTTAGGATGCTTAATCTAAGCTAAGTGGTAGTATATAAGGGAATTTGGCGATTTTGCTTAAAAAAAACTATGATATTATGGTGCATCTACTATGTTGAGAATATAAATTGACAATAATTTCTATCACTTTTTTTAAGTGCATCACTTACCTAAATTGATCGGTTTTTAAAGTACATCACTTAATTTTTTGATAATCTTGTTTTTTTATTATTATTGTACTCGTATCTCTCTCTCCTCACAGGGTTCACACTTTTATTTATGTTTAGATTCCCTCATGTTACATCTCTTCTTAAAACTATATGTCAGTCAAAGTGACACACTTTAAAATTGTTTTACTACTCCATAATTCGGATTTGGACTGGGTCAAGTTCCAATTGAGGGGAAAGCACGTCTAACATGTGTTAACAACCTTCTAATGTCTCAAATTTGAGATCATGGTTAAAGTGAAACAACTCCCTTACCATTAATAATCTCGAAATCCCCTCTTGATTATTGCAAGTCGATTGCGTATTTGTACGGACGGCTGGGCACACTAAAACAATATTACTCCGTATTATTTCCTCCGTTTCTTTTTTGTTGATACGTTTCCTTAGTCACATTTGCCAATGCACAAATTCAACTATTAATACTTTTAATTACTGATAAGTAAAAATTATAAAAAGTTAATATTTTGAAAATATATGTTGCGACAAATTTAATAAAATCCCACATGCCTATGATTTTCATTACGTATAAAGTACATAATACCGTCAAATGAGAATATATGAATAGTGCTAAAATCAAAACATGTCAAGCAGAAAAAACGGAGGTAGTATTTTTTTTTTTTGGAATCAGATGCTAAAAGTGCTTAAGCCTAGGAGCTGGACAAAATTAGCCCATCACTAACATTTGAGAGTTGAGACGACGAATAGATTGAATTATTGTCTGCTTTTTCGGCAAAGTTTAATACAGTATAAATCAACTCAAAACCCCTTACAATAGGAAAACACTTCAATTTTCTGGGTTTCTTACATTCTACAGAACAATAATTCCGTTCAAAAATGGCGAATAATTCCAATCACAGTGAAATTCATGCTCTTCAATCAATCTGCTTCAAGCGTGGTTCACTTCAGCTTCTCGATCAGGTTCGCTTTCTCTCTCCTGCAAATTCATCAACTTTATCAATTTCTTCAAATTATTATATCATTTTAATTTGTATGAATCATAAAATTATATGCTAATTATGCTGTAAATTGTTGTTGATGTTTAACAGAGGAAGCTTCCCTTAGAAACTGTCTACTTGGATATTTAAAATGCTTCTGATGGATGGTATTTCTATTAAATTTTTCTTTTTATTTGATTGTAAATATTATTTGTTGATTTTGATTTTGGAACTTTGTTACCATGTTTGTAAGATGCACAAATGGTAGAAATTAGCATGTATAATGGGGTTGCATAAATTTATGTTTAACTATCTATTTACTGTATATGAGATTAGATGTACTGTATCTGAAGATGAGCAACACCTTATGGCCTGCTTGTAGAGACATTACCCCCAACCCCGAATCGTAGACTTATTGAGTTTAGCCTCATCGTGGTGTACTGTACTATATGTCTATCTGGTTGGTCATTTGGTTGAATGTGAGAAATTATAATTTCTAGGAAAGGTTTTGATTGCACTATATAGTGTTTATTCCACTTGAGAGCAAAAGATGTGAATCAATTATATACATAGCTTCAGCTGCTTGACTATTAACTTGTTAAGTAATATAGCTCGAGTAAATAAATCGCCAAAATTATAGTGGAGAACCTATCTCAAGTAGCATTGTGCAATAGATAGCTTCTTTTCATGAAATTAGATTATTCCTGGGATTTGTGGGGTTTCAAGTTTCAACACTAGGTGCCTAAAGGACCTGAATTTATTGGATGGAGTCAGTACTATTGCCAATCATCATTACTACTCGCTGTTTAGATGTCACTTAGCTTTAGAAAAAACAGATTGTCATTCTTTCTCCAATATTTGGAGGGTATACTTGCCCTTCTTAAGCAATTTCTTCTTCTAATTCAGGTTTGCAATTAAAGAAATGGTGGTTCGTGGAGCACCAGCAATTGCAATTGCAGCTGCCCTCTCTCTGGCCGTGGAAGCTGTTAACTTAGAAAAATTCCAAGGGACTGCTGATGATGCTGCTTCATTTCTTGCACAGAAATTGGAATATCTAGTCTCTAGGTTTGTTGCAAGTACCATTAACTAGTTGATCGTATAAAACCAAATCTTTGTTTGAATCAAAATTTTCTGTGTTTGACTTCTCAAATTGGTGTGTATGCTGATTTTGCATTCATCATCTATGTATGTATAGCCGTCCAACTGCTGTGAACCATTCGGACGCTGCCACAAAACTTAAAGAAATCATTGTCAAAGCTGCTTCCACGTGCTCAGAAGCAAATGCTGTGTTTCAGGTAGGATAGCTTTTTCCTCTTGTACTTTAGATTTGCTTATTATATCTTAAATTCATTAGATTCTTCATAATAGTGTCCTAGGCTTACATAGAAGCTGCTGAAATAATTCTTGAGGATGATGTTGCCTCAAACAAAGCAATTGGTTCTTATGGAGCTAGTTGCTTTGAAAGTCAGTTGAAAGATGCTAAGAAAATATCCATCTTGACTCATTGCAACACTGGGAGGTATGTTGTTTCTCAGACATCATGATCCCTGATAATATTTGTATCGAGCTATCTGAGCATGTTCCATCAGTTAGTTATCCACAAATGTTCTTGCAATATTGCAAGATAGATATTCTTTCCTATAATTTCTATTGGATGTCATTTCTATTTGATTTTGTTGAGATTGCTGTGGCTTTTTCTCAACAGTCTTGCAACCGCTGGATGGATATGGTACTGCATTGGGGGTAATTCATTCCGTCCATGCCCAAGGAATCCTTGAGAAGGCCTATTGCACAGAGACTCGGCCATTCAACCAAGTGCAACGGAATAGCGTAATAACAACAATGTAATAGGCGTAAGGTTGGATGATTGATTGATAAAGCTTAAAGCTTGCAAAAGGGTTCCATGGCTTTAGGCCATGACTCTCCAAGGTTCACTTCCAATTTTCTGAATGCCTTCTACTTTCTATCCTTCTACTACTTATACTACTACAGCCCTATGTTACTCGGACTTGGGTACCCATGTCCGACACGGGTACGTGTCCAAGTGTCCGACTCGGCTATTTTGTGAAAAAATTCTATGATTTTCAACTAAAATGAAGTGTCCATGTGTCATACCCATGTCCGAGGGTCGAGGGTCCGACACGGGTACTTGAGGTAAAATGAAGAGTCCGAGTAACATAGCTACAGCCTTCATCAAAATGGCAATTTAGCCTTAATTAATACAAGTACTATTGTTTGTCATATTACTACTTTAGTCTAGTACAACAAAAGGTTAAAGCTGCATGTCCCCTTGCTGCTCCTTAGCGGTTCTCTTCCCTCTCTTGCGCTGCTTGTGTCTTGCTGTTGCTGTTGTTAAGTTGCAGCCCCTGTTTTTGTCTTCTCTGGTACACCAATGTCACGGGAGGCTGAGACTGTATTGCAATACCGCCCCCCAAAAGTGCCACCTTGTCCTCAAGGTGGAAGCTTGGGAATCGGTCTTGGATTGTCGCTGCATCCTCCCATGTAGACTCAAAATCCGGAACCCCTAGCCACTTGATTAGAACCTCGAGCTTGCCCTGCTGCTGTCCCCCCTTTCTCCGCACCTCAAGCACACTCTCCGGTTCCACCACTAATTCCAACTCTGAGGTGAGTTGAGAAGGAATCGTAGGAGAGCTAGGCACAGCACCAATCGCGCACTTCAGCTAAGAAACATGAAACACGGGATGGAAGTAGCTTGTAAGCAACTTGTCCCACTCGCTGCACTATTTCATACGGACCATAGAACCTAGCCGCGAGCTTTTCATAAGGCCTCCTCGCAAGTGAGCGTTGTCTATACGGCTGAAGCTTGAGAAATATGAAATCCCCAACCTGGAATTCCTCGTCTCTACGCTTCCCATCGGCATTCTTCTTCATAATTTGCTGCGCTCTTATGAGATTAAATTTCAATTCATCAAGCATCATATCTCGCTCCTGCAGTAACTCCTCGGCTGACCCCACGACTGACTGCCCTGCTCCCACCCTAATCAATTTGGGCGGTTCCCTTCCATATACTGCCGGAAAAGGTGTAGTTTGGGTGGATGATTGGGGTGTGGTGTTGTATGAATATTCGGCCCACGGAAGCCACTTAGCCCAAGTCTTCGGTTGACCACTAGCAAAACAACGGAGATACATCTCCAATCTCTTGTTCACCACCTCGGATTGGCCGTCCGTTTGGGGGTGATAAGAGGTACTCCGCTTCAAATCCGTACCTTGCAAGCGAAATAGCTCCCTCCAAAAAATGCTAAGGAACACACGATCCCTATCCGATACAATGCTAGCCGGAATGCCATGTAACCTTACAATCTCTCGAACAAAAATTTCAGCCACGGTGAAAGCAGTAAAAGGGTGTTTCAAACCAATGAAATGGGCAAATTTTGATAGTCTATCAACAACCACTAAAATTGTATCGAACCCCCTTGATTTCGGCAAGCCCTCCACAAAATCCATGCTTATATCTTCCCAAATTCTCTCCGGAATTGGTAATGGTTGCAACAACCCCGCCGGAGATTGTTGTGAAAATTTGTTCCGTTGGCAAACCGTACACCCACGAATGTAATTAGCTACATCCTTCCTTAATCCGCCCCAAAACCAATTCGCACCAATCTTCAAATATGTCTTAGTTTCTCCGGTGTGCCCTCCTTCCGGAGAGTCGTGATAAGCCTTGAACAAGGCTGCCTTGTGTATGGAATTCCTAGGAAGGACCACCCTGCCTTTGTACAATATTTGTCCATTATCCACAACATAACCATGAGGACCCTGTCCTTTTTCGATCTCACCTTTCAATTTTTGCAGCCCTTCATCCTTCATTATTTCCTCCTTCAAACTACTCCAATCTATTACTTGTGTAGCCATGAGCGCCCCACACTCCAATTCACCTTCTTCTCCTTCATCTCGGCCCCTCCTTGATAGAGCATCCGCCACCTGGTTAGCCACCCCGGGTTCATATTGCAAATCAAAGTCGAAATCGATAAGTTTGCGCACCCATTTTTGGTACTCCATACCAATCTCACGTTGTTGTGTGATATATTTGAGACTTTGTTGATCGCTCCGGATAACAAATTTCCTTCCCAAAAGATAATGCTTCCATTTCTCAACCGCTAAGCATACCGCCATCAACTCCTTCTCATAGATGGATTTACTCCGACCTCTAGGGCCGAGTACTTTGCTAAAGAAAGCCACCGGTCTACCTTCTTGCATTAACACGGCTCCGAGCCCTCCCCCGGAAGCATCCGACTCTACAATGAAACTCTTGGAGAAGTCCGGCATAGTGAGTACCGGAGCCGACACCATTGCCTCTTTCAAGGCTTGAAACGCTTCCTTGGCCTCCATTGACCAACCGAAACAATCTTTCTTAAGCTGCTCTGTCAAGGGTCTAGCAATATGGGCATAATGATGGATGAATTTTCTATAATAACCCGTTAATCCTAAAAATCCCCTTAATTCCCTTAGAGTTTTTGGAGTGGGTCATTTAATCATTGACCCCACCTTCTCAAAGTCCACTGCCACACCCTCACTCGAAATTATATGGCCCAAATAAGCCACCTTAGCTTTCCCAAATTCACATTTTTTATAATTTGCAAACAGTGAGTGTCTTTCTAGCGTGGCTAAGACTAATTGCAAGTGAGTTACATGTTCCTCCTTACTAGCACTATACACCAAGATATCATCAAAAAATACAAGAACGAATTTGCGTAAAAATGAACGGAATACCTCATTCATCAAAATTTGGAAGGTTGCCGGAGCATTGGTTAAGCCGAAAGGCATCACCAAAACTCGTAGTGCCCTTCGTGGGTGCGGAAAGCCGTCTTATGAGTGTCCTCCGGCCGAACCAAGATTTGATGATACCCCGCCTTAAGATCGAGTTTGGTGAACACGCGAGCTCCATGTAATTCATCCAAGAGTTCATCAATCACGGGAATGGGATATTTATCGGGGACCGTCTCCTTATTAAGAGCCCGATAGTCCACGCAAAAGCGCCATGAACCATCCTTCTTCTTGACAAGTAACACGGGGCTAGAGAAGGGGCTTGTAGAGGGGTGAATAATTCCGGCTGCCAACATTTCCCGAATCAACTTTTCAATCTCGTCTTTTTGGAATTGCGGGTATCTATAAGGTCGAACACTCACGGGGTTGCTGCCCTCCTTGAGTATTATCGAGTGCTCGTGGCCCCTAGCTGGTGGTAACCCTTTGGGCTCTTCAAAAACACCTTCGAATTTCCTCAACAACTCACGAAGAAAACAGGGCACGGCTTCCCCTGTTTCTGTCTTCCCTTGTTCTTCCAGTAAGTTCAATTCGACTAATACCCCACTTCCCTGCTTCCGAATGGTTTTAATCATTGCCTTGAGAGTAATGCCGGTCTTTGCGAGCGTGGGATCCCCTTTAATTGTTACCATTCTCTCTCCCAAGGTGAAACTCATCTCTTGTAATCGCCAATTAGTGAGGACGGAACCCAATTTCTCTAACCATTGGACTCCTAGAATCACGTCGGAGTTGCCTAATTTCAGTGGCAGGAAGTCCTCCACTATTTCAACATCGGCGGTGAGCTTCACTCGCACTCCCACGCACTGCCCTCTCCCCTTAACCGTTTCACCATTACCCAATGACACTCCGAAAACTCCATCACCCGAAATTATCAACCCGAGTTTATCCACCGCTTGAAGCGCTATGAAGTTGTGCGTCGCCCCGGGGTCGATCATGACCACCACACTCTGCCCATTAATCTCACCCATAAATCGCATGGTTTTCGGGTTGGATAATCCGACAATAGAACACATGGAAACGGAGGTATTTGTGACTTCGTCCTCAGTTCCCTGATTACTCATGGCTGTCAACTCCCCTTGCTCTTCGTCTTCCTCTTCGTCTACAAGAAGCAAGCTCAGCCCCTTAGCAGAGCACACGTGCGTCGGTCCAGTCCAGCGACCATCGCATTTAAAACACAAGCCCTTTGCTCTCTTTTCTTGGATTTCTCGCTCCGTCAACCGCCGGACAGTGCCGCTGAATTGGGTGGAGCTTTGGCTGTTGCGGTGTTGGAGGGGTGTCGTGGGTTGAGTGGATTTAAAAGTTGGGTTGGATGGGGGTGTTTGTGAAAGAGGTGGGTTGAAAGTTTGGGTTACTAGTTTGGGCTGGGCTCACTCCTAACAATGTTGAAGCTGGGCTTTTGTTAAAGTACGAATACGGGCCGGGTTTGGTATATGCTCCATCGGGTCTTTTAGTTGAGCTGACCCGATTCCTTTCCTCGACCCGGATTGCCAGATCCATGGCATCCTCTAGGGTCATCGGGTTCAACATCCGAATTTCAGCACGGATCTCCTCTTTAAGTCCATTCACGAATTGCCCCTTCATAATACTCTCCGGGACGTCAGTTAGCGGCGCCGCCTTCTCGATAAACAACCTCCTATACTCCACCACCGTGCTCGTGTGGGTCACTGCCAGCCACTGTTCGTGTAGGGTCCCCGAGTTCACCGGTCGGAACTGGTTTAGAACACGGCTCTTCATATCGTCCCACCCCACCATGGGTCTCCTCCTACTCTCCCATTGGTACCAAAGAAGCGCGTCGCCGTCCATCGCCACGACTGCGGCTTGTAATTTCTCCGTTTCAGACAGACCGTAGAATTGAAAAAATTGCTCACCCCGGAGGATCCACCCGTCGGGGTCGGAGCCATTAAAGGATGGCATTTCCAGCTTCCGGTATCGCCAATTTCCACCCCCCTCACGGTTCTCTTGGTTGGGCTTTCGAATTCCTCCCCCCGCGCCGGTGTCCCAGTTGCCAAACCTGAGACCTCCACCTACTAGTGGTGTTTCTCCGAAATTCCCCTCCCTAAACGGCTGATTTATCTCCTTGTTCTGCAAAGCCGCCATCATCGCCCTCATTTCTTCGATAAACTGGTCTTGCTTGCGAGTTAGAGTGTTTTGGATTGAGTTTTCCCCGTCTCCGATCTTCTCGAGAATTTCTTCCATTCGCTCTTCTAGCGCGGCCACCCTCTCCGGTGTCACCGTCAGCGGCGTCGGCGGCATTCTGCTCTGATACCAAATGCAACGGAATAGCGTAATAACAACAATGTAATAGGCGTAAGGTTGGATGATTGATTGATAAAGCTTAAAGCTTGCAAAAGGGTTCCATGGCTTTAGGCCATGACTCTCCAAGGTTCACTTCCAATTTTCTGAATGCCTTCTACTTTCTATCCTTCTACTACTTATACTACTACAGCCTACATCAAAATGGCAATTTAGCCTTAATTAATACAAGTACTATTGTTTGTCATATTACTACTTTAGTCTAGGACAACAAAAGGCTAAAGCTGCATGTCCCCTTGCTGCTCCTTAGCGGTTCTCTTCCCTCTCTTGCGCTGCTTGTGTCTTGCTGTTGCTGTTGTTAAGTTGCAGCCCCTGTTTTTGTCTTCTCTGGTACACCAATGTCACGGGAGGCTGAGAGTGTATTGCACCAAGTAAGTTCATGTGATGTACCACACTCAAAATTTTGGTGGCTATCAACTATCATACACATTACAAAAGCACAGGCCAAAAGAAAAAATTGTACAATTGATGCTTTTGGTAACCTAGATCACCCTAATAATTTTGGACAGGAGATATCTTATGCTTCCGAACACCTTTTAGCTTTTGGAAATCATAAGTGTGTGATAATATCATAACAGTCTGCTCATGTTTTGAGCTTGTTTGCATCATTATCTAATTTCCAGATAGAATTTATTTTGTATTAGAAAGATGTGAGCATCCAGCAAATTATGTCAAGCCTAATAACACAGTACGAAGTAGTGAGGAAAACTCAGTTTCTCCGTGAAGGTTGCTCCTATGTTGTAGAGGGAGTGTCGATTGGTGAATAGGTCTAAGTGAATAAGTAAAATAACTGAACATGCCATTAAAAAGCCAGTTTAAATTTCTGATTAATTGTTTCTTAAAATATGGGCAAAAATTAAGTTATTCAGCATATTATGTGAAATAACAATTGTAACATTCTAAGTCTAACAGAATTGTATAGCAAAGTCGTCCGTCCCCCCCCCCCCAACAGTTTATATGATCCCACCCATTTTCTCTGAGGCTTTGCTATACTCATGCTTTATACTCTTTTTTATAGGGATCTAGGTTAACTGCTTTTGAGCTGGTGCATGACAATATCCCAGCTACGCTGATAGCAGATTCTGCAGCATCAGCCTTGATGAAGGCTGGACGTGTTCAAGGAGTCATTGTAGGAGCAGATCATGTGACTGCAAATGGTACTCAGGATTGTTGAAATTTATTGTGGCATGGAGGGCAGGGGATAATGTCATTTATTGATTTTATATGCTATTTGCAGGTGATACTGCTAATAAAATTGGAACTTACAGCCTTGCTGTGTGTGCAAAGCATCATAGTATTCCATTTTATGTTGCTGCACCTCTTACCTCAGTCGATTTGTCCTTGCCTTCTGGAGAATCCATTATCATTGAGGAAAGATCCCCAAAGGAATTATTGAATTCTCATGGAGGACTTGGAGAGCAAGTTGCTGCATCTGGAATCTCTGTTTGGAATCCGGCCTTTGATGTTACTCCAGCAAATTTAATATCTGGTATCATCACAGAAAAGGTTGATGCTTAACCCCTACACTTTAGAGGCATGGTAGTTTGGATGTTTGGTGATGTTGATTTTGCATCATTTCATCAGGGTGTAATTACAAAAAGCCAGAATGAGGATTTTGACATCAAAGGTTTTGTGCAAAAAATGGTAGCCCAATGAGATTTTTTGGAGACCAGAGCCAGCTGCTAGTTACAAGGAGCTGCGAGAAACGATTTATTGAATAGGTTAGTGACCCTGTATTATTTCTCAACAATTAATGGTTGCAAGGTTGGGGAAAAAGAGAGGGGGGGGGGGGGGTTGGGGGTGCAGGCCTGTTTATCCTTTTTTCAGTTGAGCTTCATATGGAGTAATATCCATTTTCCCAAAAAGAAAAAATTGCATCATAAGATGAGTTTATTCTTGTGATTGTACGACAGCTATAAACAATTTAACTAGTTCTTATAATATAGGAAATTTTGACATTTGGTACCAGGGAAAACACCTCGCTTTACATTTGCTATCGGTTTAATTTTTTTTTTTTTTTTTTACTTTGCTACCACTTAAATCAAAGTTTGTTAAAAATCACTACCTGATGTCTTACACCGTTACTATTTCCGTTAGTGGCGCCCAACCACCGTCCAGCCACTTGTCCTTCCCCACCCACCAGCTGCCCAAGCCACCTCCACCGTCGCCTAAGCCCAATCCCCTGCCCGCGACTCCAGCCACCCAGCCCCCAACGACAGTAGTGTCGGCGCCGGCGTCGCGACCCTCCCCTGAAAACCCCTTTCCAGCCCTGATCCCAGCCCCCTCCCCTCGAAAACCCGATCCAAGCCCCTGTCCCAGCCCCCCCTCCCCTTGAAAACCCGATCCCAGCCCCTTCCCTTATAAAACCCGATCCAGCCCCATTCTGACCAATCCCATGCCGCGCGAAGAAGTTGTCAGAGTTCCCCAGCCACTTAAACCACCATAAGCGAAACCCTAAAACCCGTTTAGGATGGTTTGGGGCTGGTGGTTTAGGTTTAGGGTTGTTGGTTTTGGGTGGGGAAGGGGAGGGGTTCGATTCCGACACAAATCACCGGCGCCGGCCGCTTGCAGGGGGAGGGTGGCTGACGGGGAGGGGCTAGGCTTTTTTGGGTGGCTGGTTTTTTTTTTTTTTTAAATTTTTTAATTTTTTTTTTTTCGAATAAACTGTTCCGTTAACGGATTCCGTAAAGTGGTGGTGATTTTTAACAAACTTTGATTTAGGTGGTAGCAAAATAAAAAAAAAAATTAAAGCGATAGTAAATGTGAAGCAAGGTCTTTTTGTTGGTACCAAATGTCAAAATTTCCTATTATATATATACATTGTGATGGAATATATATATTTCAAAAAATATTTTTAATGATGTTTATATTCTTGAATCTATGTATATGTGCTCATGTGCTGCATTATATTTTGATTAGCAAGCTAAATAAAAATTATGCTCATTGGAGGTGGTGGTAAGACTGGTAACTCAAGCCACTAAGAAGGATTTCTTTTTTATTACTTGTGCTCTTAATTTGGCTTTTTACTTTCTGAAGACTTTATTTCTGTTGGAATTTGGCTTTTGGAAAACACATCCAACGCGAACACCTCGCAACCACTCTATAGAACTTTTCCTTAATGTTAGGCTTGCATTCTAGTCCTGTGTTATTCAATTTCTTGTACACCCTGTAATGGGTACTCTGTATGGTCAGTATTGGATGAAAGTTTTGTTGTTGAATGAATGCAGAGTACTCTGTATACAAAACAAAAATTGTCGTAAACAGAAAATATGTGTAAATGTTGTACACTGATTCTAGGAAAACTAATGCGTGTTAACCTTGAAGTGAATGATTATTGGAAGTGCTGCATAATTTAATTTTGATTTTTTTTTAAAAAAAAAAAACTAAGCACGAAAGTATTATGGTCATTATGGATGAAAATTATGATATATGGAGTCATGGATGTAAGTCATGAGGGATAAAACTCTCTTTCTCACTAGAACAAAAGGTCTCTTTGTAGTTGCAATGAGTGATGATTTTGGTTAACAACCAAGCTAAGAAACGCTCAAATCAAATAAAATTTAAAATAAAAATAATTTTTTTAATTAATTAATGGACCTCCATGGTATTTATAGGCCATATCCCAACCTGTTTAAAGTTCTAATACACTTTAGAAAGCAAGAATAAAGATCAACAAAAGAAAATAAAACATACACCTATATAATAGAACTCCTAAGTCAACTAGGATTCGACGGAAGCAAGACTTGATCAAATCTGAAAATTAACACTACTTTAAACCAACATGCAAGTCTCATGGCTAAAATAAAATACTAAAGACTATAGTAAATTAAAATCCTAAGTTCTTTAAACAAGAAAAATCCTTTCAAGTGAAAGACAATAAGCAAAAAATCTAGATACTTAAACTTTAAGAAACTTCCAAGAACCGTCCATTTCCTTATCGAAGATCCATGGATTACAAATATAATAGATTCACCTTGCTTGGAATGTATCATGAAGTAAGGAGGTGTTTGGTATGGGGTCTTTAGGAAAGGATTGATTCCCTTGTTATTTGTTTGGTCTTTTTAGACTGTGTTATGATGGTGGTTGAAGCTCTCTTTGTGGTGTTGTTGGTAGTGATGGAGGTTGTAGAATGACAGATGGTGGATTGGTGTTAGTAGTTTTGTTTCCCTTTCCCTTCTTATGTCTGTACAAACATTTTCATTTTTCGGACCTTTTTTCTTTCTCTCCTCGTAACCTTTTCTTTATTCCTTTCTCTTTCCCTCTTGAAATGACCTCTAAAATATTTCATTTTTTTGTTGTTGTTGTTTTAATAGAATTGTACTAAAGATGGCGCCCAAAGACAAAGGATACTATATATCTTAATCAGAACTGCCGTGTACTTTTATATGCTGATAAAGGCATACTATATAGTCTTACAATTCCCTCAAAAAAAAAAAAAAAAAAATAGTCTTACAAACTACAATATTAAGTAGAAATGAAATTAAAAAAAAAAAAAAGTGTCTATCTTAGACTAATAACGCAGGGTCTTCATCTTCATCTTGATGTGGCTCTGATGAGGGTGGGATAATAGGCAAACCAATGGAGAGAAAAGCAGAGAAAGCAGCATAAAGGCGGGTGAAAAGATGGCTGAGAAAGCTGCGAGAAACAGAGGGCCAAAGAGAGAGGAGTAGGATCCATGGGTGGAGATACAAAAAAATAGGGGTTGGACATAGGACAGAGAAAACGAATGCAATAGTAATGAGTAAGGACCATCCATCCCGAAATCCAATTCGTAAGAGGGTGAGAAGGTGACCATTGTCATCTTCAGTAAAACAAATCTTCAAGGAAGTGGAGAGATAGGCAAGTGTCATAACAAAATTCAGTAAGATAGCTTTGAGTAGAATTTGTGGGCTGGGATTGATGTGATCATAGAAAAGGTATGCTAAATAAGGTCTTAAATATTGGTTGATAAGAAGTAAAAGAACCCACCTTAGATCATAGTAGTATAAGGGTTCTATAGTATGTTCAAGCTGGGTTGCTTGGTTTTGCCTATTGTTGGTCCTGTTGCAGCAAAAAACCCGACACATGAAGGTCTTGAAGGAGGGCCAGATACAAAGGAGTAGGATGGAAGGATGAAAGTAGTAAAAAATAGGAGCTGGACAGGTGAAAGAGAATACGAGGGCAGCAATGAGGAGGAAGTGCCTCCTTTGCCAATACTGCAGTACCAATTCGATCCATAGAATAACGAGGTAGCAATTATCAAGCTTATATAAGTACATCTTGAAGGATACTACAAGGAAAAAGATCAATGCTGCAATAAGTAAGGTAAGTTTGAAGAGGCTTTGTAAGGAGGGATAAGAGGAAAAGAAGAGGAAAACATCTGGCCTCGACTTATTGATGATAATTAAGAGGATCCATTTGAGTTCAAAGTAGTTAACTTCTTGATTTTGACTGTTTTCAGGCATATTTTAGTGGTATCTTTCCTCAATATAGAAGAATGATGGAAATTTTTTTGCCTGTTGTTAGCGAGGCTGTTAATCCCCCGGTTTCCCTATCCACCTTTATATGCACAAGTGCTGAAGGGTTGGGATTAACATCCTAATCTATGAATCATTGAATCCTACTCACCTACTGTAAGAATTATGATGTTTCTATGAACCTGCTGATGCCCATGTGGGTCCTTTTATCCACTAGAGGGTCCTTTTATAGTTTTGTCAGGCACCAGAGGGTCCTACATTTTACCAAAAAAAAAAAAAAGGAAAAAAAGGGGGTCCTACATATTTTCCAAAAACAAAAAAAAGAAAAAAAAGAGGGTCCTACATGCTGTTCTTA
Source organism: Chenopodium album (assembly GCF_948465745.1). Classification (NCBI taxonomy): domain Eukaryota; kingdom Viridiplantae; phylum Streptophyta; class Magnoliopsida; order Caryophyllales; family Amaranthaceae; genus Chenopodium; species Chenopodium album. The sequence continues at coordinate 8,426,041 of NC_137847.1, forward strand.
GGCACGTACAAAGTTCTACATAGTGTTCTTAGGTACTTACAGAAGTGATCAGTGGCCGGGCCGGGCCGGGCCAAGGTAAAAAACTTGTCCATTTCTCGGGTCGGGTTGGGTCGGGCCAAGCTTCGGGCCGCAAAACGTGTGCCCAAACTAGTCGGGCCATACGGGCTTTTCGGGCCGGGCAAAAAAAATCAACTAAAAATGCAAAAAATCCATTTCCCAAACCCGTCCAAACTTTTTAAAAAACAGGCCGGCAGAGCCCGACCCGATTTCGGGCCGAAAACTTCTGTCCAAAACCCGCCCAAAATCGGGTTGGGTCGGGCCGGGCTCAGTGTGATCAGCTCTACTACATAGTTTTCTGAGGCACTTAGTGGAATAGTGGGTCCTATATACTTTCTCCGTGTTTTTTTAAGTGTTACAGTTTGACCGGCACACAGTTTTAGGTAATTTAATTGACTTAAATAAAATAAGAGGTAAGTAGGGTAGTTAGAGTATTAAAAAATTATAAAAGAAAGATAGTGGGGTTAATAGTTTATTAAAAAGTTATGAATGTGAGAGGAAAGATATACTACCTCTGTTAACTATTATTTGCAATAAAGGGGTATTATTTATGAGATATAAAATATTCCTTTGTTGCAAATAATAGTTAACGGAGGTAGTAATAAAAAAGTAGTAGTGGGTTTGAGTGGGGACCATGAGAGGAGAGAGATATAATATTTTAATGTAGCTTTTTGCCAAAAAAGAAAGTGTAACACTTGTTAAAACATGGCCGGATTTAGAAAGTGTAACACTTATTAAAACACGGAGGGAGTATGAAGAAATGCCACTAAAATACTAAATGCATATTTTTCAATAGTATTGTAACCATGTAGACTAGAATATAGTATATTGTGAATCAAACTAAACATCGAGAAAACAAATTAGCATCTTTATTAAACATAATACAAAAACACTCTTGACCTTTTCTTTCTCTAACTCCATCCTTATCCCCCACCGCCTCCACCGCTTCCTCTTTATCACCCCCTGCTCGCAGGCGACTGGCGTGCTTCGCCTAGCCGTCGTCGGCGAGCTCAGTCCTTCTGCTGGTCTTCTTTTTTCTGTTTAGTTTTTGGTTTTGCTGGTCGTTAAGTGAAGAGAGCAGGGTAATTTTCAAAGCCAACTTTCTTCATCCTCTTCGGTGGTTTCAATTTTTGGTGTATCGTCAGGTGTTTGCGGCTCAACGACTCAAGAAACAAAGGCTACTCTTAACGTCGCCGTTGAAAGGAATTTCGTTAATTAACTTCTCGATGGTAAAGGTGAAGTTACGGGTAGGGTTTCCTCTTGTATTCAAAGTTAGGTTCGATGAGGGGTTCTTTTTGCGTTGCCCTTGACGTTTGTTCTTGGTGGTGGTTTGGATTCCGCCGGTGAGGTGTTCTTTCGGGTTGACGCTGCCTACTGTTGTCTCTCGTATGTGTGTGTTTGTTTGCTTTTTAGTTGCTCTTGGTTTTTCTTAGTTTAGTCATGTTCTTCTTATTTAAGTTTATTGTTTTGTTAAGTTTGTTTGTTATTAATTCTCTTCCTCTACTTGCTCATGAGTTAGAGATGCATAGAGTAGTACTAGTTATGGAGGGTTATGAAGTGTTGTCGGTGTTCTTGGAGCCTCGTTGGGTCGGTTTTAGGGGTTGTAAGGTTAAGTAATCCCTTGCTAGTTTGGTTGGTGGTCCTTTTAGTTGCTTGTTTGGGGTGGGATCGTGATAAGGGGGTTGTCATGTTGCATGTGTGGATTCCCTCTTTGATAGTTTGGGCAATGTCCTCTGTGTTTGTGCTGGGACTAGCGGGTTTTAAGCAAGCAAAAAGTATTCCCTGCATTTGGAGTTTGCAGGGAGAAGGTAAGTTTGAGGGGAGAGGTTTGTTTGCTTGTCATGTTGCTTCTTGGTTGCGGGATGATTTGGGTCTTCATTCACTGACTATCATCCCAATGTCGGTGACAGTCATCATTAAAAATTTCAATCTTGAAGGAGGCTCCCCATCTTTAATGTTTGGGGTAAGCAAAGTCCTCCATTTTCTTTCATTCTATATAGGTAGAATAGCAGGAAAGAAACCTGCATTTTGGTGTAAGGTTTCTCTTGGCAGAGTTGTGGAAAAATTCGACTCTCGTGGTTTGGCTCCCGGACTCTTAAGAGGTGGCTATGCTTTTCAATCCCTAGGAGTGGAGTCGTGTGATGGGTCTTTTTTTCGGCAACAGGATGCTTTCGAGTTTCGGGTGTATTGTCACTACACTGCTTCCACCGGGATTTTGCATAGGAATTATGGCAAGTTTCAGTTCCCTTCTTTGGTGTTTGTTTGCATTATCTGTCCTTCTCCAAGGTTTTGGTTCATTTGGCAACTTTTGGTCCAAGAAAAGGTTTTGGTAAGAACCATTTGGTTTTCCGGGCTCCGAGATATTTGGTATGATGCACAAGGGTGTAATCATTCACTTCGATTTCCCTCTACTTGTTTAGGTAAGTGGGTTTTGTTGTTTTTAGTGCCTTTGTCTTGTTTTAGATCTTTTAGGTTGTAATCTGTCCTTTATTTACGAAGTTCTCACTGTCAAAAAAAAAAAAAAAAAAAAAAAAAGAAAACTAAACAAAACATCAATCAGTATTCAATCTACCTATTGGATTAATCTCACTTGTTTTCAAACCATCAACCTTTTGCATTTTTTTTTTATTTATTTTTTTTTATTTATTTTTTTATTTTTTGTTTTGCACGTGATTAATATTTTTTTCCGTTTATTTTTGTTTGTCCATTTAAAATTTTCATTTTGAAGAGAGAGAAATATTGACTATGAACATTAAAAATATACCAAAACAATACATATTCATATGGGACTTTATTAGAATTTGTCTCAATATATAGTTTCAACATATACTTTGTATATTTTTATTTTCTATATTGCAATAACTAGGTTAGGTCCCATGTCATGCACGGAAATTTCAATAATTATTTTTAAATTTAACACTGTATTATAATTTTTGACTTTCATATGTTATATTCATATTAATTAAATGTTGAAAATCAACAAAAAAAAAATGGCAGGAAAAATTACACTAAGAATAATTAACATGTGTCATTATTGACAAGTATTATTGAAGTATCCATAAGATACTAATTGATTGAAGTTCTAATAATAAATTATTCAAGAAAATAATAATAAAAAAAAAAGCATCATTTGATGATTTGATATTTGCATTTCATTATTTAATCATGTAACTTCTATTACATGATTAAAAAAATCGTGAAAAAATTATAAAATCTTGTTGTAATAAACGCATATAATACATAATATGTCTTAGGGCATGTTCACTTCAGCTTAATTTCAGTTCAGTTCAGCTCCAATCAATTCAGTTCAGTTCAGCTCCAATCAGTTCAGTTCAGTTCAAATCAGCTCCTAATTTCCTTCTCTCATAAATATTCATTTCAGCTCTATTCAGTTCAGCTCAACTCAGCCCCAATTAGTTCAGTTCAGTTTAATAAATGTGAACAGGTCCTTACCTAGAAAAAGAGTCCATAACAAATTATTAAGAATATTATTTTTAAACTTTTTTTTTTATTTAAGTTTGTAGTTGTCAATATGTTTTATTTTGGAAAGATTCATCAAAATCTTTCATTATACTTTGTAGGAAATTAATACCTTATATATTTAAAAACATTTGTTTCTAAAATAGGTTTTTTTTTCAAAAAAATAAAAAAAAATGAAAAAAAAATAAAGCTAAGGACACACCAGGAGATGACATGTGTCATTACTGGTGTGTTTTTTAGTATATAGTTACTAGATTAGGGCCCATGTCATGCACGGTAATTTCACTACTTTTAATTAGAAAAGTAATTAATGATATTTTTTAAATAAAAATATCATGAAAAAAAATATAATTGATAATATATTTATTAACACGACCCAACTTGATTAAGAAAAACCTAATAAATTGTGGAAATTTTGAACTTTATTGAATGAGTCTAATATTTTTTCATATAGCACGACAACATGACATAAAACAGACACGAAAAAAGCGGGTTTGTGTCGAGAGTTTCCGACTTGTTAATTAAACAGGTCAACATGACACATCATGTTCATTATATAGGTTTGGTTACTGTTAAAGCTTCCCAACCCGTTTAATTTCAAACCGGAACACAAAACGACATGACACGATACAATTGTCAGCTCTTATTTAAAAATTAAAATATACAAAGTAAAAGATATGAAAAATATTGTAATATAAATATGGAAAATATATAAAAATAAATTATTACAGTTATATGATATGGTGAATATTTTGTGTAAATTTTATAGTAAGTAGTTGGTGGTATATATTGACAAAAAAATAAAATAAAATAAAAAGGGAAAGGGGAATTTGGAGGGAAAAACATCACCAAGAATTGACATGTGTCATTCTTAGTGTCTGTTTTAGTACTATATATAATAGATTGATTGATATGTTAATAATATTATTTTTAATTTTTTTTTACTTAACTTTGTAGTCGTCAATATGTTTTATTTTTTAAAGAGTCATCAAAATCTTCTAATATACTTTGTAGGAAATTAATACCTTACATATTTAAAAAGATTTGTTTCTAAAATAGGTTTTTTTCAACAAAAAAAAAAAAAAAAAAAAATAAATTTCTACATGTGGCACATGTTATTGTTGGTGTGTCTTTTATTATATAGTTATTGATAAGCCTCCAACATTTGACAAATTCTACATTTTAGATTAAAGGACATCAAATCTGGCTTTGTTACATTCTAACTTATTTTGTACGAGTATGACTTCTTTTAACTTATTCACTAAAGTAATTTTTTTTTTAGCAAAACTTGTTTTCACCGATGAGAATTTATTTGTTAGTGTATCATGACTTATTTTTTTTTAGCGTGTCACTACTCACTAGTATTAATTTTTTTTTTTTTAATTTTTTTTCTTTGAAGACAACTATAATTTATTTGTTAGTGTATCATTGTTGGAATAATGCAAAGGAAGTTTTTTATTTTTGGAGGAAAACTCTTTGTCCCACATTGGTGTAATAAGGAAGGTTTTACTTGGTTTAAATATGGGTGTTTGTACTTTGATGTTTGAAGTGCTTTTCCTATTGTTGTGGGCTAGAAGGGGGCATCCCCACGCTCGCGCCGCCGTCCGGCCGGTTCGTGTTTGTGGCACGTGCGCGATGTGGCTACCTTTTTGGGCCAAGTCATAACTGACGTTCCAGTTTTTATGAGATCGTTCAGTTACGAAGCCCGCAACAATGTTCGACTCGGTTTTTTTAACGTTTGTAACTGTCCCTGATTTTTCTCCCATGATTTATTTTGTGGCTTGATTTTCTCCATCAGTTACGGTTTTCTTCATCTATAAAACTGAGTTTTTCGTGGCTTTTGAAAACACACAGAAACAATTTCCTTTCTCTTTCTCTATTCTTCCAGTTTTCCTTTAAATTAGTTCTGAGCATATTATGAGTTCCTAATATCTCTTTTTGAGTGCACATTAAGAGAGATAGCTGTGTACAATCTTGGGGGGCAACGCCATCTCCGATTGCACCATAGTCGGGGCGAATTGTGCTTCTAAGACAGTGTTCTAAACACGTCACAGCTTAATTCATACATTAAACAAATTCGGCCCACATATCAATTTATATATTTTCTGATTTTATGGTCTCTTTACCTACAATTTAGAAGCAAACTTTCTACTGTAATTTCAGATCATGGATTTTTCGATCGCAAAAACCCTTCTCGGTCTCTAACCCCTCGATGGGACCAATTACAAACGATGGTCTCAAAAATTACTGATCTTTTTTGAACAATTGGAGGTCGATTATGTCCTCCAAGACTGTCCAGTCCGCCCAACTGCAACAACATCAGAAGCTGGTTCTGCTCAAGCTTCCTCTGCCCTTGAAGATTAGATTGCGAAGTATGAGAAGCACAACAAGTTCGTTTGAGGTCACCTTCTCAGCCATATGTCCAACCCTGCTGTTTGATCTCTTCATCACCAACAAATCTGCTAAATCTGTTTGGGAGACTCTTGAGAAGAAATATGGGAATGATGATGCGAGAAAGAAGAAGTATGCAACAGGAAAGTGGCTGAAATTCCAGATTGTTGATGACAAGCTGATCATGGAGCAAGTTCATGAGTACGAGAACCTGGTTGCTGACATTCTGGCGAAGGGTATGAAAATGTGCGAGGTGCTGCAAGCCAATGTTCTGATCGAGAAGCTACCTGATTCGTGGTCCAACTACCGCAACCATCTCAAACACCAGAAGAAGGATATGTCACTTGAGGAGCTCGTTGGTCATATGAAGATTGAAGAAGCCTTTCTATGAAAGACATGGGCAGTCTTTCTAAAGCACTCATGAGCATCCCAAGTACAATGGCCAATATTGGTGGTTAATTTTTATTGCGGAATTCACAATGTTCAAGGTAAGATATGTGTTATTAGGATCTAACTTCTGAGTTGAGTGAGTTTCAGATTCGTTCACTCGCTTAACAAAGAGTTGCCTAATTTTCACTATGTATTGGTTGAATCGAAAGATACCAGTACTTAAGTGTCAAACCTATTGAAATGCTCAGAACAGGTGTTTTGGTTTTATAAACTTTTTCCTTCGCATTTGTGGGGGATTGTTGGAAATAATGCAAAGGAAGTTTTTTGTTTTTGGAGGAAAACTCTTTGTCCCACATTCGTGGGATAAGGAAGGTTTTACTTGGTTTAAATATGTGTATTTGTACTTTGATGTTTAAAGTGCTTTTCCTATTGTTGTGGGCTAGAAGGGGGCATCCCCATGCGCGCGTCGCCGCCGTCGTCCAACCGATTTGTGTTCGTGGCACGTGCGCCGTGTGGCTACATTTTTGGGCCAAGTCGTAACTGACGTTCCAGTTTTTATGAGATCGTTCAGTTACGAAGCCCGCAACAACGTTTGACTCGGTTTTTTAAACGCTTGTAACTATCCCTGATTTTTCTCCCACGATTTATTTTGTGGCTTGATTTTCTCCATCAGTTACGGTTTTATTCATCTGTAAAACTGAGTTTTTCGTGGCTTTTGAAAACACACAGAAACAATTTCTTTTCTCTTTCTCTATTCTTCCAGTTTTCCTCTAAATTAGTTCTGAGCATATTGTGAGTTCTTAATATCTCTTTTTGAGTGCACATTAAGAGAGATAGCTGCGTACAATCTTGGGGGGCAACCCCATCTCCGATTGCACCATAGTCGGGGCGAATTTTGCTTCTAAGACAGTGTTCTAAACACGTCACAGCTCTATTTATACATTAAACAAATTCGGCCCACATATCAATTTATATATTTTCTGATTTTACAGTCTCTTTACCTACAATCATAACTTATTTTTTTAGCCTGTCACTAGTACAATTTATTTGTTAGTGTATCATAACTTATTTTTTAGTGTGTCATCTAGTATAATTTATTTGTTACTGTATCATAATTTATTCCCTCTGCCCTTTATTTTTTGCCTCATTGCATATTTTTGGGTCAAACTTTAAAAACTTTGACCCTAAATTCTAATTAATCCTTAAGTGATAATATAAGGTTCTTGTCTTTGATCTCAACAGGTTGTGAATCTTTTCGAATCGGTTGAGGGTGAGGATCTTAGCTTAATAAATCTATTTTTACCAAGCAAATTTGACCTAATGGAAATTTACGCATCTCTAAACCATAAAATTGCGGGTTTAATTTTCACTTTGAGGCTCTTTAGGGTAGGAATGCTCTTTCCCTCTCCCTTAACTTCTAGAGAAACTTACCTCTAATTTAGACTATATTGATTTGTGAGAGATTTTGGATTGATAGAAACTCTCATTACCATTTAATTTTTTTTTTTCAATTCTTCCTTGTGCACGAAGGAGTATTAGTGGAATATCAAAGTTTTTATACCAGTTTACACGAGTTATATATATATATATATATATATATATATATATATATATATATATATATATATATATATATATATATATATATAACCAAGTTATAATGAGAATCAAGGCTATAATAAGAACTAGGAACTAATCTGGACCCTTAGGTCATGTTAATCGGACTGTCAACATGCTTCCCGTGTCATTAATGGCATGTTCGTAATATTTCAACTTTACAAAGTGATTTCCAGTTTCATTTTTAAAAAGTAAATGAAAAGTTAGTAAAAGTGAATGAAATTGCTTTAAAAGTTAAAAAACTAGAAAAATGTTTTAAAATTCGCGAAATTGCGAAAATGCCATTAATGAATGAGGGTGAGATTTGAACCGTCGGATGTAGCGTGATTAAAGGCTGAGATTGGTTCCTAGTTCCTATTAATCACCTTGGTTCTCACATGATCTCAATTTATATATAGCAACCCCAGTTTATAAAAACAAATTTGTACTATTTGTGGGCCACTATGACAAGGTGAACAGAATTTTGGGGTTAACGATGTTAACTCACCGTTTGTTACTATTCATCTTTTTCCTCCCACCTTTTCTCAAATCTTCCACCGGCAGCACTACCATAGCCACCATCTAGTCCACCACCATCACATTGACCACCATCTGAAACCCATCACAGCCACCACCATTTGTCCGCCTTCCGCCGATCAAACCCACAAAAGCCTTCCTCTTCGTCTTGTCGTCTTCCTCTTCTTCCCGTAGTCCTTCTCTTCTTCATCAACAATGGCCGCTTCGGGGCGAAACAAAAAGACACTCTACTAGAAAAGAGTGTAAATTAGGGTCATATCAACGCCTTAGGGAAAGCCTTTCATTCGCGATGACATTTTAAACTGTCATAGGTGGTGGTGCCATGGAGGAAGAAGTGGTTTCTGGGTTTGGGACTTTGGGTTTCAGATTTCTACAATTGAAATTGAAGGTTGAAGAAGGAGAGAAAAAACAACAAAAGGTTGAAGGAGGAGAGAGAAAATAACAGTTAACCAAAAATTAGATGTAATTTACATATACTTGTATTTTCGAATATATATATATATATATATATATATATATATATATATATATATATATATATATATATATATATATATATATATATATATATATATATATATATTCAAAAAATCGTTCAATAACTACCTTTTATCAGCTCATGATAATCAAAATGAGCCCTAAAAAATGAAGAAAAAAAAAAAAAAAAATTCTCAATATTTAGAGGCTGAAAAGAATATAATAAAACAAAATTTCGCCAATACTGTCCCAATCCCCCCTACTTCATGATTGGCCTGTGCATGCATTCAGCTTCTTTATCTTATTGTTTTGAGAATTAGCCACTACTTATTCATTCCTCTATGTTGTAGGAGATATGCTGGACGGGAAAATAAAAAGAAAGAGGTTACTCCGATAGGATTTTGAGTGTTTCAGTCAGTCACACAGTGTAGCCAGCTAGACAGAAAACATGCTATTTTTGTAAAGAAATTTCGACTATGAACATTCTTTGATATATATACCATAAATTGTGAGATTAATTTTCACTCAAAGGCTCTTTGGGATAGAGATTCTCTTACCCTCTCCCTTTACTTCTAGAGAAACTTACATCTAACTTAGACTTTTTTTTTTTTTTTTTTCAATTCTTCCTTGAGCACAAAGGTGTATTAGTGGAATATCAAAGTTTTTATACCAGTTTACACTAATTACACATGAGTTAAGTTGGTACTGTATTCATTTGTCTTCAAAAAAAGTTGGTATTCATTTTGGTTAAAGAGTTGATGAATACTCCGTAGTTGATTACTTGATCACATTAGTAATTTTTTTTTTTTTTTTTTTTTTTTTTTTTTTTTTTGAGGATAACTTGATTACATAAGTTCAAATAGAAGGTAATTACATAAAGCCATAAAGTCGTTTCATATCTTTCTTTTGAATAAAAAGGAGTAAAAGGTAGATCCCATAGAGGGTTGAATTTTGATCAAAGATTGCATAAAATATTTGGAAAACTTTTGTATACATCCGGTTTACACAAATATTACTGTACATCGAGCAGTATAAGGGTAACTTTTATCTAATTTTAGGGTAACTTTTTACCTTTTTTTGAGTAACTTTAAACATAATACAATATTTATATAAATAGACATCAAGAAAAGTTTTATAATGATAGTTTAATTACATTCAATCACTAATAATTGATTTTTAGTCATTTAAAATGTGATTCTTCACTAATAAAGCGTAGATAATTTTTATTTGTATTCGATTACTTTTATGCATATTGGGGTAACTTTTATTCATTTCAGGGGTGACTTTTGATCACTTTTGCCTATCTTTATAATGGATGTACAATAATTATTGTACACCCGATTTTTTTAAAAGTTTGTGAAAATATTTCCAGTGTTTGAAAGTGTGGGTCAATCAGTGGGGTCATTAGTCATTGACTCATTGGTGAATGTTGTAATATAGTGTTGTCCAAATAATGAGGTGAATGTTGTAATGTAGTGCTGTCCAAATAATGAGACCCTACTAGGGCTACTACATTACATATTTGTTTGAGGGAACCCCACTACATTACATAGAAAACTCTCAAAAAGACAAAAATGCATTTTCATTTTTTTTTTTTTAATAAAGAAGCGATTAAATTAATTAATGATAATCAAAGTACACAAAGGGCCTATTCTGATTTAGGTCATGTTCACTTCACCTTAAAAATATAATACTCTTTCCATCTCATAATATAGTTACTGTTTGTGTTTTTTCACGGTATTTAAAAAATAGGAATAAAAACTAGATGAACTACATTAATAAAAGTGAAAAGTACAATCATAGACAAAAGATAGAGAGAGAAAGTGGAAAAAAGTACAAAGCATGTGCAAAATTCAAGTGTAAATTAGAAAGTACAATGAATAAAGTTAAAAAAGTGAGGGTACAATGAACTTTACATACTATCCAAAAATAGAAACATGAACAACATTTTGGATCTCCAAATTAGGAAATCAAGAACTATATTATGGGATGGAGGGAGTATTAAGTAAAAATAATTTTAGTTCAGTAAAAATAATTTTAGTTCAGTAAAAATAAGTTCAATTCAGTAAAAATAATTTCAGTGCAATAAAAATAAGTTCAGTTCACTAAAATTCAGTAACTATACAGAAGAAATATAATAGAAAATCAGTAAAAATAATTACAGTTCAGTAAAAATAATTTCATTTCAGCAAAACTAATTCCAGTTCAGTAAAAATAATTTCAGTCCAGTAAAAATAATTTAAGTTCGGCAAAAATAATTTCAGTTCAGTAAAAATAATTTTAGTTCAGCAAAAACAAGGTGAAGTGAACGGGGCCTTACTGAACTGAACTAAACTGAATTGTTTATGAGAGAAGGAAATTAGAAATTGAACTGAACTGCAATTAAGCTGAAGAGAACAAGTCCATAGTTAGGTTCATGAGGTAAAACAATGCATAACACATAAGCCTACAATGGATGCCGATCAACATCATCAAAAACCAACAACTAGTAAGCGAAACTACACCATATTGACGGAAGGGATATTTGGTCGTTACGCAAACACCCTAGAGTCAAACTACCTAACTAACAACTAACCTAAGCATAATGGTAGTTTCCAACTATTAAATCTCTATCCCAAAACTATGTGTCACTCAAACAAATGCACTTTAAAATTATTTAACTACTCCGCGATTCGAAATTGAGCCAGGTCAAACTCCAATTAGGGGAAAATACTTCTAAATTCTAACATGTGTTAACACGCTCTAAAATCTTGAACTTGAGATCATGGTTAAAGTGAAACAACTCCCTTAGAAATAAACTCGAAAATCCCCCTTATGGACGGCTAGGCAAACGAAAACAATGCTATTTTTTTGGGGTCAGATGCTAAAGACTTTAAAGTGCTTAGCCTAGGAGCTGGGCACTTGAGAGTTGAGACAACGAATATATTGAATTATTTAAAGTTTTTAGCCCATCACTAACACGAATATATTGTTCTTCCAAAAAAAAAAAAAAAAAAAAACACGAATATATTGAATTATTTAAACTAAGATCATTTTTGTATGATTTTAGTTAGGGATGGCAATGGATCGGAGGTGGGTCGGGTGATGCTTCATTCGCCTCCATCCGCCAAAAATCCATCCATCACCCGACCCATCCATCACCTAATTTTCCTTCATCCACATCCGATCCATCCGTCATCCATGGATGAATCGGGTGGATCGGGTGATAATTCGGGTGAAATATATATATAAATACAACTTTGCACTTTAATAATTAAAATTAAGATTTGAAAAAAAAAATGATCAATTAATTAAAACTTTTATACATCCTTCTAATACTCGTTCCTTTTTACTAAATTAAAAACAAATGTCAATTCCTAACACTACAATAGGCATTAATTTATTAAAAAAAATATTTATTTTTATTTTTTTATATATAAATTTAACGGGTGGATGGATGGGTCGGGTGATGGATCGGGTTATGGGTTGGATGTATCATCATCCGTATCCGACCCGATCCGTCACCCAACCCATCCATCATCCATCCGTCATCCGCTTAAGTTTGGGTTTTCATCCATATATTTGGATCGGGTGGATGGTTATCCATCGGGTTTGGATGATATTGCCACCCCTAATTTTAGTTTAATAAACGTGTTTTTGTCACCCATAAAAAAAATGTTTTTGTCTGATGAAAAAAGCAATTTTTTTTAAAAAAAAAAAAAAAAAAGTGTCTAAATTATCCATAGTAATTTAGAGAATCGGATTAATTTGGAAAAAAGGTTTGGGTATTCGACATTGTATCAGCTTTTATTATCAATTGGTTAATTTGGAATTTTCGTATAAAATTTATTAGCTATTTCTATTATTAAATTTATTAGATAAGGGGTCTAACTTTTTTACAAGGGTCTAACTTTTTTTATCTAAGGTTAACTCATCAGAATTTCTAACCTAAACCCCAAAAACAAAGTAAAAAAAGTTGGACCCCAAATACAATATTTATCAAAAAGTTGGACCCTATTTGTTATCTTAACTCAATTAAAATTGGTGGCACTTAATGAATTTAGAGCAAGAGTATAATTATGGTCTTTAAAACACAAATAATACGGGACATACTTAAAAGAACAAACTAAAGGAAATTGCATAAAATATTAAAAGACCGATGGAGTATTGGACTTACAAAGTATGGTATGATGCTTAATCTAGGCTTAGTGATGGAGTAGTAAATAGGGGTATTTGCCAATTTGGTGATTTTGCTCAAAAAGAGACTTTGAAATTATAGTGCATCTATTATGTGGAGGATATCTTTATTCAAAATAAAAATTATGTTGAGAATATAAATTAACAATTATGAAGAATATTCTATTTAAGTACACGTTTTAAAAAGTACATCACTTTATTTTTGGAAATCTTCTATTTCTTATTCAACTCGTATCTTTCCCCTCACATAATTCACACTTTTATTTTTTTAGTTTCTAACTGTTAAGGATGTGTTCTCTTCAATTTGTTTCAAGTACTTATTACTTATTCCTTAATAAATTCAGATCAGATCAGACCAGATCAGAAACATTTAGATCAAAACTTTTTAATTATCATTTACTTATTGTTAAATAACGTTAGTTGCTTATTACAAAAAATTATGAAAAATACATGTTTGAAAAGTTCATAACGAGGCGAATTTAAGAAGATCCATTTTGATATGGATTAGTATTGAAATGCGATCAAAGTTTAGTCAAATTATTAAAGCAGATCAGACCAGATCAGATAATAAAAATTCAGATTAGACCAGATCATACCTTATTAAAATCAGACTAGATCTCCTTGTTTCAGGTGAGGAGAACAAGTCCTAAATCTCTATCCCAAAACTATGTGTCAGTCAAACAAATGCACTTCAAAATTGTTTAAGTACTCCGTGATTCGAAATTGAGTCAGGTCAAACTCCAATTAGGGGAAAACACTTCTAAGTTCTAACATGTGTTAACACGTTCTAAAATCTCGAAATTGAGATCATGGTTAAAGTGAAACAACTCCCTTAGAAATAAACTCAAAATCCCCCTCTTAGTATGGACGACTAGGCACATGAAAACAATGCTATTTTTTTGGGGTTAGATAACAATGCTATTTTTTTGGGGTTAGATAACAATGCTATTTTTTTGGGGTCAGATGCTAAAGACTTTAAAGTGCTTAGCCTAGGAGCTGGACACTTGAGAGTTGAGACAATGAATATATTGAATTACTGGATTAGCTCCCATGCGATGTACGGATATAATGAAAAAAAAAGTTATATAAAACAGTACTCCGTAAAAAGCATAAAACAATGTTTTAAAATAATACATTATACTGTATTAATTTATTAAAGTATTTTGTAGTCAATATTTAATATTTTAAAAAAAGTGAGAAAGAGAAAAAAAAGTTTAGGCGGAAAAATTTTAAATGAGAAATTGACATGGGTACAATTTGAATAAATGAATGATGTTGGCGGTTCTTCTTTTATTATTAGGCCCTGTTCACTTCACCTTAAAAAAATAATTTCAGTTCAGTAAAAATAAGTTAAGTTTAGTAAAATTAATATCAGTTCAGTAAAAATAATTTCAGTTCAGTGAAAATAAGTTCAGTTTAGTAAAATTCGGTTTTCTTAAAGAAGAATTATAATAGAAAATCGGTAAAAATAATTTCAGTTCAGTAAAATTAATTTAAGTTTAGTAAAAATAATTTAAGTTCAACAAATATAATTTTGTTTCAGTAAAAATTATTTTAGTTCAGCAAAAATAAGATGAAGTGAACGGGCCTTAGTTATAAATAGATTGATAGATTTAAATTTTAAAGTGCTTAGGAAATTTTGTGAAAAACTACCTATTATAATCCAGAATTTACGAGAAACTACCTATTAAAAAAAATGTTGTAATTGACTACCTAATTTTTGAAAAATGTTGTAATTTACTACCTTTACGCCGGATTATGAAGGAGTTTGACCAAAATTCTCCGACGACTTGGTCACGTGACACTTGGTGAAAGAAAAGGGTCATTAAGTGTCACGTGACCAAGTCAACACCGGAGAACTTTGGTCAAACTCCTTCATAATCCGGCGTAAGGTAATAACTTACAACATTTTTTGAAAATTAGATAGTCAATTACAACATTTTTTTTAATAGGTATAGGTAGTTTCTCGCAAATTCTGGACTATAATAGGTAGTTTTTCACAAAATTTCCAAGTGCTTAACCCATCAGTAACACGAATATATTGTTCTTCCAAATAAAAAAGAAACACGAATATATTGAATTATTGTTTGCTTTTTCAGCAATAAAGCAACTCAAAACCCCTTACTATAGGAAAAACACTTCAATTTTCTGGGTTTTTTACATTTTACAGAACAATAACTCCATTAAAAAATGGCGAATAATTCCAATCACAGAGAAATTCATGCTCTTCAATCAATCTGCTTCAAGCGTGGTTCACTTCAGCTTCTCGATCAGGTTCACTTTCTCTCTCCTGCAAATTCACATACTTTATCATTTTCTTCTAATTATTATTATCATATAATTTGTAAAAGTCATAAAATTATGCGCTAATTATGCTGTAAATTGTTGTTGATGTTTACCAGAGGAAGCTTCCCTTGGAAACTGTCTACTTGGATATTAAAAATGCTTCTGATGGATGGTATTTTTTATTAATTTTTTCATTTTATTTGATTATAAAAATTTTTATTGATTTTGGTTGATTTTGAAATTGGAACTTTGTTACCATGTTTGTAAGATGCACAAATGGTAGAAATTAGCATATATAATGGGGTTGCATAAATTTATGTTTAACTATCTATTTACTGTATATGAGATTAGATGTACTGTATCTGAAGATGAGCAACACCTTATGGCCTGGTTGTAGAGACAGTACCCCAATTCCAAATCGTAGACTTATCGAGTTCGAGTCTCATTGTGGTGTACTATATGTCTATCTGGTTGGTCATTTGGTTGAATGTGAGAAATAATAATATCTAGGAAAGGTTTTGATTGCACTTTATACTGTTATTCCACTTGAGAGCAAAAGATGTGAATCAATTATATACATAGCTTGAGCTGCTTGACTATTAACTTATAAAGTAATATAGCTCGAGTAAAGAAATCGTCAAAATTATAGTGGAGAACCTATCTCAAGTAGCATTGTGCAATAGATAGCGTCTTTTCATGAAATTAGATTATTCCTGGGATTTGTGGGGTTTCAAGTTTCAACACTAGGTGCCTAAAGGACCTGAATTTATTGGATGGAGTCAGTGCTATTGCCAATCACCATTACTACTCGTTGTTTAGATGTCACTAAGCTTTAGAAAAAACTGATTGTCATTCTTTCTTCAATCTTTAGAGAATGTACTTGCCCTTCTTAAGCAACGTCTTCTTCTAATTCAGGTTTGCAATTAAAGAAATGGTGGTTCGTGGAGCACCAGCAATTGCAATCGCAGCTGCCCTCTCTCTGGCCGTGGAAGCTGCTAACTTAGAAACATTCCAAGGGACTGCTGATGATGCTGCTTCATTTCTTGCGCAGAAATTGGAATATCTAGTCTCCAGGTTTGTTCAAAGTATCATTAACAAGTTGATAGTATAAAACCAAGTCTTTTTTTGAATCAAAATTTTCTGTGTTTGGCTTCTCAAATTGGTGTGTAACTGTGTATGCTGATTTTGCATTCATCGTTTATGTATGTATAGCCGTCCAACTGCTGTGAACCTTTCGGATGCTGCCACAAAACTTAAAGAAATCATTGTCAAAGCTGCTTCCACGTGTTCAGAAGCAAATGCTGTGTTTCAGGTAGAATAGCTTTTTCCTCTTGTACTTTATCACTTATTATATCTTAAATTCATTAAATTCTCCATAATGGTGTCCTAGGCTTACATAGAAGCTGCTGAAATAATGCTTGAAGATGATGTTGCCTCAAACAAAGCAATTGGTTCTTATGGAGCTAGTTGCTTTGAAAGTCATTTGAAAGATGCTAAGAAAATATCCATCTTGACTCATTGCAACACTGGGAGGTATGTTGTTTCTCAGACATCATGATTTCTGATAATATTTGTATCGAGCTATCTTAGCTTGTTCCATCAGTTATTTATCCACGCACATTCTTGCAATTTTTAAAATTTTGCTGAGATTGCTATGGCCTTTTCTTAACAGTCTTGCGACCGCTGGATATGGTACTGCATTGGGGGTAATTCGTGCTGTCCATGCCCAAGGAATTCTTGAGAAGGCCTATTGCACGGAGACTCGGCCATTCAACCAAGTAAGTACATGTGATGCACCACACACAAAATGTTGGTGGCTATCAAATATCAACTATTTTACCCAAACACTGATCAAAAGAGGAAAAATAAAAGGGTGATGCATGGCTTTACTGGCAGGGGTTTTCTATTGTATTTGTAGATCAGTTTACCCCATTGTCTACGAGTATATGCTATTTTTATATAAAATGATGCCAATGCATTAGCATTCATGCATGATGTCTGAGATCTAGCAAAAAGGTAACAAAACTGGCTTTGTTGTTGTTGGAAATAATGTGTTGTAAGCCGTTCACCCCGTATGCTCATTACTATATTTGATTTATCTTTCTAGTTTTAGGTTTGGTGGTAAGGGAAAAGTATTGGTGGATACCCGGTTATTTATAAGTAAATTAATTGAAGAGTGATATCAATGCATTTTTTCTCTCCTTTTGTATGTTCCAATCCATAGATGTTCTTCCTCTCTTGCCTTCCCTTCACTTATTATTCTAAGATATTCCATATCTAGAGACATTTAGTGATGGACCTGATGGTGATGGTGATTTCCCAAATTGGGTTTTGGAACTCACAAATGAGAAAGCCATGGGGTATTGCAACCCTGACACCCTTTTTGAGGCACTTGGGCTTCAGTAATGCATTTTAATGGGATAGTACCCTATCTAAGTATTTATTGTCACTTGTAATTGTCAAAGAATCATGATAATCAGATATATAAGTTAGAGAAGTTGACCCTGGAACAATTGATGCTTTTGGTAACCTAGATCACCCTGATCATATTGGACAGGAGATATCTTATGCTTCTAAACACCTTTAGGCTTTTGGAAATCATAAATGTGTGATAACATCGTAACAGTTTGCTCATGTTTTGAGCTTGTTTGCATCATTATCTAATTTCCAGATTAAATCCATTTTGTTCTTGAAAGATGTGAGCATCCAGCAAATTATGTCAAGCCTAATTTCACAGTACAATTTCACAGTGTTTCTGTGGAGGTTGCTCCTATGCATTTCCTTGGGCATGGTTGATATATTAGAAAAAGAGCACATGTATCCTACCATCCGTGTAAAACTGTGTCACATTGCTTGACATGAGGCACAATGATTGGGAGTAGTACTAGGATGGGTGACCTCTTGGTAAGTCCTCATGTTGGTTCATGTAGCCGACCCCACTTATGGGATTAAGGCGTTCAAAAAAAAAATGTTTATAATGTTGGGTATATGGAGCATGGACATCCACCCGTCTCCTGCAAGCTAGGCTTGGGGGGAGGGGGCTATGAAGGTTATGGCCTTTGTAAAAACGTTATGCTCTGTCTTAAATAATCCTCTGTGCAGAGCTTCATAGGCAGCATAAATGTGGAGGCATGTAATCACAAATTTTTAGACCAGACTGAGAAATTCTATCATGAGCATATGGCAAAGGAATATGTTAGTGATTCACAGTCTAAACTTTATATAGGAATGTGTGCTGTAGAGGACTAGAGGGAGTGTTGATGAGTGAATGAACCATGGGTCCAAGTGGATAAGTAAAATCACTGAACAGGCCATTAAACAGCCAGTTTAAATTTCTGATTAACTGTGTGTTTATGTCTTTAAAATGTGGACAAATTTCTAGTTATTAAGCATATTATGTGAAATATCCAATGTAACATTTTAAGTCTTTCAGGATTATAGCAAAGTCAGAGAAGATTCAAAACGAGCAGTTTGATTTACTATCATTTCATAATTATTATGTTCTTGTGTTTATTGCTTTTCTTTTTCGTTGTATGGTCCTGCCTTTTTTCTCTAAGGCTTTTCTATACTCATGCTTCATACTCTCTTTTACAGGGATCTAGGTTAACTGCTTTTGAGTTGGTGCATGACAATATCCCAGCTACGCTGATAGCAGATTCTGCAGCAGCAGCCTTGATGAAGGCTGGACGTGTTCAGGGAGTCATTGTAGGTGCAGATCGTGTGGCTGCGAATGGTACTGAGAATTGTTGAGTTTTACTTTTTGCATGGAGGGCAGGGGGATAAAGTGGCATTCATTGATTTAATATGCTATTTGCAGGTGATACTGCTAATAAAATTGGAACTTACAGCCTTGCTGTGTGCGCAAAGCATCATGGTATTCCCTTTTATGTTGCCGCACCTCTTACCTCCGTCGATTTGTCCTTGCCTTCCGGAGAATCCATTGTCATTGAGGAAAGGTCCCCAAAGGAATTGTTGAATTCTCGTGGAGGACTTGGAGAGCAAGTTGCTGCATCTGGGATCTCTGTTTGGAATCCGGCCTTTGACGTTACTCCAGCAAACTTAATATCTGGTATCATTACAGAAAAGGTTGATGCTTCACCCCTACTGACTATGGCATGGTATTTTGGACATTTGGTGATGTTACTTATATTAATGTGGATTTGTATAATTTTATTAGGGTGTAATTTCTAAAAACAAGGATGAGGATTTTGACATCAAAGGTTTTGTGCAAAAAGTGGTAGCCCAATGACTTTGTGGAGGCCCGAACCAGCTACTTAGAAGGAGCCGCGAGAAGCCAATATAATAAATAGGTTTGTAACCCTGATACTTTACTTGCTTATCAAGAATGAATGTTTGCGAAAGGGAAGAGGGGAGGGGGGGGGGGGGTGTCCTGGCCTATTTACTCTTTTTTTTCTATGGACTTTATACGGATTAAAATCCAGTTTCCAAAGTGGAAATAATTGCATTATAATTGCAGCGATGTATGAGCTCTAAGGGAGTTTATTCTCGTGATTGTATAGCAACTTAGAGTTCATAATTTATATACATTTTGATGATATATGATATTAAAAGATATTTCAATGATGTCTGAAATTTCGTGTCTTTGTAAATGTGCTGCATTATATTTTGATTATCTAGCGCCAAATTATAAAATTATGCTTCGCTATGGTGGTAAGTAACTCAAACCACTGAGAAGTGAGAAGATTTTGTCACTTGATAACTTGTTATTGATGCTCTTAATATGGCTTTTCACACTTTGTGTAAGAGGGTGGGGTTGGTTGACCTCTGCTCCTCTTTTTTCTGATGAACATTTTTTCTGTTAGAATTTGACTCTTTGAAAATGCATCCGACAGCTAATAACTCGCACAACTTAAACTAGACTTTTCCCTAATGTTGGGGTTGCATTCTAATTTTATGTTTTTTTAATCTTTTTTACTATCTTGAACACCCTGAAATGAGTACAGGCAAACATTTGTTGTTGAATGAATACAGAGTGCTACGTAATTCAATACAAAAGTTGTCATAAAATGAAAGAAATGCATAATTGTGAAGAGAAAAGGGGCTTATTCCTTCCTATACAATAAAAATAAAGAATCAAGGGGACTTTTGGTATGGGACACCAGACATTTTAAAAAAGGTAAACGGAATAAACAAGCTCCATTGTTGTTTATAATGTCATTTAAATCATTCCCTTTACTCTCTCCTTACCCCAAATTCTTGTACTTTGGTTTCTATCCCCATGGTATATACATTTCCTTTCTGCCAACAATGCACTGCCCCACCCGCACCAGCACCAACACCAACACCAAAACCAACACCATTGGCATACCCCACCACTGCCACCTTCAATAACACCTGGAACTACCACTGCTCAGTGCACTCAAAAACCACCCTAGCCCACCCCTCCAGCCACCCTAAACCACCTTGAAACCACTCCCAAGAGTCTCAACCCCTGAAACCACACCCCACCCACTTAATAACCCACCTGAAACAATCCCCACCTACCTGGAAAAAACCCTACCACCTTGAAAACCCACCCCTTACCCCTACACACTCATAAGTCATAACCACCATCCACCCAAAAATTCATGACCATAATTGAAAAAATAATATAACGAGTAAAATTGAAGATGTGCCTTTTCCTATCTTCAATTATGACTTTAGATGGTCAAATTCAAGCATAAAAACTGTAGGAGTTTTCCAGATTGAATTTAACCTTTAGAACTTCAAATATAACCACAGTGGTGGTGAAATACTTAAGGTTAAAGCAGGGGTGGCAGTGCGGCAGCAGGAGGGGATGGGGGCGGTAGCATGGCGGCATGGGTAGTGGTGGACTGGTGGTGACGACACCATGAGATGAAGTGTAAATGTGATGTAGCACGGGTGAGAGAAGGAATAGATGTTTAATTACTATCTAAAGGAGTTACTGCTCATTCTCCTTTCCCTTTCTTAAACAATTTTCTTTTCCCGTTGAGATGTTTCTTTCCTTTCTTTGTATCCCTTTCTCTTTCTCTCTTGAAAACTAAACAGCCTCTAATTGTACTTTTTACGTTGCTTTAATAAAAAGTACAAAATCCAACGTCCAAGAAAAACAATACTATATTAGAATAACCCTGCACTTCAAAAGGATGAGAAATACATTGCAATCTAAATTAACATACTTAGAATATTTACATAGAAAATGAAAATCCTAGACCAAGAAAGCAGGATCGGGAACTTCTTCTTCATCTTGTGGCTTCGGCGGGGATGGGATGATAGGCAAACCAATAGCTAGAAACACAGAGAGAGCAGTGTAAAGGCGGAGGTAAAGATGGCTGAGAAAGCTGAGAGAGGAGGGCCAAAGAGAAAGGAGGAGGATCCATGGGTAGAGGTACAAGAAAACAGGGGTTGGACAAAGGAGAGAAAAAGCGAATGCAATAGTAATGAGCAAGGACCATCCATCTAGGAATCGAATTTGTAAGAGGGTGAGGAGGTTCCTGTTATCATCTTCGGTAAAACAAATCTTCAAGGAAGTGGAGAGGCAGGCAAGCGATGCTCCAGAAATCAGCAGGAAAGCTTTGAGCAGTTTTTGTGGGCAAGCATCGATGTGATCAAAGAAAAAGTATGCTAGATAAGGTCTCAGAAACCAGTTGATAAGAAGTAAAAGAACCCATCTTAGATCATAGTAGTATAAGGATTCCAAAGTAAGTTCAAGCTGGGGTGTTTGGCGTTGCCTGTTGTTGGTTTGGTGGCAGCAAAAAACCCGACATATCAAGGTTTTCAATGAGGGCCAGATGCAGAGGAGTGGGATGAAAGGACGAAAGTAGTAAAATAAAGGAGCTGGACAGACGAGGGAGAAAACAAGAGCTGTAATGAGGGGGATAGAACACCTTTGCCCATGCTGCACTACCAAATCGATCCATAGGATAATGACATAGCAATCATCAAGCTTATATAAGTATGTCCTGAAGGATAATGCAAGGAAAAGGATCAGCACCGCGATAAGCAAGGTAACTTTGAAGAAGCTTTGTATTGATGGATGATAGGAAAAGAAGAGGAAAACTTCTGGCCTCAACATATTGATGACAAACAAGAGGATCCATTTGACTTCGAAGTAGTAAACTTCTTGATTCTGATCATTTTCAGCCATATGTTTAAGAGGTATTTGTTTCCTTAATATAGAAGAATGTCTGGATTTTTTTTTTATAGATGAGGTTCTTTGAACTGATTAATATGTTCTTATATGAAATCTCCCCATCATCCATATATATACTAGTGCTGTTGCTGTTGGTCGGCTAACTCAGCATGGATTTAACAACTGTATGTCATATTTGTAAAAGTGAATATATATATAAACATGTGATGTCACTTATGCGGTCTACTCAAAAGGTTTTCGGTTTTCCCCTTAGAATAAGAGTACAAGTATATATATACACCGTTATGCATGCTATGGTTTCTTTGAAAAGCCTCATTACCGTATATATCTAGTTAAGGTTTTGTAAGTGCTACACTTTCATGTTGACAATTATCACATTTTAATCTTCGTTTCTAAATTTTTTTTAGTGCTACACTCCATTATTTTGTGTAATTTAATAATTTTATTAAGTTAAATTGATGCAGTTGCTTAGGAATGGATGGAGACTATGTAGAATCTGTATTCATTCTTAAATAAAGAGTGTCAAAGTAGAACGCGTAAATAATGCAACAATCAAACCGTTGCATCCAAATAAAAACGAATGAAGTGCTTCGTATAATTTTGGAAAGACCGACAAGAAGATTCAGAACCCTTGTAAAAAGAGCTAAAACTCCCCATAAGAAAACATTAGTGGTCTACCTTCAGCAATATCTACAGGCGGCTGCATTGCTAATCTGGCAAAACCTACTAATTTTAGCGAGAAAGTAATCCTTATCCACATTTTTTTAGCGTAATTAAAATTTAAAAGTTAATTAAAACACTAATTATACATCAAATAAAGTCAGAATGAGGATCTTATATGTCGATTTCCCACTTTGTATTTGTAATATGTATCTTTACGTCCAACTTTTTTATATCATATGCTGATTGAAAGTTGCATACTTATATAATATTATATTGGTGTTGAATATTTGGTCACTTAGGCCGCCATTTATGTCTACCATCCATCCTAGCATGAAGAAAACTTTTTTTTATAAATATTTTTATTCTTGTTATGGAGACCTTACTAGATTTATTAATGTATATCATGAAAAGAAACTGGTTTTATCATACGAATTCTGTTTTTAAAAGTTGATTATTCATATACAAATTACAGAAAGTAGACTACCTCCTAATGGAACGAATTCAACGCCTACTCAAACTACGTAGACTACCTCCTAGAACTAAGTATTTTGAAGATCAAATCTTACACTACGTCCTAGAACTAAGAATTGAACGTTCTAATTAGAATTGAACTAAGAATTGAACGTTCTAATTAGAACTAAGTATTTTGAAGATCAAATTACTGTTGTATATTTTGATAGTTACAATTACCTCAAAAAAAGTGTGGAGCTCTCAATTACCTCAAAATAGTTACAATTTTCTGTTTGAACTGATTGTTTGACTACCCTACAGCCTTCTCTATGCATATCTTTTTACCCTGGAAAAATGTAGACAATCAAATCACTATCACACATATTGCTAATTTGTTATCTATGGTGTTCATCAAATTTTTGTAGTATCAAAATATAAAGTTGACATCTGATTCATGGTATTATGGGTGTCATAGAAGCATTCTAGTAACGAAATCATGGTGGGTTGATGGATTCAGATTAGAATACTTATCTAAAGTATTTGCACTTGTAAATTAAACATAGCTGCAGAATTAGACTGATTGAAGAATGAGATTTTATTTTTCTCGTGTTAAGGTTTCCTTCTAGGCTATCCTTTGTTTATAATGTTTCTCTTTCTTCTTTCGACTGCAGGTTTCAGACTGATGTCATTCAATCATTGTGCTTGCAAAATCCTTTAGCCTAAATTCATCCTTCAATCACCCTGATATACATTATGAAGGTGAATTCCCTATTTTTTTATTATTTAGTTTCTCATTCATTTGCTTGTTTTATCATCTTTCTATCAGCAAAAGGAACTAATATGAATTAATATTATTTCATTCATAGAATTAGACAGTTGAAAGATGATAAAACAGGGAAATAAATTTGTGACAAGACCTCACCTTGAGGGGAGAATATAAGAATATACTTCGTATGTCATATGTTAGAAAATTTCAAATGCAAACGGTGGTGGGGGGTACAATGGTTGTATGTATTTAGATGTCAGGAGAGACCATAACCTCTTTGTTGGTCCTTAGATGAAATACTTTCAACGCTTTCTTCAGTCATACCTTTTGTAATTATAATTTTTAAAGCATGTAGATTGATTCAGCCTTAATTTTGAAATGATGCGCATGATCATGCATTCAAATGCTTACTAGATTGTTGCTGAGAATGCTGACGGTGGTCAATTTTATTCCAAATTTGTCACTTGTTGTGGTACTACTTCTTGCTTTGGGATCGTGTCATCATCATGTTTCTTTTTCTATTGATATAGAACTTCTTCGAGTATTTAGGAGTTTATCATTTCAGTGCTTGTTAAGCTTCTGTTGGATATAGTACTTGGAGAAATGTTGTAATTACTCATGTAACAATCTGAGAAGAGAGTAATAAATCAATGTTCTCTTCGAGTTGATGGCTGGGCTTACTGAAACATATGTTTATGCGATGGTTTAAAAGTCCCAAGTTAATGCAGTGATGTATATCAGTATATGTGCTTGTAACATAAATCTTCTTACTTTTTTTTTTTTTTTTTTTTGGGACCTTGTTCCCCGTACATTCTGTGTTTACTCCCTTGTATTTTTTCATTTAGTATTATCCGGATATTCTGATTGCAGCATCCGCCTATTGTTTTTATTATATACTCCCTCCGTCCCTTTTTGCTCGTCTCGTATTTGGGGTGCCCCTTAATATTTTGATTGATATCCTCATTTGGTCGCTTTTTTCTTTCTATATTTTTCTTTCTAATGTTCGAGTCCACACACAATCACTATCCTTTTCTATACCTTATACCCCGTTCTTTTCACCTTAAATTATTTTTGTTGAATATAAATTAATATACTGATATGAATTATTTTTACTAATTAAAACTTATTTTTATTGATTCCTTACAGAGTATTATATTTGTTGTTTAAAGTTACTGATTTTACTAATTAAAACTTATTTTTATAAAACTAAAGTTATTTTTATTGAATGTGAATTTCTTTTTATTAAATTGAAATTATTTTTATTGTATAATTTTATTTTAAGGTAAATAGAACAGTGCCTTATGCTGATTTATGTGGGGTTATGAAATCTCATGGAAATGTTTGTGGAACTGTTTACTGCCGTGAAAAAAACAACATGCTTGGAACGTATCATGAATTAAGAAGGTTTTTGGTATGGTATCGTTGAGTCAGCGAAAGTGTTGTCCCATATTAGTCAATGAAAGTGTTGTCCCATGTGTAAAAGTAAGAGCAAGTATTGAATGAGTATCTCACATTGAAAAAAAGAGAAAATTATGTCCATTTTATAAGTCTAAGGGGCTACTCCCCTCATTGCCATATGGTTTTGAGGTGGAACCTCCTTTGACTTATTATAAAGTGGACATTCGTGGTGGGTGTGGCCAACCCATTTATCATATTTATTTGATTGTTTGATCATTTGTTGGTGATGGAGGTTGTATAATGTCATAGTGTGGATTGGTGAAGATAGTTTGGTTCCCATACCTCTTCCTATGCCTATACAAAAGAATTGCCACTTTTTTTATTCTTTTCTCCTTGTATCCTTTTGAAAACCAAACTACCTCTAAATGCTTTTCCATGGTACTCCAATACTTTAGTACTAAATTTGGCTTCCAGAGATATATGAAACTGTCTAAATCAGAACTACACTGAGATAAAGGATACTGTCTTAATCAGGACTAGTGAACTATCCTGCACTTTTAATAGGCTGAGAAAGGCATATACTAGATAGTCTTATACAATACAAGTAATATACAAGCGGAAATGAAAATTATTTATTTATTTTTCTATCCTAGACTAATAAAGCAGGATCTTCTTCTTCATCTTGATGTGGCTCTGGTGGGGATGGGATGATTGGCAAACCAAAGGAGAGAAAGGCGGAGAGTGCGGCGTAAAGGCGGAAGAAAAGATGACTGAGAAAGCTGAGTGAAAAGGAGGGCCAAAGAGAGAGTAGTAGGATCCATGGGTGGAGATACAGGAAAACTGGGGTTGGACATAAGATAGAGAAAACAAATGCAATAGTAACAAGTATGGACCATCCTCCTCGAAAACCAAGTCGTAAGAGGGTGAGAAGGTGACCATTGTCATCTTCAGTAAAACAAATCTTCAAGAAAGTGCAGAGATATGCAAGCGACGTTCCAAAAATCAGAAAGAAAGCTTTGAGGAGAATTCGTGGGCAAATATTGATGTGATCAAAGAAAAGGTAAGCTAAATAAGGTCTCAAAAATTGGTTGACAACAAGTAGAAGAACCCATCTTAAATCATAGTAGTATAGGGATTCCAAAGTAAGTTCAAGTCGCGGAGCTTGGTTTTGCCAGTTGCTGGTTCCCTGGCAGCGAAAAACCCAAGAGATGAAAGTTTTGAACAAAGGCCAAATACAGAGGAGTAGGATGGATGGACTGAAGTAGTGAAAAATAGGAGCTGGACATATGAAAGAGAAGACGCTGGCTATAATGAGGGGGAAGGACGACCTTCTTTGCTCATGTTGTACCAATTCAATCCTTAGAATAACAAGGTAGGAATTATCGAGCTTATATAAGTACATCCTGAAGGATACTATAAGGAAAAGGATCAAAGCTACAACTAGAGAGGTAAGTTCGAAAAGGCTTTGTAAGGATGGATAAGAGGAAAAGAAGAGGAAAACTTCTGGCCTCGACATATTGATGATAATTAAGAGGATCCATTTTAGTTCCAAGTAGTTAACTTCTTGATTTTGACTGTTTGTAGGCATATTTTAGTGGTATTTTTCCTCAATATAGAAGAATGATGGAATTTTTTTTTTTTTTTTTTTTTTTCAGAATGTAAGGCTCTTGAGTTTCCCGGTTTACCTATCCGCCTTTATATGCAAGTGCTGAAGGGCTGGGAATGTTTTTACCTATGAACCTGCTGGGTGGCCATCCTTTTTTCAAAGTTAAAACATAATTTTTTTATTTTTTATTTGACAACAGCAGTTAAAACATTATTAATACTCCAAGAAAATTCCAATGCACTCCCTACGTTTTTAAATACTTGCTCTACTTTTCTTTTCTATCTATTTTAAATACTTTCTACATTTCTTTATTTGGAAAACTTTTGCAATATTTAATTAATTTCTCTCACCTAGTGGAACCATCATTAATCATATTTTATTAATTTTATGTTATCTCTCCTCCAATTCTCTTCACTACTCTTGCTTTTTACAACTATTTATTCTTCCACCAACCCCACTACCTCCATATTTTATTACTTTTTTCAATTTCTCCTAAAACTCCGCACATGGAAAAATTGAGCAAGTATTTAAAAACGGAGAGAGTAAATCCTAATATTGAATTGCCACTTGGTGCATATTTCAATAGTGATAGTATAATTGATCTGATCCTGGAAACGTATAGTTGAAGCACATAATTGGTTTATGTAGGTTATCACGGCCCCTCACATGAGAGCCTAGAATTGGTTTATATACACTAACATGGTATCAAAGCCAACGTGACATAAAAGGCGCGGGTTCTGATTACATTTTTTTTTTAACTTCTAAATAACCTTACCTCTAACTTGATTGTGTGAGAGGTTTCAATTGATAGAACCTCCCCTTACCAATAAATAAGTAGGTTTTTAAAATAAATAAATAAATTGTTTAATTCTTCCTTGTGCACAAAGGAGTATTAGTGGAACATACACACGAGTCAAGTTGGTAAACATTTTGATAAAAGTACTTGATTACATTTTTTTTAACTTAATTACATAATAACTAAGGGCTTGTTTGGTATCATTTTTGGTTTTCAGTTTTCTATTTTTTTGAAAACCAAAAACCAAAAACAGGAAACAAGAAAAAAGTGTTTCCACTTTTCAGTTGTCATTTTTCAAAATTATCATGATTTTAATAAGTTTAAATAATTTTTGATTCATTATGATAAATATATGACATACTTTTAAAAAACAAAAAACCAAAAAAACAGAAAACCACAGCAATGTCAAACGAACCCTAAATAAGTACTTTCTTCGTTTTTTTTTATTTTTTTTATTATTGCACCATATAGATTGTGCACAATAATTTTGGTAGTGGGAAAAAAGGAGAGAAACATAAAAATACAAATTTATCCGTGTGATGTAAACATAAATTAAAGAATAAGTGTGAAAAAGTAAGGATATGTTGATTATTTATCTTGTAAACAAGAATATTTTTTATCTTAAAAATAAAATGGTGCAATATTTGTGAAATTGTTTTTAAAAAACAAGTTATGCAATATTTAAAAAAATGGAGGAAGAATAAAAGTTGCATAAAGTCATTGATATTCTTTTTTATAAAGGATTTAAGGGGTAGATGCCGTAATGGTATTTCCATAAAGGATTTAAAGGGTAGGTTCTGTAATGGTTTTTGATAAAAACTTTCCATAAAAGATTTCACCACTTAACCGGCAAGTAGTTTGGGAGTGGGTCAATCACTCAATCAGTGGGGTCTCATGAGTTAAATGACCCGACAATCACTTTGACCCCGTTGATGCGCTTTTATCATCATTATTAGTCCGACTTCACTACTTTACATTTTACAACATTCATCTACAGTATGATTAATGACTACGTAAATTTAAGATTTTGCTCTCTTCCAATTATTTGGAGGCTAATAGTGTTTTTTTTTTTTAACAAGAAGAAAGAGGGATTTCATTAATAAAATATAGCCAAACGACATTTACATATAATTTCTAAGAACTTAAGAATTCCTACAAAAATACACACCTTAAAACTAAATGGGAATTTCGTAAATCTCATGAAAGAGAAGACGATTGGTCCACACTCCCACTCTGTCTTCTTCGAAATGGAAATTCCGCTGGATTTGGAATTTAAACATCCCGCTTAATTTTTTTTTTTTTTTTTTTGGCAAATCCTTCTAAACACTCTCCTTACTAGACAAACCTTAGCTTCTCGTAATATTGCAGTCCTTACTTGTTGCGTTTTTCGTAATGCCCATTCAAAAATCCCAACAGCATTGATTACTTTTAAGCCTTTTTTGTAATAGGTTCCCTCCCTTTTCTTTATTATGAACCCAGATTTATTTCGTTCTCTTAGGATTCCTCTACCTGCACAGCCATTCTTTTGTGGGGTATCTGGAAATGTCGTAATGTTATTATTTTTAAAAATACTGTAATCACTAATATCAACATCTATATTTGTACTTTTTCTTTGTTTTAGGGTATGGCATACTTGTTCTGTCTTGGATGAGATCTATATTTCCAGCAACAACTCTCTTCTGATTGACACTCAATCTACCCCTTCTATTATTTTTTGGTCTCCTCTCCTTTTGGGCTATTGCAAACTTAATTTTAACGGCTCCACCCTTCATAATTCAGCCTCAGCCGGTGTTGTCCTTAGAGACCCTTTAAGAAATCATATTGCTAGTCGTACTTATAATCTAGGCTTTTGTCCAGCTTTTCTTGATGAAACTATTACCCTTCATGAATCATAATGGCCTTCTTTTAGCTATGGATCATAATATCTCCAATAATTTTTTTTATTGAATGTGATAATTTAATTGTTATTAATTTTTTGCATGTGAATTATAATTGTCTGTGAAAGCTCCAGTTGTTGATGGATGATATCAAGACTATTTTGGATTCTTTCTCGGCCTTTAAGTCTTAGCATATTTATTGCGAAGGAAATTAGAAAGCAGATTATGTCAGTTCTATTGGCTATTACTTCAACCCACTAGATATTCACCCGTAGGAAATTACTTCAACCCACTAGATATTCACCCGTAGCAAATTTTCTTCTTTTCTACAAAGTAGTCAGATGAGGGAATGATCTTGCGAGAAGACGTTCTTAATCTACATCAAGTATCTTATCTTTTAAAAAAATGATATTTCTTTTTCGATCCAATTTTTTTATTTTTTTAAAAATAAATAAATTGTAATGTTGGGTTTGATGCTTGTATATTCATTTTATAACATGAATATAATTAATTACTTCGTATAATTTAGTACTTTCTCCATTTTTTTAGCTGCAATATTTTTATTTAATTTTTTTATTCCTACGGTCCTACCTTATCTGAAATGAATTTCCATGTTGATTCAAATTGCAATATGATTGCTTTTCTTTGGATTGAATTCAGATTACGATCTCTATTTTTTACCTTAAAATAAAGACCCTTTTAGCAATTAGTATAAGTTGGTCCCATGACCAACAACTTTGACTGGTCCTTTGTTTTGAAAAATGAACCTTTAATATAATAAAAATGAACATTTTTCTGCTATAAGATGTTAATTCTTATAAAATCAAATGTTCTTTTTCATGTTACATGATATTCATTTTTATAAAATTAATGTTCATTTTTTTTATTAATACATATTTTTTGGTATTCTCAGTTGTATAAAAATGTTCATTTTTATGCTAAAAGATGTTTAGTTCACATTTGTATCAAAAAAAGGTTATACATTAGCATTTTGTTCATTATTGAAAAACATATTGTTGATTCATTTAATCGGTGTTAAATCATAGTTTTACAGCATGCAAGACATTCTTTCAAGAGAATTGAACAAATTAAGGTATTTTCCTTGTAACATATGTTCTTTTCACTTTAAAACATACATAGTTACATAAACTATATTTTGTAAACTAAAAAAAAAAAGTTGGATGTTCATATTCAATAAGTCTACTAATGTTATCAATTTTAACAAATAAAGTTCATAATTCTAACACTATTTTTTTATATACTTAGGGCCTGTTTTCTTCAGCTTAATTTTAGTTTAGTTTAGTTTAGTTCAGTTCCTAATTTCCTTCTCTCATAAATAATTTATTTCAATCCACTTCAGTTTAGTGCAGCTCGCTCAGTTCAGTTCAGTGAACCAAAACATGCCCTTACTACTTATACATATTTAATATATATGCAATAAAAGTACAAATGTTATCTTGTTCAAACGCATGAAAAGTGAATTTTTCATTTGTTTATGGAAATTTTGACTTTTGATGCCTCAAAAATGACCTCTGCTATCTTTTGGTACCCATTTAAAATTTTATTTTGTTTTGGTACCTATTAAATTCTAAAAGTATCTTTTGGTACCACTTACAAATTCCATAAGGGTTCCGTTAGTAGTGGTTAAATAATTTTTTTCTCTATTTTCATGCCAAAAATGTTCCGTTAAGGTTTTGGGGGGCATTTTAGCTCTTAAGGGCCAAATTGAGCTCGAAATCGACAAAAAAACGTTAGTACTTCGTTTTGCGTGTCATAAAATATACCGATTTGCAAGTCATTAATTTTTTAGCCGTGAAAATTGTAGGTTTTGAGAGTCGATTTAGGTCTTAAGGAACCAAATTGAACTCGTAATTTGCAAAAAAAAAAAAAAAAAAAAAAAAAAAAAAAAAAAAAACTTAAATGTCTCATTTTGTGTGTCCAAATCGTTATTATGGACACGCAAAATGAGACAGTTTGCGTTCCTAAAAAAAATATGAGACACTTAAGCCCTGTTCTTTTGAGCTTCTGGACAGAGTAAAGCAGGGGTCAACAGAGTAGATTAAATTTCAACAGAGCAGAGCAAAGCAGAGCAGAGGCGAGCCGAGCCGAGCCGAGCAGAGCAGATTTCAACATTATTATTAATACTATTATTAATGTTATTATTATTAATGTTGTTATTATTATTATTACTATTATTATTACTATTATTATTACTATTATTATTATTAATACTATTATTAATGTTATTATTATTAATGTTGTTATTATTATTATTACTATTATTATTAATACTATTATTAATGTTGTTGTTATTACTATTACTATTACTATTACTAAGTGCATATACCATTGATTTAGGTGAGTGAAAACATAAATATATGTATACCATATTTAACATATGTTAATAGTAGAAAGATAAAAGACAACGGTTTACTTATATTTATTTCACAAAAATTTTAAAATAAAATGATTTAATGAGTAATAATGATTTTACTTATAAATTTGTCTTAATCATATATTTTATACCCTAAATATGATAATGATATACAAAGTACTACTTGAAAACAACCTCTTTTTTTTAATTCTTAAATTGTATGGAAAGATTTGAAAAATAATTCAACTCGATGAACTAACAATCAATACCCACATACATATAATGTTTCTACACATTGTGATTCTAATATCAAATGTTTATAAAAGAAATTGTTATTAATTGTTATTATTATTTATTTATTTGAAAGAATTGTTATAATTATTAGAAATTATTAATTAATAATATTATTAAATATTAATTCTTAATAGTTTGAATTATTAAATATTAATAATGATAACTATTATTATTAATTATTATTATGATTAATAAATATTAATTATCATTAATATTAATAATTATTATAATTATTTTATTAATAATTATTATAATTATTCAAAATAATAAATTATTATCATCAATAAAATATTAATTATTATTATTATTGAATATTAATTATTATTATTGTTATTATTAATTATTATTTGAAAAAAGAGTAGAGCAGAGCAGTGCAGAGCAGAGCAGATTTCTTTTGAGCAGAGTAGAGCAGATTTGATTTGAGCAGAGCATGGCTCAGCAGAGCAGAGTAGAGCAAAGCAGAGCAGAGCAGCTCTAAAGAACGGGGCCTTAGCATCACTATATGTTTATAAACTGGATCATGATTTTGCATGGTCCATCTAAAAATTAAATTTGCATCAGTGCCTAATTGAACAAGTATTAAACTAGTACAGTAACATATTTGTCTGGGGTCATTCAACTGATTCGGTTTAAGTACAAATACACCCATGGAGCATTCGGTAGGAGGGACGCGATTAAGTGAAATAAGAAGGTGGAATTAATAGATGGGATAAGGATAAAAATAATGTATTCCATTGTTTAGTATGGATTGGGATTAAACTGGAAAAACTAATAAAAATACCCTTATTATCCCCTTTTTCACTCTCTTCTTTTTATCTTTCATTAAGGGTAGTGTAGGGAATATTTCAAGCATCCCATACTTGAGCCCCACTGTGATCATACACTTAAGCATGGTGGCGTCCAAAGGGAAGGAAGCTAGAGTAAAAGAGTCGCCAACAAGTTTTAGGAACTTGTAAATCGTTCACAGGGTGAAGGTTACACCCCTTCATGATCCATGAGATCGCTAACTCCATAATGGTCTGGAACCATGACTGGATATTCGGGGATGAAGGTACAAATTCAACCTAAAAGAGATTGAACCTGCCCTAAAAATAGGCCTCTCCTTTATTCTTCTCATATTCATGTGCGCTTTCTAACTAACATACAATCAATAGATTAACCCTAAACCTGTTTAATCTATGTTGGTTGAATATTAATGCACAAACAAAACTATTATTGGCGATCACTTGAATTATAATCATATTAGCCTAAACAAGATTATTAATTATCTTATTAAGCGTGATTACAAGTACAAATTCCCTTTAATCTTGCAAGAGAGAGCGTGATCAAGCATTAACAATAATATATATCAAGCAACATAATAACAACAATCATCATTATCATAATATTCTCAATCTCATCAAAGCACAATAATATTAGCAAGATCTTAGGCATGATACTAACAAGATTAATAACAAATCCTAGCATGTCACTAAGCATTAAAGATCAAAGTTTTATCCCTAACATGATACTAACATGATATAAAGAAAGAATAGGAAGCATCATAGAAACATGCACGATATTTAGAAATCTTAGTTATTACCCTAAACATGATACTAGGAAGCATTAAAACATCCTAACATGATACTAGGAATCAAAATAATCAAAGCATGATTTCTATATCAACATAATAACAATTAAATTACTTACTTGGATGCCTCGTATCTTTTTCTAATAACAAAATACACGCGTTAGTAACTTCAAGGAAAATAATAAATCAAACAATTAAATCAAATAATTGAAATAGAGACTTGGGACCAAACCCTCAGAAATTATCAACCTTTCACGTCTAGGATGAAGGCAACTTCGAACTTGGCTAGGTGTGTCTAGAACTCGTGAATGTGGAATTTTGTATGAGGGAAGGTTTAGAAAAAGAAGAGAGAGAGAAAGCTTTTAGTTTTTAAAGAGAGAAATAATAGAATTAGATGATTGTCGATTTGAAAACGGAGGTCTAGGACCCCATTTATAGAAAAATAGTCCGGAAACAATAGAAAATACTTTAAGTTCTATATGGAATAAAACTGGCATATGTCGCCAGGCGACAGGCACCAGCGCTAGGCGACATATATTAGCGTCAGGCGACAGACTCTGTCGTTTGGCGACAAAATCTGTCGTTTGGCGCTAATTAAAAGATAAAACGCGCTTGTACGGAATCCTTTTCTTAATATGATTAAGCAGCAAATTCCGTGTTTATCAAATTAAAATCGGGTTTATCATTAAACACTTATTTTATTCCAAATAAAACTCTTTAAAATATAATTATCAATCCTAATTCCATTAGAATTTAAAAGAACCTTCTAGATTATTCTAGAAGATTAAAATCAATCCTAATAACTTTAGGAATAATAATTAATAGGCCTTCCTCTAGATCATTAGGCCACATACAAAACTCATTTCGAGCCCAATTTAGTATTTAGGCCATAACTTCCTCATTATTCATCGGAATTGGGCTTATAATATATCGTTGGAAAGCTCTTTTCGAGTCCAATCCAACTACACTATTATTGGACCATTATCATGGACCAAACTAAATTAGACTGACTACTTTCATAAATAGAGTAAGAAAAAAAATATTTTCGAAAACAGAAAGAAAGATATTTTAATAAAAACATCCACATTACTAGACTTTTCACACTTTCACTTCGTTCGATAATCAAATGACATGAAAGGTATTCATCACTGGGTTTAGTTTTGGGGAGACACATTTGGGTGTCTACAGGTAGTGATGTTTTTTACCCATTAAATTTAATCCTTATCTCTTCTACCATTCCCTTAGTTATTAATTTGGAGGAATAACTCCCTTTTTTATCCCCCTCCTAATCTCCATTCACTTAAACAAACAAAAGATTTCTTAAACCCTAATCTTTTATCCTATCCCCCATCTTCTATCTAGGGATGTCGGTGGGGCGAGTCAAGTAGGATACCCGCTCCATCTCCGCCCTAGTGAGACGGGGATGGGTCTCGGCTTGGCGGGTGGTGTGGCGGGGATGAGGATAAAAATCATACCCACCATGGGTGATGGGGCGGGGGAGAATTTTAAGTTGTACCCGCCCCATCCCCACGTCATACCCATATCTATATATCTTTAAAAACAAAGTTTTATACTATTTTATAAAATAATTACATGAAATAAAATATTAATTATAATACTTTTTACTACACTTATATCAATACTATATACTAAAGTAGTCACCAGGAATATTCTAGAAGTACACGTATCACGTCTACATTAAAAAATTTCCCGCTAAAAACTTTTTATTTTATTTTTATATTTTTTCCTTAAAAAATAATAAGATAATTGATGAAAAAAAGAGAATATACAGCCTACAAAATAGAACAATAACTTTAAATAAATAAAATATTAAATATATACACGATCTATAAACAAATACAAACTTTTAATAATATATAAATATAAACTTTTTCCCGTGAATATCCGAGCTTTGATCGGGCAAAGAACTAGTACATATACTAAAATAACAACCGCCAATGTCATCATTGCCTACGTGTCACTTTTTTATTTAATTTTTTCCCTCCAAAATACAAGGATGATGTCATTTTTTTTTTCCTTTTTAAGCTACCCTATTTAACATAGCTTTGAAAATATATTTCATTTGAATTTTTAAATTTTAAATTTTGGGTTTTCTACAGATATTATGCTATTTAGTTATTTACGAGTTGTTAACAATAATTAATAATATATTTGAATTGAAATTTTTTAATTAAATATGAAAATTATAGACTTTCGGGAATTGTATATTCATATTTAATTAAAAATTAGTTAGGAAAAATGAGGAAGTTATTTTCTTTCAGGACGTGTTAAAAGTCTATAATTCAATTCTTATTTTAAAACCGTGTATCGCACGAGGTTAACCTAGTTATAAACAAAAACATGTGTAACGTTAAAAATGTTTTTTTTTTAATTGTAATCCGTATTAATTATGTACATAGTTGTGTATTCGTGAGGCAGAGATTAGGTAGGTCTTGGGTGGGGATTTAGCAGGTCTTTAGCGGGGAGGATATCCTAGTGGGGTGGGGCGGAATGATTTTGGAGTTGTATATGGGATCAATTTTAGACATGCCGCAGGGATGGAGATGGGAATGGGAATGGGAATGGGAATGGGATAAAAATGTTAGGTGGAAATGAAAATGGAAAGACCAAAATCCAAAATCCGTCCGACCTGCCCATTGACATCCCTATTTCTATCCTTTCTAAACAAACACTCTCCCAATATTCTTCCCGGCAAAAATCCGCCATTGTTGATTTCTCTCCCTCACATTCTTCGTCACTCTTCTGCAATTTCAGGTTTGTAACTCTCTCTCTTTCTCTCTCCTCCATGATCTAAATTTGTTGTAATAGTGTCTTTCGCAACGACGAAGACCTCATTTTATTGCTTAATTACTTCTAAAATTGCCGATTTTATTCGAGAATCGTTTTTCAATTCCCTAATTCTAGTTTTTATAGGGTTTTGATTTCAATTTATGAATTTTTGATGGTTAATTTGTGTGCTTAGTTATTTCTGGATTAATTTTTCGTATAATATGCTTGTATTGTTTTAATTTAGCTAATTGGAGTTATAATGTTTGTTTTGTATCCATTGATAATTTGATACCTCTAACTGCGTCTAGGTAACTTTTAATCTACTGGCATTTAAGCAGTTTGTGTCGAAATTTCGGAACTTATTGCATTTTCTGTGTCAGTTTACATTGTAATGGCCTTGTTAATTCTCTTATATAATATATATCTATTCTAATGTTCACATAATCTGTGCAAAAATGTTGTTGCTAATTTGACATCGTTGCTTTCTTGATACAATTTCTTCTGGTTTTTATGTCTAGTTAGTGACACAAATGCTGTTTTATCTCCATGTTGTTCCTTTCTTGTCGGATTCATGATATTCGTGTCTTCTAAAGTTGAATTGTCATCTGTATTGCATAATGTCTTATAGGAATTGGTATCAAGTGATCTACTTTGTAGTATTTTTTATGGCCGGATTGCAATTCTAGATTTCTAGGACTTGAATTGACCGTTTCCATTATCGTGGCCAGCGTTGATGGTAAGGCTCATAAGGGCATTGAATTCTTTTCTTTTTAGTTGCAACAAAGGGCAATATTTGTGAGACATAAAAAACTCCTTTTGTTGCAACTAAAAAGTAAGGGAAGCATTATTTCTCTTTTGTTTTGATTGTTTTTGTCCACATTTACCAGGCTCTAGTGTAACATACACATGAAAATTATCTTATTATAGGAAAATCAAGTGAAGGTCTTGAAGGAGAAGATCATTGGAGCTGAGTTTTTCTCCTCAACTCAGATATCTGTGGTCAAAGAGAGGGTTTGTTTGTGTTTGAGTATCTGTTATTTCATGTTAGACTCTTCTTGCTAGATATTTTCAATTTCATTGTTTAAGGGGCGGTGGCTGCCCAAATGGTAATAAGGTGTGCAAAGGTTTCTAGGGGAAGACTCACCTGTCAACGAGGGTTGAAAGTCAGCCGTATACCATGTGACTGTCCACTTTGCAAAAATCCTAGCCATTTCAGAGGCTTATTTTCATGTGGATCACTAAATCCTATGTATAGTGAACACAAAATAAGTTTTAGATGATGGTGGTAGTGGCTTGTATATGCTATGAAATGGTGTCTCTTTGTCAGATATAAATATCATTGTTTCAATTTGATGACTAGATCAAAATATCATTTTCCGTCAAGATATTATCATCAGTTCACTTGTGGGATCATTCAATCTCCATTATGCACTATTTGGGTTCCAAACTGAAGTACTCTTCATATGTTTGTGCTTTATTTTGTCTGCCTTTGCTTTGTTGAGCCAGTTTATGATGAATTTTACCATTTCTGTCTATCCGCTATGTTGATATCAAGATCTATATGAGAAATGTGAGTCTATCATTGATCTGTCTCTTTTTCCCTGCTTCCCATTTGCATTGACCTTGCTGTCTTTCCTCTAGATTTATGATGACCTGAGTTCTGAAAAACCTTCCCTGAAGTTTCTGTATGTGACTCCTGAGCTGATAGCAACATCAGGTTTCAGCGCAAAGTTGAGAAAAATTCATGGCAGGGAGCTGTTGCATTTGATTGCCATAGATGAGGTGTGCTGTAATATCTGTGTTAATGTATGGCATTCAAGACTGGTTACCTTGAAGAATTAATTGTGTATTTTTGCCATGGGTTCACCTCAAGCAAATGACTGTCATTATTTGTCACATTATTGCATGCTGTAATATCTGTGTTAATGACTGGAATTAATTGCATGAAATGACTATCATTTATTGCATTCTTTTATTGCATGGAATTCCAGTCATTTGCATGCTGTAATAGCTTTTTATGTTAATATATCGACATTATTGCATGCTTTTTTTTTGTGGGAGCTATAGTTTATCTGTTTAATTTCTTCATGATTGTGAGTATCAAGTATGTGATAGAGCACTTTGCTAGATAATCAATCAAGTCAGCCCTGACTATATAAGAAAATAAAAAGTTACCTGTTTTGTTGAAACTTGCTGATCGCTAATGGCATGGGGTTGAAGGGAGTATACTGTTTTAACATCATTCAACATGATAACATTTATGCGTTAACTAATATGGTCAAAGTTAATATTGAATAGTGCAGAAAGAGATGGTGTATATTGATTATTGACATTCTCTTTGTGGAAGACTTATGTGTTGGTGCTGATCTGTGGAAATGTTGTTTATGAGAAGTAGTATCATGTTACTTTGACACTCCAACGATTTTTCCATATCCTTGTTGACACACAGCATTCAAATCCCCAAAATATTGGTGCTTGGAGTGGTCATTGAAAATAGGTAAACACAAAAAAGCCTTTTGCATCCATGTCACTATGTCATTTTTCTCAAGAATCCAATACTTTCGAAGACTTTGAGGCATGAGATACCTAAAAAAGAAAATTATCAATGTTGCAGATATCCAAAGCTAAACTTCCAATACCATAGAGAGGAAAACATATACTACCTATGTTAATTGTTATCTGCAACTTTGGGGTAATATTTGTGAGATATAAAAATTTTCATAGTTGTTGATAAGAAGATAGCAATTGACGGAGGTAGTAGAATATTTTTTGACTTAAATGCATGGTCTATTAATGATTACTCCGTAATATTTTTGGGTCAGGTTTTGAATATTCTTCTTACCCCATGAGCCTATTTCTATGTTCCTTGCGCTTGCATTCTGTGGTCTCTCACTGAAACTACAAGATGCTGCTGCAAAGTACATTTTTCATTCCTATCTGTTTTATGTTTCTTCTTTTTTCTACTGGAAAGTAGGCTCACATAAGTAATAGTGGTGGGTGTATGATATGTGGACATGATATGTGATTTTATTTGTTGGATTAATGATCAGTGGCATATATTCTAGGCATTATTAGGAAGATTGGTTACACAAACTGTGCGAGACTTGCACACTCACTCTCAGTATGTCACTTAATCTTTTATGTTCCACTTGTTAAGCATTCTTTTGCTTTCATTGGGTTCAGGGTCAGTTTTTGAGACTTTTAAGCTATATCAGTCATGCACCTGCATATTTTGAAAAGTTCCATTAATATTAGCAGAGTGTACAAGGTTATGTGGAATTTCTGCTACCACACGATTAATATAGGTTTGATTAACTGTTATTTTTTATCCGAAATGAAAATAAACCTTTGTTTCATATTATTTGCAACGGTTAGACACTTTTCACTCACACTTTGTGTCAAATCGTTGCAAATAATATGAAACGGAAGTAGTATATTTATTTTCTATCCTAGACTAATAAAGGAGGATCATCTTCTTCTTCTTCATCTTGATGTTGCTCCGGTGGGGATGGGATGATAGGCAAATCAAAGGAGAGAAAGGCGGAGAGTGCGGCGTAAAGGCGGAAGAAAAGATGACTGAGAAAGCTGAGTGAAAAGGAGGGCCAAAGAGAGGAGTAGTAGGATCCATGGGTGGAGATACAGGAAAACTGAGGTTGGACATAAGACAGAGAACACGAATGCAATTGTAATGAGTAAGGACCATCCATCCCGAAAGCCAATTCGTAAGAGAGTGAGAAGGTGACCATTGTCATCTTCAGTAAAACAAATTTTCAAGGAAGTGCAGAGATATGCAAGCGACGTTCCAAAAATCAGAAAGAAAGCTTTGAGGAGAATTCGTGGGCAAATATTGATGTGATCAAAGAAAAGGTAAGCTAAATAAGGTCTCAAAAACTGGTTGACAACAAGTAAAAGAACCCATCTTAAATCATAGTAGTATAAGGATTCCAAAGTAAGTTCAAGTCGTGGAGCTTGGTTTTGCCAGTCGGTTCTCTGGCAGCAAAATACACGAGAGATCAAGGTTTTGAACGAGGGCCATATACAGAGTAGTAGGATGGATGGACTGAAGTAGTAAAAAATAGGAGCTGGACAGATGAAAGAGAAGACGACGACAATAATGAGGGGGAAGGGCCACCTCCTTTGCTCATGATGTACCAATTCAATCCATAGAATAACAAGGTAGGAACTATCAAGCTTATATAAGTACGCTCCGAAGGATACTACAAGGAAAAAGATCAACATTGCGACAAGCAAGGTAAGTTTGAAGATGCTTAGTAATGATGGTTGATAGGTAAAGAAGAGGAAAACTTCTGGCCTCAACATATTGATGATGATTAAGAGAATCCATTTAAGTTGAAAGTAATAGTAATAAACTTCTTGATTAAGACTATCAGGCATATTTTAGTACTCCGTAGGGTTTTTGTTTTTTTTTTTTTTCTTTAATCTTAAAAGAGAATAAAAATGTTGGAATTGTTTTTAGGTCAGGTTTCCAAAATTGTTTGAAATGAGTTTCTTGTTCCTTATCTGCTTTTTTTATACTACGTACAAGAGTGTCATCGTTTTTAAAAGTTAAAACAGCATTATTACATGAAGAAAAAGTCGAATGTGGGGTCTTAATTCGGTAAAATTTTCTATGTTCCATCCACATAATTTTCATCCTTGCATGAAAGCAACATCCAATATGAAGGAGCTTTTACAATATAAAGGAACTTTTACAATTTATTATGATCGTATAGTATTATTCATCATCTAGAAAAAGTGGCAGCATGAATTCATGACTCATGAGCTCCTACACCTCTTGGATCCATTTTTTGTTTTTCGGAATAGTAAAATTAATTCACTAATAAAATGTCTTTTACAAAAGAAATTTGATTTTAACAAAATAACAAACATATAAGATATTGAAGCAAATAAAAAATTCCTTTATAAAAAAAAAAAGATATTGAAGCAAATAAAAAATTCCTTTATAAAAACAATGATCGTCGAGTAGATGTTGCACTGTGAATCATCTCTTGCTTATATTGGTAGAAGATACTGTCTTGTTGGAGAGATAATCTAACATTCTTTGTAATCATGAGCATGTTTTCCTTTGGAATCATCTGATTGTACTCGAAAATCTAATAATCGGTGTGTTCTCGTATAATTTTTCACGGCAATCCATTACATCTAGTACTACCTCTGTTTCATATAATGTGCTACATGTAAAAAAAAAAAAAAAAAAAAAAATAGTTGCTACATATTATGTGCAACAAATGTTTTCTTTGTTTATTTTTAGTTGTCATTTCTCTCTTTATTTCTCTTCTTATTTTACATGCATCATTATCTTTTTCTTTCCATTCAACACTCACAAATAAGTTTCAAGTCAGGTAAAACCGATGAAAACCCTCTTAAAAATCAATAATAGAGGCTAGAGTTTAGGAGAAAGGAAAAGGAGAGATGAGAGACCCAAAGAGTTTTATTTCCTCTTTGTTGGATCCATCTTTTTAAGTGCAACTCTTTTGAATATACTTGTTCCCATTTTATTAAAATGAAATATTTTATTATAATCATGTTTTTCAATATATTGTAAATAATTTTTATTATCATTTATCAACAAGTATGAAATTTTTTTTGTTACAGTATTCCTAAAAAAAAAAAAAAACTAATTTGATACAGTAGTGTAGTTGCACAACATAGCTATAGAAGGATTAAAACCAAGCCAAATTCTAATCTAAAAAGCGAATAACAAGATTATAATATTTGGTGTAAATGTTATTAGTAGGCAGGGAAGTTAGGATCAACTTCTTTTTGCCAAGATGTCAATCCCCCAACTTAAAGTCCTTTGAGGTGAAGCCATGATTGTGCAGTAATGATGAGCAGGTCGAACATCGACCAAAATATGTGCTTCTCCATTGACAATCTTCTCATTGTACTTCTTGCAGCTAATTCTTGAATCTGCAGGTACGAGGTACAAGTATGAAAATTTGATATTTAAGAAGTATAAATTAAAATAAGACCCTTTTTCTTATGAAAAAAAATAATCAAACGTAAAGATTGTATGGTGGATGACTTTAAAAAAATGATAATAATAACCGAGCAAGGTGGTTCTTGTCTCTTACATAGTATCTCATATTTTCATCCTTTCTTTTCAGTTAATACATTTTGACTTTAGACCCTTTTAGGCATTTCACATAAATTGCTTTAAATTTTAAAATGAAAATGATTTAGAATCTGTTCTGATTGACTGAACTAAATTGAATTGAATATTTTATGAGAGAAGGAAATTAAGAACTGAACTGAACTGAACTGAAAATAATCTGAAGAGAACAAGCCCTTATTCTTGTACAAAAAAACAAGTAGCTGTGTGATTGATTTGTTTAAATAACTTTTGCTTATAGATAATCGATGATATTTTATTTGAAATTATCTGTTGGTGATGATCAAAAGAAATGTGTCATTTAATACGAAACAAATGAGGTATCAAAACAAATTTCAAATCTTCCAAATTAGTGTGGTTGGGAGTGGGGATCTCTTTTCTTTTTCACCTCTACTTCCAAGTGTTTAGTGTGGAAGGGTTCAAAATACTTCCTCCGTTTTTTTATTGTTGCACCACTTGTCCGTTTAGGAATTTTCACAAATATTGCACTATTTGTTCTTTAGGAAAAAAATTATTTGTGTTCACACTACAAATACCGAACATACCCTTGCTTTTTCACACTTACTTTTTAGTTTATCAATATGTCACATGGGCAATTTTGTATTTTTACCTTTCTTTCTCTTACTTTTTTCCACTATCAAAATATTTGTACCCAATCCGTATGGTGCAATAATAAAAAAAATGGAGAAAGTAATATTTTTACAATTGCACTTGATGGATGTCATCCTTATTAAAAGATGCATCTTGAAAAAGTCCAATATGGATCCTATATGGCCACTTTTTACATGCTTCTTTGAAATTTAGTATTCCAATTTGGAGTTGTTTTGTTGACTACAAATTGGATAAATGATGCTGAATAAAGAATAATCGTTCACTTCGGCCAGCCTTTCACTGTTTCGTTCCTAGTGAAGTGAGCTATCTATTCTTATTGTTCTCTTTAACTTATTTCATATACTTATTATTTATTTTCTAATAAATTTATATCAGACCAAATCAGAACTTTTGATTATTATTTACTTATCATTAAATATTGTTAATTGCGTATTAAAAATTTTTATAAAAAATTACATATTTAAAAAGTTCATGATGAGACGAATCTAACAAGATCCATTTTGATAATGTTTTTCTTTATAAATTAGTATTAAAATGTTGTCAAAGTTTAGTCAAATTGTTCAATCAGATCAAACCAGACCAGATCATACCTTAAAAAATTCAGACCAAATCTACTTAATTCAGATGGAGAACAATTCCTTAATTCTAGCACAAAGCAACGTTCAATTTTCCAAGGAATGTTACTAATGTTCCTTTTTCAAAAATCAATCATATTTCTTGTTATTCAATACAATATATGTATTAATTTTTTTGCAAAATTGACTGAAACACCCTAAAGTACGACTTAGGGCCTGAACTGAATTGTTTATGAGAGAAGGAAATTAGAAACTGAACTAAACTGATCTGAAATTAAGCTGAAGAGAACAAGCCCTTAGATGCACTGAGCACCATGAACTTTGCGTAC
Source organism: Chenopodium album (assembly GCF_948465745.1). NCBI lineage: Eukaryota > Viridiplantae > Streptophyta > Magnoliopsida > Caryophyllales > Amaranthaceae > Chenopodium > Chenopodium album. The sequence continues at coordinate 8,470,799 of NC_137847.1, forward strand.
TAGTCAAACACCACCAACTATGGTGCTCGGAATTTTTCATTTAAGACACACGTTGCACCTAACAGTTGACCATAGTTGGTGGTGTTTTGGTTACTATGCAAAGTTCACGGTGCTTAGTGCACCTAAGCCATAGTTCAGGGTGTTGCATCCAATTTTGTCTAATTTTTTGTTTATCATGTATTTTTTTAAAAAAATGTAATGTTATATGTTACCTTAGGATTAAGAATAAACATTTAATATCTTTTCTAATAATATCAAATTAGGATAAATGATAAAATCACGTGCATATTAGTGTATTAATGTTATGCTTTCATTTTTTTTTTCATTTTAAACTCCTTATATGTAGCCCCGAGTATATATTCCCTTTGTCCCGAAATAGCTAACAAAGTCAAATTTTACAAACATATGGAGTTATGGACGCACACTAGTTTGACTTATTTTTCCATGATTATATACTAATGAAAATTATTTTAAAAATTACATTATGAAACTTTAAATTAATACCTATCTAACATATAACTTATGATAAAATACATTTTTATTATGTTACTAAACGTTATAGTCAAAGCTTATATACGAATAGTGAAAAAAAGTCCAACGGCCAAGTTATTATGGGACGGAAGGAGTATAACAATTTCTGTACAAAAAATGATGTTTGAATACACTAGGGTGGCTAACACACGCAATGCGTGCGCCGTCATGATCGGAGTGTTTTTTCACGTTTTAGTTACATTAATAAGGAAAAATATATAAACAAATATTTTATGGGTATAAATGTCTGCACACTATTTTAAATATTCAACAAAAAAAAAAAAAAATCAGTATCAATGAAAGCAAAAAAAATTCAATTAATATTAATGAAGGAAAAATTAAAAACTTTTACATATTAATGAGGGTAACTATATAAATGCACATTTTAAAGGGTACAGTTGACAACACACTATTCATAAGAGTATTTTTATGGAGTAGGAAAGTATTGAAAATTGTGTTAAAAAAACAAATGAGACAAATAGAAACAATTGTGGGAGTAAGTATTTAAGTAGCTAACAATAATCCTTGAATATTTAAAGTCTACTCTACTTTTCAAGATTGAAGAACATTGAATACAAAAAAAAACAAAAAAAAAAAAAATCGATTAGGCTTTAACTATTCATGTAAATCATTTTGACTAATGTTTTTGCTTAATATTGTACATAATATCAAATATAGTTATATGAGTATTTGCTAGAATTGTTTCAATTTATAATCTTCGAAAATCAATTAAAATATTATCAATCAGCGTTACAAGTTATCATTTGTGTTGGTCAAAATGAAACGGTGCACTTAAAAAAAATAGAGGAAGCATAAAATAGCTAGCAATAATATAAGCTAGCACAAACTAGTGGGTCAGTCAAGCCTGACCAAATAGTTCGTGTAGCGGAGGAGATGACGATGACGATGACGATGACGATGAAGACGACGATGATGACAACAATGGTGTATCTCCTTCTCTCCCTGTAGGTGACGATGATGACGACATCAATAGCGAAGGAGAGAAGCGAGGCCATTCATGGCGGAAGAGAGAGAAAGTTTAATTCTCGGATTTTTCGAAAGATGTCCAAAAAATCAAATTGGGGCTTTCTTATGTGATGTATAATTGTTGAAATTGTTTGTCCCATATGAATATATGTTGAATTGTGAGCATTTTGATGACAAATGCATGTATTTTGTTTGAGAAATGAGCAAGTTATGTTATACTCATGACCTTTAGTACGAGCTCTTCAATAGGGGTTTTGCCATTGTTGTACATATCATTAAAAAATTATATATATCCTTAAACAAGTTATACATATCCTCCATTAAATGATTTATATCCTCCAATCATTTATACATATCATCTACTGGCCGGATGATATCCTCTATTGGTTGGATGATATCTTCTATCTGAATGATATCATATATCCTCTATTGGCTGGATAATATCCTCTATTGGCGGGATGATATCCTCTATCTGGATGATATCATATAACCAATAAAGGACATCATCTAACTAATAAAGGATATCATCCACCCAACAAAGGATATCATCTAGCCAATATAAAATATCAGGAATGATGCAATACCTTCTCATAAGCTAAACAAATTATGGCCTTAGATTATATAAAATATCAAGTATGAAAGAGAATCATCTTCAATCGCACTCATCATCCATCAACGTTTTTTTTTTTTAATAATTTATTTTTATCGTACAAGGTGTGACTTAACTAATAAAACTCTTGTCTTTGATCTCATATGGGTTTTAATCTTTTCAAATTAGTGTAGTTGTGCCGATGAGGATGAGCATTTCTTCTTTACCCTTCTCCTCTGCTCTTAAATGCCAATATTAGATAAAAAAAAAATAAAATCTATTTTTACCAAGTAAAGTTGAGTTAGTGAAAATGTTTACATCTCAAAACTATAAGATATCAAACTTTGTTATGAATTTATGAGTTTCTTAAGAGTAGATTCTCTTAACCTGCCCCCACTGCTAAAGGACCATTGATCTTGATGGGTTCTCAAATTGATAAAATCTTGGACTTACTGGTAAATAATTAAAAATAGTGTTGAATAACTATAACGTATTCCCTTGTTCACTAAGGAGTGTTAGTGAAACCCTAAGACTTATTGGTAAATATGTACACATTGTGTGATAGTGACGATTTTACTGAGTCAAGTTGAAATTCATTTTTAAGGGGCTGACTAATGACTACGTAAGTATTGCAAAAAGTCGTTTTAATCCTTGATTACGACTTGCGTACATGGTAATACTACTTCGTACGTAGTATTGGAAAAAAAGTCTTTCTTATGGGCCTCATGACTCATGACCGTAAGTGTTATATGCTCTTTTTGACCTCATCAATAATCATCAATCAATAATAAACCTATACTAAAGGCGAAACCAAAAATGACACTTGTCATTTCCTTGTTAAAAATTTTTCCGCCTTTGTTTTCCTTTCCTTTTTAGTATTTTGACAATATATTTTATCCAATTATATTCAATTAAATATACTAGGAAATTTTTAGTTACAAAAATACTAACATTAATTAAAAATAATGTATTAAAATATATTCTTTTTCAAAATTATTATAATATTATCAATATTAATTTTTTTTCTCCAACTTTTATCATTTGATAATAAAATTTATTTTAATTAAAAGAGAAAAATCATTTTGGTAGCATACTTTGTATTAATTTTAAAATTAACGTAACATTTACAAGAACAAAGTAAGTTTGTTATAGTATACTTCGTACAAAACATATATTGGAAAATTATTTAGTCATTTTAAACATTTATGTGATTATTTAAAAAATAAAAACTCCTACTACTCAATAAAGATATATTTAAAAAGTTGATTATTGAATACTAATTATCCTAAAGTAAAATAAACTTAACTAAATTTTCATATTATGTCTGTAATCCCCCGTATTTTTAAATATTTTATAAATGAAAATTTATTTTATTTATAATATTTATTTGTTATTTTTCATAATTTAATTTCAAAAGTTTCAAATTATTAATCTGGGTCGAAAATTATTTGAACAAATTATTTTATGCACCTTTATTCTACAATTTATGTCCAATCATACAAGCCTAACCCATTTGTTTACTTAATCGACCCATTATTTTTATGAGGCCCAATCTTTCTTTTTACCCTACAATAATTCTCTCCTATAAATATCCCATGAATCTCCAAAAATTTCCCACACAAAAAGGTTAGTCTTATTTTCATCCTCCTTTGTTTCATTATTTTGCTTAATGTTAATTTAATTGTTTTGGGTTTTGATTTTAGTATAAAGATTATATTTTTAGTATCAAATTATATTTTAATGGTATAAAGATTATAAATTTCAGATTATATTTATGTTATAAATTTCATATTTTATGAATTATAAACCTAGGGTTTCAATTTATTGAAAATCATGATTTTAGGGTTTTTATGAACAATTGATTTAGGGCTTTTATAGTAATGATGTTTTGAAATTTTGGTGATTATAACTACTGATTAGTTTAACTTAATTCCAGATTATTTTGAACACATAGATTCGTGTTTTAATTTTTAGATTTCCGTTCGTTAATATTAATCCCGTTTTAATCCGACCAGGTTCTAAACTCATCCGATTTTGACAAAAAAGTAGTGTTTTCCATGTGGAAACCACGTTTTAAGAAAGACTCACTACCTTTGGTAGTGAGCACCACCCTCTCGAGGCCAAATTCAGCCTTTAAATATGATTTTCGGGCAGTTTTTGGTTTTAACGAAGTTTTTACATACTTAAAATATTATCCTTGAGTTTGATTAATAAAATTAATTATGTTTAAAGTTAATTAAGCATAAATATATGTTTTTATTGAAGTTTCAAGTGTTGGAAATAGTTTCTAAGTACTACTTTTGATGTTTTATAAAGAGGGTTTAATCACCCATTAAAAAGAGAGATTTTAGGGGTTTTTATATAATTTTCAGATTTTTATTAGACTTTGAACTTGCTGTAATTTCATGTATAAGAGTGTATTTTAAGGTTTTTATGAAGAAAAATTTAAAGAACTATATATAAGCCTTTAATTTTAACAAAAGGGAAGGTTTTAAAGTGTTATTTGATTTGGATTTTGAAGGTTTTAAAGTAAGTTAGTATTGCTGTAAATTTAATTGATTGGGTATTGATTGAGATGTTATTATTTGGCTTAGGAGAGGAGTTTATTGAAGGTGATTTCTAGTTAGTAAAGTGGCATACCAATTCGTTTGCTCAAGGTACGTACAAGTTACAAAACCTTGCTTTTAGGTGCATGTTTAAGGACGGATCGAGAACTTAGTATCATGTCTAGGGATGACTGGGTTAAATTGTTTGGTTATACATTGTGAATTTCCTTTGACGTGCACTATTCCTTATTGTAATTATTGGTTATGTTCTAATTATGCAAGGTGCGCTTAGAGGCAAAGGTATGTGATTGGTGAAATGACTTAATTATTACTCATTCATGATTTAATGAAATAGGATGAGTAAAGGAATGGTTCATGTCTTATAAGACAAGGTTAAGAGTTTGGGGTGCCTTATGCACTCAAGGTGTTTATACACCGAGGTAGTAAAGGAATAAATAATAAATGTTGCTTGCCACTAATAAATCAAGAATTGAAATTGAAAAGTTGCTTTACTTGATTGAATTGATATTGGATTGATTGTATTGTTATGCATATGAGTCATCACCAAGTCTAAACCTGTAAATCACGTAAAGTGCAAGATGGATGAGCAATAAAACTCTGGATTGGTGCACTTCTGGAGTAATGACAATCAGGGGTTGGGGTACATGGGGTATTAGCCGTGTACTTTTCTCGAGGCCGTCTGATCTACGAGTCTCTTATTTCAAATATTTTTCAAAACTAGGAGTTAGGTGAGATCTCATACTAACTACGGTCACGGAGTCGCGCCCGTGGTCGTTGGATGTTTATTGATGTTTCCGAAAGGAGGCATGGGGTTTTTTTTTATTGATGTTCCAAATGGAGCATGGGTTGGACAACCTTGTCTATTGCGTAATCCAATGAATAAAAATAATGATTTACCTATTATTAATTAATGGAGTCTTAGTAATATAAATAGTTGAGTCGTGTGTTGAGTCTATAATTTAATGATGCATGATGATTGATTATTAGTAGCATGTTATGGAATTCTTAATTTATTTTGCAGCTTGTATGTACTCAGCTTTGCTGATTGCGTGCTTTGTGTGTCTTTCTTTGGTCATGGCCTTCGCCTTTCAATGACCCTGTGACGATCCAATTTTTACACTTGTAATATTGGGGAGCAGAATTACCACAGGTTCTTACACATGCAGCATTCATCAGGGTTGTGGGATCTTGAGTAGAGAGTTGGTTGTTTCATTTTATTTCTTTTGCAAGTTTGAATTTATTTTAATTCGATTTTATTCGACACTATTTCTTTTGGGTTTGAATTTATTTGAACACTGAATTTAATCACTTACTACTTTTATTGGGTTTTGAATAAGGGCCTTAATGGTTCCAAGTTGTATGACTTAATTTGGTTTCATTCGTTGGTTTTGAAACTTATTTATAACTGATTTAGTTTTTTCGCTGCTATTTTCTGATAAAGCCTTAACGTTTGAACACGTGGCGGTAGCACGCCAGTAATTCTCTTGAATATTGTTCAGGGTCCTCAGAGGTTTAAAGAGAGAATTATTGGGGTGTTACAATGTCGATCAAAGTGTGTCAACAATTTAAGGACAAATGTATATGAGTTCTTGTATGGGTACTAACCTAAGCTAATACTTTAATTTTCTCATATAAAACTTTTTAGCTTCTAAGTTTCTATTACTATCTTTATTTATTTATTTATTTATTTATTTATACAATCCAAATCAATAACCTTTACGTATTTAGTGTTGGAATAAACTAATTAAAATTCAAGTTATTTTGTTACAAATAATTATTTTGGATAAATTATCGTTGAATTAACACCATTATTTATTATTTACTTGTTGTAAAATTTAATTATGACCGTGCATGGCACGGGACTTAACCTAGTGATGCTATATTTCTTTCCAGCTCCCCCCCCCCCCTTTTCTTTTTTTTTTTTAATAATTTGGAGAAAACGCATTAAGCTAATTATACTAATTAAGGGACAACATGTCTGAGAATACATGAGAGTGAGGGATAGCTCAAGTGGTTAGAGCTTTTCTCCCAGTTTCAAGAGATCATGCGATTAATTCTCACCCTCATCCTTTGTGGCTTTCTAAACACCAAAAAAAAAAAAAAAAAAAAAAAAAAAAAAAAAAAAAAACAGGTATTTATATCCAAAGGACAAAGGAATTAAAATTACAACTCAAAAACAAGATGTCCTGATTTACACCATCTAAGAAATAAATCATTGCCTTCTAAAGTCGACTAGTAGGACTTTACAATTTGATTCTAGCACCACCTCCTCAAAGCTATATTTGTTTGCAAGCTTCGATGAGAGAAGAAAATTAGGAGCTAAACTGAAGTGAATTGATTGGAGCTGAATTGAACTGAATTGATTGGAGCCAAACTGAATTGATTGGAGCTGAACTGAATTGAAATAAACTGAAGTGAAATTAAGCTGAAGTGAACAGGCCCGTATAACTAAGGTTTTTTTCCATTAGGGGGCCCATGTGGAGCATTTAAGCTAGGACTGGCCATATTGGATATCTAATCTGATCCGATATCCAATCCAATCCGATCCGAAATTTCGGATATCCGAAAATTTCGAATCGACAAAATACAGATCCGAATCCGATCCGAAAAAAATCGGGAAATAAAAGCTACAGAGCATTATATGAGTACAAAACTTTATTTTAGGGGATGAATTTTACAAAGTAGTTAAACAATTTCTAATGTTCAACCATTACACTTGAACCTACTAACAAGGTAACAAATTTACTGTTTGTGCTTTTTATAATTAGCATAATATCAAAACTAAGATGCTATTTATAATTAGTAAACATCAAAACTGAAATGCAGAAGATCTTAAGTAAATTGCAAGGAATACAAGCGGTGGATTGCTCAATTCAAGATTTATGTGAAAGAGATCTATTATGGAACGAAAACGAAGGACCGAGTGATGATTTGTAGGTTTGTGGCTCCGCTGCGACTGCTCCAATGAGGTGGTGAGGGCTGTGAGGAAGTAGTGGGTGATTGGCTGGAACTGTGCGTGGTAATTTGTGGCTCCGGTGCGGCACTGTAGGTGGACGAATAAGTGAAAGTGGTGGGTGGAAATATGTGTGGCTGTGGGAGGGAATTTGGGACATTGGTCTTTTGGGCTTTGGGTGAATGGCTTAATCAGGGGAATGTTTGGGGTTTGTTTGTTTTTGTTAAAGAATTTTTTTTTAATATAGAAAATCGGATCAAATTGGATATTAGAAATTTCTGGATTCGTGATAAGAATCCGATTCGAAAATTTTCGGATATCCAATCCGAAATATCTGAAAGTTAAAAAATCGGATCGGATATCCAATTTTTGGATCGGATCAGCCGGATCACGGATTGGATCAATCGGATCGGATCGGATCGGATTTTTTGACCAGCCCTAATTTAAGCACTAATGCTATGCTAAATTTCCATTACCTTTTTAAAAAGTTTGACATAACTCTTATGAATAGTTTTTGGACGATTACACCCTCTAAAATATTTCTTTACTTATTTGCCTTCGTTAATGTTAATTGTCTCTTTGTTAAACTTTTAAGAATAGTGTGTGAACATCTATACCCCTAAAAATTTTATTTGCATAATGTGTAAACAAATATTTTAGGGGAATAAATGTTTGCACACTATTCTTATTAAGAGTCCAAAAAATATAATCTTATAGGTTCTTGTTGGAATTGACTAAATGAATAGAGTATTAATATCCAATTATTATAATTTTAACTTATTAGAAATTTAATATATTATTTGTTAAGGTATTATATTAATATACGTGTATCGGATTAACGTTTCATTTAATAAAATACGGGGGAAGTAGTACCTTTTATTTATTACATAATGAATAGATTTTTAAAATGGAAAAAATACAACAATGGATTAGATTGAACATTTCACACATATTGAAGAGTTTGTTGAGATAAAATACTCCCATCGTTTTTAAATACTTGCTCCACTTTTTATTTTCGGCCGTTTTTGAATACTTTCTCTAAAATCTTTTAAAACCCCATGTATGAAGAAATGGAACAAGTATTAAAAAACAAGGGATTATATTCTTTAATCCAAATACCCCTTGTTTTAACTCCATGATTTTTTTAACCAAATTTATCGCTTTATTATTATTATTATTATTATTATTATTATTATTATTCATGGGATCGCGGTCGCGATGTCTGTGTTGACTTGACAGGGTCTTCTCCATTGACACAGTCTAGGCTTTCTGACTTTGTTCCTAGACGGGTAGTGATTGATGCGGCCAATCGGAAGCGGGTCAAGGACGAATCCAGTTGTCGAGCAATTGGATATGGCTTCCTTCCTTTCTCTTTCTTTTCTCTTGGGGAGTTAGAAAAGGAGACTGTTGCATTGCTAAAGCGGATCCAGAAGTTCTCGAAAACTCAAGACATTGGGGCGCGTGCTGCAGCTCATATATTTACTAGGATCGGCTTTTCTATAGCTAGAGGAGTGGGGGCCCAGATTGTATCTCGACTTCCCACTAATTTTCTATAAATTGTATAACTTTGTACGTTTTTGAGATATTATTATTATTACTATTATTATTATTATTATTATTATTATTATTATTATTATTATTACTACTACTATTATTTTATTAAAAACAAAACCTACAAAGTCAAACAAATTAAAAGAAATTAGTGGGGAGCCGAGATACAATATGGGCTCCCACTCCTCTAGCTATAGCGAATCCAATCCTGTTGAAGATGTGAGCAGCTGCACGAGCACCAATATCCTGAGTCTTTGTAAACGCCTGAATCCTCTTCAGCAACGCAACAACATCCTTCTCTAATTCCCCCAAAGAAGAAAAGGAGAAAGGAAGAAACCCATAGCCAATAGCCCTGCAACGCGCGCCATACTTGTCCCGCTTCCGCAGAGCCGCAACCGACACAACACGACCAGGAACGAAGTCAGACAATCCTGATTGTGTCAGACAATCCCACTATTATTATTATTATTATTATTATTATTATTATTATATCTCAAAAACAGACAAATTCATACAACCTATAAATATAGATGAGAAGCCAAGATGCAATCTAGACCTCACTCCTCTAGCTATAGCAAAGACTATCCTAGTGAAAATATGAGCAACACCATATCCAATTGCCCCGACAACTAGATTCATACTTGACCTGCTTTCAATAAGCCGCATCAGCCACAACCCGTTCAAGAACAAATTCAAATTATTATTATTATTATTATTATTATAAAATTAGTCGTTGAATTATTTATTACTTCTTTTGTTGTTGTTAAAATTTTCGATACAGTTGACCCAATTCGCAATCCGACCAATTTGATCCGACATTTAAGATATTCAGTATGATTTTTTGTGTTTTGGATATTTTTGATCTGATTCGAATCTAATTTTTGAATTTCGAAAATCCAAAATATCCAAGTTTTGTATTTTTTTGAGAAAAAGTATTTATTAAAAATAAAATATATAAAAAATACTTATTAAAATTTACGAATATTTGAAAAAACCTAGATTTTTGATCCGAAAAATGATTGGATATCCAATCTAAGTTTTTTAGGTTTGGATATCCATATCCAAATTATTTTCGGATCGGATTTTTCTCGATCTGAAAATTTCAGAATGGATATCCGATTTTGCCACTCCGTTTATTAGGCTATGATTTGGGCATGACTTGAATCAAAAACTCGTCTATAACAATTAACAAGGCTGGTGACTTGGTGAGGGTCGTTGGCTCGTTGCCCAAAGATTTGTATGGACCATTCAAGTTCAAGTTCAAGTTCAAATTCAAATTCAAGTTTTAGTGTTGAGGTTCAAGTTGACGTATTCTTCCCGGCAAAACTCCGCCATTGTTATTTCGCTAGTACCGTCGTTTCTCTCTCTCACTGTCTCACATTGTTGGAATTTCTCCTGCAATTTTAGGTTTGCAACTCTTTCCCCCCCATCCCCCCCCCCCCCCCCCCCCCCCCCCCCCCTTTTTTTTCTCTCCTTCATGATCGAAATTTGTTGTTTTCGAACGACGAAGAGCTCATTTTATAGCTCAAATCATCGTTCAATTAATTCTAAAATTGTTGGTTATTATTATTATCTAAAATCTATCTTTGAATCCCTAATTCAAGTTTTTGTTTCAATGCATTCTGAAATTTGATGGTTAATTCTTTGTATCTTTGTTATTGCTGGACTAATTGTTTGTATAATCTGCTTATATTGCTTTAATTTAGGTAACTGGCGTTATAATGTTTGATTATTTTGGATATTGATACTCTAAATGCGTCTAGGTCACTTTTACTCTACATGCCTTTTAGCAGTTTGTATCGAAATTTCGGAACTTTTTGCAGTTTCAATGCCATTGTATGGTGTGATGGCCTTGTTGATTATGTTGTATATTTATCTTTTAATGTTTATTTACGTAATATGTGCCAAAAATGCTGTTGTTATGTACAACCTCCGTTTCTTATTACGTGCAACAAAGGGGTATTATTTGTGAGACATAAAATATTCCTTTGTTGCACATATAAGAAATAGGCGTCATCCCTTTCACTCTTTCTTGTGATTTTTATGTCTGATTTGTGAGACAAATGCTGATTTTATTTCGATGCTACCCTCTTAACGTTCTTTTGGTTTGTAAATTTGAAATTGAAGTTGGTAGTTGATTACTGGAGTTATGACATTCGTATAATCTTATGTCTTAAAGAGTCGGATTGTCATCCATAGTGCATAATAATTGTTGGACTTGTTATCAATCAATCTAGTTTAAAAGCTGGGGAATAAAAAGTTTGATAAGTAAATATGTGGTAGAATTGGACAAGTTGGTTTGTAGTTTCTGTTTGGGGGAGTTTGTTTTTGCTGGTGATGCATTCCTTTCAATTCAATTTGCTCCTTTATTGTTTTCTATACTTCTTCTGAAAACCTTTTTCTGATTAGTTCAACATGTGTAACTTTTTTTTACACTTACTGGCCTACTGGGTCTTGTAGGTAGTTTTTGTTAATAGCAAATAGTGCTCAATGCTGTGAAATCTTTGAACCTCTGAATACCAACAAATAACTGGTTACCCAAGTAAACTCCCGGAGTAGGTTATTCTGGTAAAATTATAGTACCATTAAGTTTCCCTATTTAAAAATAATTCTCCATGATGTTTTGTATTGAAGGGTTCGAATCCCAGGATTAAAATGAAGAAATCACCATTACCTGTGCAAAATATATGTGGGACACCAAAGAATAAATATGGGAAGGAAGCTTTGGTCAAAATATTGAGATGGCATTTTGGGCATTCTGAATTTCGAGGCAAGCAGCTAGAGGCCATCGAAGCTGTTTTATCAGGTTTTAATCTTCCAGTTCAGTGTTGCTAATTGTGTTATGCTACTGACGTACTGTATGCAATTTGACGATATATGATGCTCTAAGCATCAATTTGATGTACTGGTTACGACTTTTGATCCTTTTATACAGGAAGGGATTGTTTTTGTCTTATGCCCACTGGAGGGGGGAAGTCAATGTGTTATCAGATTCCTGCCCTTGCAAATAATGGCATTGTCCTTGTTGTTTGCCCTTTAATAGGTGAATGTCATTTGTCTTGTTTAATTGTTTTATCTTGAGGAGTATTGTATACCATATTTGATTTATGGCTGAATTGCAATTCTAGGACTAAAATTGATCACTTCCATTTTCGTGGTCAGCTTTGATGGTAAGGGCATTGTATTCGTTATAGAATTATCTTTTTCTCTTTTGTTTTGATCGTCTTTGTTCCCATTTACCAGGCTCTGGTGTAACATACACATGAAAATTTCTTATTTAGGAAAACCAAGTGAAGGCCTTGAAGGAGAAGGGCATTGGAGCTGAGTTTCTCTCCTCAACTCAGACATCTGCTGTCAGAGAGAGGGTATGTTTTTGAGTTCTGTCATTCCATGTTGCCATTTGTGAAAGGTTGATTACAACAGAAACCAAACATTTCATCAGTGTAGGCACAATTGAATTTTGGCATTGTCTCTTTTTTTTTTTACTGGACATTTGATTGTATATCTGATTATCTGACACAAATTTTATGGATGCTTGAGGGTCAACTTCATAAGGGACTTTGTTGTTTCCAATATAAGCTCTATTCTTAATGTGCTTAAACTGTGATGGTGCTGTTCACTCCCGTACGATTCTGTTGGACTAAGCTTAATGTATTATTTGGTATAAATAGATAGAAGTAACTCTAGGCATCCATTGGCGATTTATTTGAATACTGATGAATTAAAAAAAAAAAAACTTATGGCAAGTATTACTTTTAGACATTGCATTTGATCCAATTTCTGATCTCAATGCATTGAGTTCCTAGTGTTGTTTTAAGAAGTAAATATTTGTGGATTTTTTATGCGGTTCCCTTCTACTTGCAAAAGTTGTATTTGGTAGACCATTTGTATTTTTAGAAATATACATGGTACCCTTGTAATTTTTACCAGATGTTATGTCATGACCGTTTATCATGCTCACCTCCCCTTTCCGTTATGAAAATGCTAGTCAGATTTTGTTAAAAAATTGTCATTTGAAACAACTTGTTGGATGTAGCCTTCTTCATTAATGAGATGTTATGTTTGATTATAAATTCTTGGATTATTTGTCTTTAATATCCAGTTTATCTTTAATTTCAACCATTAGAATTTTACATCTTCATTGTGGTCCTTGTGGGTTGGTTGTTCATAGGCATTGTTTTACCTTGTGATGTGCTTGGAATGCCTTGTCTTAAGTGTTTAGCATTGAGTTGTGATTGAGAAGGAATTTCATTAATAATTGATCAATTTTGTCTTCAGACTCTGAACAACTTAGTAAATTTTTAAGAGATACATTAGAGAGAAAGGACCATATATTAAACTTATCCAACTCTTATAGTGCAAGATGTGGGGTGGATCTAATATATGACAAGGTTATCTACCATGCTATTTGTCGATTAACATGAAGACTATACGTCTTTTTTCATGTATTAATTCAGAATTCTAAGGATGCATTTAATTGATACAAATTGATTTTGATCTTAAATGTCATTTTTCGATAAATATGACGCATTCCCTTCGTCCTACATTATTTTTCACACATTGACTTTCACATTATTATCATTTTGGGACTAATGCTTTGTCGTTGTTGTGTTGAACTATAGCTCGAGTGCACACAACACCCCGAACTTTGACTAATAGCGTGAGCACCACCACTATTGATTGAGGTGCAAAGTGTGCCATTAACTACCCTTTAATTATCAGAAATGTCTTATTTTGAATGCTAAATAATACCCATTAATGGTACGTGATGCACCCCAATTAATAGTTGGTGGTGTTCCAGCTACTAGTCAAAGTTGGGTGCACCTAAGCTATGGTTTAGGGTGTTAAGGCCAATTTTGCCTATAAATAATGCTTGAAAATACATAATGAAACAGATCTTATATATATATATATATATATATATTCCTTATATACTAATACTATTTCTGTTTCATATTATGTGCAACAAAGGCCTTGACACGGATGCATAGAAAGATAGAGTGCATGTGATAAGAAGAGAGGTTGTGGGAAACGACAACTTAAAAAGGGAAGAAGACATTGGTTGCACATAATGTTTAGCAATTGTTTTTAGTGAATGTTACACATAATATGAAACGGAGGTAGTAATAAATTAAAATTATCAACATGTATTATGTTCCCAAAATAATCATTAGGAAAAGTAATATTGGATGTGATAGGTGTGTCGCGTACCTAACAAAAATAACCGAACTTACTCTACTATGTAGTTGAGCAAGTAGGGGTCGAATCCCAAGAGACTAAGGACTTACTAATTAAACAGACTCAAATTAATACTAAGCAAGTAACCAATCACTATCGAGAAATCTATACTAGAATAATTACGAACTATTAAGCAACAAAATTATAATAATGAATTAATCAAGAACTAAAGACATCTATGATTAAGTATTCCCACTAATATGAATCAATGCAATAGAACAATCCCTTATCCCTTAATTAAACCAATAAACATTCTACAGGACGGATGCTCCCTGTAACAATACTAAGAGTTTCTTTCGATCAACTAATAGCTTCCCTAACATACAATCATACCTATTTTCATGGAATCATACATATTAAAGATATTGAGAACGACATCTTATAAGCCCTAGCAAGAACAATTAGCTATTTTCATGCATAAAAGCTCTTAATTTTAATTAGGATTCTAGAATCAATTAAGAATCAACTTTCGTTGTAAACCTAATCACATTCAATAATACTATTTCTAGTTAATCATTGATAATAAAACCAACCCTAACAAAGAAGAACTATAAATTAATTAATTGGGAATTGGGAATTAAACAACGCATTAATCCATATTAGGGTTCAACTTAACCCTAGATTATGAAACTGCTCACACAAAATGATAGAAATAACAAGACAAATAATTAAAGAAAACATAATTACAATAGAAAATTAAAGAGATCAAAGATGAAAGAGAAATACTTGAAATTGAATTAAGATGAATGCTTCAATGGAGTTCTATATGTTCTCTCACAAATCAACGTAGAATAGAAAAAACTATATTAAAAATTAAAATGTTTAAAAATAGGGTTAAAACCCCTATTTATACTATCCTAAAAATAAACGTTAAATATTAAAAATAAAAATGTCTTCTGCGCACACGTACACGGCCGTGTGCAGATGGGTACACGACTGTGTAGCTAGCCTATACTTGATCTCAGATTCATCATGTACGTGCACGGTCGTGTAGCTAAGGGGTACATGACCGTGTAGGCAGAGTTCATATGGAGATGGCATTACACGATCGTGTAGCCCATGGTACACGGTCATGTAGCATGAAAGCGTGGATGGAAGAGTCACACGACCATGTAGTATATGGTACACGGCCATGTAGCGTTATCATCATCTAGCACTCCAATACATAACTTCTCATGACTTGCAAATCTTCTTATGAAGTTCACCAATCTATCTCAAAATGTCGTAGCATGTTTATTATCACTTCAAATGTTCTACTTCATCCTGAAATCACAACAAAACAACCAAACAACCAGAATAGAAGAAATCGAGTCCAACTTGGATAAAACATACAGAAACACGAACGTTGAAATTCTATAGTAAACGCATTCCAAATAGCCCAAAAATAATGGTATAATATCGACTTATTAGGATGAATAGGTTACAAAAGTAGTATTTTCCACGTGTGAAGGCTCTTATTGTTGGATAGTATCAGTTTGACAGTTTTTGGGGTGGTGGCCTTCCAAATGGTAACTAAGGAGTGCAAAGATTTTTTTGGGGAAACATGGATATTGGCAAAAGTTTTGACTGCAAAACTCACCAGTTGACCAGGGTTGAAAGTCAGCTGTATATACCCAGATTACAAAAAGCCTAGCCACTTCAGAGGCTTTCTTCATGTGGATCACCAATCAAATGTGTAGTGAAGACAGAATAAATTTTAGATGGTGATGGACTGTTGGTAGTGGCTTGTATATGCTCTGAAATGGTCACTTGTTGGATATAATTATTATTCTGTCAATTTGATGATTAGACCAAAGCAACCTTTTCCGTCAGGATACAATCAGGAGCTCACATGTGTGTGGGATCATTCAATCACCATTATGCACTTTGTGGATTCCAAACTGAATTACTCTTCTTATGTTTTTGCCTTACTATGTTTTCCTTAGCTTTGCTGTGCCAAATTATGATCAATCTTACCAGTTTTGTCTCTTTTATTCTGTTCTTTCCTTTTCCCTATAGCTTCCCATTTGCATTGATCTTGTTGTCTTTTCTCTAGATTTACGAGGACCTGAGCTCTGGAAAACCTTCCCTGAAGCTGCTGTATGTGACTCCGGAGTTGATTGCTACATCAGGTTTCAGCGTTAAGCTGTCAAAAATTCATGGCAGGGGGCTGTTGCATCTGATTGCCATAGATGAGGTGTGCTGTAATCTCTCTGTAGTGATTGGAATTCAAGAATTAATTACCTTGAAGTATTAACTGTGTGTGTGTGTGTGTTTTTGTTTGTTTGTTTGTTTGTTTTCTGTTCAAATGTTTCAGGCGCATTGCATATCATCATGGGGTCATGACTTCAGGTTTGTGCTATAAGATGGGTTCACCTCAAGCAAATGACTTCACAAATGCGTTAGTTTAATTGTTTTTTCATTAACAGTTAATTTATCTTATAGGCCAAGCTACCGGAAATTGTCTTCTTTGAGAGACATCCTTCCAGATGTCCCAATTTTGGCATTGACAGCAACGGCTGCACCAAAGTAAGCTGCACATTTTACTCTTATTCATCACTTCTTTCAAAGTCCTCCAGTGGTGGCTAGGCTTGCTACAATAAATAACTCATAGTATTTCTGTATAATAATGCTCACACATGATGCTTTTTTACAATAATACATGAATAAATAAATCAATACTGAAGTTTATAAATAAATAAATTCCCAAACGTGGCTTGGTTTTAAAATCAATAGCAATTGAAATATATAAGTCTCTAGAGAAATGTAACTTTGTAGTCAATTACATTAATACATAAATAAATAGATAGTGAAGTTCCTAGGCCAACTAATGATTCAGCCGAAAAAAAAAACCCTCCCAAAACTCCACTTTAGTATAGGTATATAGATACTTGAGTACTTTAACTGTTTGCTACATTGTAATCTATGATATTCGTCAAATGTATGCTGTATCAATTAATATATGTGGCCATCAGATCATGTTATTATGGGTTCAGAGAAGCATTCTAGTAACAAAATCATGGTGGATAGATGCATTCAGATTAGAATAATTACTGATTAATGATAAAGTAAGGCATTTGTACCTGTAAATCAAACATAGCTGCAAAATTAGACTGCTTGTAGAATTAATGGGATTGAATTTTCGTCGTGTTAAGAATTGTGTTGAACTTCTATCTATTCCTTACTACTACCTTTGTTTTATCCTTTATTTATATTGTTTCTCTTTCTTCTTTCGAGTGCAGGGTTCAGACTGATGTCATTCAATCATTGTGCTTGCAAAATCCTTTAGTCCTAAAATCATCCTTCAATCGCCCTAATATACATTATGAAGGTGAATTCCTTAAAATTTTGTTATTTAGTTTCTCATTCATTTGCTGGTTTTATCATCTGTCTATCAGCAAAAGTAAGTATTATGAATTTATATTATTTCATTCAGAGAATAAGATTTTGAAAAGAAGATAGAAAAGGGGAAATAACTTTTTATGACAAGACCTTGCCTTGAGAGGAGAAGATAGGAATCTGTTCCATGTGTGCTATCAGCCTTTTTAGAAAATTTAAAAATTATGGTTTTATGTATTTGGATTCCAGGAGAGACCATAGACTCTTAGTCCAGAGATGAAATACTTTCGGCAAAATTGGCCGCAACACCCTGGAGTATGGCTAAGGTGCGGCTAAGGTGCACTAAGCACCTTGAACTTTTCGTAGTAGTCAAAACACCACCAACTATGGTGTTAGGTGCAACGCATACCATAAATGAAAACTTTCGACAACTTATTTCACCAGGATGAGGTGAATCTTCACTCTCTAGAACAGTTATGTAGTCATTCATCCACTTAGCACACATGGATTCACCTTCTCCGATGAAATAAGTAGTCGAAAATTTCATTTAAAGCATGTGTTACACCTAAAGGTGAGCATCGTGTCGTGTCGGGCTGTCGCGGGCCGTGCCTAGGTGGGACTCGTGCCGGGCCGTGCCGTGCCAAATTTTGGCACACCCCAGCCCACGTGCTTGGCGGGCCGTGCCGGGCTGCGGGCCAACCCGTAATTTTTTTTTAATATATAAATATATATTTATATAAAAAAAATCAATTTATTGTGTTATAAATAATTAAATAAGTTTATATAAATAAACTTAATTAATTAAGTTTTATTTGGGCATGGGCCGTGCCACGGGCCGTGCAGGCGTGCCGATGACCGTGCCGCCCGCCGTGCCCGTGCCGGATTTCAATTTTTTGTTCACGGCACGACCCACGGCCTACAAGTGGGCCGCCGTGCCGGAGTCGTGCTAGGTCCGTGCCGCCCGCGTGCTGGCACGACCTGTGCCCATCTTTAGTTGCACCTAACATCATAGTTAGTGGTGTTTTGGCTACTACGCATAGTTCAGGGCGCTCAGTGTACCTAAGCCATACTTTAGGGTGTTGCGGCCAATTTTTCCTTTTTTATTAGTCATAGTTTTTGTGTATTTGTAAAGCATGTAGTTTAATTTAGTCTTAACTCTGAAGTGATGCACATGATCATATATTCAAATACTTATTGGATTGTTGCTGATGGTTGTCAAATTTTTTTTAACACCTGTCACTTGTTGTGGTACTACTTCTCGCTTTAGGCTCGTGTATATCATTATTATGTTTCTTCGTTTGTCGATATAAAACTTCTTCGAGTGTTAGAAGTTTTCCATACATTTTGAAATTTTTGAATATAAACACCAAGTCACTATCACAATTTTATTTAAGTGCTTATTAACCTTGAACCTTCTAGCGGATAATTGTGAATATTCATGTAATGATCTGAGAAGATAGTAATAAATTGAGGTTCTCTTGAGTTGATGGCTATGCAGCCTATGCTTATTGAAATAATTAGTGTTTATGAGATGCTTCACAACAATCACAAGTTCAAAGTTTACGTGGTAATGTATCTGTCCTTGTAACAGAAAATTTCTTCCGTTTCTTATTTTTTTCTTCCCTCCCTACATTCTTTGTTTTTCCCTTATTTACTTTATTTTAATTTTATCGAGATATTCTGATTGCGGCATCTGTCAGTTATTTTGTATGAGATACTCCCTCCATCCCTTTTTGCTCGTCCCATATTTCTTTTTTGGATGTCCCAATGTTGGCTTTATTTCCTAATATGGTTACTTTTTTTCTCTAATGTTGGAGCCCGCACACAACCATTATCCTTTTCTCTCTACCTTATACTTTCATTAAAAAGCGTGTCAAAACCCAATGGGGCAAACAAACAAAGATAGAGGGATTAGGTTATTGTTACTGTTGTATTTGGTATGTCATTGATTTGGTCATAATGTTGAGTAAGCTTTTATTGATGCAGTTCGATATAAAGATCTTCTAGATGATAGCTATGCTGATTTATGTGGGGTAATGAAATCCTGTGGAGATGTCTGTGGAATTATCTACTGCCTTGAGAGATCAGCTTGTGATGCTCTGGCTGTTCACTTGTCAAGTAATGGCATATCATGCGCTGGTAACTAATATGGTCTTTCTTGTGATGTTTTTCAATATATATCTTCTTATGATGTTTTCTATACACTTAAATTGTGATGTTTCTTTTGCCCTTTCCTTAGCTTACCATGCTGGTTTGAACAATAAATTACGAAGCTCTGTCTTAGATGATTGGATTTCTTCGAAGATACAAGTTGTTGTGGCCACAGTTGCCTTTGGGTATGATTTTCTTAGATACAAATATAGCATTGCACTTCAGTGATTTCTGGGTTGGTGCTTATAAAAAAATCAAATACGAATGTATGCTGATATCAAGTGGGATTGAACCAATATAGTGTAACTATAGCAGCAATAGAGAAAGACGATTGGCTGAATATGCATTTGTTAACTAGAACAATAAAATTGGACTATAAAAAAAAAGAAAGAATCTACGCCACTTTCTTCTTTATAGTAGTATTTCAAATGTTGTCTGACTACTTCTACATTTATATTATTTTTATCTTTACATGTATATTTATCTTTGGGCCTTATGAACGGCTTATTAGGTATTGTATGAACTGCTGCGGGGGTTTAGCACAACCTAGCTATCTTGGCACTTTTGTTCTTATCATCTCTACACGTACGTATTTGACAAACTGATTTGATCTATGTTGGTGAACTTCATATAATTAAGAAGTGATGGCTTAAGTTAAAATCATTTTACACTTGCATTATTGGACTATTCTGATTAATTTATGTCAATGTCCTTGCATGACTTAAGTTGTGCTGTGTTTTCTTTTCTCATTTTGGCACAGCGTAGCTGTTAATATTTTAATACTTCAACGCTGAAACTTATGGATAATTTTTTATGCATTCACTGTATTACTTGCTGCAATTTGGGATGGAGCTCTGTAAGGGACTTTAAAGTGATAGAAGATGACATGTTTCATGCAGAATGGTACGTGTTTCTGTAAATATTAAGCAGGGGAATCACAACTATTGACACTTTACTATATTGTTAAAATAAAATCTAGCAGTACGTAATTTGTGACTCTTTTGGCTGAACTTTAGGGAATAGATAGAAAGGATGTTCGAATTGTATGTCACTTCAATATCCCAAAGTCAATGGAAGCATTTTATCAAGAGTCTGGTAGAGCTGGACGTGATCAGTTGCCATGTCGAAGTGTTTTATATTATAGCATTGATGATCGCAAGAGGATGGTTGGATTTTTATGTCCTGATTTGTTTTTCAGGCTACAATAAGGCTACATAATTGCCGAAATCTTAACTGCAATAATTTCAATATTGCAGGAATTTATTCTGAAGAATCCTCAAAACAAGAAATCGAAGTCCTCAAGTTTGGAAGATGCATCGTCAAAGAAGTCATTCGATGATTTTAGACAGGTGGTATTTTTCACAAAGGCAAGACAAGGTGAGGGGAAATAATGAAATAGTGAACTGATTTTGCCTGGTCGTGATTACAGATGGTTGAGTACTGTGAAGGTTCTGATTGCCGTAGGAAGAAAATTCTTCAGAGCTTTGGGGAACAGGTGGGCTGGG
This sequence comes from Chenopodium album, assembly GCF_948465745.1. Classification (NCBI taxonomy): domain Eukaryota; kingdom Viridiplantae; phylum Streptophyta; class Magnoliopsida; order Caryophyllales; family Amaranthaceae; genus Chenopodium; species Chenopodium album. The sequence continues at coordinate 8,492,189 of NC_137847.1, forward strand.
CATTTTTTTTTAAATATTTTTTTTTATTAATTTATGCAGTTTATACTTTATGTAGATCATCCTTTTTACAACAAAGAAAAATTATTAAATTCTATATAGTACTTCATAGTTTTTTTTGCTCCATTTAAACTGAACTCTTATCTCCTTTTGTTCTTCTTTTCTACTCAAACTGTAGGCCCCTGCATCTCTCTGTAGAAAAACATGTGATGCCTGCAAACAGCCAAATTTAGTGGCCAAGAACCTGGAGCAGTTAAGTTCCTCAGCAGCTCGACAGAAAAATGTGCTTGCCAGAGTTGTTATAAACAGGTAGTCTGGCTTGTATTATTTGATAAATTTATCATGATATTGACATTGACTATATATTGTGGAGTCAGAGAGTTACTGAGTTTATACGGAAATTCCCTTGAAGACACTACTGCTTTATCTGTGGTACTTAACCTGGGTTAATTCATTTATATTTTATCCATTAACAATTCTTTAAACTCCTAAACATCTTGCACATCTTTCTCTCATCTCTTTGCTGGTGTTTTGTGAGGCTTATGAGTTATGATAACGTGCTAACTGTGTCAGTAGGAATCAATCATCCAGTCATGTTGGAATATTTTTATTTTTCATTATGTGTTGTCCTCTTTTTGCAGTGTTCTTATTTGCTTCTTTTTGTGCTGATATTAATATGTTCCTATTTTTCTGTGAAGTTCCTCAAACAATGTTGATGGAGAAAGGTATAGTGAATTCTGGAATCGTAGTGATGATAAATCTTGTGATTCTGAAGAAGAAATATCAGATTCTGATGGTAATAACCTATCTGGCTTATTGGTTGAAGTTCACTATAGAGCCTTATGAGCTGGCAGTTTTTTGTGATTGAATTTTGATTGAGCTTGGTACAAATATACAATAGCTTTTTTTTAGTTGTATCACCATCTCATTTTATCACTGAATACTTTCTTAATTCAGAGGAAGGGGAAGCATTAAAAAGCCTGAGCTACTCAGGCTTGCCATCAAGATCTCGGTTAAGTGAAAAACTTGATATATTGCAGCGAGCAGAAGAAAAGTATTATCAGAACCAAGGCTCTCAGAAAGAGGTCTGTTTCTCTTTTATATATTATATTCTTATGTCTTTGCCAATGCATGTAGTCATATGCATTTAGTGGGCCTTCTGTCTCCCTTTCTTTTCTTTATTGTACATTCTTATATCCTATGTAATTTTATCACACTAATTACAGACTAGTAGAAAAGACAAAAATTTGATATCCAACACATTAAGAGAATCATGCAAGCAACGACTGGCAAATGCTTTAAAGGAAAATCAACGACTTGGCAGGTTTCATTTGTAGCTTACCCTCGATTTCAAACCATATGCTTAATTCTTAGTCTCTTTCTTTTAATCTTTTTTTGCCGGTTCCTTTCTCCTATAATTATTTTTAACTAATTTTGTGTCTCAAAATAATTTTCATGTGAACATTCCTGCTATATTCACATTATACCTATGAAGCGACAGGGTTTTGTTTGGTTCTTTGTCTTTTTAATTGAAGGATTGAGTCAGGAATGGGTGATACTCATGTGGCATAGTGTGAGTCTAGGCAACTGAAGCCTTTATACTAAAATATTTCTTTCATGTCCCTTCAAAAAAAAGATCTTCCTTTCAACTGATACAGATGTTTTTCAATATATCTGCCCCAAATCCTCTGCTCTTTAACTTGAGGGCAGTGGCCACATTACTGTATTTATTTTTCTCCCTCGAGAGAAGCTACCTATTGCTTGTTTATTTCCATACCTTTGAAAGAATGAGCAGGAGGGGATAATATTAGCTACTTCTGTATGGTTTTTTTAATACTCGGGTATTATATCTTACTGATGAGGCCGATTCCTTCTTTTTCTTTAATACTATGAAATAGTTATTTTCTAGTGGAATCTTGGCTAACTCTTTTCCTTGATTACCATTTTACAGTGTTGACATTGAATCAGCGGTCACAATCCTTGAAAAGGAATGCTACAAGAAATGTGAAAAAGGCGGGAAAACGTTTTATCTATCACAGATGGCTAGTACAGCAAGGTGGCTTTCAACTGCAAGTGTAAATGATTTAACTAACAAGCTGCAGTCCAGCACCCCAAATACGGACAACTTGAAGAAAAAGGACGTTTCCATTCTGGAGCCAACTTCCTCCTCAAATAATTCCAGTAAACCTGTGAAGGAAATCATCTATGAAAAAACTAGAATTGATCCATCTGCAACTGCTCAAACATTGGAAAGCATAGCACAAAGAATAGTGCTACCGCCCGTTCCTTCCTTCTCTGACTTTGTAAGAAGCAACAAAGCGAAAGATGGTCAAGCCACTCATCATTCTAACTCAAAAAGGAATTCAGCAGATATTTCTGGTACTGCTGATAAGAGGATGAGGTCGCAGTAGTCTTACATTAGTAGTTCATTTTTCTCTTCATTTGCCTTCTTACATACTGTACTTTATTTCTTCAATACCTCCGGTTATTGAGAATAAGCATTTATCTCATCTTCAGGCTGCCCTTCTTCTAGAGAGCAGTGGCTACAGCATATAGGCCGGTCTGAACCCATAACATGAATGTTTGTCAATTTTGAAGAATAACCACACTTTATAATCTATAATGCTGTGAAAATAAAACACATTTCTTTCACTTGATTGTAATTTTGGTTTTGAGGGCTAAATAAGTAAATAAGCATCTTCCACCTGATAAAATTTTTAGAATTGATTTTTCAATTGAAAAATGATAAATAAGTATCGTATCCTCTTCCCTTAACCTTGTAGAATGCAAGCTCTAATAACCATAATAGCTAAGTTATTAACAAATACAAAGTACTAGTTAATATCCCAGCTCGAGTGACTAGAACTGTTTTTATAACCATTAACTTTGCCTAGACCTAACAAAACTATCTCAACTCAAATTACTTAGACAACATGTAGAAGTATAGAATGAGGTGACAAAGAAATTGCCCTAATTCACAATCAATCCAATTGATCCGACCCTAATACTTGAATTAACACGACTAATATAAGCAAAAATCAAATATTGATTGGTTTTATTAAACCACGACTTCAATTAAATCCAATGTTTTTATTTTTTTTTGACGCACAATTAAATACAATATAAGCAATTACACAATAATCATTACTCACTAAAAACACTCAACCAAACAACTCATTTACCACCTCTATTGTCGTCAATGTACTAAAATCACGAGGGTGGTATCGGTAATTAGCAACGGCATAAAAGCAAAGACGAGGCTGGCTTGCGCAAAAAGGCACCAAAAGCGCTACTACTTCCCCACTTTAAACCCCAAAATTATTTTGCCCATTTCCCAAACTCACTCTCCCTATTTTCTCTCTCCTAAATTCACACTTGATTCAGCAGAGCAACAACAAACAAGCATGAGTAGAGGCAGCGGAGCAGGCTATGATCGACACATTACGATCTTCTCTCCTGAAGGTCGTCTCTTCCAAGTTGGTATGCTCAATTTCATCCTCAAGATCTATCATTTTGATTCATTTTTTTTTTTTTTTTTTTTCATATTTCGATCATTATCTAGGGTTTTTCGCAATTTTTATTTTCCCCCTTTTTCACATTTTTGTGGGGTTTAATTTTTGTGTCAGAATATGCATTTAAGGCAGTGAAATCTGGTGGAATTACATCGATTGCTGTTCGTGGGAAAGATTCAGTTTGTGTCGTCACCCAGAAGAAAGTTCCTGTTAGTAATTTAACTTTTTTTTTTTTCATCCCATTAAATTTTGATGTTTTGGGGGTTTTTTCTGATTGTTTTTGGTTGATGTTTGGATTACAGGACAAGCTTTTGGATCAAACTAGTGTTTCACACCTTTTCAAAATCACCAAGTTTATAGGGTTGCTTGCCACTGGAATGACAGGTGGGTGATTTGATGTTTTTGATGATTTTGAGGTGTGTTATTTTGATTATGAGAATTTGTTCCAAAGGAAGTTGTAAATTAGTATTAATCATGAAAGTAAGTCGATGAAATCATGATGACAATATGTAAGTAGAATTTGAAGGCTTGAGTCATGTTAACTTGAACTCGTAGTGTTACTAATGGATTGAAGATAGTTTATAAGTGATGAGTTTTTAATTGAAATGTTTTAAAAGTCTGGAATTGTTCTCGGTTTGAGTTCTTGGATGATGTTGTTGTGATGGGTTAGTCATGGTCATTGTTATACGAGCTTTGTTTTCGATGAGTGAGTAGAGAAGCTATTGTGGATTATGTGTGTAATATTGTTTGTACTATAGAGTATTTATAATTTAAGTTGATTGCTCAATGGAATTGGTTGAGGGAATTATTGATCTGACAATATTAGATTTCATGAATCGATTGTTTCAAAAGCTTCATACCATTAATGAGGTGGCTTCTTTGATCAGCTGATTCTAGGAATTTGGTTCAACAAGCAAGGAATGAAGCAGCTGAGTTTCGTCATAAATATGGATACGAAATGCCAGTGGATTCATTGGCTAGATGGTATGTATTTTTTATTTCCTAATTTCTCTTGGATATGGATGATCGATTTTTCATTAGGTGAGAAATTCTTGTTGAAATTTATAGGTTGCCTTTGTATTGTGTTTGCTGTTAAGACTTGTAATTAATATGAAAGTAGTCTACAAGACTGAACATACTTATAAAAGAGGCTTTGAATAGAAAGTTGGAGGTTTCTGGTTTCATTGGTTACTTGGGTAAACTATATTTTCAAGATTATAGCACTGTACTTTGTTAGCTGAGGTGCATTATCTTTTTTTAGACCCTGGTTCTGTTCACTTGTCCCCCAGTTGTTCTACATGTTGCACAGAATCACTGAAATGAGAAATTATTCAACCTTATATTGAACATAATTAAAAATGTGGTTACATGATGCATTTGTTCTGCTTCATGTCCAATGACTAATGGTGGGTGCTGGATATGTTTTCCTTGTCTATTAGCATCTTTATTTGAAATTTGTGTATTATAATCAAAATATTGTTGCTACATCCTCAAGAATTACCTAATAGTCTAATTTTTTTTTATTTATTGAAACTCTGTTTTCAATCTTCAATAAACATCATGCTCTCTTTCTATCTTTCAATAAAAGAGGTTTTTTTTTTCCCTTCCGGTGGGGGGGAGGGGGTGGGTCGCCGGGTCGTTGCTTTTGGTTAATGACTTTCTGAATTTGTTAAAATTTTTGAAAAAGCCCAATGATGGAAAATTTATATGCTTTTTTTGATTTCATATAAGCCTCCTTTTCATGAGCTGCAGCTTTGGTTCTTGGCAATTTGGCAATGTAAACTACCACCACCTCCACCACAATTACCGCCTTCTTCATTGTCGTCTTCGTCTTCTTCTCATTACAATTATTATTACGGAGTATTATTATTGTTATTGTTGTTGTTGTTGTTATTATTATTATTATTATTATTATTATTGGCATTGTCATCTTGTCAGTATTGCTGCTGCTCTGGAAGGGACTGGCTTTAGTGAAATGTGTAAACATAAGACCAGTTTGAACAAGTTCAATAAGATCTGAGGGCTTGATTTTTGATAAACTTTACATATTTTTAGGATTTTTATTGTTGATATTTTTTTCCTTTTTTTGATTTTTAACTTTGCTAGAAATGTGATTTTTAAAAATAAATAAAAAATAATTATTTATCTATTTTTCAAAGAAATAGGAAAAATTTATTTACCCCCTTGTGCTCGCGCGCCTGCGTTCAAGCAAGATGCTTTACTTTCCTTGATTTATTGAGCCATGCAACTAAGTACAGTAATGAATTAATATACGTGTTCTGTTGATGTTAAATCCCCCCACCTCCTCCTGTTTTGGTTAATTGTTATTTTCAGGGGACACAATAATTTTTTTTGACTATTCAACTTTTGGCATGTGATTTTGATGTTATAACCTGCGAAGCTCGGACTCGGCCAAACACCCAGCCGTACCCGTGTCGACACGACGCGACCCGGGTGCGGACACGAAATCTGGGTCGGACCCTTGCGTGAAAAAGTGGACTCGCCAATTGTGAACCCTAGATCTAAAATAGGAGGACAGATTCACCAAACCAAGAGCCTAACCTTAGGGTTTTTGATCGAAAGTGAAAAACGAGCAGTTTGACACCCAGAAGTTGCTGGATTTCTTTGCCGGCGACTGAAAACTGGTTCTTTGAGTCTCGAGTTCTCGACCATTCAACTTCAACTGCAATTTCTGTTTTCTTTTATATTTTTTTTTAACGTGGGTGGGGTAGGCAGTCTTGAAAATTGAAATAGTGAATGTGGAGGTGGGTGGAAAACTCACGTGATTTATAATCTTATTTACTGTTTCTTTCTTTTCTTTTTTACAGTACTACTTTTATATTTTTTTTAAAAGCTGAACAATAAGTACTACTCTAAACTTCTACTTTGACCTATTTTTACTTACCTTCAACTCTAATATTTTTTAAATTGCCGTGTCCCTGAGTCCAAATTTAAAATATGGACTCTTTTAAAACGTGTCCGCGGATCCTTAATTTTATAATATTCCGAGTCTGACACTTGGACCCATACCCGAGTCCGACACCCGTACCCAAGTCCGAGCTTCCTAGGTTATAACTCATTTGTTGTTTGTGTATAGGATTGCAGATAAGTCTCAAGTATATACCCAGCATGCCTACATGAGACCTCTTGGAGTAGGTGTGTGCCAAGTTTGCTTCTGCTTCTCATAATAAATCTTTTTCCTCTGAGCTTTATTTTGTGATTTTACATTTGGCCTTTCCTAAATGCCTTTTTATTTTCCTATACATGTAGTGGCTATTGTTATTGGAATTGATGAAGAGAATGGGCCTCAACTATTTAAATGTGATCCCGCTGGACACTTTTATGGTCACAAGGTATTCTTTTTGAGTTTTTGGATAAATTAATCTACGATATGCTCCTCTCATATAGAGATTTTTAATATCTACAGGTGAGTCATGACAACTTAGAATAGAGCTCATATGTAGTGGTCATTGCTTGGTGTTAGTGTTAACTCGAGCTGCTTAGCTTAAGTTAAAATAAACTTATAAGTAAGGTTGAAAAAAGGCTAGAATCTTTATGTTGCATTCAATTGAAGGCCCCTTAAACCTGTTGTGATTTTCATACATCAAAATGTCTACTTTCAAGTTTCTACTTCATGCAGGATTCTTACAATAACTACCTTTTGTTGTTGGGATTATTCTCATTACCACCCTTAAGGCCTTAAGTCCTCATTTGATTTCTCAAAGCCACCTTTCACCATCAATCACCAAGTCTTTAATTAAAATCCCTTCTTCAACCGTAAATCCCTTTATTGAAGTCTGGTACTTGTATGATTTTGCAGTTTTGACTTGATTCAGAATCATGATTTCAAAAAAAGAGAAATATATACACCATTTAGTAACAATCTAAGTTTTTCTATCCTCCCCTTTCTCTTAATTTCTTTCATTCAATTGATCAACATTTTGTGAATTACTCTTAAACAATTGTTCTCGATTTACAATTTATCTCTCTTTAAGCCTACTTTCTCTGTTTCAAATTAATTCTGACAATTTCCTTTTTCATCTGCTTCTGAACTTGCAACATTACCTTATTTGATAATGAACCATTACTATTTTATTATTTTTCTTTCCCACCAACTCCACTTACACATTTTTTAGAAAAAAATTCTCACTATTAATTAAATATACCCCCACTATGGTGCTAACTATACTTCATATTTCCTTAAAGAAAACCTAATTTTATGTTATAAAATTCACACTTTGGTCCAAACCCTTTAATTTTCCTAAAACTTTGTGCAATGCTTACTGTTACAATTAATATGAAACGGAAGGAGTAAATACTAATTGTTCTCATAGAAAGGAAAGTAGTGACTGGTTTGAGTGATCAATAGCTGTCCTTCTTGGTGGTCATAGGTGCACACCATCATTTCTATCTGCTATATGATAGAGAGAGAGACTGAGATCAGGTTGTGTTATGTATTGTTCTTCAGATTTTGTGTTCACTTGGGTGGTCATTGTGTTTGATTTGGACTTTTGGTGGTTGAAGATGGTGATTGCAGCCTAAATTAAAGAGTAATGTTTCTAGTTTGATCAACATGATTACTTGATAGATAAAATGAGGCTCTTTAGGATTTTAATCAAGGTAAATTAGATTAGATTCCAATATAGGGTTTGTAGCCATTTTGTGGTTATTTAGTAGCTAATTATTTGATTAGTGGTAATTGGTGGGTATGAGAATACAATTAAAGACTTGAGGGTAGCGAATCTATGTTGGTTGGTTTTTTATTCCAAGTTAGGGATGATTTTGTGAATTGTGTCTAAACTTGCACGTTGTTTTTTTTTGTAGAAATTAGCCAGGTATAACTTATGTCAGTTTTATTGTAGCAATACTGCAAAAGTTTGGAAACAATTTTGATTATATGCTTGTTTATTATAGGCCACAAGTGCTGGAGCTAAAGATCAAGAAGCCATTAATTTTTTGGAGAAAAAAATGAAAAATGATCCTGCTTTCTCCTATGAGGAAACTGTGCAGGTATGCAATCTAGCTTGCTTTTCTTTTGTATCATCAATTGCTGCAACAATATGCGTCTTCTCTTTCTTACATTCTAGTGAAGGGAAATATGGAAGGGGGGAAGTGATTGTCAAATGTGAAATTAGCAGTGCTATACTGATGAATTGTTTGGAGGATCCACTTCTTTTACTTGCAGATTTTGTGTAAAATATGTCTTTGCATTGGGGCTAAGAAAATATTTATTTCAACTAACAGTTGTTAGTGTTATGTTATTGCTTTGTTTTGTAAATTCTTATTTATAAGAGGGTGTTGTGCCATTGCAATCTTACTGCTTCATGCCATGTGCTGGGAAATTCCCGAGTTAAATTGTGAAGTTGGTGAAAAGCTTTAATCTGTCCTGTATACATATGTACTTGTAAAAATGGTAATTTATGTTTATGAAAATTTACCTACAAAAGGTATTTGTCACCAATCACCATTTGGCGCTGTTAACGTCTGTGATCAGCCATTACTCATTACTAAATTTTTATTTGTAGATATGCCTTAGTGTGACTGAAAGTTGTGTGTTTTTCTTGCTTGCAGACGGCAATCTCTGCTCTTCAGTCTGTTCTGCAAGAGGATTTTAAGGCCACTGAGATCGAGGTACATCTTATGAAGTTTGCTTTGTATTTATTGAGTTTGTTATCTTGGAATCAATGTTGGACTTGGTTAACTAGTAGACTTGTAAACTGTCTTCATGGGTGCCCTTTGGGAAACAAAAATTCGAAATTTCATTGCAGAAACTTATTGCATTGGGAACTTCTGATGCGAAATCAGCTCATGAAATATGCTAATCTGTTTTATTTAAAAAAAAAAAATATGATTTTACTAGGGTTATAATCATAACAGCATGAGTTGCCAATTGTTTCCAGGTGGGAGTTGTTCAAGTTGGGAATCCAGTTTTCAGGTCGCTTGCAACCGAGGAGATTGATGAGCACTTGACGGCCATTAGTGAGCGTGATTGATTTGGATTTGTTTAACTAGGTGGGCTGGCATAGTTTGCCAAGTGTGCTAGTACTGCTGATGCGAAAGATGTCCTCAACCTCCTAACCTGAAATTGCAGTAGCCGTTGGTAGAACTCTTAGCCTTTTATATTTACTGTAGCATCAGATAATTGTTGATGTTTCAAACTTAAAGGGGTTATTATTGCAAAGAGCTTCTGTGCAAGTTGATGAAAATGGTTTAGATGCTTGGTAGCTTTGCACTAGTTTGCTTCCTTCTCTGCTGTCTCTATTTGGCAGTCAAGGTAATGCGAGCCTTGGGTTTTTCCTCGACAATCTTATTGTGCAATCTTTTGTATGAAACTTGAAGCTGCATCTTAGAGGTGGATTTTTAAACGTGTGAGATTCATTGCCTCACTGTCCAAAATGCATATTTTTCTAGCACTGTATTACAAGTAATTTCTTAACTGTTTTCCTTACCTCTGTCTAGGGGCATTGATCAAGTTAACCCATGTTATTTTTAGGAATTAATACAGCCTAGGAGTTAAAAAATACTATACTCAAACATTTCAATTACAAATTAAATTGCTCCCTAATGTGTTACGTAATTATTAAAGAAACCCATCCAGGGGCAACTGAATAGAGTTTTGTTCTTTTGGACTGAATAGAGTAATAATATAATTATAATAGTAAATATATTAAGATAGAATTAAAACTGATTTAAGTTGAATTGAACTGATTATGAAAAATAAGCCTAAAAGCTTATATGTTGGGTGTACTTTGGAGTCGTACGACTATTTCTCAGAGGCATGTGAATCTTGTGCAGTTTAATGCCTAACGTAAACTACCATCTCCATGCGTCGTTGGAATCTAGAATGCGAGCCTTTAGTGTTAAACACCACCATTTCCGAAAAATGTTGGACAACCCCAACCAAAATCTGCTTCATAGAAAGGTATCCTACCCCAATAATTTATCTAAAGGTTTGGACTGGTAGCATCATCTGCCCCAAGAAGAACAACCATTGGATTCGAATGCAATGCTAAGTAATCAACCAAAATTTTGGACATCTTGCATTCTTTCTAGTGTCTCATGTATCTTATTTGTAGTGTACCACAGCGACTTACTTACAATGTCTCCTACTATGGCAATACAAGCTGTGAAGAAGACTGACCTTGTTTAGTTTAACTAATTTTTACTTATTTCAGAAAAATAAATTCAGATCAGATCAGATAAGAATAAATAAGTTCAGATCAGAAAAATAAGTTCAGATCAGATCATCATTTTATGTATAGTTTTTTATCGCTAAATATCTTTAATTTCGTAATGAAAAAAAATTATAAAATACACATATTAATAAAATACACATTATTACGAATCTAATAAGACCCCACTTGATATATTTTTTTCCGAATATATTATCGTATATTTAAGGTCAAAGTTTGGTCAAATTTAACATTCAGATCAGACCAGATCAGATAAGCAAAAATAAGGTGAACCAAACAAGCCCTAAGTTGCCGTAATACCCTTTTGGTAGGGTTAGTCGGTTGGATACTTCAATCTTGATCTTGCATCAATGGATATGTAAAGATTTACATATTTCTAACTTGCTAATCCACGCACCATACGTCCATACATGCACTCCGACACACATGTCTTGCTACCACGTCGAATGTACTTAGGGTCTGTTCTCTTCAGCTTAATTTCAGTTCAGTTTAGTTCCTAATTTCCTTCTCTCATAAATAATTCAGTTCAACTTAGTTCGGTTCAGTTTAGCTTAGCTCAGCTCAGTTCAATTCAATTCAGCTAGTTCAATTCATCTCAGTTCACTTTAGTTCAATTCAGCTAGTTCAGTTCATCTCAGTTCAGTAAATCAAAACAGGCCCTTAGTGTGTAACCTTGATCTACTAATTTGTGTGATGTCGTTTCTAGTTTCAAATACTTTCTATGCATTAATATGAGGTTTCGAAAGATCGAAGAGACCCTTAATAGTGATTACCGCATCACCTGATACATGTAATGCTAAAAGTCCTTCACTAAAAGTCCAAAACTATGAGTATGTGTGGCATTCTATGTACACTTTTTATTGTGTAGAAATAGCTATAATGGATAAATGACGTAGATGAGAATTAATTTTGACTTTAAGTATAACCATGTAGGAAGACGGGAGTGAACTATATTTCAAGTGGTTTTATCTACTTCTATGCAAGAGAGTATGACGAAGTATAAAGAATGTGTGATAATGTCAAAATATATGTTGATATTTTTTTTGGATAATTCTTCGTAAACTATATTTTAAAACACTTTTTTTTTTTTTTTTTTTTTTTTTTTTTTTTTTTTTAATGTGAGGAACCACCTTATGATTTTTTTTTTGTTAGAGCGCATCTTAATTTAAAATTATTTTGCAAGATCACACCTTAGGCCGGATCTCGAGCATTGACCCTGTTTTCTGGCGTTGACCACCTCACGTAAGAAGTCACGTGCTACGCTATCACAAAGTAGGTTTCCTTTAATTTTGTTTACCTCCAATTAGCCTTTTTCTCTTCTTTGTTCTCCTAAATAACCTTCAAATTATCTCAATTAAAGAGACAAACTTCATTATTTCGGGTCCAAACCCACAATCTCATTGAAAGGATGTTGAAAATTAAAGGAAGGCTACAAAAATTAAATATTTTTTTTTCTAGGCAGATTTAAGTTTAAGATAATAGATTCAATTAACTCCACTAATATTTTGAAAAATTTCTTATTGCAAATATTAAAAAGATGAAAAAATAATAATACATTTAATATTGAATTTTCAAAATATGAATAAGATAATATAAAAACTAGAATATTTCGTATTTTACCACCCATTCATAACCACTTTTTTAAATTTTCACCCAAAAGAAAATTTATTTTAAAATACCACCAAAAAAAAAGAAAATTTAGTTTGGGGTCATTTTTGCCAAAGGATCCGATTTGATGTCAAAATTAACAAGTTATTAAAAAAAAATTCCTCATTTTGTGTGTCACATAAATTGAGATATTATTTATTATGCAAAACGAGGATTTTCCAAACTCTTTTTTTTTTTTGTAAATTTTGACTTAAAATTTGATCTAAATGACAAAAATGACCCCAAAACATCTAAATAACATGCATTATTTTTAGAACGAAAATCGTGTTTTTTTAAACGTTAGATTTAACGATTTTTGTAACGGAAAGTGATAAATGGTGATGAAATCTATTTTTTTGTATTATTTGGTGGTATTTTAAAATAATTTATATGGAGGTAATTTTTAAAAATGAGTTATTTATGGGTGGTAAAATACAAAATAACCTAAAAATTATGAGTAGCTTCATGTAATTTGTTAATTTATAAATTACTAATTATAATTTGTTTATGTTAATTGAACTCAACTATAAAAAAAGGTAGATTTGCCTTTTTATTTATTTATTTATTTTTTATATGCAGGTAAGACTATGTGTTCCTGTATTGATTCGTCCCAGATCAGAGTATCTGTTAGAGATATTTCGATCTTTCGGGTATAGCTCTTGGAAAATCATTAGTTTTTTGAATGATTCTCACTGATTGTAGTTCTTGAATGATTTTCTCTAGTTGTAGTTTTCTGATTGCTGGTTATACAATTGGTGTATTAAAATCCAACCCAGAGTTATATTGTAAATTTAAGTTTTTGTATTACTTATAGCTAATTGTAAATTTATTTGACTTACAAGAGGCTCAGTTGGCTATGAAAGCCAACGAGTTTTATTTGATCGTTGATGATGCTTCCATCATCAAAGTTGAAGTAAAAAAAAAAAAAAAAAAATCAAATATAAGTTAAGATTAGCAAAATTTGGAGCACCAAGACATATGATGATTTATGCTTGTGAATACATTTTTGTCGTTCCTCTTCCCTAATTATATTAAGTTTTATTCATACTAATTAATATATAAAAAGGTTTAAGGCGCACCAAGACATCTCAAAATTCCTTATGCTTGCGCCTTAGTGCGACTCAGTGAAGTGAGGTGTATATCAATCAATCAATTAAAGTCTCCTTAAACCCATAAATGAAGTCGGCTACCTAAACCAAAATTTATTATTTCGTACAGTCCATAATTAAAAATCTTCATCCTTTATCCCTTACGATAAAAAACCTCATCCTCATGCGAATCCATATGTTTCATTTCTTTATAACACCTTCCATCCAAGTCATTTTTATCCCTCTACCTCTTCTTGCGAATAATTTCCCGCACATCCATCTTAACATGTGTATTTCTGTAACCTCTATCGTCTTAATGTGGTCCTTAGAAATTCAACATTTTATATCATAAAGCAACACCGGTCTGATCTTATGGAAATCTTATAGAATCTCCCCTTCAACTGTAAAGGAATGCTTCAATCACATAACACTCGCATAGCCGCTCTCCATTTAAGCCACCCGACTTAATCTTGTGGGCCATGTCTAGATTAGTGTCTCCATTCTTCTGGAAGATTAACCCAAGATATTTAAAACACTGATCACTCATGCTCAAATCCTTTCCGTATGAACTCACTACATCATTGCTTGTTCCTCTCTTTGTACCAAAGTGACATAATAAATATTTAGTTTTACTCCGACTTAGCTTAAATCTTCTTGATTCCAACCTTTGCCTCTATTGCTTCAATAATTTGGCATTAACCTCATCTTTAGTTTCACCCACCAAAACGATATCATCCGCAAATGACATACACCATGGGACCTCATCTTGAATTGGCTTGGTTATTTCGTCTACAACCGTTGCAAATTAAAAGAAAAGGGCTTAACACAAACTCTTGATGCAATTCAATTGTAATAGAAAATCTTTTGTTAACCCACTACATGTCCCCAGTCTCCTCACATTTGTTGTTACACACCCTAATACATAACTTAACTAGATCCACATACCTTCTTGGCAGACCTTTCTTCAACATTTCCCACAAGGGTACCTCTCTAGGCGCTTTGTCATATGCCTTTTCTCAATCAATAACAACAATATGGAGATCATTTCTCTTTACCATGTAAAACTCCATCATTTGTCTTATCAAATGGATTGCTATCTCTTAGGCCTAAAACCAAACTGGTTATTTGAAATGCTTGTGCGTGATCTCAACCTATGTTCAATCACCATTTCCTACAACTTTATAGTGTGGCTCATAAACTTGATCCCTCGATAGTTAGAACAATCTTGAGTGTTTCCTTTTTTTTTTGTAGTCCAGGTGTCACGGTCCGAATATTTGACTTCGTTGAGAAACACAATTAAGAAGGCATCTTTGGAATCACTCTTGGATACTGGGGAAGCAAGAGTTAGAGCAAGGGTCGGTCGCAGCTTGTGAAGGCCGATCAAGTTCAAGCGTCCACTAGCAGTTTCGACGACAAGTGTATCTTTTGGAGGGTCTCTAGAGGGGGCGTATTGAGATCCTCAAGCACTAACATTAAGAGGTAAACAACAAGATTCAAAGATAGTAGGAGCCTTTTGAGTTCATTGATCACTCGCTCCCTATAGAGCTTTAAATAGCATTTACAATGGAAATCTATTGAACACTATATTGACAATAACACAATAATACTACTTAAAACCTAGAAAAACTTACAGAAACACCTAGAAAACAATACATAAGCAAAAATACAAGTAAAAGGAAGGAAAATACATAAGAAGAGAGGTGGATTCTAACATCCTCCCCACTTAAGCCGTCGACATACAAAACATACTACAAAATGAAAAGATCGAGGTAGTAGATTCAATCCTCCACTGAAGTCGTGGCTCTTGTCCTGGTTTTGATGTTGGCACGGGTGCTAGTGTTGCGTTGTAGTCTTCTTGATCAGAGCGATAAGGTTTGAGTCGACTAATGTGGAATACAGGGTGTATATTCATCTACGTTGGCGGTTCAACCTTATAAGCATTCTTTCCAATCCGTTTAGTGTTCCAAATGGAGCCTTCATATTTTTGTATCAATCGACGATCTTTCCTCTGAAGAATTTTAGTTGTTCTGGTAGCACCCAACACTAAAAAGGCTGCTTTTTGCGACTGTCTCGAATGGTCGCTGAAAATAGCAAAAACGGTCATTGAAAATAATTGCGACCGTCAACGGTCGTAATAGGGTGGTCGTTATTCACTTGGTCGCAAAAAGGAAAAATTACGACGGGTTGACGGTCGCAATAAATTTGCAACCGTTTTATTTATTTTCAACGACTAGTACTGAAATGGTCGCAAAAATTATTGATTGCGACCGTTATCATACCGGTCCCAAATATGGACATTTGCGACGGCCATTGGCGGTCGCTAATTGTTTTAAAATAATAAAAACAAAAATCAAAATCAAACACGACCAGCAGCTACTTTCCACTATCCTGCATACTTTTACACTTTAAACCACCTAACCCACCACCACCGTCATCCCTAAACAATCTCTACCCACCACCACCGCCAACCCTAACTACCTTAGTTATCTCTGCTTCGCTCTGGGTCAGCATCTCCGAAAGAAACTAACCCACAAAAATTAAACCCATCAAAATTAAACCCACATCCTAAAAACACCACCAAACACATGAATTTATCAAAAAAAAAAACCCACAAAACTAAATCAACAAAACTGCCACTATATCAACCCCAAAATTGAAATTAATTAAATCAAACATTCAAACCCAAATTCAAAACGAAACCAAACCTAAAATTAACATAAATCAAAACAAAAATTAAACCCAAAATTAACAAAAAAAAAAAATCAAAACGGATTTCAAAGCCATACAAAACAAGTATCAAGTATAAAAATCAACATTCAAACATGAAAATTCGAATAAAAATCAACCAAAATTCAAACCAAATTTGAACAAAAAAAAACATGAAAACATACCTCAAACCATGAATTGACTTCGAATTTTGTTAATAAGGCCAAATTCGACCATAAAAAGTCTAGATCTAGAATTTTCATGGTCGAATTTGACCTTAAAACCATTAACTTGCTTAAATTTACCACCTAAGCATCGAACCAAGAGAACTAGGACCGTGTGGGAGATTTCCTGGACTCACCAACACCACCGAAGTTGTCGAAAATTTTCCAAAAAGTAGGTCAAAAGAGGACAGAGAACTGGAGGGAGGAGAGGAAAAAGAACGAGAGGGAGAAGAGGAAAGAGAACGAGAGGGAGAAGAGGAAAGAGGAAGAGAAAAGGAGAGGCAGAAATGTAGGAAAAGAGGAAAGAAAGAAAAGAAAAATAAGAGAGCAGATCAGGGCGGGAGGAGGAGTAGACAGGGAGGAGAGGAAAGAGAACGGGAGGGAGAAAGGAAAAAGAAGAGAGAGAAAGGAAAGAGGAGATATGGAGCGGCGTTCAACAAAATTAGGTCTAGGGTTAGTTTGTACTCCTTTGATACCTTTTTTTTAAAAAATAAATATTAACCCTATTGCGACCGCTTTAAACGGTCGCAAATTGTGAATGTTTCTGTAACGGTCGTAATGGTTGCAATTTGCGAGCATTTTTGGCGGCCACAATATTATTTTTATTTAGAATTATTTTTCACATGTGTTTTATTTTAAATAAATGTTTAAATTAAATACCTTTGCGACCGTTAAATAGCCCAAAAACGGTCTCAAATCTGCGACCGCTTTAAAAACGGTTGCAAAATTACAACTGCATTAAATTCGGTCGCAGATTTTATATTTTGCAACCGTTTTAATGACGGTCGTAAAAAAAAAAAGTTCATAATTTGACCGAATTTTAGTAGTGACCTTCACCATCACCATATCCCCAACTGAGAAGTTTCACTACAAGAAAAATAATACCTTTTCGTAGCGTTTATTTTAACATTTCGTATTGATTGTAATTGCTACAAAAAAAATTCCCAACGAATGGTCATTGGATACAATATCCGCCTTGCATGCCATAGCCTTTAGTAGTGTTTTTCGCTTTCGCTGGAGCTCTCCTCATTAATCGATACGCAAAACTACGTTCAATCTTGATGATTATTGTAGTGATTATAATCGCTACAAATGTTGAACTCATTCTCAACAAAAAAAAAAGAAAAAAAAAAGATTCGAACATGCAACCTCAAGCTATAATATTAAATGTTTTTCTAATAAGCTATGACATATTTTATGTTCTATTTGTCAAACAAAATTTTAAAATCTAGTGTTAAAAAGGCTTTTCGTATAGATTTTTGGATTTTAGTGACGATTATAAACGATACGCTTTTCCATAATTTTATAAATGTGTAGAATAAAGGTGAATAAATATTCATATGTATTTTGTATCGATTTCATATGGGTTTACTATGTTGATTGTAAAATGATACAAATTCCTAACCTATTTCACAAACATATGTGCACATTGTAGCGAATGTACAATTGCTACGAAATAATCGCTATGAAAAGACAATTTTCTTGTAGTGTTTACTGGTCTTTTATTCTTTTCTGCACATTTTTTGGTAGGTTCTAGCAATTTTAGGATTATGCTTCCACTCTCTAGTAAAATTTCGAGCTTGGGTGCTTCTTCCACCCTCCAAGTCCGCCATAGCGTGAAAAAGAAGAGGTTGTTAACCAATCACCAGCTCAAAGGGGCTCTTGTTGGAAGTCGAAATTCTTTGAGCATTGAAACAAAGTTGGGCTACATCCAGGAGTTTCACCCAATCTTTCTGGTTAGTACTCACGAAATGATGCAAGTATTCTTCAAGAAATCCATTGAATCTCTCTGTCTGCCCATCTGATTGTGTATGGTGACTGGACGACGTATTGAAGTCAGAACCCATGATGTGAAATAGCTCGAACGAAAATATGCTTGTGAACTTGGTCTCTATTGCTCACTATGCTCTTTGGCAGCCCCCGATACCTCACAATGTGTTTGAAAAACAATGATGCCATTTCTTCCTCTCCGTAGACCTTTTGCATAGGCACAAACGTAGTATATTTGAAAAGTGAGCACATAAAAGTGTTTAGTGCTTAACGAGAACCCATGAATTGAAGCATTCTATACGATCTTGCCATGGCAAAGCTTCTTCACATATATATTTTCTAGGGAAACAATGGAGAAGAAGATGGAAAGAAGTAAATCAGGGTTTTATTTTTATTTTTATTTATTTTTATGGAAGACAGAGGAGAGAGAGGCTTATTGGGGGGAAAATCATAAGGAGGTTGTTTTGTGGCAGCATGTGACCCTCACGTGAGTCGTGAGGTGGTCAATATCGTAATACAGGGTCAATAATGCTTGGAATCCAGCCTATGGTGTGATCTCGTAAATATAATTTTAAATTAAGGTGGTTTCTTATAAAAAAGAAAAAAAAATATAAGGTGGTTTACCAATTATTTTATTTTATTTTTTTTAAAAGGTGGTTTCTGACAAAATTTTCTAATTTTTTTTTAGTGCTAGTGTGTAACGCTTGCTTTAATCACAGTCCATTTTTATAAAGTATTTTATTTACATAGATTAGTTAACCATAGTTTCATTAAATGACTTTTTGTCAAAAACTACCTAATAAAGCCCAGATTTTGTAAGAAACTACCTAATAAAAAAAATGTTGTAAATAACTACCTTATAAAAGGTAAAATGTTGTAAGGAACTACCTAACAAAATGTTAATTGTTGTAAAATACTACCTCTGCCGGAAATCCACCATTGACCCACCTCAAAACACCCCCAAAACCACCGTTTCACCCTATAACCAACACAATCTACTTGAAATTGCCTTCACCAAGCCGAAACCACCCTCCAATCCCAAAACCACCACCTCTAACCCCAAAAATCAAAATCCCGAATCACGAAATTAAACCACCCTCACCAACTCGGAATATCTTCTAACCACCCCAAAAATAACCTTACCACCTTAAAAAGCAACCTCTGTGATGGTTTCGGGGGTGTTTTAAGGTAGGTTAACGCCTTAAAATTAGATTAACAGTGGAAATTTGGCCAAAGGTAATACCTTACAACATTCTACCTTTTATAAGGTAGTTTCTTACAACATGTTTTTTATTAGCTAGTTTCTCACAAATTTTAGGTTGTATTAGGTACGTTCTGACAAAAAACCCTTCATTAAATGGTTACAATTTTGAAACCCTTTGAACTCGTCTTCCTTGACTAAACCACCAAACTCAACCACCAACACGTATTGCATACTAAGCACCTAAACACCCAACCACCACAAACCGTCACTACCACCCAATGACCCAAGTCTCCTCCTCTCTCTTCTAAAGCTCGCTCTTGTGGTGGAAGACATTGACAAAGGTGCAGTGACTCAGTGAATAGCAATTCACTCAACCAAACACGTAAGAAGTGGATTAAGATTTATAGCATATTTCAACCAAAATTAGATCAATCCATATTGTAACCTTATTATACTCCATCCTATGAATTTTTTTTCATTTGTCTTTTGTACGGTCTTTAGAATACATAATCATTTATACTTCTATTTTTATATACTACTAGCAATACATAAAAAGAAGAAAAAAATACAAAAAGTTAATATTATATACTCCTACCAGATCATATAAGATACGGATTATATAATAGGGTACCAATGGTCATATACTCATATTAACAATATTTCGTAACTTTGACTACATAAATACGGATCGGAGTAATGAATATGGAATGAATAGAGTATATAATATCATTATAGAGGAAATATAAGTTAATCTACTAGATCAACTTAAAATGTCCATCATAAGGGCATTTTAGGTTTTTCCTTCATTTAGTATAGGACCATTTGGTAAAAACATGAGCATGATTAGGCAATATTGCCAAATCACCATTGCCATATCACCATCGTCATCTTCCTGTTGAAGTTTTGAATAGAAATCTTACCACCATAAACACCAAGCCTCATGCCCTAACGCAACTACCACAATCACCACCACTATGACACCCCTGTTGTCGACAACCACCAGCAAGAAGGCATCCGTGGTGAGCATGGTACGACATCCTTTTTTTTTTAATTTTTTATTTTATTTTATAAATGGATGGCGATTTTCGAAATTTTTCAATAGAAATTGAAGCTCCAAGGGTAGCATTAATGGAGGAGGATAGCACCCCTTCCCTTTAGGGTTAACCATGCCCTTAATTTCACCTTTTTAACGTTGGGATTTCATTTAATTTAGTGGTGAAGCCGCCGTGATGTCATCGGTAGAAGATGATGGTTTCGGTGAAAGGCGAAGATGATGCAGGTGGTGTCGGTGGAATGAGGAGGTGATGCAGATGGTGTGGGCATGGTGGAATTGGTGGTGTCGGTGGAAGGAAGTGGGAGGTGTCGGTGGAAGGAAGGTTGAAGCTTCAATGGAATATTAATGTCTACTTTGATGACTAAGCAAGTGACCAAGCAAGTGACTAAGTAATGACTAAGCATGAGTAAATAGTGACTAAGCATAGATTGACAAAATTTGTTGATCTAATAGATCAACTGGGGCTCCCTCATCATTATATCAATGGTAACTCAGATTAAGAATATTAAATATCATGATCTACATACACAATACATGTAAAATTTGAAATATTGATCATGGCTTCATACAAGTCTTTCTTCGTAACCAGTTGATAGAATTGGCTGATTAACTTGATTAACAAGAATAATATATAACTTCTTAAATAAAATTCCTTTTTCATTGAATTTAAGAGCCAAAAGTATTAAGATACAAAAGCTCAATACACTTAAAACGATGAAACATTATGAATATTTAAAGGAAATGCTTTAATTCAAATGCCAAATTTATCCTCAAGAGTTAACAAAACTTAAACAAACCCAATTATTTCAAAGTGACTCATACCAATATTCGACCCACATGAAATAATAATTAGGATAATACAAATTTGGGGTGACCAAAATTGATTGCACCCAATTTAATCCACCTCCACACATTCCAACATCGTCTTGACATTAAAAATAATTAGCACAATCATAACCTAGCCATACTCTCCACATATGTTCATATTTTGGGAATAAATTTGAGCTCATTCAAACATTTCTCAAAGTGAAGCTTGTGAACTTTAAAAATATTAATGCTCAATAAAAAGCTACCATCCCTATTCGGGTTTGGACCCAAGAACCCTAGACCCTCGTATTTGATCCCACCATTTCCCAAAAATTTGGGCTGACCCCAACCAAAATCTGCTTTAGAAAAAGGAATATGAACCCAAGAGTTTATTAAAAAATTTGGACTTGTAACACTCTAGGGCCCACGAAGGACTACCACTGGTTTTGGTTGCGATTCCAGGTAATCAACAGCTAATTTCAAATATTCGATGTCTTTTGTTTTTTCTAATGCCTCGTGAATCTTACTCGCAATATACCATAACGGCTTGTATATGACATCTGTTAGATTTCGGGAAAACTCCTCAATCGAGTGTGTACCATTGATCATAATATATAGGGTTACAATCCTAGTCCTAATCTCGTTAGGAATCTAGTAAGATAAGTATACAAAATATATCAAAAATATATACAAAATATCCTAGCTCTGCGACAAATATTATCGTAAACTATAATATCTATCACACCCCCGCAGTCATAGCGGGAGGAGGTCGTACGCTAAGACTGGACCTAAATTCCAGAAATAATTCTCGTGGTAGGCCTTTAGTGAAAATGTCCGCAAACTGATATCTAGTAGGAACATGTAGAACCCGTACTTCCCCCAATGCAACCTTTTCTCGAACAAAATGAATATCCATCTCCACATGTTTTGTGCGTTGGTGTTGTACCGGGTTGCCAGAAAGGTAGATAGCACTGACATTATCACAATAAACTATAGTAGCCTGCCGTAGAGGACAATGTAACTCAAGTAATAAATTACGGAGCCAACACGCCTCAGAGACAACATTTGCGACGCCTCGATATTCTGCTTCTGCACTCGATTTAGACAAAGTATGTTGACGCTTTGATGACCAGGACACGAGGTTGTCCCCAAGGAAACAACAATAGCCCGAAGTAGAACGCCGGGTATCGGGACAACCTCCCCAGTCAGCGTCAGTGTAAGTAATCAATCGATGAGAAACAGTAGGATATAAATGTAAGCCGTGATCAATGGTACCCTGAACATAACGCAGAATGCGTTTCAATGCCTCATAATGAGGTTCCCGGGGATCATGCATAAATAGACACACCTGTTGTACCGCATAAGAAATATCTGGCCTGGTAAATGTGAGATACTGAAGAGCACCTGCTAAACTGCGATACAAAGTAGGATCCCGAAAAGGCGGTCCTGCATCTGCACTAAGTTTGGACTTAGTGTCAACTGGAGTAGCTGCAGGCTTACAAGAGGCCATACCTGCACGCTCTAAAATCTCCTGTGCATACTTTGCCTGTGAAAGTAGCATATAAGAGGGTTTGCGGGTCACCGCAATCCCCAAAAAATAACTCAAAGGACCCAAGTCAGTCATAGGGAACTCAGTTTGCAACTGAGAAATAATTCCAGTACGCAACCTGTCAGATGAGGTAGCTAAAATAATATCATCAACATATAAGAGCAAATATGCCATATCATCACCCTGCCGGAAAGTAAAAAGAGAGTTGTCACTCTTGGAAATGACAAAACCCAATTTGACTAGAAAATTTGCAAAGCGTTGGTACCAAGCTCTGGGAGCTTGTTTCAAACCATAGAGAGCCCTGCGGAGCCGACAAACATGAGTAGGAGCCCTCTGATCAACAAAGCCCGGAGGTTGATGCATATAAACAGTTTCCTGCAAATCACCATGTAAAAAGGCATTTTTGACATCTAGTTGATGTATCGACCACTTTTTAGCCAAAGCTAAACTGAGGACAGTACGAATAGTGGCCGGTTTAACTACCGGACTGAAAGTCTCATCACAATCCACACCTATCTCCTGCGACCTGCCATCACATACAAGACGAGCTTTGTGCCTTTCAAGGTCACCATTAGACTTATATTTATGTTTAAATAGCCACATACAATTAACAACATTCACCCCCGCAGGCCTAGGCACCAACTCCCATGTCCCTGTTTTAATTAAAGCACTATACTCATCATTCATCGCCGCATTCCAATTTTGGTCATTTAAAGCTTGCTTATAAGACTTTGGAAGGGGTGATTTGTGAGGATGTGGGCCCGAAAGAGGAACGGTAAGGTTACAATATTTCGGGTTAGGCTTAAATATTCCCCGTTGACTACGGGTTATAGGAGGCGATGGGGGTGGTGGTCGTGTAGGCTGTATGGGTGGGATGCCACGCATAGGCGGCGGTGTGTAAGTAGGTGGTGAGGGTGGGGCCGTAGGTGAGTCAGTGTGTCCACTGTTTGGTTGAGGAGTACGCTGCAAAGGTGAGTTGGGAGGGGTATGGGTTAATTGCTGGGCCGTATGTCTAAGGGGGTTATTTGGGCTTGTAGTGGAGCTAGATGGGCCTTTAGTTTGTGGGGTTGGGCTGACTGCATTGTGGGTTGGGGTGGCAGTAGGTGTAAGATGGCGAAAAATGGCATGAGTGAGTAAAGGAGACGACTCACTTTCACCCAAAAAATCATAAGATTTTAGACTAAATTTTTCCAAGTTTTGATATGGAAAGGTTGACTCAAAAGTAACATGTCTAGAAAAAATGATTTTATGAGTGTGAAGGTCTAAACACCTATAACCACGGTGATTTGGTGGATAACCCAAGAAAATGCAAGGAGCGGACCTAGGAGCTAATTTATTAGGAATAGTGGAGGAAAGGTTCGGAAAACAAAGACAACCAAAAACACGAATGTGAGTGTAGGAAGGTATGACTCCAAACAAGGCTTGAGCCGGAGTTATGTTTTTGAGAACCTTAGTGGGTAATATATTAAGAATATAAGTAGCCGTCTCAAGAGCATAATTCCAGTATGAAGGTGGTAAGGAGGCATGAAATAGCATAGTGCGCTTGATATTATTTAGAGTGCGGATCATTCTCTCGGCTTTCCCGTTTTGGGATGAAGTGTGAGGACAAGAGAAGCGGAAGACAATACCATGATCAATACAAAATTGTTTAAAGGGGTCGTTGTCAAATTCGCGACCATGGTCACTTTGAAAGGATTTTACGGGTCTTTCAAACTGTGTGTGCACATATTGTTTAAAGGCTAAGAATTTTTTAAAAGCTTGAGATTTATAAACAAGAGGAATGGTCCACACATAATGAGTGAAATCATCTAGGAGAACTAAGTAATATTTGTGACCACAAGTACTACGAATTGGAGATGTCCACAAATCAGCATGAATAATATCAAAAGCACAAGTAGTTTTGCTATTAGAGGAATAAAAAGGAAGTCTAGTATGTTTTCCAAGTTGACAAGAATTGCAAAAGGTGGAGACTTGCTCCTTATTACAATCAATAAAATTACTATTCCTAAGAAAATTTAAAGAAGGGGCTCCAAGGTGTCCTAGTCGATCATGCCATGTGGATGAAGAAACGGCTGTGAGGGAGGTGGCAAGGCAAGATGTTGGTGTAGTGGTAGTGACTGGATAGAGGTCGTCGTGGCTATTGCATCTCGTGATTATTTTCCCCGTGCGAAGGTCCTTCACAGAAAAACCATAAGGGTCAAATTCTATAGAAACCGAATTGTCAGAGGTAAATTTTCTAACTGAAATAAGGTTCTTAATAATTTGTGGGGCAAAGAGAACATCACGAAGGGCTAATTTGTTATCGGGAAAGGTTGTGTGACCATAACCAAAAATTGGAATACGATGACCATTACCAACTAAAATATGATTATTAGTGCTTAAATTAAACAAGGGTAAGAGAATACCAGAGTTGTTTGTCATGTGAGACGATGCACCGGAGTCCATATACCAACCGTCATTTGGATTTGCCAAAGTCATAGTTGAAAAAGCATTCCCGAGCTCTGTGGGAGTCATGAGTTGTCCGTGGGGCTGTTGGGTTGCCATGAAACTTTGCTGTTGGGCCGGTGCTTGTGAATATTGATGTCCTCTGATCTGGGCTTGAGGATATGGGTAAGGAGGCCTGACCCAGTTAGGTTGTGGAGACCACATAGGAGCCCAAGTATAACCATAAGGTAATTGGGCAGGTGGGCCGGCCCACTGATTTTGTGAAGGGGGGCCTTGAGATTGTGGTTGCTGTTGTTGAGCAGCGTTGGATTTGCTTGGAGCTTGGCCACGCCCCCTACCACGACCCTTGCCGCCCTTACCTCCTCTGCCGGAGCTCGTGCCGCGGCCAGACTGCCGACCATCACCGCCGCCGCCACCACGTGGTTGGCCTGACTGGGTGGCTTGGCTTGGAGCCGAAGAACACTCTCCTTGGTGTGCAAGGAAAGATTGTGCAGCTGGAGCGGATTCATTGGATCGCCGGGATTCTTCGAGAAGCAATCGAGACCTAGCTGTCTCGAACGAAGGAAGGGGTTCAGTCTGCTGAATCATTGTAGCCACGGTGTCAAAGTCCGTGTTAACAAGGCCCGAGACAAGCCGAATAACCAATTTTTGTTCCGACACGGGTTGATCGACGTTAGCTAATTGATCTTTGAGAGTCTTTAACTGACGACAATAAGAAGAGATGTCAGGGAAATTGGAAAGGTGCAAAGCGTTAAATTGATTTTCAAGATATACGGCTCTAGTGTTCTTGTTATCCTGAAAAATCGCTTTGAGTTTATCCCAAATTTGTTGAGCCGTTGCTCCCTTGGTTAGGATTGTATCAAGTAAATCTGCAGAAATTGTGCCATAAATCCAATTTTTCACTACCGAATCAAGTCGGTTCCACATAGCTTCAGAGATGTCCGTTGGTTTGGGAGTTTTGGGATCAATGTGGTCTAGAACATTGAAGGCATGAGCATGACACTCAAAGAGTTCTACCCAATTAGAGTATTGGACCTTTTCTCG
Source organism: Chenopodium album (assembly GCF_948465745.1). Taxonomy (NCBI): domain Eukaryota; kingdom Viridiplantae; phylum Streptophyta; class Magnoliopsida; order Caryophyllales; family Amaranthaceae; genus Chenopodium; species Chenopodium album. Next base: position 8,518,429 of record NC_137847.1, read on the forward strand.
ATCAAGAATTAGCGGGATCGCATTCTTGATGTTGTTTACACCTAGTGCAGGATGAAACTCGGAGGTAGGAGGCTGTGGGGGCTGGGCACCATCACCATCCTTACTCATGGCGTGAGTTAATTAAGTAAACAGGGGAAGAAGAAACTATGGGATGCGTGAGAAAGTAGTAGGCAGAGAGCAATGAAAACAAAGAAAAAATTAAGAATAATGAAAAAGAAAAAATTGCGGAAGCTAGATCGATAACGTAGGCTGTGATACCATGTTAGATTTCGGGAAAACTCCTCAATCGAGTGTGTACCATTGATCATAATATATAGGGTTACAATCCTAGTCCTAATCTCGTTAGGAATCTAGTAAGATAAGTATACAAAATATATCAAAAATATATACAAAATATCCTAGCTCTGCGACAAATATTATCGTAAACTATAATATCTATCAACATCTTCTGCTTTCGCGATACAAGCCGTAAAAAAAACTAAGCTCCCAAAATACCATTTAGGCATGGTTGGATCGTCCTTTAATCTCGACCTTGCATCAATTGGTATGTAGAGCTTCACCGGCTGATCATTTGCTAGTCCGCGCACCTTGCATGAACTTCGCCACACATGCGCAGCTACCACCTCGAACGTACTTAGCATGTAGCCTTTTGATTCTGCCACCGGCATTGTCGCCTCGAGTTTTAAGGCTTCGACTAGAGATTTTGTAAGATTGAAGTGACCTTCGGTAGTTGCTGCCATATCACCTGGTTCAGAGTAATGATTTAATAATACATCTTATGTTAGTATGTTACACTGTTGTCAATATACCAATATTTAACTACATTGCTACACATTCCATGTAGGTTCGTTTCACTAAATCGGTTGTATGACACATTTGACTATTAAAATCTTTAGTCATATATTTGACAAAAAAATTGTATTAAAATATTTATTGAGACAAATCAAACAAAATCATAAATTGCTACATGGTGATAATAGTATTATAATACCATACTTCTTCTACTTCTTTTATTTTTTAATTTAAAAATATTCACGTATGACCGAGGCACATGTTACTTTGGTAGTTTAACTATTACAATACTTCCTATATTATTTAAGTGTTAAATTTTGACTAAAAACACAAATGCTGAGACAAAACTAGGGGTGTTCATAATTCGTATTAAAATCGAAATTTAATCCAATTCAAACTAATTCGGATTAGATCCGAACTTTAAATCGGATTGGATTGGATTGGGATTCTTTGAAAATTCGGATTTTCGGATCGGATTAATTCTAATTGAATCCGAAATAAATTAAAAACTAAATTGTAAAATTAAGCTTGTATGGATATGGACTTACTTTGTTATATGATTGGGCTTTTGAAGTTTAGCCCAAATACTTGCTATAAATAAATTAATGACTTTATGTTAACTATTTTGAAGACTTGTTGAACTACTTAATTTAATCATGATTTGAAGACTTGTATTAATATTAAGTCCCGGACAAATCCTATTTTTAAAATTGAATATTTATTTTTATAATCGTGATAGGCGCTAAAAATTAATGTATTTTTATTAGGATTTTTGGATCGGATCCAAATGACCGACTTTTTTAAATTTGGATTGGATCTGATAGGAAAATTTAAAACCGAATCATATTTCGGATCGGATCAAATTTTGCCTTAATTTAAACCAAATACCGAATAGACATATTTAGACACAATTTTGACCATTAAGATCTATAATTATTTATTACGACTATTAATAATATAGTCATTTGATATTATGAAAGTATTTACTGTGGTCTGTGGCACACTCCATCAAGGATTTTATTAACGCAACAATTTGACTTTTATACTATTCATATATATACTTCCTTCGTTTTTAACACTTGCAACACTTCATTAAAATGAAAATATTGTAATACTTGCAACACACTATATTTGGAATTTGTTTCATTTGGTAAAAGTTGATTATCCTTATTTAAAGCTCATGATCCACTTAATTATACTCTTAATGCCCTGTTCACTTCATCTTAAAAATATAATATTAAAAAAAAAATTCATTTCAGTAAAAATAATAATTTTAGTTCAGCAAAAATCAGTAACTTCAAAGAAAAAAACATAATAGAAAATCAGTAAAAATAATTTCAGTTTAGCAAAATAATTTCAATTCAGTAAAAATAATTTAATTTCAGCAAAAATAAGGTGAAGTGAAGAAGACATAATAGAAAACGAGCAACTATGTACGAAGTAAAACACATATTAAAAATTAAAATACTTATAAATTTATAATGAACTAACCTTTGAAGCCGTTTGGTCGCAAGGGTGGTAAACTTGGCTCATACTCCAAATGTTGGAACTTGACCTGTGATGGGTTACGCGGAGCAAGCTGACGGATAGTCGTCCGGTCGAAGACGGGTGCAACGGGGATGTCAAGTCCCCGTATAAACCTTGAAAAATAGTTGATAATGTAGGCATGTGCAGTACCATCAGCAACATGGTGATGTGAAGCAACACCCATGGCTACACCCCCGCACTCGAAGCGAGTGGATTGAACCATAAACAAAGGAAATGAGGACAACCCCTTGGGAGTAATCACACGTAGGAATCACCATCTTCCGGATCTCACCGTAGTTAGGCTCACCATCATCAAGATCAGTAATCTCATGGGCTGTTTCGGCATTAATGAACAAGGCCCCCTTCTCATTGCAATCGATTTCAATCTCAACACCATTCTCTTCGTTCATCTTTAGTCTACCCGCCAAAGGGTAGAATGGGACTAAAACTTTACTTAGACACCATATTAAAAATTGTGTATCAAGAAATTGTGAGGTATGATTCTTTTTTATGTCTTGTGCATGGTAAACGTACAAAACAGAAGTATGTGAATAAGGCATACGTACAACCATATCTAGGCGTGAGAGCCTAATACTTTCACTAGGCGTCTCGCTTTCGGGACACACCATGGTGCGCTCATTCACCTTCAAGCTCATCTTTCTTCTATTCTATTTTAAGTTTTTTGGTTTATGAGTATTAGGGTGTATGGTGGCTAAGAAAGAAGTTTGGGGTGTTTGAAAAGGTTGGCTATTTGCCTTTTATAATAATCCCTTTGTCTCCAAACAACTTTAACTTTACTAGTGAGTTCTCATTAATCTATACACGCAGTTGCCTGAAAGAAAGTATTAATCTATAAGGGTGTGTTCTGTTCACCTTACTGGATCTGCACTTATTAGATTTTATTGAACTTATTGAAATTTATTAGACTTAATTGAATTTATTAGAACTTATTAAATCTTATTGAAACTTATTGGACTTGATTGGACCTTATTATTATTACTATTATTATTGAAACCCCACAGCTAGCACGTTTTATAGCTAACTTTTTACCACGCGGTGTCGTGTGCTAGTATTTTGGGTATTAAACATCGGCATAATGTTATTCGGGATACCCTTGTTGATATTTGTTACATATCTGGGATTTCAGTAAGAAAAGAGGTTGACATAGGATTGTCTGGAGAGAATGATGGGGCCCTCAGACCTGCCGATGTGTTACTTTACTCTTGGGATCGTGGTCGTGATGTATGTGTCGACTTCATAAGATCTTCTCCTTAGTCACAGACAGGGCTAGTTGACTTTGTTCCTGGACGGGTTGTGGCTGATGCAGCTAATCGGAAGCGGGTTAAGTATGAAGCCCGTTGTCAAGCGAATGGATATGGTTTCATTCCCTTGTCCTTTTCTTCTCTTGGGGAATTAGAAAAGGAGACTGTTACGTTGGTGAAGCGGGTTTAGAGGTTCTCGACGACACAAGACATTGGGGCTCGTACGGCAGCTCATATCTTCACTAGGGTAGGCTTTGCAATAGCTAGAGGAGTGGGAGCCCATATTGTATCTCAGTTTCCCACTAATTTATTGTAGGTTGTATGAATTTTGTTTTTGACATATAATAATAATAATAATAATAATAATAATAATAATAATAATAATAATAATAATAATAATAATAATATACATACCCTAAAATTATATATACAAATTAAAGTACATGGAAAATAATACTGTAATAATAAAATAATTACGAAATTAAATGGTATTATTAGTACTACCTTCGTTTCATATTATTTGCAACAATGTGACATAAAGTAGAGAGGAAAAATGTCTAATCGTTGCAAATAATATGAAACGGATATATATGATAAATCAAGTTGGGTAGCTAGTAAATGCAAAGTATAAAACTTACTCAAAAAGGAAACGTGTCAACTAAAAAATTTTCTCAAAAGGAATACTTGTCAACTAAAAAAACGGAGGTAAGTATAATATATATGATACATAAAATATAATACTTTTTATTAAAAAAAAAGTACTTATTTAATATAACCTTATTATAATTTTTTGGAACTTATTATCAGGATTTATTTAACATATTAGAACTTATTGAAGTTATTGGACCTTATTGTAAATTATTTGAATTTATTTGAATTTATCTGAATTTATTAGGCTTAAATTTTATTTTATAAGGTAAAGAGGACATGCCTTTAATACTACATATAATATTTGAGTGTAACCCTAATTTTTCCATAATTACTACTATGAATGCTTTTTGTTTGTTTGTTTGTTTTGGAGACTATCATTAATGCCGAGCTATGATTTGGTTTAATTATATTAGGCTCACATATATTTATTTTATGAAATGAAAAACATTGACATGTGATTTGATAAGATAGGCGGATATTTTCTTAAAAAAGAAAGATAGGAGGATATGTGATTGACATTAATTAATAAGAGTACTCATTTACAAAATTATTACTTTCCCGCCCTCTAAAAAATGAGGTTTTGTATGCTTATTATATTAATTAATGAAAGTCTAATATGTTGATGTGAGCATAGGAAGTGGAATTTCAGTATAGATATATAGCAAGATATAATTCTCCCAAAATGAGTTGCTTGCCAAGTTCAAGTCCCCTTATGTTGATGAAATTTTCATGAGTTTTTATAACTTCTTGTGCTCAATCAAATCAATCATGTTACTCAATTTGTGCTCAATCAAATCATGCTACTCAATTTTTAGGATGTGCTGTGAGACCGTGACAATATTTCGATCCTATTTGAATATCTAGTGTTTAGCGATTTGTATTAAGCTTATTTTACTTTGTTTGTGTACAAATTGTAGAATAGTTATTTGATTATAGCTTTAATTTTTCATTGAGCAAAATGACCATAAGAATATGGGTGTCGGGAATAATTAATTAAATTCAATGATATGAATCTGATCTGTTTGGCACATTTAGGTTGTTGGGAATTAAATAGATTCAATTATATGAATTATATTAAACTTGCGACTTATAATTTACAAATAAATGAAGCAACCAAAAAAATCCTAATATGCTATACAAAAATACGGATTACAGTGGTGACAGATCCACATGTTCACTATTTAGTTGAACCCATACTGATTCAAAAAAAAAAAAAAAAAAACAACTAATTAAACTATCTCCAATGGTGAGACTCAAATGAGTATTTTTAAGAGGGAAAGAGTATTTTTTGCAGTGTATACCAATAAGTTGGTATCTAAACTTAGCAATTCCAAAAGAAAGTTGCTAAGTTTAGATACTCAACTTTGAGTCTCATTTGACAAAAAGTATGAGGCTCTTGTCAATATTTTAATATATTTTGTAATTTATTTAAGTTTTACCTTTTTTTTAAATTTTTTTTTAATCTTTTAATATTTGATATTAAAAAAGAAATGGATTTGGTGGGCCATAAATTGAGAGTGACATTTGTATATTTTTAGGGAGTCTCACAATTGGGAAATTAGACTTCACATGAGTTGCTAAATTGAGAAGTGGATATGATATCACCATTGGAGGTAAAAAACAACTCATTTTGTATTTCAAAACTCAAATTTAAATCTCACCATTAGAGATGGTCTTATTGGACTGTTGAAGAGGTTTGGGATTCGAATTCTACCTAGACTACAAAAATCGTAAGGATTGATGTTTGATCAGGGTTTACCTTACCATAAAAAAAAATAATGGGTCCAAAAAAGAATTGTTTAACTTTTTTTTAGAGTAAAAAGTACTCAGTCTTCGTAGATTACAACGCATATGCATGCTAGCAATAACTACATTACAGTTTACTTCCTTTGTTTTTTTTTTTTAATTGTACTATTTGGACTTTAACATTATTTACACATGCAACCTGCTTTGGCTATATTTTGTACTTAATCCGTAAGGAAAAAACATAGTCATATGAATTCTAGTTAAATTCGTCTCAATATCTACTATTTAAATATTAAATTTTTGAAAAATAATAAACATAACCCTTAAGGCTATGTATAAGAAACTAAAAAAGGAAATATTAAGGTTAAATTTACATTAATCTCACCGATTTGCGTGTGTTTTTGTCATGAATTTCCAACTTAATTCCATTTTAAAAAGTATATTTAATGTTATACATAACCCTAAGGGCTATATATATCATTACCCTAAATTTTTTATAATTTTTACTTATATGTATATAAAGATATCAATGGCTAATTTTTTTGTATTGATAAGCGTAAAATGACAAATAGTGTAATTTTTTTTTTTGAAACAAATCAATTTATTAATAAAAAGCCATCTGGCATCCACAAATGAAAACTAAATTAACAAATACATAAAATTGAATCAAATTAGGGTTTCTTTCATCAAAGCTTCGATCGTTGAAAAGATCTTGCACTGTGGTACATCTCTCGCACACATTGCTGGAATATACAGTCTTTTCAGAGAGACAGTCTAACGATTCATGGTAGCCGTAAGGATGATTTTCATCTAATTCGCCTGAATGCATTTGAAAATTTGACAATCGTTGCGATCCTGAACAAATCTTTACCAAAGAACTGACAATAGGGCAAAAGATGATTATTTTATTGATGAACCCTAACACACAAACAAACCCTAAACATAAACAAACAACTAAACTAACAAAAACTAACGACTCCATCATAGGGAGACACTCCATCATAGGGAGACGGACGAGACTACATTTTTGTAGAAACCCTAGAAGAGAGGAGGAGAGAAGTGGAGAGGATAGGAGAGTTATACGTGACAAATAGTGTAATTAAAAAACATTAAGAAAGTAATTTTATCGAAGGTCGTGGATTTGACTCTCCTAGCTTTCATTTTTCAACTCGTTATTTTGATCGCATTACCCAAATGGTATCAAATCCTAATAACCACAAAAATTTGATCACATTGAGCAAGATTTTTTTGTTAATTCTTGTTAAGGTGAGACTGATGATGTAATAGCTTTTTTCTAAACTTAAAGGCTTGTCAGATTAAAGTTTGAGTTATTTTTTTTTTTATTTTTCTTCTTCTTTTTTGGCAATATATTTTACATGTGCATAGACACCAAAAAAAATCTCTTCAAATAAATCTATAGCACCATATAAAGAGAAAGGGTTTCTTGGATGATAAATTTGCTTTTTCTCAAAATGCTCTTCTCAATCTGCAAAATTACCACTTTTATCTACAATTAAAAATTAAAAATTATTTTTTTTAAAAAAAAAATTACCTATCTTAACTATCCTATGATAATTGCTTCATTTCTTCCACATAAACTCCTTCTAAATTTGCTCATTTATGGTGTTTTTGTTCTTCTTCTTTCTTTCTTACTCTTATAGTTAATATTATATCTGTATTATTAGTTTCACAACTCCTGATACACATGGCTGTTTTTTTTTTTTTAATTTTATTTTGAGATGCTTTTAGGTTGATGGTAGGCGTTAGTTATTTTTTTAATTTTTTTTAATGTCCTTCTAATTTCTTATATGGTACACGTATAGCGTGTATCTCTTAGCTTGTTCCAATAAAGAAACAACCATCATTGCCTAATTTGGTCCGGTTCGCATAATGGATTAAAGAATTACTTGAATATATTTTTTTTACCTAGTCCATTATCATTTCCAAAGTCATTTTATCCATTTGAATAGCCCAAACACTTTTTCTATAGCGTAAATATACAAACTTTACCCCATTTTTTTTTTCAATAATTGCAGCTCAAAACCAAGCAAATCTAATTTCCAAGTCTCAATAAATTTATTTAAATATTACATGGTTGGATATCTCTTGAAATAAGCTTTCCAATGACATATCATAATCCCAATTCCGATTGAAAACGAATGAGATATGAACAATATATTAAATTCGGTCCAAAACTGACAATCTTACACTATTTTGTCCATATCTTTTAATACTATCTCATTTATTATTTTAATTAGCCTTTTAGGCAACTTTTGCCAAAACGTAACAAGTTATGTGCAACAAAAATAAACTTTTCTTTTATAGTAATTTTTTTGTGTATAATTACTACAACACCCCTATAAAAATTTCTCAAACTCAATTAACATACTACCTCCGGAACATATTATATGCAACTTTTTCCAAAAACAGAAATTTCACATTAGATGCAACCTTCCCATTCTTTCCTTTTTTAGTAAATATTTTTTTAATGAAATTACTCAAATACCCTTACTCAAGATATCATAAACACAATTAAACAACTAAATCAGAGTTTATTAGAATAATAGTTTAACTTAATTAACATAAATTTTCTTACCCAATCCAATTCACCCAAAACAAAATCCAATTAACAATCAATCTAAACTCAAAAATTTCATTCAACTTCCATCCATGTTCATCTTTCATAACTCCTCCGACCACCACCGTCAACTTCACCGGCCACCACCACCTTCAAGATTCTCGCTTTTACCTCCGCACCACCTCCTCCAACCACTGTCCACAATAGCAGCAACAACAAAATATCAGCCGCATCCACCACCACAATCGACACCAACAATAACCACAACCACTTCCCAACGCAATCCCCTACTCCACCGCACATACCTTCGCCCACCATTCACACCTCACCTAGCACCGATCCAACACCAAACCGCCGCACACCGTCGTCAATCGCCCCTGCTCTCTCTCTCTCTCTCTCTCTCTCTTTTTCTCTCTCCTTCTCTTAATTAAATCTTTAAATCTAATGGTTTAGGGGTGCTAGGCTTGTATGGGGTGTTTTAGGAGGTTTTTGGGGGTGGGTTTAGGGGATTTTCAAGTGGTGGAAGGTTTTGACTAGTTTAGGGGGTTTTTAGGGTGGGTTCGACGATGGTTAGTCAGGGTGAGTGGTGGTGTGGGTTCAGGGTGTTTTAGGGTGATTAAGGGTGGGTTTAAGGTGGATTTGGGTGAGTGGAAGATGATTTTTGGTGTTTTGGGGTGCGTGGAGGTGGTTTCAGGTTGGTTTAGGGGTGGTTTCGGGTGAGTCGGGTGGTTTTGCAGTGGTTCAGGGTGAGTGGAGGTGGTTTCGGTTTGGTTTTGTGGTGGTTCAGGGTGAGTGGTGGTGCCGATGAGGTTGCGGTTAGGGTACGACGGTAGCTTAATGGGGTGACTATTGTTGGTGGTGGTGGTGGATAATTATCTCCATTCTCTCTCCTACCCTTAATTACATACTCTTTAATCCATTAAATAACTATTATGAAATTTTGTCTTGGGTCCCGTAAAAGCTACAAAGTTGCATATAATATGATCCAAAGGTAGTATTTATTAACTCGGTAATATTAAGTGTCAAACTACTTTAATTTAACTAATGATTCCCATCCCACCTTAACATAAATACATTAACCCAACATCATTCATCATTTTAACTCTTTAAAAATATCATCTCCTTCACTTCATCTCCTTTGACCACCACCAACACCACTATCACCGCTCACATATAACCACCCCCATCCCACCACTGTTTAGCTTACCCGACTGCCACAACCACACTCGTACATCCCTGACCATCCACCACCAAATTCCCTTTAACCTCCACCAGTGTCTCCCGACCACCACCTTAACACCTCTGGCCACCACCACGACCCCACATGGAATGATAACCCAGGACGACTTCGACCATCATGAAGCCTCACGTCGCGTGTTGTCATTGGCTTCTTCTTTTTCTTATTTTTTTTTTATCTAGCATCATTATTAAAATTTTAATTAAGGTTGAAGGTTTTATGATCTAGAGGTTTTATGGTCAAATTTAAACCAAATAAAGCAAAAATTATTGGTGTGAAGGTAATAATTTGCCTTTCTAATCTTTTTGTTCATAATTTTAGGGTGGTTGTGGTAGCTAGGGGTACAGGGAAGGAGGGTGCTAGTGGTTTCGGTTAGGGAGGGTGGGCGGGTGGTGGTGGTTTTAGTGAGTGAAGATGGGTGCGGTGGTGGTGATTAACTATGCTGATGTTGGTGGTGGTGGGGTGGTAGGTGGTGGCGGCTGACAGGTTGTGTTGGTGAGAAAGTGGGTGGTGGTGGTTGTACTAAATTTATTAATTATCTGATTTTCTCTCTTTTACCCTTTAATCACATACCCTTTGTTGTTTTGTTGAACAACTATTAGTAAATTTTGTCTTGGGAAACGTGTAACTAATTTTGTTGCACAAAATAAGAAACGGAGGTAGTAAGAAAATGATATTGATCTGAATCTAAATGTGTTGAAAATTATAATAGACTTTTAGAGCTTTAATTTCCAACAATATATTACTTACCTAAATTTGAGTTCGAGATCACAATAGTAGTGATTACATGTGTTGGAATAAAGAAAGGAAATTCAAAAAAGTCAAATATGGGCTCCCGATTGGCAAGCACTGCCCAACCGGGCGCGAGAAGACGTCTGGAAAAAGGGAGTGTCCGCCCGACCGGACGCGAGAGCAACCCAGGTTTAGTTGGGTGCTCGCCCGACCGAGCGAGCTCCACCCGATCGAGCGCGAGTTTGTCCGTTGGACTCCAACGGCTCCCTTGAATTCCTCTTCTTATTTAATTCCTTGTAACCCCCCCTCTCCCAAATTTATGAGGATATTTAAGGTACCCTTATCACCCTTATTAATGTTGGAGATTTTTCTATGTTCTTTCATATTCTTTCATCCATCATTATAAATAGAAGAATCATTTTTGTGATTTTGACACACTTGAACATAACCTTCAAACACAAGCTTAAACACATATTCTATATTGCGCATAAGTTATTTAGCTCCAACCTTCCACTCAAAAACCTATAAGTGCCTTTGAGTGGAAGTGGTGTGTTAACCTTAGGGAACGTGCTGGCGAATACAATTGTGCACCCCGGTTGCGCTGTAATTTCGTTTTTAAGTCCGTGAATTTGTTTCACGACACACCATACTCTTTCCATTGTCATAAGATCAACTTTTCGATCTTATTGTTTAATTCTTATTGTAGCCTTGAAATACCTCTTTATTTTACAACAATTTGAAAACGAAATTATTATTTTAATGGCTACTTATTGGGTATTGAACACAAGATTAAATGTGTAAAGAAAAATGGTTTTTGAAAGAAAAATTCTGTTCACGTTTTTTTGGGAGCAGTCCTGAAGATGGCCCCCGACCGAAGGTCATTTGTTGTCGGTTTTGGTTGAAATTTTGGGGGCTTGTTCGGGATATATGAGGATTTATTTTCAATGGTTGGATCGTTGATAGTAGCTCACTGCATGTTTGGGAGTTATGGCTTCAAAGTTGAGCTGCATTTTTTTTGGAGAAGATATTTTGGAGTTATGGCTTTAAAGTTATGCTTATTTTCAACACTTGAATTAATTTAAGTGAGAACCTTTCTAAACTAATTTTAATTTGATTATGCTTAGCTTTTCATTTTAATTCTAATAATTATCTTGACAAATATATGAGTTGTGATTTTTTGGCATTATAATGTTGGATGATTATTTTGTCCATAATATATTATTTGTTACATGATTATTAGTTTATAGACTAAAGTATAATCCATGCTATATATATATTACATGGTATGATTATTTCTATGTCTTTGTTCTATGCTTGTGGTTTGAACTTTGTACTTAGAAATATGTTAATTGGTTTTATTTACCAATTTGTTGGTTTTTTTTTTTTTTTTTTTTTTTTTTGAACATATGTATTGTTTTGTTCATTGAGAAAGTATATGTTAGGGCTACTGTTTTAGATCAATTTCTATTAGCAATATGGTGAGTACGTAATTTTTACATGTATTTGTTGATAGATAACTCATGGTTAATATTTAAGACTTGTTAATTTGTAGGTTTTATAACCTTTACCATGAATCTGATGTTACATTTAGTATGTTATCAAAGACTATTATTTTTAGCAAATTTATATGTTGATATATATGTCTTGCTTTGTGAAACTTTCATGCTCATAATGCTTACTTTGCATACTTCTTTTCAAGAACTTGTGTAAATTCTACCAATTTATAAAATATGAGAAGTTTTTGAATGAGAATTATATGATTATTTTGTGAAGAGTCATATGTGTATTTTTCTTTATAGGAGAACATCAGTATGGTTGTTGTTTTGTAACTCCTAGTTGTGCAATAAACCTATAGTTCTTGTTGGAAAATACATGACTATTTCTATTGATTTTATTCTTGAAATTATTTTGGTGATTATTTTTGATATTTTAGTGTGTTAACTAAGCAATGTTAACCTTGTGATGAATTTTTGAATTATGATAATGTTTGAATTATTTTTAATTCAATGGTTAGATTATTTTATTTCACTAGTGTCATCTTAAGAGAGAGTTTTCAAGACTTATTAATTCTTATTGCATGTGTTTGTTCATTTTTTGCTCTTATTACTTGGTTCATCAATTTGGTTTTGTATTGGCATTTGTTTAAAGAATCATTATCGATTTCTTTATATTTCTAAAGTAATTCTTTAGAATTTTATTTCTTTTGATGCTATGTGTAGTAAATCTCCACATGATGCCAATATGATTTAAGTAAAGAACATGAATCCAAGTATACTTCAATAGCTCAAAATACTTAGTGGATGCACAATCACTACAAGTGGTGGTCATTGGGTTTTTCATCTATTATCGCAAAGGTATATTATTAGAGGTACCATGGAGGTATGTTCATATATTCTTTTCTCCATAATCAATTATGTTTTGTTTTTAGACTTAACTTTGGCATGTGGGGGTTATGATTCTATGAGTGTATATAATTTTATAGTAGGAATTTAGTCCTTATATGCCCATGTGAAAGGAGTAGAGTTTACCATGTCTAATTTCAATACTTAGTTAAAGCTTTCTATCGTCCAAGGTGGGGGAAAAGTATAATATAAGAATAAGTGTTGGACTCAAAGTCTTGGTTTGTTTGTTATCTTAGTTTTGCTTTTTAAGCAATTGATTGTATGCTCCATGACTTTGTATATGATTGTTGGATTATCTCCATATACCACAATATTTGACATCCTTTACTATAATAATTCGTTTTTAGCAACTTTATGCATCATGTCATGCTTAAGTGACAAGTGATTGGCTATGCATATTGGAATTCTCATGTCTCTTGATTGCTATATTTCCATCTATATATTTATTTTGTTTATTGCGTAAACAAGTTGACTATAAGAGGAATAAGAAGCATTAATATTAGATCTCTCTATTATTTGATGCAAAGCATGAAAGTGACTACTTATGCTAGAGACAATTATTTGTTTGCCTTTATTTGTTGTTTTGATATCTTTATGTTTGGAGAGTGTTTCCTTAATTTAATGAATTAATGACGTGAGTGATTGTTTACCTTGGAAGAAACTGTTGAGGATGCGTTAGATCATTTCTAACATGCTTAGAGTTCTCCTATCTTTTTTATGGAGTGTGTTTCCTAATATTTCTTCTAAAGTTGTTTCAATGTCAATTCACTAAGTGTTGTTGGAAGTGTTCAAGGCTAAACTTGTGAGTAAAGGTTACTTTATTTTTTTTTGTCTTAATGGAACAATGTAGGTCTTACTTTGATGGTTTATTTATATTGGATATTTGTCCTTGATGATAAGTTTTCCTCTAGTGGTTGAAGTTTGTTAAGATTTCTAAGTGGTGACTTAAGTGAGTTGGTTGGGGTTTCATGTTGAAGATAAGAAATGTGAGTTGAAAGTTCAAGTGAGAGTTGACTTGAGACTATTACCTAGGAGGTGGTATAAGAGTTTTGTTAGTACCGTACCTTGTGAGAATCTAATACTTGTTCTAATACTTGTGATTAAGTTTGCTTCTCACTACTTGCTTCAAGGTAATATATTTTTGTGTTATTTCTACAATGTGAGTGTGGTGATGTTGAGAATCACATGTGTAATTGTATTTAATAACTTTCTTGAACTTCCTAATCTTTCCAATTTATTAAGCAATTTTTCATGAATTTGAATATGACATGTGTTTTATTATTTTGAGAATAATAATTATTATTATTAGTTTTTGGTTTTTCCAAAGTGTCATACATGTTTCGTGATTGGAAAGTTTTATGCAATGATATGATATTTGTTGTTCATGTCATCTTTTGAGTGGAACATGTTTTGTATTAACATGAATTATGTATACTTTAAAAAGGTCTTAAAGTATGTTTTGAGTAGAGTATGCTAATACATTTAACAATGTGATAAATAGTGACATGCATTGCATTTGATTTTAACATAGCATATATTTGTGAAATGATTGTAGTGCAATATTTACAAATTTTATTAGTGGATGACTTATCATTGTTTAATTTTGCTTCATATTTTACTAAGTATCTTTTTTGGTACAAATATTGTGAAATACACTAGTTTTCGGGAAAAGTTGTTCAAAAATTTTCGAAAGGCAAGCGTTGGAGACTGGTGGTTGATGAAATATGTTCACTAATGCGCGAGCTATGTTATTTTCAAGGATTGGACTTGATTGAATAAGTGTTTGAAATTTTCAAGTTTTGGGTTGCCTTGTTACTTTATTCATCTAATGGCGAATGTGACAAATTTTTCTAAACCATTTGTGCAAATTAAGTTGATGTTAGTAACATGCTAGTTTTTCTTATTGGAAAAATATTCTAGCAAAAATAATTGTGCACTATGGTAAGGAAATTTAGGACATGTAACAATCCTTGATAAATTGTGGAAATGTCGAGGGGAATAGGCTTTAAGCTCAAGTAGAAAGATTAAAAGCATTACTTTTCTATCCCTATCACTACTACAAAAATAAGCAAAGAGACCCGTTGAAATATCCTTTACAAACCGCCTATCAACGGGTCTCTATCTAAGGGGTCTGTCAGATAAACAGACCGCCTTTATGGATGGGGTCTGTTTTTAAAAGAAAAAAGACCCATTATGCAAAACGCCAGGTTTGTTAGATTACTTCTTTTAGAATAAATTATTAAGGATAAGAGACCCGTTGTAAAATAAATAGGGTATGTTTGCTAGATAAAACAAACCCGTTAAAAGAGAAATAAGGTCCTTTTTGAAAATTAAATTCAAACCCTATATCAAAAATATGGGGTCTCTTTGATTTTTTTTAAATATTTAATTCATTAATCTGAAAGATTCGTTCTTCACCTAACAGGTCCGTTAGCATACCTTTAATTTTTTTTTAAATTAATAAAATATCTAAATGGCTTTTTTTTTTCCCAGCAATTATTTCTTCAATAATTACCTGTTAATTTTCTTTTAAAACTAACCTGCATAATATGTAATTCAATAAAATTTCTTGACAAATAAATTTGTAAACCTACTTCATATATAATTCAATCAATCCCATTATAAAAAACGCACCCATATAATTTTGTGCCACCCACAACTACACCATTACCCAAAAAAAAAAAACAAAAAAAAAAAAAAAAAAAAAAAAACTAACCTCTAACTTTCTCCCATTCTACCATGTACACCATTAATATAAAAATTAAAAAAAAAAAATATCGCACTATATATCAACCATTGTTTCCAAAAACATTAGCACAACATATGTTCCAAAGTGTATGTTCTGAATAAAAATTTGAACCAAAACGCAAGCAATTACCATACAATAAAAAAAAAAAAAAAAAAAAAAAAAAAAAAAAAAAAAAAAAAAAAAAAAAAAAACCATGGCAGTATATTAATCTTACTTGCTTGTTATTCATCAAAATTGCTAAAATTTTCCTATTCATAAAGAGTCTTTATATAACATGAAAATTGACCCAAGTAGCTAGAACCTATCAGAATCATTCAATTTTAAAATATACAAGTAGTTTACATATAATTATCAGAATCATTCAATTTTAAAATATACAAGTAGTTAACATATAATTTAAATCAAACTTATTTAAAAAAAAAAAAAAAAAAAAAACAAACCCAGAACATTAAACATTATAAAACCCAGAACATTAAACATCATAAAACCCAGAAACTAAAACCATCATAAAACCCAGAAAATCAAACGACCAACCTAACACTTCATCTGAAATTTCAAGCAGCAGAAATATGAATAGAGTTACAACTTTTAATAAGCAACCCAACATTATTCTCATTTAACAAAGCATAGATGCATCAATCAAGCCAAAATTATAACCTTTAACTTTGCGGTGAATGAAAGTTGCGGTACAGTGGAGCCGTGGAGGTGGGAAATTTGACTATACGTGGAGGAGCTGCTCGTTCTTTGCAGTGGATAAAAGTTACGGCAAATCCGACCTTACTGGTGACGATGATGGCTGTCCACTATATTGGAATATCACTTACTGGCCGCAGCTAACAAAACAAGTTCGGGACTTTGGAATTTGGGAGATGAAATCCAACAATTGAAAATCCAACAGATATGGAATTGAAATTGCGGCAATAAAAAATTCAAGAGGGTTAATTGAAGAAAGGGTTTATTTTGGGAAGGAATTTGGGAGGTGTAGACACCCAAATGTGTCTCCCCAAAACCAAACCCAGTGATGAATACCTTTTGCGTCGAATGATTATTGAACAAGGTGAAAGTGTGAAAGGTCAAGTGTTGCGGTTGGTTTTTATTAAATTCTTTCTTTCTGTTTTTGAAAACAACTCTATTTTATGAAAACAGCCAATCCAGTTTATTTTGGTCCACTACAAGGGTCCAATAATAGTGTAGTTGGATGGGGCTTGCAAAGAGCTTTCCAACGATATATTATAAGCCCAATTCTGATGAATAATGAGGAAGTTATGGCCAAAATACTAAACTGGGCCCGGTTTGATCTTTACATGCGGCCCAATGATCTAGGGAAGGGCCCAATGTTAATTATTATTCCTAAAGTTATTAGAATTAATTATAGTCTTCTAGAATTCTCTAGAAAGTTTCTCTTTAATCCTAATAGAATTAGAATTAATAATTATATTTTGATAAAGTTTATTTGGAATAAAATATTATTTTATGAAAAATACGATTTCAGTTTTCATACGGACTTTACAAATCGATTTTGATTGATAAGTGGACTCCGTGTTTGAAAGCGCGTAGAAATCCAGGCTGTCACCAAACGACAAGCCTGTCGCCACGCGACAAGGTTGGTTTTGCAGCGACAGAGTGGAGTTTTATTCCTTATCAAATTCTACCTATTTCCGGACTGTTTTTTATAAATAGGGTCCTGAACCTCCGTTTTGATTCAGGAACAATCATCAATCAATTCTAATCAACAATCATCATCCCTCTCTCTAAAGCTAGAAGCTTTCTCTCTCTCTTTTTCTAACCTTCCCTCAAACAAAATTCCGCATTCACGAGATCTAGAAACACCTAGCCAAGTTCGAAGTTGCCTTCGCCCTAGACGTGAAAGGTTATAATTTCTGAGGGTTTGGTCCCTAATCTCTATTTCAATTATTTGATTTGATTGTTTGATTTATATTTTCCTTGAAGTTACTAACGCGTGTATTTTGTTATTAGAAAGAGATACGAGGCATCAAAATATGTAATCTTATTGCTCTATTCTTGTGGAAAGCATGTTTAAATTTGTTTAATTCCTAGTATCATGTTAGGATGTCTTTATTGCTTTCTAGTATCATGTTTAGGGTGTCTTTTACTCTTTTCTAATATCATGTTAGTATCATGCTAGGTTTAAAGCTTTGATTTTTATTGCTTAGTGACATGCTAGGGTTTGTTATTAATCTTGTTAGTATCATGCCTAGGATCTTGCTATTATTATGCTTTAACACTAACATGAACATGATTATAATTGTTATGGTTATTGTTATGATGATTGTTATTATGTTGCTTGATGTTTATTGTTATTGCTTGATCACGCCTTTTATGCATGTTTAAAGGGAATTCGTACTTGTAATCACGCTTAATAAGATAATTAATAATATTGTTTAGGGCTAATATGATTATAATTCAAGTGATCACCAATAATAGTTTTCTTGTGCATTAAATTCAACCAACATAGATAAACAGGTTTAGGGTTAATCTGTTGATTGCATGTTAGTCAGAAAGCGCACATGAATACGAGAAGAATGAAGTAGAGGCCTATTTAGGGCAGGTTCAATCTCTTTTAGATTGGATTTGTACCTTCATCCCCGAACCCTATTTGGTTCAAGACCTTTTGGAGTTGCCGATCTCCTGGATCGTTAAGGGGTGTAATCTTCACCTTGTGAACGGTTTACAAGTTCCTAAAATTTGTTGGCGACTCTTTTGCTCTAGCTTCCTTCCCTTTGGACGCCACCATGCTTAAGTGTATGATCACAGTGGGGTTCAAGTTTGGGGTAATGCTTGAAATATTCCCTACAGTTTTTGGCGAATCCACTGGGGAGGATTTCTATTTTAATTCCTGAAATTTATTTCGGCAATGATTTAGAATGAGTGGATGAGACTCGAAAAGTTCTAAGTATTTCATGTGCGTAATTTTGATTAGCATTATTGTCATATGCATAAAAAAGGTCCTCATTGGATAGACCATCCTAAATGAGTAAAAAACATAGGATTTTTACACGTAGGAAATTTGAGAAATATCTTTCACAACTAGAATTGAAATAATACTGCGAAATCTGGAAAATTCTAAGAACGTAGATACCTGCTAAGGCATGTAGGAACTAGCGCCTAGAAAACAGGGCTTGTCGCCTGGCGACAGAGGTGCTTTTGCGGCGACAGTCCCTGTAATCTGGCGCCAAGTTCTTCCAATACCGAGCCAGAACTCTGCCTTCTTGTTTTGACCATTTCTAGCACTGTTGGCTCGATTCTACTTCCTGATTGAGTTTTTCTCACTTTTCTGAAACCCATATGTGTTCTACATATGGACATAACCCTCTGGGGGTTCACGCTCCATCTTCCCAATCGAACGCTCCTGACAACGACGGGTACATCTGAGTTTGTGAATCCATCAAACCGTGGAAGCAAGTTTTTAACTTGCGGGGTCCCATCCACTCGCGCCAACCCTTCCAAAGGTAAGGCTTCCGCGCGGTGCATCCGGACTCATAACCATGGACCCTCTTTGACTAACCCATATCCCGAACTTTAGAGAACTAAAGCCATGGTTAGGTTGCAAACTCATTGCATCATGTTGTGACTACTTGACTATTTGTGCATTCTTTGCTTGTGCATACTTTATATGTGCTAACCGTTTGTTTGACTTGTATTTAAGTCTAAATAAACCAATTAATGACTAAAAAGGACTTTGTCTAATTAATGAATTAATTAATTAATTTGACTAGTTAAAGACTAATAAAGTAATTAATCTGACTTAGTACGACTTTAGGCATGTCCCCTTAAAGTAAGCTTACTGGAAACAGTCCCAGATTAATGTTCTAGCAATGGCGCAGGAGTTTGGGCTGTGGCGCCAAAGTTTACTGCCTGTCGCCTGGCGACAGATTTGTCGTCTGGCAACAAGCTTTAATCTTTGACGACAGTTCTGTTGTTCCGGCGACAGTCCAGTTTCTGACTCGAGTCATCACGACGAGTCTAATTAAACAGTCTGCTAATTAGTTTAACCAATTTGTTAATGGCTTTATCCATGTCTAAGTCCTTAATTGAGTCTAGGCACTTAGTCCCATGGTCATACACAAGAGTCAAAGTATGTCACATACACTCACTAGCGTTAGCACACACTTTATATAGTCACCATGACCATGTCTTAGGTTCATGCATGAGTCGGTTTTTTCCGTCATTTGAGTTGGGGGTACATTCTATTCCTAATTTTTTCATATCTCTCCATCTACATCATCTTTCCATTCTCTACATGCTTTCCCCATATCACAATATTCATTCTTCCTACCTTCTTCCATCTATTGCATATTGAATAGAGTTGAGTCAAATAATTAACAATGAATATCCCTTAATTTCCCTGTCCACAGTACTTGGTCAAGGAGAGAAGGACGATTAATCAAGGACAACATTCTCGTTCAAGTCTCACTTTTTGATAAGCCATTCGGTCGAAAAAGGAAAGCTAAGAAGATAATGGCAAGTCAGGAAGAAGTCAACGAACTCAAGGGACAAGTGGCTAACATTGCTGAAATGTTGAAGAATCTGACTCTCCAAATCAATGACCCTGTGAGACAACAACAAATGGAGCTCATTCAGGAAAATTTGAGCAAATTGTCCAATGACTATAGATTGCAGGGCATTAGCTCACAAGGGGTCTCGGTGGACAAGGATCTTCTTCCGCAGAAGTTCAATGCCAACGACATCCCGAAATTCAAGGCAATGGATAACCCTTATTTTCATTTAAGAGCCTTTGAAACTGTAATGAATATTAAGGGAATAGATAAGAAAGCTTTTCATTCTGTGTTTTCTCTATCTTTAGAAACCGTTTGTCAGCAATGGTATTTTTCTCTTGATAAAGAGCAAAACCTCTACTTGGGATGCTATTGTAAATGCTTTCATTGATAGATATAAATGTAACATTCAAGTCGAAACCGATTATAGACAACTTGAGATGCTAAGACAACAAGAGAATGAAGGCTTTACTTCTTTCTTTAATAAGTGGAGGGAAACTTCCGCTAAGATGATTGAGGTGCCCTCCGGAAAAGAATCTGTGAGGATGTTTATCAAGAACCTCCAAGAGAAGTATTCAAAACATTTAAAATATCAACATAATTTGAATACTTTCAAGGCCGTCTATGATATCGGTATTGAAATTGAATATGACCTCGCAAAGCAAAAAACTACTAACGATAGTAACCACAGTGGCTGGAAAGGAAAGAAGAACGACAATCCTTCTTCTTCTGGAAACGCCCACTCTAGTAACAATGTTAGCACCTTTGACAATAATGGTGTCTTAGCTATGGATAATCAAGGATATAAAAAGAAACCCAGGAGAGAGTTCACACCCATTGGAATGACCTACGATGCTGCTTTCGATCGTCTCTACGATCGAGGATTAATCAAACCCATTGGCCCTACCGAGGATCCAACGCCAGAAAAGCGATCTTCAAGATGGGATCCCAATTCCTATTGCAAGTGCCATCAAGGAAATGGTCATACCACCGATGAATGCTACAAGTTTCAAAATCTCATTCAAGATCTCATAGAAGCAAACAAGATCCCATTGCCTCTAGCTAGCGAGAAGACTGGGTGATGTTGAAGAAAACGACACAAGACAAAAGGCGAACGTCAACGACAAGATTTCATGACTTTTTTTTTCTATTTCTTTTTCAGTTTTTCCCTTCCCCAATAAGTCTAGCATAGGCACCTTTCTTAGATTTATTTTGTAGGTTTTTTTTTTTCTTTTTCCCTATAATAAAATAAGCATTTATTTTCCTGCATATGATCATTTCATTACATTGCATTAAAAAAAAAATCCATGTCAAACTAAGCACAAGGTATATCAATGATTTGAAGCACCCCCTTGTAGCCACATCATATCACCTTTCACCTTTCAAATATACAATCTTTTTTATAAACCACTTTGAGCCTCACCTAACGATAGGCTTTTCTTTTTTCAACCTACATCTACTTAACCTTGGGATGGGATGGTGTGCAATTTATGCAATTTTCAAAGAATAAAAAGCTTGAGTGATTTTATAAAAATTTCAAAAAGAATAAAATAGTAATAAAAGTGTACAAAAGGGAAAGTGTTCCAATGTCTTTGACATGAACTTGTCTTTGATATGAACACGTCTCAGATTGCGTTTCTTATCGAGTGCTCGGTACCGTGCATGAGAAACATGAATGCCAAGTGAGTGATAGACCGCATGATCAGGATTGCCCACACTTATAAAAATTAAAAAAAAATGCAAAAGCAAAAAAAGAAAAAAGAGTTAAAACACTCGAGCATAAAAATACAAAGATTCAAAAGCAAGGTTGCACACCTTGGGGGCTTACCTAGGGTGTTGAGCCTTTATCCCCTACTTCTTCAAACCTTTAGTCTAACCACGTTACAACCCTTAAAAGACCTTTTTGAGGTATACACACTTGTGCGAGGTTCGGCTAGAGCTACGTTTGACCTGATTCCTAACGGATACGTAGACAACCTCACATTGGGGTGCGGCCGTAATAAAAATGCATTCACATTTACGTTCATAATTGATCATATCTAAGAATTTCCAATGCTCATCCTTTTCCACTTAGAGCTAGACTTGGGGGCTTGATCCTCACATCATTAGCTTACCTAGTTTAAGTGACACCATCATTTGACTCTTTTCAATATATTTTTCTACACACTTAGCCCTTGCGGCCTAACTTTAGTGTCACTTTCACACACTACACAGATACATGACCAAATAGTCTTTCCCTTAGGAACCATTTGTCATGAAATCTTAACACAATGTTGGAACATACTTTGTCATAACAAAATCACTCATCACTCATCATTGCATCACAAAGTATGAAGTACTTAGCCTCCACGCCTAAGTTACCTAAATACTTTCATTATCGAGTCAACCAGGATAGTCTAAGATGTTACAATCCTTGTACTGTGAGAGACAACGTTAACGGAATAAGCTCATTCAACATGCACCTTCAAAAACTTTGCTTCTTTCTTTTTTCGCGTCTTTCTTTTTCGGGAGAAAGTCGGTACCCTCCACAAATGATGGAAAATTTTGCTTTTTTTTTTTTTTTTTTTTTTTTCATTTTCGAGTCGCACGATCACATTACAATGCACATGCTTTTAAAACCAGTTCCAATAATTCCAAAACTCATGATTTAAAACCCACTCCAATATTCTCAAAACAATTCCAATAACTCAATAATTCAATAATAGTGATTATTAAAACCAATTCCTCTTTTTAAAACCAATTCCAATGAGCCAATATTTCAATAAGAATAATTAATATAACCAATTCTTCTTTAAAAATCCAATTCTTCACCCAAGCTAGTCTCCTTATATTGCAAGGTTATTCTTGAGGAAAGACTAGGTCATACAACGTCCATAGTCTTATCAACCAAATCCGAATAGTGGGATTACTATCAACATGCTTGTAAAGCTTTAATAATAATAATAATAATAATAATAATAATAATAATAATAATAATAATAATAATAATAATAATAATAATAATAATTCAATAATTCCTCCTTAAATAAAATCAACCTTTATAATAGGTTAAACCAAAACTCCTTTTTAATTCAGTTCAACATGCTTTCAAAAATCAACCTTTTAATAAATACTAGAGAACTAAATCTCATATTAATAACTTTCAAAATCAATAACTCTTCATATGAAAAAACCTTTTATTTAATTCAACAAACTTTTCAAATCAATTCCTTTATTTAAAAATGATAAGTAATTCAAACCATAATTCAAAACATGATATGAAAATCAATCCTTGAAAAATATATTATTAAAACAAATATTAAAGTCAATACCTCCAAACATGATTTATTTCATAAACCATAATTCAAATCAATTTAATTCAGTCACCAATAAAATCATATAAAACATGTTATTCAAACCAATCACTTTCAAAGGTATCTAGCCACCTAAACGTACCTTGATTTCGAATATCAATCAACACTTCGCACTTTCAAAGTTCAATCACAAATACACCTTGCAATTAACATAACCATACGGTTACCACAACATCTTTAGACATAAACCCAAATCTAATGTGCATGGATTATAAAACTATTTTAAAATAATAGTTTAATATAAAACTATAGCTTTGAAACAAGTATTTATATTTTAGAAAACTAACCATGAAGAAAATAAAGGAATAGGATTAAAGAGAATTAAATTTCATTGGAAACAATAGACGGCCATAACTCCTTCAATATAACTCCTAATTGGGTGATTCTTGAGCATTACCTAAAGGATTTTTCGAGAGGAACAATCTTCCGTAAAACATCAATACCCCAAAATCTGACCAGAAGTGCCCAAACACTGGCTTTAAAGATAAGCGGTTTGATTTATGTGAAAAGAGGAGAAGAAAAGTGTGAAAAGGTTTAGGGAAAAGAAGAATAAGAGAGAAGAAGAGAATTGAGTTTTGGTGTGAAGAATATGAGAGGTATGAGGGGGTTTTTATAGGATCATGAATGAAAGAATTATGGTAGGAGAATGTAGGAAGAATTATGGTAAGAAGAATTAAGGAATTACTTGGAGAAGAGAATAAAGAAATATGGAAAGTTTTGATATTAAGGTGATTAAGAAATATAAAATTAAGGAAAGTGTGTTGTCATAAAAACTAATATGGCAAAAGAGATTACTTGGAGAATAATAAAGGAAAATATAAGGTAAGAAAATAAGAGATTTTAAGGAGATAATTAAAAATACAATTTACTAAAATAAATCACCCAAAATTTGACCATGAGAGCTGAAAATATTGAGCTTCCATAGATCAAATTTTCGGATCCTATAAGTATATTTTAGGGAGTTATTTTGCTAGATTTAAAGAATTAAAAATAATTGTGTAAATAATATTTATTGTATAAAATAATTAATTAATAAAATACCAATTATTCACCAAATAAAGTAACCTAGAAAATAAGATTTTCCACACTAGGAAAATCCAAAAATCTTAGTCAATAATTAGGAATTTTCGGACATTATTAATTAAATAATAAAATATAGTTTTTGCACTAATTAAAATGTCCGAAATATATAAATAATCCGATTTTTAAAATAAAATAAAAGGATAATAAATCTTATCCAAAATCTAAAAATTCTAATTAGGTTTTCAAAATACTTTTGGCGCCTAAATTCAAATATAATTTTGGCTCCAAAATTAAAATAGTAATTTAAATTACTTAAATACCCTTTTTAAGAAATAATAATTAATTAATTAATTAATTAGAAAAATGCATATCAAAATACAGGGTATATATTACAGTTGTAATGCTTGATTGAGGTTGAGCTCTTAATGGAACAATAAACCATTTAGGTTGGTGCTATTTGAGACGCACTTGATTGATTCATCGCTTGAGGTTAAGTCCTTTGACTCTTAATGAATCCAAATGTTTGAGTGGACGCACTAAACTTTGGAATCATCATTGTGTATGATTATTGTGAGGTTGAGCATTAAGCTCTTAATGAATCCATGGTCTTGTGGGGGCTAATGGCTACAATGTAGCATTTGTTGAGTTCTTATGAACATGTTATAACCCCATTGGCTACTGCTTTTGAGAGTACTTGTGATTCACCTACGTAGTTGTGAAGACTAGCCATCATGTATAGAAAAACTTGGGAGGTTTTCCTTGAGCATCCACTACACTACTAAAATTCGGCGAAATTGCGAGCGCCTCTAACATTGAAAATAATTGCGACCGTCAACGGTCATAATGTGGTGGTTGCTGTTTACTTGGTCGCAAAAAAAAAAAAAAAAAAAAAAAAATTTACGACCGATTGACGGTCGCAATTTTTTTACGACCGTTTTTTTTTTATTTTCAACGACCGTATGGTAAACGGTCGCAAATATTATTAATTGCGACCGATTTAGTCAGCGGTCGCAAATTTGGAAATTAGCAATCGTCATAAGGTCATTAAAGCTTTAAAAAAACAAAAAAAGGAAAAAAACGCACCCTGTACTTTACACTTTCACAGCTAGCCCCACCACCTTTACCCACCACCACTACCCACCCTAAAATACCACCAACCACAACGAAAAATCCAGCCTGCCCCATAAATCTCACCCAGCCACCACGGATTCTCCTCCCTTCATCGCGAAAAACCCTAATCAGCCACCACTGAACAAAACTAACAAAAATTAATAAAAATCAAGCCACAAAATTACCCAACAATTACCCGAAAATAAAAACCAAACATTACCCAAAAATCAAACCTAAAAATTAATGAAAAAAAAATAAAACCCCAAAAATAACGAAAAATTAAATCAACCCAAATACCACAATGATTAAACCATAAACAAACCACAATTATCAAACCAAAAAATGAACCAAAACATCAAACCCGAAATAAAAATTAACAAAAATCAAACCAAAATACAAAAATCAAACATACGTAATTAACAAAAATCATACAAAAAATTGATCAACCAAAAAACCCAACAAAAAACGAAATAAAACCCTCATAAATCGAAAACAAACATAAATTAAACCCACATAAGTTAAATCGAATATAAGTAAAACCCACATTTAAAAAAATAAAGAATTTAACTCACCTAAATTTGACCAAAGTTCAAACAAAGAACGAAACAAAGCCATAGAAATCGAAAATAACCAACACACAAAATTTTCTGAAAAATCAACATACCTTTCTCATTATTTTTTCCTCTAATGGTTCATATGGTCGAATTAAACCACGAAAATTCCAAATCTGAAATTTTTATGGTCGAATTCGACCATAAACACCATAATTCGTTTGATGCTCGTTGAATAAGGAAAAATTCATTTATTGCTCAGTGAAGAATGCAAGCAAAGAAGATTATTAGGGTGAGGAGGACAGCCGAGCTAGCGCTGGTGAAAAAGAGAACGGGGGGAGGAGCAGAAGAGAATAAAGGGAAGAGAAAGAGAAGAGAGAGAAAAGAAAGAAGAGAGAGAGAAAATGAAGAGCAAGCGGAGTGCAACTTAGAAGAAATTAGGGTTAAGCCTTGCTGCCTTTTTTATACCCTTTTAAAAAAAATTAAAACATTTGCGACCGCTAATAGCAGTCGCAACATTGCGACCGAATCTTAAACGGTCGCAGTTTGTGTAATTTGCGACGGTTTTTAGCGGTAACAACTGGGTTATTTGTATTTATAATTATTTCATAAAGCTATTTTATTTTTAAAAAATGTTAAAATACATTTGTGACGGTTTAATAGCTTAATGTTGGTCGCAGAACGGTCGCAAATCCGCGACCGCATCGAAAACGGTCGCAAATCTGCGACCCCATCGAAAACGGTCGCAATTCTACGACCGCATAAAAACCGGTCGCAAATTTCATTTTTTGCATTGACGGTCGTAGAAAAACGGTCGCAATTTGACCAAATTGTAGTAGTGCTATACCTAAGGTGAATATGCTTTGCTATAAGAACATATCTCTTTGCGGAGTTTAAGAAATTTTTTGGAGTGAGGTATGTGATGTGTGGGTCTTGGATTAAATCTTAGAGTTTCAAGGTCCATCCACTCTTTGATCAAGGGTATAAGGGTTTCAAGGTTTGTCCAACCTTATACATGTAATTCATTGCCTCATCTTACTAAACACTAGATTTCAAGTTACTTATGTAATATCTAAGTGTTATATATTGATCTCCTCTTATGCCCAATATATTAATTATCCTCATCTTCTGTTGGCTTTTCGTCCCTTCCTTTAGTGGGGGTTGTTGGAATAAAAAAAAGGAAATTCAAAGAAGTCAGATACGGGCGCCCAATCAGGCGAGCACCGCCCGACCGGGCTCGAGAAGACGTCTGGATTTTAAATATGAGTGTTTAGTAACCATCATGCTAAAAGAACTTTTTAACCTTAGAATAGGAGTATTGTGAAATTACCTTATTAAACATTTAGATTTTTGGTTATTATTACATACATTAGAATAGCTAAATGAGTTGAATTTTGTTACATTCATGTTATTGTGTATTTTACAATTATTTAATTTTCCAGAAGACTATTCAATGACTACATCAAAAAATGTAGGCATTGTGACTAATTTTACTCTTAACCGTTTAAATATTAATAATTAATCTTATCCATTCAATACTTGACTTTTTAATTATAAATATTTTAAAACTACTTTATTTAAAAAAAATTAAAAAAAAACTGAAAAAAAAACCTACTTGTTACTACCATTGATGAACTTTTAAGTATTCAAATCTCTGTCGAATAACTATATGAGGAACAAGTAACATGAATAGGATTAAAGTATAACAAACAATCAATGGAAAAATGCCAACTAATTTTCAAAAAAGGAATATGATTTTATACATTGGATAGTTTAATTACGAAATTCATGGATAATTGGATAGGATCAAATTTACTCTTGCACTAATTGTGGATTTCTTTTTAAGTGGTTCTCTCTCCTCTTAACACCCTACTCTTCTATCAAATTCTACCCTAGGCCCGTAGAAGGCCATGTGCAAGGTGCCCCTTAGCACAGGGCCCCCAATTTTTTTTCCAATTATTATTTAAAAAAAAAAAAAAACTAAAATCTTGTTTTTAACGCCAAAAGACAGCAAAGAGGAAGAAGAAGCAACACTACAACATTCACGCATAAACGCATTCAACTTTCCCAATTCCCATTCAATCAATTCAACCTTCCATATTAATTTCTCCATGTTTCCAATTTCCTCCATAATTACATCAATCAACACTATGGAAAATTGTATTGCATATTTTCCCATTCAAGGAATTTCAACGGAAAAAAAATAAACTCAGTCAAGAAATCAATTTCAATATTCCGAATTTCTTGTAATCAAACGGTAATTATTTTCCCCTATATATGGGTTATCTTCCATTCAATCATCTTCATCTATCTATTTCCAATTGATACAATTATACTTTATACAAAATCAAAAACGAATTGAAGGGTTGAAGCAATTTTTTTTTTGCTTTTGAGGGGAATGAATTGAAGCAATCGAAGCCATCGATTTTAGATAAATTTTTTATTTTTGTTTTTAATTATTTCTGGGTTTGATAATTTCAATTGAAGCAATTTTTATTTCATTTTTTTTTGATTTTTCGGCCCTGCTGTGAATGCTTCGATTATAATGATAAATTTTTGATTTTTGATTTTAATTAATTCTGGGTTTGATAATTTCAATTGATATTGAATTGAAGCAATTTTTATTTCATTTTTTTTTGATTTTTTGGCCCTGCATGCTGTGAATGCTTCGATTATAATGATAAATTTTTGATTTTTGATTTTAATTAATTCTGGGTTTGATAATTTCAATTGATATTGAATTGAAGCAATTTTTATTTCATTTTTTTTTATTTTTCTGCCCTGCCTGCTGTGAATGCTTCGATTATAATGATAAATTTATTATTTTAATTAATTCTGGGTTTGATAATTTCAATTGATATTGAATTGAAGCAATTTTTATTTCATTTTTTTTATTTTTTGGCCCTGCCTGCTGTGAATGCTTCGATTATAATGATAAATTTTTGATTTTAATTAATTCTGGGTTTGCTAATTTCAATTGATATTGAATTGAAGCGATTTTTATTTCATTTTTTTTTTAATTTTTCGGCCCTGCTCGTGTTGCAACAGTTAATTGAAGCAATCTTCTTTCTGTGATAATTCGTGAACTCATGAAGCAATCTTCATTGTTATTTTTGATTTATTTTTTTTTAATGTCAATTGAAGCAATTTTTAATTTTTGATTTTGTTTATACTCTTCTGTATCTAACAATCTAAGCAATTTTATTTTTTGATTTTTGAAGGTCCAAATTGGTCGTATTCTTTTGAACAGAGAATCAAAGTTATCGAGTAATTCGCCAATTCGTCCAATTGAATGAAATAAAGCTTCTGCTTTCCAGGTTTTTTCAATCCATATATATGATACTGTAATTTTTTTTTTTTTTTTTTTTTTTTGCGATTTTGAGATTATGCCTCCTAGAAAGTATGAATCTGGGTCTCAAAAGCGTAACAAAAAGAGAAAATTAGAAGTGTTAATTAATTCTCAAAAAGGTTCTCTTGATAAATTCGTTATAATAGAACCTCAAGTTCCTCTTGTTGAGCCCGTTGATGATGTCCCTATTGAGAATAATAATGTTGATGTTGATGATATTAATAATGTTAATGTTGATGATATTAATAATGTTAATGTTGATCTTGTTAGTGATATGCCTATTGCGGAGAATGTTGATGATGTGGATAATATTTTTGATGATGTGCCTAGTGTTAATTGCAACTGCAGAAAGGAGTTTTTCAAAGTTAAAGCTATTGAAGTCATATCTTCGTTCTACAATGCTACAAGAAAGACTTAATGGATTGGCGATGATAGCAATTGAGAACGATATTCTAGAGAAAGTGGAATATGAAGACTTGATTGATGATTTTGCCTCAAAGAGCGTTAGAAGAATATCACTTTTCAAATAAATAGAAGATAATATAGCTTAAGTTGATATAAGCCTTGAGTTGTATTTAGTTACTATTATCAACATGAATAAAATATCCGAATTTAATTTTGCGTAATTGAATATGTCATTGTTATATGAAAGCATTTTTATTTTGCAATGTATATATAGGAAAATTGTGCATTACCAAAATTATAGATTAAAAAAAATGTATAATTTTAACATTATTAAGGGCCCCTTTTTCGATTTGGAACAGGGCCCCCAAAATCAATGCTACGGCCCTGTTCTACCCATAAATATCATAAATTAGACAGCAAGTTTCGACGATAATTGCAACATCGTCGGAATCTTTGGCATAGGAAAGCTATTCAATTGCAATATCTTCCTTTTGGTTGACAATGGTGCGTAGTCTTTCAAGTGGATTGTGGTTATTCATACTTTGCAGATTATCATCAATGGAAGATTAGAAGCTGCCGTAGTATTTTAGGTTTTAGAGGAATAAGGAAAAATAGAAAAAAAAATTTGGGTAATTTTTTTCATCAACTTAAATCAATAGCCCTTATTTACATAATGTTAATCAACGGTGTAGATATTGCAAAACTGTCTTTAATGTTCATTCTTTTTACATATATGAAATCCAAGATATCTGACAATAAGCAAATGAAAATTAGAAGATCTAGAAGATTTGATTTTTTTTTTATTTTTTTTTTATTTTTTGGGTACTACTACGGGGAGTTCCCACTGCCTTTGGCGAGTGGACTAGTTTTCCGCGGGAGGTTGCATGGGTACCTCGATGGGCAGCATCCCTTCTAGCTGGGATTTTTTCCATACCCAAGGCTTGAACCCGAGACCTTGGTTAAGGAGCAAGAGGACCTTAACCACTCATGCTTATCCCAGTTGGTAATTTGGTCTTATTGTAAGAATATGTAATACAAGTAATGAGAAAAAGTGTGTCAACGAACCTTCCTCCATGGAAATGAATCTAGCGGCAAATTAGTGAGCTGTAGATTGCGGATCAAGTGATGACATAGAAAAATAGAAAAGCCATGTGAAGATGTCTGCAATTGATATATATATATATATATATATATATATATATATATATATATATATATATATATATATATATATATATATATATATATATGAAAATTTGTCAAAAACAACTTTTTAAAGTGTCTATTTTATGAAAATTTGTCAAAAACAACCTTTTAAAGTGTCTATTTTATTAAAAACAAGCTTTTAAATTTTTTTTTGCAACTTCAGACCACATTATAAATTTTTTTTACCAAAGACAACCTAATGCTAGTTTTCGGCGTTGACTCTATTTTTCCGATGTTGACCACGAGTGTGTGAGGCACGTGACTTCATATATTGCTAATTATACCCCTTTCCCCTCCAATTAACTCCTATTAAAACCCTTCAAAGTGACAAATTACTTTGAGAGAGGAGGGGATTTAGTACGAGTGAATTGGAGGGAAAGGGGTGTAATTAGCAATATATGAGGTCACATGTCTCATACACTCGTTGTCAACATCGGAAAAATAGAGTCAACGTCGAAAACTAGCATTAGGTTGTCTTTGATAAAAAAAAAAATTATAATGTGGTCTGAATTTGTAAAAAAATATTTAAAAGGTTGTTTTAAATAAAGTGAACACTTTAAAAGGTTGTTTCTAACAGATTTTCCATATATATATATATATATATATATATATATATATATATATACTGGCGGACCTACATCCAAAAAAAAAAAAAATCAGCAGTGTTCAAAATTGCTACAGCATTTATTTTGTATATATATAATTCTTTGTATGATATTCCAAAATGGTATGCGTTGGTTCGGTGGTGCGGAAGTATGGACAGAAAGTTGTATGCATGAATGGTCAAGGTTCGAGACCTATAGGCAGTTTATTTTTTTAATTTTTAAAATTTTTGTTTAATCCTTTTTAAATGAAAACTTCCCATATTCATATAAGTTACTATGTAGAAATTGCTATTTAATCTACAATACTCTCTCCATTCATGTTAATTCTCCCCATTTTCATACATATCTTTTTTTTTAAAGCTCATATTTAATCATTAAATTATTTACTATTAAATGTTGTTCAGTTGATTGTTGTATAAAGCGACAATCTAAATAGTACTATATCCGCTTTTAAATACTTGTTTATTTCTTGATGCGCGGAGATTTAGGAGAAATTGGAGAAAGTCATAAAGTAATAAAATATAGAGGTAGTGGAGTTAGTAAAAGATATATTAGAGAAGAGAGAATCCAAAGTTAATAAAAAAAAAAAAACTTTTTATTACATCCCATTAGTTAAGAGAAGTGAATTAAATATTGTAAAAGTTTTCGAGATAAGGAAATGGAGCAAGATAGCAAGTACTTAAAAACGGCCGGAAATGAAAAGTGGAGCAAGCATTTAAAAACGGAGGAAGTATATTGTATTATATAACGACTACTTTATGAGTTCTACTTATTTACGGTTTTTTAATACGTTATCTAATGCGCAGTGCTACCCTTAGTTAGAAATCCTGGATCCGCCACTGATTGGACTTGGTTAACTAATAGGCCGACTTGTAAAATGTCTTCATGGGTGCCCTTCAGACTAAAAATTCGAAATTTCGTTGCGAAACTTATTGCATTGGCCATTGGGAACTTCTGATGCAAATTAAAATCAGCTAATTAAGGGTTTGTTTGGCAATACTGTGGTTTTTAGTTTTTTGGTTTTTTATTTTTTAAAACTATATGATATATATCACATAATGAATCAAAAATTATTTAAACTTATTAAAAATCACATTAATTTTGAAAATTGACAACTGAAAAGTAAAAACACCTTTTTCTTGTTTCTTGTTTCCTGTTTTTGGTTTTTAGTTTTCAAAAAATAGGAAACTAAAAATAAAAAATGATGTCAAACAAGCCCTAAACATGCTAATCTACTTTATTTTAAAAAAATTATGATCAGTTGCCAATTGTTTTCAGGTGCAATTGTTCAAGTGGGGAATCCAATTTTCAGGTCACATAAGGAAGTAATATATTCAAAAGAGTAAAATAAAAAATAATAATAATAAAAAAAAAAAAATCTATGATATAACATAGCAATAGTCACAAATGAAATGGCTTCCCTAATTGTTAGAAAATTGTTCTAAGGGGCAACTTGCTCTCAAGTTAGAAAATTATTCTCTTGTTAGGTCTTGTTCTATTGGATTGAATAGAGTAATACTATAATAATAGTAAATAGAGTAATCAGATGAATGAAACTTAATTAAAATTAATTTGGGTTGAATTGAACTGACTATGAAAAATAAGCCTAAAAGAACAGAGTATTTGTACATATAAATATAATACTACTAAAGCTTATACGTTGGGGGTACTTTGGAAGTCATACAAGTATTTCTCAAAGAGAGCCATATGAATCTCGTAAAGATTAATGCTCAATGTAAAACTACCATCTCCATGCGTGGTTGGAATCAAGAACGCTAACCCCTCATATGGAACACCACCATTTCCGAAAAACGTTGGACAACCCCAACCAAAATCTGCTTCATGGGAAGGTATCCTACCCCAAGAATTTATCAAAAGGTTTGGACTAGTAACACTGTCTGCCCCACGAAGAACAGCCAATGGATCCGATTGCAATTCTAAGTAATCAACGGCTGATTTCAAGTATTCTACATCTTGCATTCTTTCTAGTGTCTCATGTATCATACTTGCAGTGTACCATAGCGGCTTGCTCATAATGTCTCCTACTTTGGCAATAGAAGCCGCGAAGAAGACCAAGTTGCCGTAATACCCTTTTAGTAGGGTTGGATCCTTCAATCTTGATCTTGCATCAATTGGTATGTAGAGTTTTACATATTGCTCGTTTGCTAATCCGCGCGCCATACATGCACTTCGCCACACATGCCCTGCTACCACCTCGAATGTACTTAGTGTGTAACCTTGGTCTACTACTTTGTGTGATGCTGCTTTTAGTTTCAATGAATTTATTTGAGGTTTAGAAAGACTGAAGAGACCCTCTATAGTCATTGCCGCATCACCTGATACATGTAGTAATGTTAGTTATTTTTCATCAAAATTATGAGCACGTGTAGTATTCTATGTACATTTTTTATAGTGTAGAAATAGGTACAACAGATAAATAACGTAAATAAGATTTGATTTCAACTTCAAATTTAACTATACTATATAGGAGGTGAGCCATATTTCAAATGGTTTTTGCTACTCCTATTCAGGAGGAGAGTTTTATTATTATAACAAATATGTTGAAAATCTTGTTATTTATTCTCAATCTTGTACCTCTATTATTAATATTACTCGTATTATTATAGTTAATCTTCACTCCCCATCTCACACTCTAACCAAGAATGGCCAGAAACTTCAAACTTTCTTTCTCACATACTTCTTATTAAACACTTAAATGTTTATTACAAAGTTACTTGTAAGCGAAGTATAAAGCATTGGAGAAGCTTAAGTCTCATATGGAGTACTCCCTCTATTATTATTTAAGTGCCCTACTTTGACTTTTGCATTATTCACATGCATTGCTTTGACCAATGTTTGTTTATTATATATAAGATAAAACATAATCAATAAATTCTTGTTAGAGTCGTCTAAAAGCATAGTTTTCTACTATCAACTTTTTATGAATTATACTTAATCATAGTTCAGAATACCGTTAATTAAAATGTACATTGACAAATATGCTGGTCAAAGTGGACCACTAGCTAGTTCTTTCACATCAATTAATTAGGAATACATAACTTAGTAACTAGCAATATTACTACCTTTGGTATAGCTTTAAAATACTCTGTATGTAATACATATGAGCACACGCATATTGAATAAGCAAATGTGAGATGGTGTTATTTTACAAGAAGATACGTAGATAACTATTATCGTCTACTTACCTGATGAAAAGTCGTCTGGTGGTAATGGTGGTAAACGTGGCTCAAACTCCAAGTGCCTAAACTTGACTTGTGGCGGGTTGCGAGGAGCAAGGTGGTGGATCAACGACCTCTCATGAACAGGAAAGACGACGAGGTCAAGACCACGGGAAAGCCTTGCCCAAGAGCTAATGAAGTACGCATAAGCAATTCCATCACCAATATGATGATGCATGGCTACACCCATGCATACACTACCGCATTTGAAGCGGGTAAATTGCACCATTATCAAGGGGATTGAAGAGAGCCCTTTGGTGTAATCCCATGTAGGATTCACCATTTTACGAAACTTACCATTAGGCTTAAAGACTCCTTCTTTATCTCTAACTCCATCTAAGAAATCATTAAGGGCATAGGGTGTTTCGACCTCTACGAATAGCACCCCTTCCGCGTTGCAATCTACTTCAACTTCATCATTACCCTCATTCTTCCTTAATCTACCCGCTAATGGATAGAATGACACTAAGGCTCTACTTAGAGCCTCTTTCAACACAACCATGTTGAAAAAATTTGAGGAATTATTGTTTAGGTTATCTTGTGGGCGGTAAATGTATATAAAAGAGCTATGTGAAAATGGTATACGTACCAGCATATCTAGGCGTGTGAGCCTAACAATTTGATTTGGGGTCTCCCCTGCCGGGCAAACCATGCTGCATTCTTGCACATTCAAGCTCATATTTTATCTCCTCTCTTCATTTTTTGTGGCTTAGGAACAACTTTAAGGAGTAATTATGATTCAGATCTAGTTTAGAAAATAACAATATTATAGTATTATCTATATTTCGTGCAACTTTGAGTAACATCAAAACTTGGGCTGCTCTTTTTAAAGTCATTTTAGCATATATAGTTTGATCTATCTAATTATAAAAATGTTTGATGCATCTTTAAGTAATAAAGTACATATGTGTATAGCCTCTTATATTGGACTCACTAAACTAATAGAACTCAAGGAACATCATCCCGTATGAATGCCTTTGAAAATCTTATCAAAAGAAGGAATATGATTTTCTGTTACGCTTGCCTTAATTATAGTCCAGTTTTCTTTCTTTTTTATTTTTATTTTTATTTATTTATTTTTTTTTTTTTATTTATTAGCATTATTTTTTTTAAGTGTTACATTAAATATTTACATAGATTAGTTAACCATAGTTTCACTAAAGGGTTACAATTTCGAATACCCTTTAACTCATCATCCTTGACTAGACCACCGAATGCCACCACCAACACTGCATACTACGGGTTCTACCACCTCAGCCACTAGCACAAAGCACCTAAACTTAGAACAATCCATTATCCATATTGTAACTTTATTATGTACTCCATTCTTTGAAATTCTTTTCTGTACTCCATTCCTTGAAATTCTTTTCATTTGTCTTTTGTACGTACAGTCTTAAATGGACACATATGATTATTAATATATTTAATTTTATATACTAGTAAATACAACCAAAAAAAATTAAAAATTAATATTATATACATAAATATCAATCTAACGAGAACAGATCATATAAGATGGCGAGTATCAACATTTTGTAACTTTGACTACATAAATAGTGAATATGAAGAATTTTATGGAATGAATGGAGTATATAATATCAATGGTAACTCAGATTTAGAAAATTAGCCTGGTTTACCATATACAATGCATGTAGAATGTGAATAATTGATCATGACATTTTCGAGAATATTTCAAATACTAGAAAATACAAGTATATACTACTTGTAGAAAATATACTGTGTATAACAAGAATACATGTAAGATGTAACAATACACATATTTTAAATCTAAAGTCCACACATTTAACCAGTAAATCAGTTAATAGAATCGACTGATTAATTTGATAAACAAGGATATGTAAACTCTTAAAAAATATTCCAATTTCATTGGAATTTAAGAGCTAAAAGTTTAAAGATACAAAAACTTAATACACTGAGTAAGATGAACATTATGAATGCTTAAAAGAAAGACTTCAATTCATATACCAAACTTAACCTCAAGAGTCAAGAGTCGTCAAAACTTGAACCAACCTAACTCAACTAATCCAAAGTGATTCAGTACCAATAATCGATACACATGAACATAGTAATTAAGATGAATCAAATTCGAGATGACCAAAAT
This sequence comes from Chenopodium album, assembly GCF_948465745.1. Lineage (NCBI taxonomy): Eukaryota > Viridiplantae > Streptophyta > Magnoliopsida > Caryophyllales > Amaranthaceae > Chenopodium > Chenopodium album. Next base: position 8,555,585 of record NC_137847.1, read on the forward strand.
TGATTACACCAAATTCGATCCACCTCCATACACCCAATTTAACAACATCCTAACATTGCCTCGACATTAAAAATAATTAACACAATCGTAACCCGGCCATGCTCCCCATATATGATGTTCATATGTATTTTTGGAATAATTTTGAGCTCATTCAAACATTTCTCAAAGAGTGGCTTGTGAACTTTAAAAAGATTAATGCTCAATGAAAAGCTTCCATCCATATTTGGGTCTGGACCCAAGAAGCCTAGACCCTCATATTTGATCCCACCATTTCCCAAAAATTTGGGCTGACCCCAACCAAAATCTGCTTTAGAAAAAGGAATATGAACCTCAGAGTTTATTAAAAGATTTGGACTTGTAACACTCTCGGGTCCACGAAGGACCACCATAGGTTCTGGCTGCGATTCCAAGTAATCAACAGCTGATTTCAAGTATTCAATGTCTTTTGCTTTTTCTAAAGCCTCGTAAATCTTACTCGCAACTACAGCTGTTCAATGGACAGAGGGTCCATCAAAAGCCCTGACCCAGCCCAATTATAAACGGGCCAGGCCCGTCCAATAATTAAACAGGCCGGGTCCTTATAGGGTCAGCTAACCATGGATCCTTACAGGGCTGGGCTGGGCTCTTATAGGGTTTATAATTTTTTGGCTGGACTCTTATAGGGTCTATTTTTTTTTTACTCTTATAGGGTCTATAATTACTAGTATTAAAATCAAAAACAAATTTCCAAAGAAATTTCCTCCTTTCTAACGTCAGTTTCAAAAAAATAAAAAAAATTCCCTTTCAAAATCCCCTATTTCCCCCAAATGATGAACCCTAAAAAAATTCCCAAATTCTAAATCTTCAATTTATCACCTTCTTGCTTGCCGCTCTCAATCTTTGATTCCGTCATATCATTTCAATTACCAAGGTATGTTGTTCGATTTCGCTCAATTCTTCTCGATCATATTCAAGTAGTACATTTTAATTTCTTTTTTCAATTATTTTGATTTGTTTCATCTGGAATTTGTATGTTTTTGTGATTTTCATTATTAATGAGAAGATTAATGTAGTTTCCTATGCAACTTTCTCATTGAAATTGACTAATTTGATATATGATTGAGTCAAACTTTACCGTCATATGCAGTTCTACTAAGGATTGAATTATATTCCATTGATTTGTTTTCTTTCCTCGATTATGTCATCAGTTATTTAATTATAGTTCTAGTTCACTATAAAGGGAATATTTTTTGCTACTTTTCTGATCTGGGTTCTCTGTTTCTGTAATTTTGCTGCTGTTTTGGGAAATTTGTTAGGGATGGAAATTTGTCAGGAATTACTGTTAGTTGTGGTAATTGATTAATGTTATACAATTTTAGTTTTCATGTTAATAATAATGGCAGTGGGTTAATAATTATTAATTACCTACTTTTGCAGTTTTTTTTAACCATGGAAAGTGAAGCAACCACAACGTCAATGCCGGTAGATGATGAGGTTGATGAATCTAATGCCGCCCGTAAGCGTAAAAGGAGTAGGAAATCTAAAGTTTGGCGAGAAATGACGGAAGGAACGAATGCACAAGGTGAGCGAATCGCTATTTGTAAGCATTGTAAAGTGGAGTTAATTGCCCACAATAATAGTGGCATATCTCATTTAATACGTCATTTGCTTGATGTGTGTAAAAAACGAACTAAGGGACTTCCACTCGGGGAGGCGGTTGAGGATGAGGAAGAATTTGTTTTTGATATGAGTGAATTAAGAAAAGAGATTTTCTTATATGTTGTTGAAGGTTCTCATTCTTTTTCGACCGTAGAAGAAAAAGGTTTTAGGCGGATGATGTTAAAGGCTAATTCTAAATTTAAACCATTTAGTCGAGCAACTTTAACTAGAGACCTTTTTTCTTTGTATGCCTCTTATAGAGAGAAAATAAAATTTTTTTTGAAGAATGCACCCGGACGAATATGTTTGACAACTGATAATTGGAAATCATCACATACTTGGCAACATTACATTTGCATAACCGCCCATTTTGTTGATCATGATTGGAAACTTCATAAAAGGATTATTAAGTTCACATCATTGTCACCCCCCTTTGATGGACAAAGCATCTCCGAAGAGATTATTTATTATTGTAACAAATTAGTGTTACGAACATTACTCAGTTCTCTACTTTTAACTTGTTGGCTAAGGCCCTTTATAAGGCCCCTTAAAGGCCCTTTATAATTCTCTTAATTATATTGTGTTTACTTTCTGGTGGTTGTACCTTGTTTATACATTTTTAAATGGGCCGGGCCGGGCCGGGCTTTATGGCCCATGGACTAGTTCAGCCCATTTTGGATTAGTCTTAGCCCTGCCCGACCCGGCCCATTTCATATAAAGCCCTGACCGGCCCGGCCCGGCCCGTTGAACATGTCTACTCGCAACATACCTAGGCCCGTCCCTAAGGCTGGCCAACAGGTGTCGTTGCTTGGGGCCCAAATGAGGGAGGCCCATGTTTCCAATAAAGTCAAATTTAAAAAAAAAAAAAAAATCCTAATTAATGATACTGACATACTGTACGTCTGTACCCATGCCTCTTTCTATGTTCATATCCCAAAATCTTCTCAACCTCCAAGTTCTTTATTCTTTCCTAATTAATTTCCTTAAAATTTCTTTATTGCCAAAGGTTTATCAATTACTATACGATTATTCAACTTCTCTTCCTAAATAATCTCTTCTCAAACAAAATCAATTGATATCTTCTTCCCGTTAATTTATTTTTACAATTTTCAACCTCATTAATCTCCTAAAACAGCTCTAATTCAATATTCAAACGGACTTCTTCTTTGATTTTCAATGGAATTCCCCTCACATTATTCACCTATAAATAATCCTCCATCCAATTCTTCTACATCTCAATTCAATTTTCTGATTTATTTTCTCACTCCTTGCTTTGATTTAAAATCTTGTAATGGGTATTACGGTGGACGAAAATCGGAAAGTTGGAGACCAATTTTGCTATGCTCGAAAAATCTAAGTCCTTTAGGCAATGTCAATTTTTTGTTTTTAATTTTTGAATTTAAGATTTTTTCAATTTTTGTATGTAAAGTAATTTATAATTGCTTCTTTTTTTTTTTTTTTTTTTTTTTTTTTTTTTGTGTCTTGGGTAAAATGTAAATCAATATTATTTCTGATTTTATACGTTCTTTTGTGTGAATTATCATATTGTAGTTCATTGCGTGCAGATTTGGCATCGAAATCTTGGACTTCAATTGTTCAAATTTTGCACCTAGAAATGCCAGTAGACAATGTTTTGTATGATAATTTGGATAATTAATTTTAAGTTTACTGTTTTTTTTTTGTACTGTAAGTTGTAAATATTGTTTGTTTTATTTGATCATTTTAGAGAAAAAAAAAATTATTTTTCATTTTTTTTATTTTACTTGATAATAACTAATAAGGGCCCCAAATTGTTATTCCTCCCATAGGCCATCAAAAAGCTAGGAACGGGCTTGAACATACCATAACGGCTTGTATATGATATCTCCTGCTTTTGCAACACAAGCCGTAAAAAAAACTAAATTCCCAAAATACCATTTTGGCATGGTTGGATCATCCTTTAATCTCGATCTTGCATCAATTGGTATGTAGAGCTTCACCGGTAGATCACTTGCTAATCCGCGCACATTACATGAACTTCGCCACACATGCGCAGCTAGCTACCACCTCGAACGTACTTAGCATGTAGCCATTTGCTTTAGCTACCGGCATTGGCGCTTCGAGTTTTAAGGCTTCGATTAGAGGTTTTGTGAGACTGAAGTGACCCTCGATAGTAGTTACCATATCACCTGGTTCAGAGTAATGAGTTAATTTTACGGGTATGTCACGTATCACCTGGTTCAAAGTAAGAGTTAATTTTACGAGTTACGTCACAGCAATATACTCCTTCTGTCCTTAATTGTTTGCTCCACTTTCCTTTTTAAGGTGTTCTTAAAAGACTGTCCCATACTACTTTTGACATGTTTTCCCACTTACAATCTCTTTATCTCTCTCCTCATTGATATTTGTATCAACCCATGTGCAACATTTTTTGTCCAAACCCTTAATAAAATGGATTTATGATTTAGGGCAAACAATTGGGAACAGAGGGAGTATTAATATTTAACTACGTGTTCGTAGTTAATATAAATACTACCTTTGTTTCAATAAAACAGTTGCATAACACATTGATACTAGTAAAATATATATATATATATATATATATATATATATATATATATATATATATATATATATATATATATATATATATATATATATATATATATATATAATTTATTAAAACATTGTTTCACAGTGATTCTAAGATTTCTTGAAAAATTAAACAAAACCCTTGCTCCATTTATGGTGACAAAAAACAATACTATACTCCTTTTGTTATTTTAATTGTTACACTTTGACTGTGACATAATTAATTAGGTAGTTTAATTGATGACTTTACTGATATAATACTACTACCTCTATTTGTTCAAAGTTTTATGATTTGACCAAACACGTATGGCGACACATAACTTTAATCATGAATGTATCTAATAATCTATTAATAAGACTATAGAAATTTGATATATATTATGAAAGTATACATTGTGAGCTTGTGACATGCTCCATTTTTTATTCTTAATGGGGTGGCTAACGCATGTGATGCGCGCAAATAGCTAGTCTTGTCTGGGATTCTATTTCAATTTGGGTTTATATCACAACCTTAAAGGGTATAATTATTGTTCAAACACTCTTTATAAGAGTTATCTTAAACTTTTTAAAAGATAGGGAAAAAAAGGCAAAAAAAAAAAAAAAAAAAAAAGTAAAGAGCTATGCTGATAAAAACAAAAGGGAAAAAAAATACCACACATGTGATTTGCATTCTTAAATAAGAATATTTATGTAAATAGCACTTTAAGGGATATAGTTGACATAACACTATTTATAAGTGTTTGGTTAAACTTTGGAAAATTTGCAAATTACAACTATTTAAAGTTCGTATTTTGCAAATTGCAGCCATTTAAAAAAAAATTGCAAATTACAGCCCAAAAGTTCGTATAAATTATAAATTGCAACCCGATTCAACTTTTTTTATCGGTTTACATGTCGAAAAATTTTCGATTAAGGTTTTAGGGGTCATTTTAGGTCGTAGAGGACCGAATTGAGCTCGAAATTAGCAAAAAATAACGCAAGTGCCTCGTTTTGCGTAACAAAAATGTATTGATTTGTGAAAAACTGTAAAAAAGAGACATTTGTGTTTTTTTTTGCTAATTCCGAGCTCAGTTCGGTCCCCTAAGAACTAAAATGTCCCCTAAAATCTTAACCGAAGATTTTTCGACATGTAAACCGATGAAAAAGTTGAATCGGGCTACAATTTACAATTTATACGAACTTTTGGGCTGCAGTTTGCAAAATACGAACTTCAAATGGCTGCAATTTGCAATTTTCCTTAAACTTTTAATAAAGTGAGATAAGAACAAAAAATGCAACAATTTAACTTTTGCACTATTCATCTCTAATATGGATAATAGTGAAAAAATCCAATTAAGTGATGCATTTAATAAAAATAACAAGAGTGAATAACACATGCTATAATTGCAAATATTAATAGCCAAATTTATGTCATCTTGTCAATGTCAATTTCAGTGTCATGTGAGACCATTAGATTCATTTTCAAATACGAAGTATAATTAAAGCGCAACCATTTAATTTATAGCTAATATATACAAGTACAATTTAATTTAACACATTATTAATAATAAAAATATTTATGGTTAACAAACCTGTCAAACCGTTTGGTAGCAAGGGTGGTAAACTTGGCTCATACTCCACGTGTCGGAACTTGACCTGTGGCGGGTTACGCGGTGCAAGCTGACGGACAGCCGACCTATCGAAAACGGGTGCTACCGGGATGTCACGTCCCTGTATAAACCTAAGACAATAGTTGATAATATAGTTATAAAGGTATGTGCAATACCATCAGCAACATGGTGATGTGAAGCAACACCCATGGCTACACCCCCGCATTCGAAGCGAGTGAATTGCACCATAAACAAAGGAAATGAGGACAACCCCTTGGAGTAATCACACGTAGGAATCACCATCTTTCGTAGCTCATTATAGTTACGTTAGGCTTACCGTCCTCAAGGTCATTAAGCTCATGGGTTGTTTCGGCGTTAATGAACAAGGCCCCCTTCGCATTGCAATCGATTACAATCTCAGCAACACCATCCATCTTTAACCTACCCGTCAACGAGTAGAATGGGACTAGAATTTTACTTAGACCCCATTTTAAGAAATCCGTATCAAGAAATGAGGCGAAATTGTTTTTAATGATTTGTGCAGGATAAACGTACAAAACAGAAGTGTGTGAATAAGGCATACGTACCACCATATCTAGGCACGAGAGCCTAATACTTTGACTAGGCATCTCTGTTAGTGGAGACGAATACTACAGGGGGAAATCGTAAATGAGTTTCTAGTAACTACTTTTTTCGAAATTAAAACAGAATGTAAAGGAACTTAGCACTGCAAACGAAACCTTTCAGGGCCCAAATGGAAGTAAAACCTCGATTCTCCAAGGGATTTAAAACACCAAACCAATTCACTATAATAGGACAAACTCTCTTAGTTACAACCTATTATAATCACAAGTTCCTGACTGAACTTGCTACACAGTAGAACCCTATTCTACCTAATTGTAGACACCTGATTGTGTCTCCCCAAAAACCAAACCTAGTGATGTGTACTTTTCACGTCATTAAATTAAATATCAAACGAGGTGAAATGTTGAAGAGTCTCGTGAATTCTTCTATTTTCCAAAATGTTTTAATAAAAATAATTCATTTCATGTATTGAAAATCATTCATCTCGTATCTTATTTATGAAAAATGTCCAATCTAATTTAGTTTGGTCCATAATATGGGTCTAACAATTGTGTAGTTGGATAGGGTTTGAAAAGAGCTTTCCAACGATATATTATAAGCCCAATTCCGAGTTATAACGAGGAAGTTACGGCCAAAATACTAAATTGGGCCTAAATGAGTTTTATATGCGGCTCAATGATCATGTGGAGGGTCCGTTAATTGTGATTGTATTCCTAAATTCCTTATCTTAATCTTCTAGAATTATCTAAAAGGTTATTTTGAGTTCTAAAGGGATTAGGACTGATAATTATAATCATTGTTGATTTTTAGAAGATAAAAAATTATATTTGGAATAAAACAAGCAAGTGTTTTAAAAGGATTAAATCCGGTTTAATAAAAGATAAGTACGGATTCTAAGTAACCCAATTCAATTGGAAGAAGGACTTTGTACGGAATTTTATCGTACAACTTCTATCGCACCGTGATAGGCCTGTCGCGATAGCGCGCCGCGGTGGAGCTGGTTTTACTCCGAGTCAAATTCGAACTCTTTTCTATCGTTTTTGGTCGTTTTTCTCTATTAATAAAGACGATTTTCTTCGTTTTTATTCAACAACAATCACCCAGAATCATCATCTCTCTTCTCTCTCTAAGTTAAAGCTCATTCTTTATTTCTCTCTTGATTTCTAAGCCTAGCCTTTTCAAAATACACCATACATCCATCACTTGACTTAGACACACATAACAAAGCTCGAAATTGCCTTAGACCTCGACGTGAAAGGTTGATTGTTTTGAGGGTTTGGTCCCAAATCTAATTTCAATTATTATTATTCTTATTGTTTGGTTTAATATTTTTATTGAAGTCACTAAGGTGTGTTTTGTTTTAATAGAAAGAGGTACGAGGCATCAAATTAAGTAATTTGATTACTTAATTATTCTTTTGATATAGAAATCATGTTTAGAATATTTTATTAATTCCTAGTATCATGTCAGGATGTTTTTTATAGTTTCCTAGTATCATATTAGGATTTTTTATTGATTTCTAGTATCATGTTTAGGATAAAGCTTTGATTTTTATTATTTAGTGATATGCTAGGATTTATTATTAATCTTGTTGGTATCATGCCTAGTATCTTGCTAATATTATTATGCTTTAATGAGATTATTTTGATGATGATGATTTGTTGTTTCAACATTGTTATGCAGCTTTATATAATATTGTTATTGCTTGATCACGCCCTGTCTTGCAGGTTTAAAGGGAATTCATACTTAAAATCACTCTTAATAAGATAATTAATAATTTGATTTTAGGCTAAAATGATTTTAATTCAAGTGATCGCCAATAATAGATTTATTTGTGCATTAATAATCAACCAGCGTAGATTAAATAGGTTTAGGATTAATAAATTGATTGTATGTTAATTGGAAAGCATACATGAATATGAGAAGAATAAAGTAGAGGCCTATTTAGGGCAAGTTCAATATCTTTTAGGTTAGACTTGTACCTCCATCCCCGAATATCCAGTCATGGTTCAGAACCACTATGGAGTTAGTGATCTTTGTAATCGTGAAGGGATATAACCTTCACACCCGTGAACGATTTACAAGTTCCTAAAACTTGTTGGCGACTCTTTTGCTTTAGCTTCCTTCCCTTTGGACGCCATCATGCTTAAGTGCATGATCACAGTGGGGCTCAAAGTTGAGTGACTTGAAATATTCCCTACATGCACCAACCTAAGTCCCTTACTTAAATTCACCCAGCACTACCAAAGTACTCTCACACTCAGCTTCAACCTTGAAGCCTACAACATGTATGCAATAAGCTAAACACTCGCCCAAACCAAAACAATACAAACACTTTGACTCTAATATGTGATAAGAAAGTTACACATGGAATCCAAAACTCATATATATGACAAAGTTTAGACTTGGAAAACTTACGCTTTAGATCTCTCTTCAGATTCTTCACGTATAAACTCACAAGTTGTGTAAAATATGAATTGTACTTAATATACAAGAGGTACTCGTACATTCATATGTAAAGTAGGATTTTCAAAAGATAGAAAATATAAAATGCTGTTTTTCATAATCACACGTTGTTATGTAAAACATTTGTAAAGAAAATCTTTTTAGAAACTTGTCAAAGATAAATTTATGAAAAGAATAATGATTTGTAAAACCGGATTTTATAAAATAAAATCTTTTTATAAACTAAAACTTATCTTTTATAAACTTTCCATTTTTAAGACTTGCCAAGTTTTGTCACGCTTCTAATAAATTGCATACATAAACTATCCTAACATATTTACAACAATCCTTAGAAAAATAAACTTAACATAAACTTAAATATTCTAGCTAGATTGTTTCGTCAACTGCTGTAGGATAAGGATACATGGGCTTCACGCAGTCCAAGATTAGATCCTGATGTCCTTCATTCTGCAGCTCCTTGCTGGAACTTTGCAGACCAAGTTCTCATGGAACTTTCTATCTTCAACGAAGATCAAGTCAAGCTTCGTTCTGAACTTGCTATCAAGCTCCTGTTAGAAAGTTTTTCTTCATGTTCCTGTTAAGGAACTCAGTTAGTTCCACCGAGGAAATCTTCTTCTATTGTCTTTAACTTTCCTTGGAGTCTCCTTGTGTCTTCATAGCCAGATTACTCTTCCACTTCCAAGGTCAACTTCACCTGTTCTATTTATAACACTTAGAGAAATCACATTAGTTGAAGTTTGCTTATACTTATCATCATCAAAACTCTTAAGCTTCAACAATCTCGCTTTCGGGACACATAATGGTGTGTTCATTCACTTTCACGCTCAGTTTTCTTCTGTTGTACTTTTAAGTTTTCTGTTTGATGGGTGTTATAGTGTAAGTTGTTGTTAAGTAAGAAGTTTAGGGTGTTTAAAAGGTTGGCTATTTGCTTTGCCTTTTATAATATTTCATCCGTCTCTAATAGATTTTACTCTTTACCAGCTCTCATTAATCTATACATGTAGTTGCTTGAAATAAAGCATATATATCGAGTTGTCATTTTATTTTGTGGCATGGCCCTTGTGAAAAAGACATTTAATAAATTATCTCACTACTGTAAACCTTAATTTTTCCATAATTATTAGCAATTGTCAACTTGTCATCAATGTTTTTTTTTTCTTTCTTTCTTTTTGGAGACCATAATTAATGCCTTTTTAATGAGAGGATTTGACTTATATTAGGCTCTCATATTTGTTACTTCCTCTATCCCTTAATTACATTCCTATTTTACTTTTTGGGTGTTTTAAAATTACATTCCTACTTTCCCTTTTTAGTAAGTGATTTTTTACCAAATATCCCCAAATTATCCCTAAATAGTTGTGATGTGGCATTACTTTAATTATTTTTCTGTTTTGCAATCAATGGTTGTACAAAAACCATAATTTTCTCACTCATATTTATTACTCATAACATTTTGAATACATGTGCAGCACTATAATGAATATGATTGGTCCTTTTATTTTTTATAAACAAATGTGATTGGTTTTTTTTCTTTTCAAAGGATTGATGACATTTGTTTCATTTAATATCATTTTATCTTTGTTTTATTCAAAGACAGCAATAAATGTCTTGTAATTCCTATTGTACTTTCTAAAATGGGTTTTAAGGTTACTCCAAACTCTTTAATTTTCGTGTAAATTTAGAAATAGGAATGTAATTAAGGACGGAGGGAGTATTAGTTTATGAAAAAGATTATTTGATTTGATAAGAAAGGAGGACATGTGATCAATAGTAATTAAGAACACTCCTTTACAAAATTATCACTTTTCCTATCTCTTAAAAATGGAGGTGTCGTTTGGTTAATTAATATTTTGATTTAGTGAAGTCTAATACGAAATATTATTTTAAAAGTAAAAACTAGATAAATATGTTTGGTTGACATACGAGTAGGAGAATCTCATTGCAAGTTATAGTACGGACCTGTTCACTTCGGCTTAATTTCATTTTATTTCAGTTCATTTCAGCTCCAATCAGTTCAGTTCAATTCACCTCTAATCAGTTCAGTTCAATTCAATTTAATTCAGTTTAGTTCAGCTCCTAATTTCCTTCTCTCATAAAATATTCATTTCAGCTCAGTTCAGTTCAGTTCAGCTCCAATCAGTTCAGTTCAGCTCCAATCAGTTAAGTTCAGTTTAGCTCAATTCAGTAAATGTGAACAGGTCCTACGTCTCCTCCCAATATGAGAAAATTGCATATGTGCCATGTGTATCCCTTCTTACACCAGTATAGTGTCCAATCATCATTCAACAACCTTTAGGCTATCGCCACATCATCATTCAATGATCTTAATTAAAAAATACATGTAAAGAGATTTCAACCCCAAAGCTCATTGAATGGAAACCACATGTATTACCACCTTAGATAGAATTAATTCATGCTCTATTAATCCTAATTTATACTTCCTCCGTTCTATTAATATTGCAACAATGAACTTTTTGCACTATTCATCACTCTTGTTTGACCATATAATATGAGTTATACGTTAAGCAAAATATAGTCAAGTGGGATCTTTTTGGATTTGTCTTATAAAATACTTTCATAATATCAACTTTTTATAATTTTTACTCTTATACAATTATAGATATTTAGCATATAAAATGTGTTTTGGGATGCGTAATTTCCTCCTTGTTGCAATATTAACCAAACGGAGGAAATATATACATACATACATACATGTATTAGAATGTAGAATAAATTATTGGTGTCATGTATTATAATTTACCCCGTTAAAAATATTATAAGTCTTTTAAAGCATCTAATAATATAAAAATGAAATTATTCAAAGTATCACCCAGAGCAAAGCCCGAGTCACACACTAGCTAGTGTTTAATTATACGGAGTAGCTTTAATTCTCCATTAAGCAAAATGATGACCATAAGAATATAGGTATAATTTATAAATTATAACTAGCCTTCTGACCTGTGCAATGCACAGGTTGTTTATAGGTATATAATATAAATTTTTACATGTTTTTATTAGAAAATAAATAGTTTATAAAGAATAAGAAGGGGTGATAATTGAATGTAATTGTAAGGTAATAAGTTGGGTGAAAATGAACCAAATAGCATTCATACATAGTAATGAATTAATGCTAGTCATTTTTTTTTTTAGTATGAGAAAAGGGAATACATAAAGGAAAAAAAAAAGTTAAATGAGTTGACATGTGGCATTGGTGAAAAATAAAGTTTACATGTGGCATGATATGTATGATGGTTTGTGTTTTTAAATACTATAAGTGTAGAAGTATAAATTATATAGTTGTATATCTTTTACTTTGTTCTTCAATACTCAACATAATTGCAATATTTTGACTTCAACACTATTTATATATTAATTTTGACAATTTGACTATATATATATTTTTTTTTTACTAATATATATAAAAATTAGATGATATTGTGTAATATGTTGAATATCAATGTATATAATCAAAAATATTTTTAATACTTTTATCAATAAATAAATGCATTTATAGAAGACACATGTATGTGCCAATTAAACAGCGTTCAGAATGGAGGCATAAGAGAACTTGGTAAAGGTAGTAAATATGACCAACTTTATTATAATTTAATAATTTCTCCTTAATTACCACAAACGACCTCTCAATGCATAATTTAACGTATATAACTAGTTAATTAATTTGTTAATATAACTAAACAGGAAAAATGACAAATTAATCGCTGTAATTCTAACACAAATGCTGATAAATGAATTATTATTGCGGTCATGTTACACTCTCACACGAAAACATCACTAGCAATGTTTCAATATGTTAAGAGCAGCTAAAAAAGCAAGCCTAAGCTGCTCCTGTATAAGTCATACAATTTCGTGAAGCTGAATTATACAGTTTAATTTCTACAAGCTGTTTAATGATAATTTACCAACAAAATTGGAATTTAAGCTTCCAAGGTAGAGGTTTCCCTCATACTCCACAGCTGAAGTCACGAAAGACATGACCGTGCCCTCAGCGTCGTCGAACCTCTTCAATATCTTACCGTCTTCTGATACCTTCATCACAGTAGCTTTGTTGTGAGAAGCTTGGACAAACTTTATCAATCTGGGAAATGTTGCTAGCAAATGTTTCGCAATCTTGGAGGTGTGCACAAACTTCATTTCTTTCTTCGACAACTGCGTTGAGTACCAAGGCAACAATATAAGCATTAGTTGCTAGTACGTTAACATGGTTTAGTACAAATTGTACTATCAAATATCTATACTAATTTATTAAAAGATGTCACGTTTCACAAAATTAACACAATGTTTGTGCCTTCATTGATTGTTTTCCTATCATTTTAACACGACTAAAAACTTGTACATGACATAGAACAACAATATTAAGTTCATGCTTTTTTAAGCTTGTTTTTGTTGGCCTTATAATACTAACTCACATAACAAACAAGTTCATGTTTGGTAAGCATCATATATGATGAGTACGTACCTCAACCAATGCAATCCAAAACGACCCGTCTGGAGCAAGATTGATATTATCTGGTGCACCTGGAAGATTATCTATGAATATCTCAGTCGTCCCTTGAACATCGCCTTGTAACCAATGTTTTAAGCATCTTGACCTGGAAAATTTTAATAACATAGGCCACCACAATTGTCATTAGTCTGTAAAATTACATCTATTGCATATATTCACGTCACTCGGTCACTATAATACTATATAGTAAAGTTTTAAGATGTGGTAAAAAACTAAGTCCCTATGTGATTAGAAGTTCCTATAACATGTCAATACTTTAATCCAACGAAGGAGATAAAACGTAACAAATATAATTAAGAAATGACACAAACTATAAGGCGGGTTAGGACAACGTGACAACTGATTTCGGACAAAAAGAGTAATATACAATATCGATAAAAATTGATCTATCATACTCACTTCCATGTTTCGCATACCAAAAGGTAGCGTTGGTCACTTGAGAGAGCTATTCCATTTGCAAAGTAAAGATTATCTAGCAATAATGATGTCTCTTTAGTTTGAGGATTAAACTTGAGAAGCTGGCCATTAGGTCTGGCTTCTAATAGATCAAATAACGCATTGTGTAGACCAAATTTGGTGCTTGCTATACTAAAATACAAGCTTCCATCTTCCCCTTCTATCACATCATCTGCAAACCTGTTTTCATTTGATAATTATTTGCTTATATAAAAACAAATTAAATTCAGGATCTTCCTACTTTCATTCTTTTTTATTTTCTTTTTTTTTTGACAAAAAATTCAGGTAATGATGGTAAATTATTTAACAGATAAATATTTTAACACGAATTCTCATGTGTGACTAGCTATACCGTGTGGCCAGTTATTATACGAATTACTTCATTAGTGTAAATGTGTAATAGGAGTTACTTCGTCAGTGTTATAGGGATTACTCGGTCAGTATTATTATTACAGAGGTTACTTGGTCAATTTTACTTTGTTCTTTTATAAATGGCCACCCGGTGTGGCCATTCACACACAAGACGAGCTGTTATAAAATAAACGGATCTTTCACCAAATACCCTTGAGTTATTTTATTCACCATATACCCATGAAAATTTTCAAATCCACCGTATGCCCCTGAGTTTACAAAAAATGTTGCAAAATGCCCAAATGACTAACGGACATTAACTCTGTTAGTCATTTAGGCTTAATTTGCCACGGGGCAGCTTATGACTGGCTGCCATTTATACTAATTTAATTTTTAAATAAATATTTAATTAATTATAAAAAAAACAAATAAAAAAAATAAAAAATAAAAACCCCGCCCAGCCCCGGCTGCCACCCTGTCCTTGTCGTCGGCACGGGTTCCACCTGAACCCCAGCCCCGCGCTGACGCCACCGCCTATTCGACACCCCAGCAGTCGACACCCTTGAACCACCCATTCCCCAATCCTAAAACCGCCCCTCCCTTCTCCTTCGAAGACCCCACCCCTCCCCACCGCTGGCGTCCAAACTCTCATCCCCGCGCCGTCAAATCCAAATAGATGCTTCCTATGCTAGCTCCATCCCCTGAACCACCTCAACAAAACCCAAAAATAAAAAACCCCAAAATCGAACCCTAGATTTTGATTTTTAGGGTTTTGGGGTAGTGGTTTTTAGATAAGGTAGGCGGCGGCGACGTGAGGGAGGGGACTTGGGCTGCCGGCGAAGGGGTTTTGGGGTGGTTTCCTAATTTTTGGCTAAGGAGGAAATAGGGGAGGGGTTTTACGGTTGAAGAGGAGGGAGGGGGTATGGCGGTTTTGGGCGGGCTCTGGCGCATGGCTAACGGAATGGGCGGCGAGGCGCCAACGATTAGGAAGCTGGCTGGATGGCCATTGTGGGAGGTGGATGGGCTAAGGTGGCTCGCTAGTGGGGGGTTACGGGTGTTTTTTATTTTTTAAAGTTTTTTATAATAATTAATTTAAACAATAACCAATAACATGCTGCAGTGTGCTATAATTAACCTTAATGACAAATGAAATTAATTGTCGTTAGTCATTAACGGCATATCGTGACAATTTTGTAAAACTCAAGTGTATATGATGAATTTGAAAACTTTTATGGGTATAAGGTGAATAAAAAAAATAACTCAGGATATTTGGTGAAAAATCCGTAAAATAAATTATTCTTAAAATTAAAATAAAATAAAATAAAGCAACTTTTAAAGGTAATCCATTGGTTGATATCTAATTGGTTTTGCAATTGTATATAAGAAACGTTTTAATTGGATACTTATATGACTCGAATTCTAAGCCTTTTTAGGTAATTACTAGTGCCTACACCCTAGTGTAGGTAAATATACCTACACCCCCCCCCCCAATGTACCTCCCCCCAAATAAAGTCTCCCAAATATATATATATATATATATATATATATATATATATATATATATATATATATATATATATCACCATATATATATCACCATTGTTATCTTCTAAAAAGTTTCATTCTATGATTTCTCTCATAAAAAACAATCATCCTATATTTTCTTTCTCCAAAAAATTTCATATTATCCATTTTCTCTCTCCAAAAACCTTCATCCTTAATTTTCTCTCTCTAAAAACCTTCATATATTTCATCATAGAAGTTTAATCATCTATTCATGTCACTTCGTATGGGAGCTTCATTGTTGACGCGAATCATTGATGATGTACTAATTTCTCTCTCCTTTTTTCAGCTCCATGATTTTATCGATATAATTGTTAAATATTGATTTGATTACTGTCAGGGCCGTCCCAACCTTTTCGGAGATCCTGTGCAAGAATGGAGTGTAAAAAATTGGTTTTTTTTATTTTTATTATTTTTTTTAGAGAATGTAAAAAAAAAAAAAGAAAAATTGATACTTGAATTTTCAAAAAAATTGATACTTTAATTTTCTCCACTACTCGGTTTATTTTTATACCAGAAAACAAAATTGTTGTTTTCCCAGTCCTAAAAAAACAAATTTATAAATGTTGTAAGGGTTTAGTCATTTACTATGATGGTAAACGAAATGCATTAATGGTTGTGGAAATTAAATATGCGTTGATTACGTTTTACCAAAAATTGATTATATTTTACCAAAAATATTGAACATTAAGGCTGTTAGTGGGAATGCCCAAAAAAAAAAGTTGTTGTTAGTATGAACAATTGAGTCCCTTAAACCAGTAGGCTATAGTTTGCATGCATTGATAGTTATTGCAGTATATACTGTTTATACATTTTTATATTTGAGGCCCCAAACAAATTAACAGTAAGGCTGCACAGGGTAAGGGTTGGGCCCGAAACTGTAATTTTTTCTCCCAAATTGATTGTCAAATAATAGAAAAAAAAAATAATATAGTGGTTGAATTATTAATATTTGATGTACTCTTGTGTTGAATTAGTTTATGGTGTGTTATTATATAATATAATTATTAGACATAAATAATTGAAAATAGACTGTTGTTGTCCTGATTTTCAGGACAATTTGATCTATTTCGTCATATTATTGAGATGTAAATTTAGTTTGTTTAATGTGGAAAATAATTGTTGAAGAATTCTCACTTTCGTTATGATAGATGTTCATTAGCGTATTAGTAAATGATCATTCACATATTAATATACAAGCATTAGAATTTTTGATATATGTTCATATTATTATTATCTTCATCAAAGTTTTTCTTTAGAATTAAAGATTTTGTGTAAGGGTTTGTGACTTCTTATACTTTTTTGTGGAAGTAAGTTATTCTTATAGTTGTAGTTGAATTATGTTATTGTTTTCTCTTATTTTGTGTTAAGGGCGTGATTTTGTATAATTAATTGTTGGCCTAAAATTTTAAAAATTGTGTACAATTTGTTCTAGTTCTTATGATTGTTATGACTAATAATGAAAATTGTTTTTTATATCATCCATTCTCATATTAATAAATGTTCATTGTGATCATTGATGACCATCCGAATTTTGATAAATGCTCATTTGGATTGTTATATATGTACATTTTTATATTGAAAAATAGTCACTTAGATTTAAATGCACGTTCATTTCATTCTCATATTTATAAAATTAAAGCTCATTAGTTTGATATGGATATTGATACTACATGCATGTAAATTGTTTTATTGACATATATTTATTCATATATTAATACATAAATTGTTAATCCTTGCTTGGATTTATGTATATTCACATATTTATATAATGCTCATACATAAAAATCATAAGTAATTATGAAATTATTTGTCATTGGAAATTGACTATAGAGTATAATTGTGCTAATTTTCTGAATTAGTTGAGCTTTCATAGAATTATTGAGATTTGAATTAGTTTATAGTAAAAATGACTTTTGGATAAATGTTCATTTTCATTTTAATAGATGTTCATTATGATATTAGTATATGATCATTCACATTCTTATGTTGGATCAGATTAACTAGTGTCCAATCATGAGAGAAGACTACCCTAATTTTGTTTATGATAATATAGATATTAATGATTATATGATGGGATTTAAACAAATGTTCATTTAGATTTAAATACGTACATGTTTATTCTCATATTGAAAATATTCACATAGACTATAATAATACATGTTCAACTTCTTATTATATTAATATATACATACATATTAACTCTAATATTGATAGATATTTATTCGAATATTAATATATAGATGTTCATTTGGACATGTGTATATTCATACATATATTAATGTATGTTCATTCACATATCAAAAAATGTTCAAAAATAAATTACATATTGTTCATTCATCGTAGAAATAAAATGTATTATTTTATTACTTTACGTGTGTTCATTTTCAAATTCATTATTGTTATTCATTCGTAAATGTTCAATTTTGAATCCTTAGATTTCACGTACTTTTGTTTGGAATGTGTTTATGGTTGTTATTATTATTTTTTTTTTTTTTGAAAAAACGTGATCTCTTATTGTACAGGATAATCAAGTAAGGAAGTTGAAGGCAACAAATATATTGTGCTCATCGGATTATACTTTTCATGGAAAACACACAAATATCATATGATTAGAGGTGCAACAAAGAGGATGTATGTCATATATCTATATTGACACTTTTTTATACCAAATGTAACAACAAATAATGTTCATTTAACAAGACACATATGTAGATTTAGGATTTAATGGTTCACTTTCATGTTTATGAAACAATTACATGAAATAGATTAGAAATGTGTTATTATTGTAATTAAATTAGATTTATTTTATATTGAAAATTATTTTTTAACAACGTTTTATTTAAATAAATAGAATTATTAGATATATGTACTTTCATACATCTAAATTATATTACATACTATGCATAGCTCTTGAAATGAACATGTGATGATACAAAATGAATATCTGTTGAAACATAAATAAACAAAAATGAACGTTTGATGATGCAATACTTCTTATAATAAAAGTGATTTGAGTGCAATAATCCTTATAAATAAACTTGTTTACAGTTTTATTTATGTAAACTTCTAAAAATACAATTCAGAAAATATACGAAGTATTAATCAAAACAAAAAAACTCCTTGCTTAAAAATGAACATCTAATAATACAAAAATGAACATTTACCAATACAGAAATAAACATGTTATAAAAATTTACAGGAAATTCATAAATGAAAAGAGGACGGCGAGACACGCATAAAGGGTGTAGGGGGTGCAGGTAGTGCTCCCTATCCCGGGGTGTAGGTAATTTTTTTTACCTTTTTAGGTATGCATGGGCCATGGGCCTTACATAAGTTTTTTTCTCCCACTTCATGGCCCATGGGCTTTGCGTATAAATATTGGTATTGGTTGTAATTACTAATACATACAGGTAGTACTATCTACACCCCTACCATATATATATATATATATATATATATATATATATATATATATATATATAATTTTGACATTTGCTACCACTAAAATGGCCCTCTTTCACATTTGCGACCTGTTTAAAATTTTATTTTATTTTACTACCACCCAAATCTCACCTTATTAAATATTGCTGCCACTTAACAGAATCCGTTAGGATTTCGTTAAGTGGGGCCCATCATTTCATTAAACAATAATTTAATTTATTAAAAATTAAAAGAAAAAAAACTCTTAAAAAAAATATATTTCCCAGCCACCTCCTCTCCCCGTCATCCACCCTCCCCCCTCCCTATACGTGCTCACCAAGCAACCGCACCGCACCTCAAACCAACCACCATCACTACACAATTTTAGCAACATCACCCTCACTTGAGTCATCTCCCCTGTTCACAGCCACCTCGCACCTCCGTCTATACTCACGTAAACACCAACAACTCCAACAGCAACACCCAACCAACACGACAATAACAGCAGCAACAGTTCACTTCGCACAACCGCACCGCCCACCAACCATCACAGCAGCCACCAGTCAGCAGCGTCGCCCAACCAATCACAAACAACCCAAATCGACCTCCACATATCAGTCGCTCCACCATCGCATCGCCAAAACCAAATTCAACCTCCGGCCACTCGAAAATCGGCACTCCTACTTGATAATTACTATTACTATTACAGTGGGATCTCTAATCCTCTTCAATGGCCTCAACTTCGTAAAAGACGACGTCTTCTTCTTCTACAATCTGCTAAAATTCCGGCGAGATCCGTGATTCTTCGCCGTCTTCCGTCGATCGGTCTCCGGCGGCCGATAACCGGGTTGTCGGTGAGAGACCGACGAATTTGATTCATTCTGTTGAATCACTTCCTGAAAGTCTTACCGTAACTGCTGCTTCCAAAGCTAAAGGTTGTTTCTCTCTCTCTTTCTCTCTATTGTTTTTCTAGAAGTTTCGTTGATTTTTAATTTGTGAATTGTGCGAAAAAAGTGCGATTCTATGCATTTTTGCTAATTTGTGCTAATTTCTTGATAAAAGATGGTGAAATTGATGATTCGAGTGCCAAATTCGACCACCATAGCCAATAGGGATGGTGAAGAGGAGAGATAAGGGCGGCCAAGAAGGGCTAGGAGTGGCGATTGATGTCGCCGGTGGCGATGATGTCACTGGTTTAGGCGCCGGAACGGGGAGAGGAGTGTGGGTGGTTGAGGAGGTAGGAGTGGCTGTACGGTGGTAGTGAGGGGGGCTGGGCTCTCTAACGGAAACAGTAAACGGCATAAGGCAAGAGGTAGTGATATTTAACAATGTGGGATTTGGGTGGTAGTAATATAAAATAAAATTTTAAACGGGTAGCAAATGTGAAAGAGGGTCATTTTAGTGTATATATATATATATATATATATATATATATATATATATATATATATATATATTAGATTTCCTCATTTTATAAACTTCTTTTATCATCTTTATTTTCTCTCTTCAAAACCACAATTCTTATTTTCTCTCTCTAAACTTCCAGAGACCACAATTCTTTATTTTCTCTCTTCTCAATCAACCATGTACTTCTTGCACTACTTCAAAAAAATTGCAAACCAATTGTAATTCGTCATTGTTATTATCAACGTCACCGAAATCTTCGTTCTCACATTTTTCGCTGGAATCATCTCGCCGGAAATATTAATACCATCATAAAATTTGCCTTTTTTTTTCTTCTCTAGATCTATAAAATATTAGTAAGAGTTTGTGATTTTATAATTTTTTTTTTTGAAAGTAATATAATTATGGTTGGATTATGATAGAGTTTTGAATTCTCTAGTGTTGTGTTAAATTGATTTATGGTATGTTCTTAAATTATAAAATTATTGGACTCAAAATGTTAAAATTTATGTAAACTGTTGTAATTTTTTGGATTAACTGAGTTATTTTGTAGGATTACTAAGAATTTATTTTTTTTCTTTTTGATAGATGTTCATTCTCGTTTTAGTAGATGTTCTATAACATTTTGATATATGTTCCATTTACGAGACTAATATTCTATCATTAACATGGTAATAGATGATAATTAGAATTTTATGAAAGGTTCATTTCTATACGCATCTTTAATTTTTGCGTGAATGTTCATTAACGATACTTTTTTTTTTTGGCAGATTCGGTGTGTATGATTCGGCATATATACATATGGAATACATGTTCATATAATCATTTTCATATTAATGTATGTATAATTAAATTTGATACATGTTTATTCTTTTTAGATTATATGTTCATTCTCATTTTAAAAGATGTTCATTTGTAATTTAATACCTTATTTATTCTTATATTTAACCAAGTTCATTTACTTTTATACTTGTTCATTCTCACATTAAAATATATTTGTATCAATTTAAATACTTGTTTGTTATCATATCGAAAAATGCTCAATTAAATTTTAATACTTGTTCATTCTTGTAATAAAAGATGTTCATTTAACTTTAGTGATTGTTCATTTGTATATTGGAAGATGTTCATTTAGATATTAATGACTGTTCATTCTCATATTGAATTATGTTCATTTTTGTATATGTAAATGTTTATTTAATCATCCTATTTAGTTTATAGTGTATTTTGATTGTTACTAATATTTTATTTTAAAATTTTTTTGATACAAAAATATTTTAAAATAAAATATTAGTAACAATCAAAATAAAAAGTTGAAGACGATCACATATATATTGAGAAAAGGATAGATGTCCAAGAAGGACGATTTAAAAAGGACGATGATTCTATATAAATTTTATTTATATCAAATGTATTAAATTAAAAACGATGTGGATAGTGTTTTTTGATTGTTACTTTATTAAATGCGTGATATATTGGATTAGGGGTGTAACAAGAAGGATAATTCTATATTATTAGATGTATTTGATTTAAAACTAATAAGTATGTACAACTGAGAAGTATGTTCATTTTTATATTTTAAAAATGCAAGCAAAATCTTGTGTAAATTAATAAAATAATAAAATATAATTGTAACAACACATTTTAAAGTCACAAATACAAAAAAGAAATTAATATGAATATTGCTCTATGCATTGACACTATTGAACATTTATGGATACAAAATTGAACATTTACTAATACAAAAATGAACATATTATAGATGACTTGAAATGGAAAAATAACAAAGTGAAGTCATCGTGGTGGGGGGGGGGGGGGGGGGGGGGGGGGAGGTGCAGGCAACACTGCCTACATAGGGGTGTAGGTAAAATTTTGTATATTGGTTGTGCATCCATTTCTATCTACTCAAATAAATGAGTGCAAATCTACTTGTATTGACACAACATTATGCCTGTTGAATTGTTTTGGTGTTATATGCATGAAGTAACTTATGAGAAAGTTTTGTTATGAATTTACTTTTCCAATTCCAGCATAATTATCTAACTTAAGTCTTGTCAATCATTTAGATTTAAACTAACAAATTTATTAATTAGATATCATCATCTATTTTCACTGTGCTTTAACCAACAACTTACTTTGTCTCTATCTTAAGGAAGGATAGTGGATGTTAGTTCTAGTGTACAACTTGTATATAATATGCATGTTAGGGTTAATCCTTTAAAACCAAATAAAAGTCAACTTTAATGTATAAATAAAATAGTCATCTTTATGTGATTTAAAGTGATCAGACTGAATACAATAACACACATACATTAGCTTGGAGCCGTTGAAGTGCGAAACTAGAGTTGTTACTCCATCTTCATCGACCTTAAGCAAACCCTACAATTTACACATACATAGTATAAAGTAAATTAAATATACATTGACAATTTAGTTCATACTAAGATAGAAGACCCTGCCTATATTTAGTAAATCAACTACCTCTTCTGTGTCACAAACAACAATACCACCGTTAGCCAAGTTAGTCAGTCCAAGTAATGCGGTGCTATTAACCCACTTCCAATTTTGCAATGAACCATTATTTTTGAGCATTCTTTTGATCCAACCATCTCTACTAGCTGTGTATAGTGTCCCATCCTTATCCACGCACACATCTTCTGCATCCTTCAATTGCCCTTCTCCTATCTTTGTCACATCGTACATTATTGGTCCATTTATATATGTCAAACCCACATATATATTTGAAATTGCTTTATATATATATATATATATATATATATATATATATATATATATATATATATATAGGAAAAATGGAAACTAAAAATCCAACCTTTGCGCGGTCTTCTCATAAAAATCCAACATTCCATTAATGTCATAAAAATCCAACCTTTATACCCACCTTCTCCAACAGATTCATTTGACCTTTAACCTGTTAAACAAGTTGAAAAGTTTTTTTTTTTTTTAATTCTCTCACTTTCCCTGCTCACTCCTCTCTCCTCAAAAACTGAAATAGAGCATGCAGCACGCACCTCCGCCGCCAACACCTTCGCCGCCACCACCTCTGCCACAACTTACCCCACCCTACCCAAACCCAAAACCAAAACCCTTCTCCCACTCCTACCTAGGTTCAAAACCATAAGCCTGGAGTCGATGGGCAGTTTGTTGGAGGGTGGAAACGGAGATTGGGCGGTGGTGTGAACTGGATGTCGGTGGGCGGTTTGTTGGCGGGAGGAGTAGCTGTTTCAGGCGAGGGGATGGGTTACGGGTATCAGCAAAAGGGGTTAGAGATAGGTTACAGCCTTCAGGCGGGATGGGGGATGCTAGTTTTAGGCGATGGTCAAGGTGGAGAAAGCGTCGGGACGGGGTAGGGGCTGGGATCGGTTTAGGGTCGCCGACGATTGGGGGATGATTAGGCGTGGACATGGAAGCTGTGTCGTGCGCCGACAACGAAGGGGAAGGGGAAAAAGGTGGCTAACTGGTGGATTTTTAGATGAAGGTGGGTATAAAAGGTTGAATTTTTGTGAGATTAACTGAAGGTTGAATTTTTAAGAGAAAACCGAGCAAAGATTGGATATTTAATTTCCATTTTCCCCACACACACACACACACACACACACACACACACACACACACACACACACACACACACACACACACACACACACACACACACACACACACACACACACACACACACACACACACACACACACACACACACACACACACACACACACACACACATATATATATATATAATCCTAGAGCTTATGAGATGTACGCGTTTTGATTATATAAAGTATGTTATAAAAAAAAACGGTGCAAATGTGATTGTTGGTTCAATGTTTTATACTTATTTTAGATATCACCTTCCAAAAAGTTATTTTTATTAAGCAAGCTAAAGGAATACTATTCAACTTTAAAAAAAATTAATTTAGGGCTTTTTTTTTTTTTTTTTAACAAAAAACCAAAAATAGGAAACAAGAAAAATGTGTTTCCACTTTTCTGTTGTCAGTTTTGAAAATCATCATGATATTAATAAGTTTGACTATTTTTTAATTCTTATATGACATGTATCATTTGATTTTGAAAAACAAAAAACCAAAAAAAAAAAAAAAAAAAAAAACAGAAAATTGCAATGATACCAAACGAACCCTTAATTAAGAAATATATCTTAGTGTAATCAATAAAAAGCAATTTTCATTAGTTTTATTCAATAAAAATGACAAACTCACATAGTCATATAACAAAACAAAACTATTGATTAAGTACCGTATAATTTGGTTTAATTGCTAACAATATGTCTCAATCATTAAAATCAATGTTAAAATATAATTTAATATGGTATTAATCTTAACTTACTAGTAAAAGTCAAATGATTTGAAGTGTACACTGTTCAAGACAGACCTAGCTTATATATATGTAGTCGAATACTTGATAATTTTATTTTAACTATCACCCCTTGGTGTTATTGTCTTTATTATTAACTATTATTAAAATAGAAAATTGCTGACATCATCCTATCTCCCAAATTATATATGTGTCGCTTTTTCATAAAATGTTTTCTCGCCAAATGCACTTAATGATATCATATATATTTAATTTTTTTTTTCTTGAGGAATTAGTTTTTTTTTTTTTTTTTAATAATTTTCATTTCAATCTTTTAACCGTGTCAATAAATAAATATATATATTTTTTTGGTTGGAATAAATAAATTGATATCGAGCTTAAACTTTTTAGGAAATTACGAAGTTTTTTTAAAGGTTTTAATGTTATTATTATTTTTTTTTTAAGGATGCTATAAAGTAAATGTTAACATTGTTTTGTATTTTCAAGGTTCTTCTATTTATTTAAATAAGGATCTTTAAATTATAAGTATTTTTATTTTGTATTTTGAACTCTTAGATATGGAGTATATAATTTGGTATGCATAGAGTTTGATTAGATCAGATTGGTTTGTATTTTTATATTTCGTTACTCATGTAATTTATTATGATAGCTATGATCTAATTTATAAGTATATACGGAAAAATAAATGATAGAAATAAGCTATTTTATTTCAATAATTTTTGTAATCCGTGCATCACATGCACGGGTCTAATATAGTGTATGCTAATAAAACTAACAAAGAGAAAGGGATAAAATATTATCAAAACTTTAGGCATGATTTGAGTAAAATATTAAATTTTTTTTTATTTATTTTTTGTTTTTTCGGTGCGAAAAGTATTAAAATTCATAATATCCTAGATAGCTACTTTTGTCAATTTTCGAGGTTGGATAATAAAAAGTATATATTCTATTAATTCAGTTAATTATGGACTTACCTGTAAATGGTTGTTGGGAGGAAAGAGGGAATTTACTAAAGATGGTGAAGGCACGTCAAGTATTTGAGGTGAGATGGGTGAAAAAAAAGTAGATTTGAATAGCCAATGCTACCACAATTCCTACATACGAAGAAAAATGCTAGAAAGGTGAAAGTGTTTTTGGAATCCATGGTATGGTTAAAGAGTAGAAAAATATGGTGAAGAGATAGAAATCAATACAATGTACTCATTGAATGATCTAAAATGTGTGGTGCACAATGAGATAAAGATAGTCGTACTAATGCAACATAAGAGGTTACATTCTAGACTTCTAGTCATGAGCTAATTTGAAAAGTATAACTCTTTAAGGGATCCGTCTAACTAAGTGTCATTTCAACCATTTTAAAAGTTATTTTGTCCATAGTTATTAATTATAAAACCATCTCCAATTGTGAGACTTGAGAAAGTTTCTGTAGAATAGAGATAGTATTTTTTGCAAAGGATACTAATAAGTTGGTATCTAAACTTAGCAACTTCAAAAGAAAGTTGCTAAGTTTAGATACCCAACTTTATTTGAGTCTCATTTGACAAAAAGTGTGAACCCCTTATCAATATTATAATATATTTTATAATTTTTTTAAGTTTTATATTTTTATGTTTTTTTTAAAAAAATTTACGATATGGATTTGGTGGGCCATAAATTGAAAACCTTACAATATGGAAATTTTTTTTGAAAAACTTACAATATTGAAATTTCCTATGAATTTCAAAACCGTAGGAAAATATATATTTTCCAATCATCGGAAATTCTATATTTTCCGATGGTTTGAAAAATCGTAGGAAATTTCCGAGGGCTTTTTTCATCGGAAATGCCATCGGAAATTAATTTTCCGATGGTTTTAAAGGCCATAGGAAATTTTAGAGGGCTTAATCCATTGGAAATTATATATAATCATCGGAAATTTCCTACGCCCACTAAAACCATTGGAAATTATGTATTTTCTTATGGTTTTATATGACCATTGAAAATGTCGTGTTTTCTTGTAGTGGTGCCTAAAAACAAATCTGTGCAGACTAGGCCCAAAGCGGACATTATCATACTAATGTGGAGTGGAGTGTGCGTGTGGCTCAGCAAGGTGGGTGACCTGGCCCAACAAGTGATATCAGAACCAAGTTCGGCGGGATAGACACAGGCGTTAGTTATGTGTGTGAGACGCTCCATCAAATGTGTGACCTTGCGCTTTTGGTGCCAAATTCCTTCTAATAGATGAGTAATGATAATTTCAATTCAACAAAAATAATAATGCATGCTCTTTGTGCCTAACTATCTACTAAAGAAGCACACAAATGAAATCTATATTAGCTAGATGCACGGCACTTAATGAAATAATATCGTGTCTTTAAGGTATTCTCTTACACGCTATCATTATAGTTTATTAACGGTCAATTATTATGCATAGTTGATACGTAATTAAGTCACATTTATAATGTTGTACCAATTACACATAATGTCAATATATAATAGTAAGACAAGAATAGGGGCACACATGTTTGTGATGATCTTCCTTAAATTCAAGTAACGAAGCTTCATTTAATAGTTCTCGAGACAATGATGAGGCCGGAAAAAACTGACGTACTATTGATACTATGTGGTTCGGGTAAAAACAATGGAGGGAAGTGATGACTGACCTTTCCTGTGGGCTAAAGACTGATCTCGGTCCAAGTGATGACTGGGTCGAGGGTTTCCTACACAGAAAATACACGTAAATTGGTCTCGGGGGTTGGGCCGAGGAAGGCCCCTACGATGCCGCGAAGTCAATACAGTGTTTAGAGAGAGAAAGGTGCAAGAGTATTAATTGATTAAGGCTTTGTGTGAATGAATGTAGAGAGAGAGAGAGGATTGAAGACTTTTATACCTTTACTTTGATGGATAAATGGGCCTTGAGTCAAATGGGCTTGTCATGTTGACTGGACCTTTGACTGACTTGGCATTGACTTGAGGGTTGAACCTTAGCCTTGGGCTTGCATAATTGAATCATTTAGGACCGGCCCAATTAGAGTAAATTGGACCCAAACAACTTGCCCCCCCGACCCGATTCAGAAGCATGACGGGTCGGGTTTTCAACTTGAAAAATGGAGGGAAGTAAATGATTTAATTAAATTTGGGCAGTTATTAAGATAATAACGGTTGATTATAGAGTAATTAAGGAAGTTAGAATCTTTATTCGGAGATTTAAGTGGAGGAGTTTTTAACGGTTGCTTTGAAATAGAGTTAGTGGGGTTTTTAGTGGCACGAACTCATAGAATTCCTTTTCCAAAAAGTTTTAAGCCACTCATTAATCCCACTCTCTCTCCTCATTTCACTTGAAAATTCACTCTCGCTCTCCACTAATCTCCATTGTTAACCCGATTTCCATTTCCCAATTTCTGCTTATTCACCAAGATTTGATCCTCGAAACCAAAATTCGTTGCTCTAAACTTGTAGATCAGCGAATTCTGCTTCTGATAAACGTAATTTTCTTTGAAATTTCTTCGGTTTTCTTTTATTTTTAGAGTATCCCTCTTTTTCCTGATTTTCTCGAACTTCCATCGACAAAAATGGCTCAAGACTGATGAACCCTGATGAGAAAGAAGAGATTCCTCAGTTGGTCCTTCGGCGCAATCGGCCGCTGGAGATGATGTCGTCGTTGACTGGCCGTAATCCTCTCCCGTTGACTAGAGATGAGTCTTCCTCCAGTAGGGCTGCTCCGACGCTGATCCCTGTCGTACCCTTGTCATCAGCGCTGCCCCGAGGCTCAAGAGAGGCTAGCACTTCGGGCTGAGCCGGGAACTGCCCCGAGCCGGGATCTGGAGCAAGGGAATGGGGGATGTCCATGCCAACAACGGGATGATGACCACCCGTCCTTACCGCTGGTGGGTGGAAAATGATTTCGCCTACCACTTCGCCGAGTAAATAGAGATTTTCTACAACATAGTAGCGGCAGATGGGTACTGGTGTCGAATGCCAACTGCCGATGACCGAATTCTTCATCCTCCCCCGGGTACATCGAGGTGTACACGCATTAGCTACAGGATGGACTTCAGATCCCTCTGCACCCCTTTGTAATCAAGGTGCTGAATGCATACAACATCTCGTTGTGCCAATTGATCCCTGGAATTATCTGAAGGATGATGACCTATCTTTGGACGTGTCGTTTCTATGGTCTTCAACCGAGCCTTCAGGTCTTTCCGAGGTTCCACAAGTTGGTGCCGAACCAATAGTCAGACAAGGATCATGGTCCTAGATGGTGGCGAATTGAGACCATCTGGGGGCACCTCACCTTTTGGCCGAACGAAACCTCGGACAAGGAATGGCGGGGTCAGTGGATCTGGGTTCAAGCGCCCTATTAGGAGGACCGTCCGGACTTTTTTGGTGGGCCAAGGTATTTGAGTCAGCCTGATCTTGAGATGTCGATCATTGGACCTGACGAGGGTGATGCATTCAGAGACATTGAAAAGAAATTGCTGACTTTATTCGCCAAGAAAAGGAATCCTCGGGGAAAGGCCAAACTACTTAAGTGCCTACCACCTGGTTGTCGTTCTATCATTACATCTTCCAGGAGAAGATGCTTGCTGTCGTCAGCCTCAGCCAAAAATACCAAAGGGGTAAGAGGTTCGACTGGGGCCGAAGGCTTTTGTTTTATTTTTTTCTCTTTTTACTAATTGTTTTTTTTTTTGTGCTGACTAACCTTTGTATTTCGGTTTTTCAGTGCTGCACGAGGCTAACTCCGGCATTGACCATAAGAAGCTCGGAATAGACGTTGCGCGACAAGTGACCAACAACGATCCCAAAATTTTTGAGTCCTCGGAGCGGCCAATTGCTTTGCGCGAAAAGAGGCTTGGGATAGTCAGTGCTGCTGAGTACACAACGCAGAAGGTTTGGTGGAAGAAGCGCAACCCCTTCTTCCTTTTGGGGCCCTTGGAGCAAGCTGTTGCCGATTCAGCGGCTTTTGCAGCTGGGTTTCAGCCAGTTGTCGAGGCTTCTAGGAGTAGCTCTAGACCTCCCGCTGCTGCTGTAAAGGTAGCAAGAGTTGCTGAGGCTCGTTCAAGCTGTCCTGAGCCTTCTACTTCTGCTGTTCAATCTGAGGCAGAAGAAAAGAAAGCTGAAGAGGCTAAAGACGGAGCTGTTGAGGACGAGCTTCTTTTGAGGACTTCGGTGATTCTTCTTAAGCTTGCCTTAGCATTCTTTTTTTTGACTTAAACTTGATATTTATATTGCTCTTTGCCTCCTTATTCCTTCTATTGCAGTCTAACGAAGAAGAAGAGAATACAAGAGAGCCCGCTGAAGAAGACTCCTTTTCCTCAGACGAATCTTTGAACGAGGGGATGTCAGGTCCGAAGAGAAGAAGAACTGTCATTAATCCAGGACAGTTCCAGGATGCCCCTGTCCCTAGGGGTGCTCATAACCGGGTACCCGGGATTCCGGGTAGTAAATCACTCAGCCCATTACCCGAACCGGTAAAACCGGGTACCCGTTTTAGCAGGTCGGGTCACAGGGTACTCAGTTATTATATTTTTTTTTAAAAAAAAATCTAACTAATACTAACTCAAATTAAATCTATGAACAATACAAATTTGCTCTTTCAAAAAAAAAAAATATCAATACAAATATGCCATAATACTAATTAACTTAGAACATGCTCATATAACAACAAACTTCCAGAAAATCAGTCAAAATTCGTAGACACTAACAACATAATCCATTTAGGCAATTTAATGAAGCCCCCACATATGAGCAAACTTTTAGTATTTATATTTCTACTTATAATTACAATTGCAAACAGCTAAAATAATAAACAAATTTGCAACTTATTATGAAAAATCTGATGGGTAAGATGTGTCAAGCTGGAGCAGCAGATGAGTACGATGTGTGGTCTCGTGGTTGCACGAAGCAGCAGCGACAAAGGTGGCCTCCGGTGTGGTCTGTGGTCACGCGGAGCAGCAGCACATGGGTGGGTTCCGGTGTGGTCGGAGGTCTAGTCGAGTGGTGGTTTGCGGTGGAGTGAGCATCATATCCTCAAATCTAGAGAGAGAGAGAGAAGAAAACTAGTGTGTTTGCGGTGAAGTGGCCGCTTTAGAGGTGCAGTGAGATTTGATAGTGATGAGTGTTTGAGTGATGAGATAGAAGAGATGAAAGGTGAGGTGTGGCGGCTACTCAATTAAGAGTGAGGTATTAGTAACCCTAAAAGGAGTAAAGGAATTCCAGCCAGAAAAAAGAGAAAAAAAGGAATGCGGGTATTTAACGAGTACCCATTACAGTTAGAAGGCGGCCCAATACTTGACCCACGAATCTAATTTTGTAGCAGGTCAGGTATCCGATCCGCCAAAATGGAAAAATTTTCAAAAGTACCCGTCAGGTATTTTGTAGGTCAACGGGTCAGCGGGTCGTGTCAACCGGGTCGGGTATTTTTAAACACCCCTACCTGTCCCTACTAAGAAACCTCGGCTTGAAGAGGACAAGCCCAAGGAAAGGAAAGAGAAGACTCCTCCCCCTCCTAAGATTCCCGCCAAAGGAATTGAGGTAACAAAGACTCCTTCTGCTGGAGTATTTGGGGAGGAAGAAGTTTCACAAAAGACCCCCCTCTCGAGAAATTGACTGAGACTCAGGAGGGTCAATCCTCTAACAAGGTCCTTTCATCCCCTCGACATAAGGCCGAGCCATTCGCTGAAGAGATTCAGCGAGAAGCTGATAACTTAATTATCCAGCCCGAACGTGATGATGATTTGGTGATTTTGGGTGAGGTGCCCAAAATTTTTGATGCTGAAGGTCTGAAGGAGACCGAGGAAGAGAAGAAAGATAAAGAGCCAATGAATAACAACGTGCCCTTTTCTTCGGCTACTGAATCCTTCAAGACTTTCCAGTGTGCCGATATGGGGTTCGGCTCTGCCCCTCTGGTGCCAGTTCCAAAGTCTGCTAGGATGACTTGGAGTACAGTTGGGGATGATATATGTAATGCTGTGATGGATTTTTTTGAGAATGGTAAGCTGCTAAGAGAGATTAATTGTACCAATCTTGTGTTGCTCCCTAAAGTTGATCAACCTAAGTCTGTTACAGATTTTAGACCCATTGCTTGCTGCAATGTGGTTTATAAGGTGATCACAAAATTGCTGTGTTTGAGATTAAATCAGGTGTTGCCTCATATTATTTCTCCAAATCAATCTGGCTTTGTAAAGGGTAGGAGAATATGTCATAACATCTGTATTGTTCAAGATTTGGTAGGGAGGTATCAAAGGAAAAATTCTCCTCCTGGTTGCTTGTTTAAAGTTGACATCAGGAAGGCATATGACTCTGTGAATTGGGGTTTTTTGAGAGATATGCTCAATGCTTTACATTTTCCTGCCCACTTTGTACACTTGATTATGGAATGTGTCACCTCTCCTAGCTTTTCTATGGTGATAAATGGGGATGTTCATGGCTTCTTTCCTGGGAAAAAGGGACTGAGACAAGGGGATCCTCTATCTCCTTTATTGTTTGTGATTTGTATGGAATACCTGACTAGGATCTTTCAAAAGATTGGGTTGCATAAGGATTTTAAGTTTCATCCCAGATGCAGTGGGGTAAAACTTAATCATCTTATTTTTGCTGATGATCTAATAGTCATGAGCAGAGGTGAGTCCAAGTCCACTTCTTTACTTATGAGAGGCCTTGCAACTTTTGCTGCAACTTCTGGTCTTATTGCTAATGAAGGGAAGTCAAATGTTTATTTTTGCAATGTGGATCAATATGAAAAGGATGACATCAAGAGTAATTCTGGGTTTATAGAAGGTGACCTTCCTTTTAAATACCTTGGGGTTAAAATTAATGCTAAAAAGATGTCCCAGGATGATTGCAGTACCTTGATTGACAAAATAGTTGCTAGAATTAGATCTTGGGGTGGGAGAACAATGTCTTATGCAACTAGAGTGCCTTTGGTGAATGCTGTGCTCATGTCTTTGCATACTTATTGGGCTTCTCTTTTTATTTTGCCTAAAAAAGTTCTGGAAGGTGTGATTGTAATATGCAGGAATTTTTTATGGGATGGGAAAGCTATTTCTGGTAGATCCCCTCCTATCTCTTGGGATATCATCTGTAGACCCAAAAAACAAGGTGGTTTGGGTGTGCAGGACTGCATTACTTGGAATATTGCTGCTATGGGGAAATATATTTGGGATATTGCTAACAAGAATGATAGCCTTTGGCTTAGATGGGTTAATCACCATTACATCAAAGGCAAAAATTGGAAGAGAATGGGCTGCCCAGCTCAGGCTAGTTGGCAATGGAAGCAAATTTGGAGAGTTAAAGAACAGATCAAAACAGGTTTTACAGGCAATACCTGGAAACATAATGCTATTGGGTACTCTGTGAAATCAGCTTATAAATGGCTGCAAAAGGTTAACCTTGAAGTCAATTGGTGCAATTGGGTTTGGAACAGGTATAACATTCCTAAACATAGATTTACTCTCTGGATGTCTATGTGGGGAAGGCTTAGAACAAGAAACAAGCTCCTGCAGTATGGGGTTATCAGTGATGATGCCTGTCCTTTATGTGGTGATGCTTCAGAAACTAGTGAGCACTTATTTTTTGAATGTGACTACAGTAAGAAGCTGATTAAGATGATACAGGATAAAATTCAAATGACAATGGATTTTGGGAACCTGATTACATGTAATGAGTGGTGCTGGAAGACAAAGAACAGGTTTCAGAAACAGGTTCTACAGAGCATAAGTTGTGCTCTGGTGTACAACATTTGGCAGCAACGGAATGGGGCTGTTTGGGAAGGAAAGATAGATAGACATGATATTGTTGTCAATAGAGTTTGTATAAATGTGTATCATAGAATTTGTAGTGTTCTTTCTTGTAAAGTTAAGGCTAAGGATGTAGCTTGGTTAAGAGGCTTATGCCTAGGGGTTTAGTAACCTCTGTGTATCTTTTTTTGTGATTAATAAATTTTCTCGCCTTTTCTCAAAAAAAAAAAAAAAGTCTGCTAGGAACATCTTTGAGTCCAGGCATTACTCGGCCAAGGCATACCTTGGCCAAGGCATACCTCGGCAACCTCTCCAGCATGTCTAAACTGAGAGGGCCAGAGCCTAGATGACTGGAGCTGCTGCGGGTCCATTATAGGCCAAGGTACCAGACCCTTTTGCTAAGAACCAGAGGCTTTTGATCTAGGTAACCCTTTTGTCCTATAAGCTTTTTACTTAAGTCTTAATTTTTTTTTTTTTTTTTTTTTTTGAATTTCAACTGATCTCTGTTCCTTGATCTTACAGGTCGTTTACAACCAATTTTTGGCTGTAGAGATTAATAACGAGCTTAAGGTTAATGTAGAGAGACCAGAAGAAGCCGAGCAGAAGCAGCTAGAGGCTGAGAAAGCGACTACTGAGCATAAGGCCGAGTATGACAAAATTGCATCTTAGTTTAAAACCTTCTGCCGAGAGATGGAGCGGGATGTCTTCCCTGTAATCGATAGGCTAAAGTCGTATCACCTAATCAAAAGAATAACCTAAAACCACTAACTAATAATAGATAGGGAAGTAGGGTCGAATCCACAGGGAAATAGTGTTATTCTATTCCTAATTAATTATTATAATCTAAACTATCAAGTAACCAATTTATTTTTTAAAGTGAATTAAACTAAGGAGATTAAAAAGGGAGAAATCAATAATAAGAAGCCCAGGGTCACAGGTTCACCAATAATTAATATTCCTGGATAAAACATGACAATCAATAATTAACATTGCACATATAACATGATTAACAAGCTCTCGCAATTTATTAATCAACATAGATCTAACAGGCTCTCGCAATTTACTAGATCTAAGTTCCTATTGAAAATAGCCTTTAATATCAAATTAACATCTGCTCGATTCATCAATTCAATATTGCTATACTTTTACAATCAAATCATATGTGCTTGATTCATAACCCAATTGTAACGAATTAAAACAATTCAATAAGAAATCATCATGCAATATCAATAATCAACAATAACAAATTATCCCTTTATATTAATTATGGTTCCCCCAAGAACCCTAGAATTAAACTATTCACACATAATTAAATCTAAACTAATCAAAATATATGAAAAAGACATGATTAAGATCAAAGCAAGAAAATAAGCAATAAAGGAGAGAAGAAAGAATACCGAAAGAAGGAAAAATATGAAATTGCTCTAAAGGGGACAAACTTGAGTTTAACAATAATCACCAACTAAAATCTCTCTAAAGTTTTGAGTATGAAAAGAGAATAATGAAAAGCGTAACTAAGAAAGATTACAAGAAGAGTATTAATCCTAAGCTCGAAGATTAGCCAAAATAAAAGTCCTAAACCGCCTGGAATTACACGCGCCCGATCGGGCCCGCCTTTTTTCTCCCTTGCTTGTTTCTAGGCAACCGCCCGATCGAGCCATTGGCCCGGCTTTCTTTGGTCGTGGTTTTCTCTTCTTCGTTTCCTTGGGCTTCAATCATCTAGAGCCCAACTCCTTCTTGGTTTATTACTAGGACCAATTTCACGAACCAAGGCCTTAGTCACCGATATGATCGGTCTTGGGCTATAATCAATAGTCATGAATGTGCTACAAGCTTCAATACCTTGTAGTGGCCGGAAAACCATAAGAATTACCGAAAAATTCGGAATATTCCTACAAAACCGATGCCAACTCTACAAAACACTAGAAACCACTCATTAGTGCTAAAAGTAGCTCCGAAGAGCTCAAATATGCGTATAAATGAACATGGGACGAGGGAAAAAATAGCATACAAAACACATATATCAAACTCCCCCAAGACAAACCCTTGCTTGTCCCTAAGCAAGGCAATGAATAAAAACAAATCATAACTTCACCTCGAATCAAATCCAAAATCCATAACTCAACTCAAAGCCAATCCAACAAACATACATCATAATCAATCACTCAAATCCATCCAATTACCTATCTTTCCTAACAATTGTTAAGTAGAGAAAACCACAAGAGCATATAGAATTCAAGACTAGTGCTCACACACTCGACTCTCATTTATGTGGCGAGTAAAAGATGTACTCGATCACTCCCCAACCAACCCCTTTAATGTGAACAATGCCCTCCCAAACTCACAACACCCGTGTGTTTAAAGAGATAAGCACTCAACCTACATAGTCAACTCGGAATATGTCAAGTCATCCTTCGCATTGATAAACTACTACTTTCACATTCACACAATTCTATGCGCAAAGGTCGGAAGGTCTTTAAAGCTTGTAATGTAAGGCTAAGGTAAAAGGTAGGGAAAATTTGGGAAAATGTGAAAGCAAAGCTATGCTTAAGGGAGCCAAATCCTAATAAAACCAAGGTTAAAAATAAATAATGACCAATCATCTCCAACATAACTCAACTCTACAAAGATCACCAAATAACCAAATCAATATTTCACAAATTCACCATCACTTACAACTTCACTCATAAAGATATGATATTATATAACTCGAGTGAATAAACAAACTTTGAACTACTTTTTTTTTTCTTCTTTTGAACTTGAATTTTTTTATTTTTGAATTCTTCTTTTTTTTTTCTTTTCTTTTGAGAAACCTTCACATAAAACACTTGAACATTAAAACAATTTTTTTCTTTTGCTCTTTTTTTTTCTTTTTATCTCACATTGGAAATTTTCAACTTTGAAAACACATTCTCAATTTTTCCAATCACAATGTCAAAAGAACAAATTACTCATCTTATTTTCCCACATTATGCAATTTATGTGCACACTACAACTCTCTCGCCTCACTAACTAAAAGCTCCCCCAAGCCAAGCTTGGGACTAGTAACCAATGGGGCTAAATAGGCTTGTAATGTGGCTAAATAAACAATAAAAGGGCACAAGCAACAACATGGGTAGCAAGAAGGGAACAAATGTATCTAATATCGTCTAAAGGCCACCTAAAAAGCAATGAACGCCTTCATCCTCCTCATTGTGCATAATAATGAATCATATAAACATTACTCATAGTTGCAAACCAATACTCAGATTCATTGATATATCGGGAACTAACACACATTCTTAACCAAATCAACTAGTCAAGCACTATATTCACAAGTAGTTGGACAAAATTGACGCATGTTAAGATTCCAAGGCAATCAAACATCAAATCATGACCAACGAATCCACAATGTTCATTATTAACAACCAAGAGTCAAAACAATTTTTATCAAGGGGCACAGGGAAGCATGATTCATTTTTTCCATTGGAACGTATTTTTGCATTTCTTTTAAAGCAATAAAACTAACCTAAGAAAGCATTAAAAAGAAAGTAGAGAGAGAGTAATATCATATATACAAGATCACCTCCCCCCAAGCCAAACCAAGCAATGCTCTCATTGTCTTGGGAGTGTAAATACGAAAAGCTACTCCTCATCATCATCATCCGCATCCATCCGAGCATAACTGCTCCCACCTCTATGACTAGAACCGGCACCTCCATGACCCAAACCACCTGCAAAATAGTTAAGGTCCACATTCCCCCCAAGCCCAC
The DNA here is from genome assembly GCF_948465745.1 of Chenopodium album. NCBI lineage: Eukaryota > Viridiplantae > Streptophyta > Magnoliopsida > Caryophyllales > Amaranthaceae > Chenopodium > Chenopodium album. The sequence goes on from NC_137847.1 coordinate 8,592,978, forward strand.
CAAATTGAACATCGGCCCCGTAACCATGGACGGTAGAATAGTCCACATAACTACCAAAGCACCGGGGGTGGAATATCCTCCTTGAGGATATTGAAACCAATCGAGAACCAAAGCCTCTGGGGGGGATAGCCCCTCGGCGTGCATAGTCATCATACATGGGGTATAGACCCCTCCCTAGGTTTCGTTCCACATACCCAACCCGTCTATCTAGAGAACCCACCCTGAGACAAAGGGGAATAATCTAGACTATAAAAACAATTAGAAACAAAAATAAAACTGTTTCCCCGACAACGACGCCAAATTTTGATAGGCTAAAGTCGTATCACCTAATCAAAAGAATAAACTAAAACCACTAACTAATAATAGATAGGGAAGTAGGGTCGAATCCACAAGGAAACAACATTCTTCTATTCCTAATTAATTATTATAATCTAAACTATCAAGTAACCAATTTATTTTTTAAAGTGAATTAAACTAAGGAGAATAAAAAGGGAGAAATCAATAATAAGAAGCCTAGGGTCACAGGTTCACCAATAATTAATATTGCGGGATAAAACATGACAATCAATAATTAACATTGCCCATATAACATGATGTAACACCCCCAAATTACACTCCAACAATAAATATTATAAAACATGATTTAGAGAGTAACATGGGAATATTACCGCCATGTGATTATGTAAGGCTTAACATAGATTTACAGCGGAAGAAAAGTACTTATCATTTATTAATAATAATAATAATAATAATAGTAATAATAATAATTTTGAAACACTTCCAAAGTAACTACAACATTGATACTATGTTTACTAAATTAAACTAGATGATCACTGCCCATCATTCCCAATGCACCATATAATTCACGTTGTCCGATAGCCATCACCTATCTACTCATCATTAATGATAAGTAGGGCCAAGCTAAAACAAAAGAGAAATACGTATTAGCCAAAATGCTAAGTACATACAAATGCTAGACATGTAAAATCGTTTTAGTTAATTAAACATGCTTTCGAAAGATCTGACTTTAACAAATCATAATTTATTCAAACCACTAAAAATTCCACAATTGACATCTTTCAAAGATAGTTCCGAATAAAATAGGATATGGGCCCAAACCTCGTTTCCGTAAATCATTTTTCCACCTAAGTGGGCACGCCCCCCCCAAGCTAGTAACTCCTTCACATAGTACTATCAAGGGAAAAGACTAGGTCATACACAGCCCATAGTATTCAATTTTATCTCTACATAGCGGGAGTCATAAATCCAAATATACAATAAATAAATCCGATAAGTAAACCTTCCAATATCCCATACTCGGGATAATTTAAACAATAAAACGTTCTCTTTAAACATCTTGAATATCAATAAAAGTTTATAATCAACCCTTTAAAATATTTAAACATTTAAAATCAAACCATTAAAACACGTTTCACCGAAATAGATAATTCATAATCATTCAAACATGGTTCGAAATAACTTAACATGTAAATAAAGTTGCATATAAATTTCACTTCATAAAAGATCTAGCCACGTGTACGTATCCTTGATCTTTGCACAAAAGTACGGAACTCCTACTTACGAACTCCAAATTCTTCCTACAACAAACCAATAATCCTAATCAAATACTTTTCAACCCATAGACACGAGGACTTAGAATACCGACTTTAATTAGTTGTGCACGAACAATTTATTATTATAACCCTTTTATTAATTTAATACTTGTTTTTTTTTATAAACTAATATTAAATAAACCATTATATAATAATAATAATAATAATAATAATAATAATAATAATAATAAAATAGTAATAATAATAATAATAATAAAATAGTAATAATAATAATAATAATCATAATAGTTGTAGTATACGTAAGCAGTAGTGGTAGATAACTAAATTGTAAGTAGTAGTACCTAGTATAGTAGTATGTAAGTAGAAAAAGTAAGTAATAATGAAAATAAGACTTAAAATAATGAAATAACTATAAAGTAGTTCATAAAATCCAATTATACGTTCTTTAGGATAGAAATAAGGAGTGCATTAGTATGTATTATACTTGACCATATTAGAGAAGGAGTCCAACTTACTCAAAGCTAGAACAAAGACCAATTTGGTCTACTCTTAGTTGAAGCAGGGGTACGAATGAAGAGAAGAAATAGGGGAGGAAGGAGAAGGGGCTGCCGGGGTGGATGTTCGGATGGTGACGGGACGGTAGGTGGTCAGCCAGGCGGCGCGCGACCGGTGGTGGAACGGAGGAGAGAAAAGCTATTTAGGGGAAAGAGAGTAACAAGAGGAACATAGAGAAGGAATGGGGTGAAGTAGTGCTATGTTCCCATGGCTATTTATAGCAATCGCTTTGGTACTATTTCATCCATACTCTTTAATGTAGGAGGCAAGTGGATGGGTAATTTCCCCTTTGCCAACATAGTCTTCTTTCATTTTTTTTTTTTTTTTTTGGTAGTACATACTAATTTGATGAAGCAGGAAGATTAGAGTATTGGTTTTGTGTAGTACTAGTGTACTACAAATATGTATGATTATTTGGGCTTAAGGAATGAATTTGTAGTTTGACTCGAAAACAAGGTTTCTCGACTCGGGAATCAATTAAATCCGATTTTTAGGTAAGATAATTTTAACTTGACTTGTATAATTAAAACCTTTATAAAATTTAATAATTATAAAATTATCTTCGTAAGATCATATAAATATTTTTGTATAATAAAATATTTCGGAAAAATCTATAGTTAATAATTAGTAAACGGCTAAAAATACGGGGTATTACACATGATTAACAGACTCTCGCAATTTATTAATCAACATAGATTTAACAGGCTCTCGTAATTTACTAGATCTAAGTTCCTATTGAAAATAACCTTTAATATCAAATTAACATCTGCTCAATTCATCAATTCAATATTGCTATACTTTTATAATCAAATTACATATGCTCGATTCATAACCCAATTGTAAAGAATTAAAACAATTCAATAATAAATTATCATGCAATATCAATAATCAACAATAACAAATTATCCCTTCATATTAATTATTGAACCCCTAAGAACCCTAGAATTAAACTACTCACACATAATTAAATCTAAACTAATCAAAACATATGAAAAAGACATTATTAAGATCAAAGCAAGTAAATAAGCAATAAAGGAGAGAAGAAAGAATACCGAAAGAAGGAAAAATATGAAATTGCTCTAAAGGGGAAAACTTGAGTTTAACAATAATCGATCACCAACTAAAATCTCTCTAAAGTTTTGAGTATGAAAAGAGAATAATGAAAAGCGTAACTAAGAAAGATTACAAGAAGAGTATTAATCCTAAGCTCGGAGATTAGCCAAAATAAAAGTCCCAAACCGCCTGAAATTACACGCACCCGATCGGGTGAAGGGCCGCCCGATCGAGCCCGCCTTTTTTCTCCCTTGCTTGTTTCTAGGCAGCTGCCCGATCGAGCCATTGGCTGCTGCCTGATCGGGCCCGGCTTTCTTTGGTCGTGGCTTTCTCTTCTTTGCTTCCTTGGGCTTCAATCATCTAGAGCCCAACTTCTTGGTCCATTGCTCGGAGCAATTTCACGAACCAAGCCCTTAGTAACAGATATGATCAGTCTTGGGCTACAATCAACGGTCATGAATGTGCTACAAGTTTCTATATCTTGTAGTGGCCGGAAAACCATAAGAATTACCGACAAATCTGGGAAATTCCTGCAAAACAGATACCAACTCTACAAAATACTAGAAACCACACATTAGTGCTAAAAGTAGCTCCGAAGAGCTCAAATATGCGTATAATTGATCGTGGGACGGAGGATAAAATAGCATACAAAACAAATATATCAACCAAGGTCAAGCTATGATTCAAGAGTATGGGGCTCACGACATTCCTAACTT